>NC_141672.1:19966733-20609233 GCF_028749965.1 Puma concolor
GCACTTGCCCTATGCCTACTGCTGTGTCGAAGGTGTGAGAAACCTCTTTGTCACGCTTTCCAGCGTATTTGTTTTTGTTCGGCCCCTGGTTTAAAACCAACACAAAAAAGACAGAAGGAGAAGCTTGCTTTTATGTGAACAAACACCGATACATGTTGGAACTTAGGATGACCATTTGTTCCCTGTCGGCACTTGAGCAGCAACTTAAAAGTTCCTGTATGTTGATCTTGGCAAGAAGGGAGCCAACAAAAGCTAAAACAAGAGGCTGAAATGCGTAAGGCATTATCCTTCATTGTGTTACTGTATTTGTTTTTCCCTCGAAGCAGCCAAAGCTGGTGCAAAGGCTGGGACAGCAGAGCACTTGTTGCAACTGTCTGCACCGTGACAAACAGTTGTGGAAAAGCTGAAAACAAGATGTAAATATATATACATATATGTATTAAAACACACATATATATATATACGAAAAGTTTGGATTGCAAGTAACTTGTTCTGTGCGTGTTCTGCAAGACGAGCACACATTTCTAGTAAATTTTGACTTGATAAATGAGCAATGTCTTGCAACACCAGTAGTATGTGATGCTGAATGTCACATAATCACAAGTGAGCCAATGGTTCTTGAAATTTGCTTTGATTTACAAGTGCTTTGGATTACAAGCGAGTTTCCAGAATGAATTATGCTCACAAACCAAGGTTTTACTGTGTGTGTGTGTGTGTGTGTGTGTGTGTGTGTGTGTAAAATTTTTTTCAACTAGTTTCTGCCTAAAGACAAACTAATATGCAGGTAACCTTTACTATCAGATGATGTGCAGGGTAGAATCAAATCAATTACCAAGAGCTTTCAGTCTCACTTGCATATACTTCCCAAACTTATTTGAAACAAAGATTATAGCTGAACTGGAATTGTATAGACATTAATTTCATGCTATATATTGAGCACAGCTTCTCTAGAGAACATAGGAAACAATTTATAAATAAATTAAGCCTTTATGAGGTTGAAAAACCCCTAATTTCATCATTTTTATTTTGAAAATCATTAATCAGATGCATCCTTACCATATGAATTTATTTCATGAACATCATTAAATATCTTATCCCTTTTAAAAGGAAAAGTATTGAGTAAAATGAATAGAACATTTGATATTTAAAATGCAAATATAGTTGAGTATGATTTGTCAGTGTTTGAAAATAATTAGCATTTTGACTTACATTTTCTTTGGCATAAAATTTATGAAAATTAAGTTGATGCTGTACTAGGTTATATATGTTGTGAATTGGTTTTTAAATAAAGAAAGATTATATAAAAATAGAATCCGTGTCTTTTTCTTTTAATTTATTTAAAAAAATTGTAATTAATTACAAATTGAGTCCTTAGGTACTTAAGCATTAAAAGTCCCCATTGACTTCGATGAGGTATGAACTTAATCAGACTGTTGGCTATGTTAATAGTAAACTGTGAGAAAGATAATGCAGAATCAAAGTTATGATTTAATAGTTATGTAAGTCAGGAAAATGCAGTACGTTTAAATCTATAAGAGCAGATTTCCTAGCTTGAGGTTACTTACAAAAGGCACGAAGTTCAAAGTTACCTTTTTTTCTCTTCCGGAAGTTATCATAATTAACTAGAAAGTCACAAGAAACGTTTCTGGTAGTGGTTTAAGCCTCTTTTTCATATACTCATCACACATAATGAGCTAAGGGATTTTTCTCAAATGTTGCGATTAACATTCACCTTTTTGTGAACCTTATGCTTAGAAAAATACCAAAAAAAAGAATAATTTCAGGAAATGACAAAAACACAACAATAGGTATTTAAAGCCCCCAGTTGTGGGGATCTTAATTGTATCAACAATGTGATCATCAGTGAGTGTTGTATCTCAAGGGACACTAATTCTGCCTAATGGACTGTAAGAAGGCTTGCAAGAAGCCAAAACTACTTATCAGCTTGGAGAGACTCTTGCTGGGAATCATCGCTAAATAGGCATAGCTTTCTCCTTTGCCAGTAACTTGATTTTTCAAGACACCTTTCTAATTGATAGTGCCTTCAAAAATATGCGGTCGGATCCCAGTGTGGAGGATCAAGAATACTGACTGCAGAATGCTGTTATCAAGTGCTGCTGGGCTTGAAACCTGCCATTCAGTAAACATTATTTACTTTTGACTAAGCTTCATCCTTTCTAGGAATGCACGGAAGGGAAATAAATATTAACTCCTCTAACATTTTAGCATAAATCCATGCATAACCTTTTCCTTCATTAAACAAAAGGGTCTGGGAAATTCTGGCGTCACCGAGGAGGGAAGAAGAACACGTAGGCGTTGGGAAAACATGGTGAAAATGCACCGGAAGTAGGGAAGAGTGACTCTGCAGGTGCACTTTCCATATTTCACTGTTTTGCAAACAGCTAATTCATAATGGAAAGACAAAACAGTGCACACCTGTATCATAACCCGCTATGAGAGGCAATGCACAGCTGTGTATTCATGGAACTGATGTTACTGAGCTTATGAAATAACAAGGTGACATAACAAAAAAGTAGCTAAATGTCAACTCTCATCGGTGCTAACATTTTTGAAGTGTGATCTGGCTATACTTATAAGAACTAAAAATACATGTGACCAAATACTTTTTGGTACATTGCATGATACCGGTTTTTTTGTTTGTTTGTTTGGTTGGTTGGTTGGTTGCTTTGTGGTTGTTGTTTGTTCGTTTGTTTTTGTACATTTTCTCTTTCTGTATTTTCTCTCGTGCTCTGGTTCTATTTAAGCAGATAATCAACTCTTCTTTCTTATCTTAAAGAGAAGTTGTATGGTTGAGTAAAAAACACAAGTTTGCTGGAATACAAAACAAGGCATAAGTTTGCTTTTGCAACCTGTGTCATTTCTTTTTTTTTATTTTTAACTTTAGCGATAGAGTGTGTGAACAGGGGAGGGGAGCAGGGGGAGAACAAGAGAGAATCCTAAGCAGGCTCCACGCTCAACGTAGAGCAAGATGCAGGGCTTAATCCCAAGACCCAGGGATCATGACCTGAGCCGAAATCAAGAGTTGGACACTCAACTAGCTGAGCCCCCGGGGACCCCTGAAACCTGCGTTATTTTTAATGCTTAAATCCTTTTGAAAGATCATGTAAAATTTCTTAGAATAAGGAAATATAAAGAGAGGGAAAGGGACTAAAAAAGATCTGCCCATGCTAGAGCACGACAATACTGAAGATCCCATAAGTGGTGGAGACCTGCCCCCTTTTCCCTGGCATTTCTTCAGAGACTTGACAAGCCCACAAGCAAAGACATTCCATGAGCCACTGACTTCTATTCCCTGCGTTTCTAACTGCTGCCTGCTCCTCCCTCCTCCACACCCACCCCAATCTACAAAGGAGCTCCTCTAACTACAGAAAAAATAAGTTGGATCTGGTGTATACATTGTACTTACTGTGTGGCATGCAGACACTAAAAGCAGGTGGTTCCTGAAATATTCCAGCTTTCTTTAGGGATGCTCCTAAAAGACAATGGGAAGACGGATTTCTCCAGAAAAAAGAAGCTTACACGGCTAAGGTGACCGATTCTAAATGCTAAGGGAAAATCAAGTTCAGCTGGGGTTCACAGGTATTCAATCATAGAAAATGCAAAATAATAATTTTTTCTAATTTCATGTTGATTTTTAATTCATCTCTTATTTATTTTTCCTTCTAATTGTTATTTATTTATTTATTTATTTATTTATTTATTATTTTAATATATGAACCTTCTAATTTTTAAAAATTTGTATTTGTTTTGAGAGAAGCAACTTTGTAGCGTGCTGTGGGAGAAATTTGTGGTCTTTGTACAATCTAAAAGCGAGAACAGGAAAAAATGGACAAAATGGCTAGAGAAGGAGGATTACAAGAAACGCATCGTATTTTCATATCATGTATACATCTCTCAGGATTGTTTTTATGTTTCAGCTTTATTGAGGTACAATTGACAAGTAAAGCTACAAGGTATTGATTTGTCTATGCATTTATTTTTATTTTTTTTATTTTTATTTATTTATTTATTTATTTATTTATTTATTTATTTTAATTTTTTTTCAACGTTTATTTATTTTTGGGACAGAGAGAGACAGAGCATGAACGGGGGAGGGGCAGAGAGAGAGGGAGACACAGAATCGGAAACAGGCTCCAGGCTCTGAGCCATCAGCCCAGAGCCCGACGCGGGGCTCGAACTCACGGACCTCGAGATCGTGACCTGGCTGAAGTCGGACGCTTAACCGACTGCGCCACCCAGGTGCCCCTATGCATTTATTTTTAATTTTCTTAATGTTTATTTACTTTTGAGAAAGCCAAAGAGAGACAGAGCATGAGTAGGGGAGGGGCAGAGAAAGAGGGAGACACAGAATCGGAAGCAGGCTCCAGCTTCCGAGCTGTCAGCACAGAGCCCATCGGCGGGGCTCCAACTCATGAGCCATGAGATCGTGACCTGAGCCGAAATCAGATGCTTGGCCAACTGAGCCACCTGGGCTCCCCAAGTTGTAAGATATTTAAAGCATACATCTTGGTTTTTTGCTACATGTAGACGTTGTACTCCAGCAGTCACACCCGGGTCAGTGGCAAACTGTAGCCTTGATGGTATTCACCTTTGCCAGATTTCCTTGTAGGATTAGGTTTGGCTCCATGATTTCAGCAGGGCCCCCACAGTATGTAGGAACAATAGATAGTGATTCTACTGAACGCACAAGAGCAGAGATGTCCATCTTTTTTTTTTTTTTTTTTTTTTTTAGAAACAATGTTCAGGAGCTTTCATTCTATGAAGGATATCGATGCCACCTTAGTGCAAACATCCTCAGAGTCTCTCTTTTACCCGGGTTTCTGGAATACTTTTTTCCTCAATTTATCAAATCTACCAATTTTCCCTTCATTCTGGCTTCTGGCGTGGAAGATTTGTTTTTACGGTCTTTACCACGGACATTGTAGAAATATTTGCTTCTGTATTCTTTTACTACCTTTCTAAATCATTACATCTTAGATTTTTTTTTAATTACCAGCTGATGCACAAAGCAGGCATCTTCATTCCACCCCTAGTCGCTCACCTGCCCTCAGTTTCACTGAGTTAAAAAATCCCAAGGAAAAGTAACGGAGTAAAAATTAACGTGGAACTATTTTGAGTTAGGCTTGTAAAATGACAGCATAAGTAAAAGCCCCATCAGAAAGAGCCTCCCAATCAAACGCGGGGTGTCCAGCTGGTTGCATCCAAACGTCCTCTATCCTTGCATTTCTACCACAAGAAGTATAAGGTTCACATTTGCTACCCTATATGAGATAAAGAGTGCTTTCGACTTTGGCAAATTTGAGTTGTAGGTGAAGAAGTGCATACAAATGCAGTTGTTGCTATTGACAAAGAAATAGCTGTCATATTCTGTGAAAACACAGAAAACAGTTTGCTCTGGATATACCCAGGATGGTGTGTGTGTGTGTGTGTGTGGGTGTGTGTGTGTGTGTCTTTCCATCTGCCTGGAAAGTAAAATGCAATGTTGACATTATTCAGCTTGGATGGGACATCCTCAACCAGTCCCATACGTCTTGCCCATCCTCATATGACACCATATATCTGAACAAACGATGAGGCGACCTTGTAAATCCTTTTGTTGTTTTGGGTGCTGTTTCTTTTTTTCTTTTTAGTATTTGAGAAACAAGAAAACACACATTTTCAAAAGCTTCCTAGGTGTCTGCCCCCCAAAGGGTCTTGTAATCTCAGTTGCTAGATATTTTTCTTCCGCAAAGAAAGAAAAGTAAGTAGTTTGCTCCCACCTAAAACTTCCATCAATAACACAGTAATGCAAACTTCGTCACATCTTAATAATTGCCAGGCTAGATTAACAAGCTGCTAATGTTTTGATTTACAAATTGGAGGCCCATTTGGTTTGCTTGGCCTTCAAGAAGATTGAGCTGTCTCCTCTACTCCCTGAAAGTAAATGACTGTTTACTCATTCCCTTGATTAGAAGGCTGCCCTCCAGCCAGATAAAAGAGGTTCCATAATAAATGCGAAACTCCCATGTTTTGTTTTGCTTTCTGGATTTAGTGCTAAACATTAAAAGGAATTGGAGATTGATTTTTGTTCAGGGACCAGTGCCAGATAAAACAGGGAGTGAACAAGTGGACTAGCTTGTAGACATGAGCTCCTTTGTAATGAGGAGAGATTTGGGTTTTAATGTAGCAGCAACTGAGTTATTCCGGGTGTGTGTGATGGTGTGTGTGTGTGTGTGTGTTCCTACCTCAGCAGGATGTCTTCATTCATTCTCTCTGATATTCTGTTGGTAGGTGTTGTTGTCAAAGATCAAAACTAAATGCACCTCACCCACTCACTTAGTCTTTGAACCAAAAATCTTCAGTTGATTTTTTTTTTATTGAGACTAGTTCTACAGCAATACTGTGGGGGGATTGAAGCACGTACGCACCTACACACACGCGATGGAAGAAAAGAGACTTCCATATTTGCATTATTTATGGACAAGCAAACACCTTTTTTTTTTCTTCTCTCTCTCCTCTCCCACCATTGGAGAACTGTAGGGCTCCCTTTGCTCCGTAACATTGTCATTTGGCATTGCGTCACAAATCAATTTCTTCCAATTCGTCTCCTCTCCTCTTGCCTTGGGGACGATCTTGTGTCTCCTTTGACTTGAAATGGAGCAGCTCTGCTTTCTGGGTTACTGACAAATTGCCCAATAATGGGAATAATGGATGCAGCAGTCTCTTGCCTCCCTCCAGGCAATTTACATGTTGGTCTAAAGTGTCTTTTCTTTAGAATTCTGGGCTCAGAGGAGTACCCATTTGCAGCTACTAATGGAGCTCTAGTCCAAGTGCCTAAAGTCAGTGGATCAATAAATAAAATTATCTCAGCTGCTAAGTGTATGTGCTTCACTTGGATCCATGGAGACAAGAAAAAAATGGGATAGATCAGGAAGAGAAAAGGGGGGAGGGGATAATATAACTGAGCATTAATATTTGGGTTCACATTCTCTATTTCCAACCCATAGACTGCCTACTGGATGAGCACTTATAAGTTGTGACATTAAAAGTTGATGTAAGCTGTATGATATACTCAATATGAAAACAAGGAACAAAAGAAATATTCGGTGTTGTGAGGTGTACTTCCTGGGTTTTGTTTACTTGTTAATTCAGCCAATCATGTCAAAAAGTTTGTTTTGTTTTTAGCACAAGGGAGATTGATGTCTACTTTTTCCCCCCTCGCTTGCGGGAATCCATCTCCAAACTTCCAAACCCTAGTGCTCTCACCATTTTTTCTTTTGACTCAAAAGGAAATGTGTCATTCTCAGATTACTCAAAACATGCTAAACACAATGTAACTCTGGTGTAGATGTCTACAGAGAGAGAGGAACATGATCAGAATAGGAACTCAGTTATTCTTTCGCTCATTCCTTGGTTCACAGCATAACAGAAGACAGTGATAAAGTGGGGGCCAGGTGGACACCAAGGGATAGTTTTCCTTTGTGGTTTTCCTCCTGACTTTTTTTTTTTAATGGCAGTGTCTACTTCACTGTAGAGCAGCCCATAATGTATGCATCTCAAGTTCCTCAATTAATTTTATGAGCCTTCATGTTTCACATCTTATTATTTTATTGCAGGCATTTATGACCCACTTCCCTGAAGGCCAGGATTCATTCACTTCTTTACGCATTCCATAAATATTTATGTAATGTCTATGGTGTTCTTCATGCTACAAACAAGACTAAGGTTACAGTGGGTAACAAAAAGCAGACACCCCTGTTCAAAAGGAGGTAGCTTGGAATCAGTGTGATAACTCTTGGGAGTATCTCTAATTATTCAGAACAATGCCAGGAACAAGAAATCCAAGGATGAATGAAACTCAGATCCTGCCATGATGGTTAACAGTAGCTGAGATATACAGATATGTAAAGAAATGTAACAGTAGCTGAGATATACAGATATGTAAAGAAATAATTTCTTAAAAATAAATGCTGTAAACTAGAATCACAAGGTATATCACAACACTTAACTTAGATTGTCTTATTTTTCATGTATGCCTAAATCCAGCTTGTATATTTATTTTCCCTAAGGTTTTCATCCCTGTTTTTTTTTTTTTCCAATTTCCTTATCTTGTGGAAACACACAGATTGATGAACCCATAAGATCCTATTTTACTAATTCTTTGCAAATTGTCACTTTAATCCTTTTGCATAAACTGCTAAAATTATCATTTATGACTCCTAATTGATAAATTATGGAGACAGGTTTATTAGTGCATGGTTCCTGAAAGTTTATGAGGCTCTTTGTTATATGATGAAAATATGGGTATTCCCCCCTAACTTTTCCTTATTGTTTGAATCCCCTGTCTCATTCTGATAGTTAGTGGGTCTATGTGGGGTACATTTTACATATGATTCTTTCTTAACAATCTTGATGCTTTTTAGGGTTAGAGATATTACAGCTCTCAAGAAGTCATACTCTCTTAAAAATATTAGCCAAATGCCTTCCAGAAACCTCTACCTGGGTTTCCATGTAACATTCTTACCAGTGTTTTTCCTTTACAAATTAAAAAAAAAAAAAAAAAGAAAAGAAAAAAGAAAAAAAAAACCAGCTAAATACTATTCTCTTAGATGAATTTACTTTTCTTTTCTTTTCTCTTCTTTTATTTTCCTTCTTTTATTATTATTATTATTATTATTATTAATTTGTAGTATGTGATGTGTTTTTTAGCATTCAGTGATATAAAGTTTTGGGGAAATAAAATTTACATGTCTCTTTTCAGACTGTATCCCCATAAGGAAAATTGCCACTGTGATGAATCTCCTCTATGAAATTGTACATTACAATTCTCTGGAGAAAAACATATTGTACATGTGGGTCACTGTTAATAGGGCATGATTCACACTCATTAATGGAAATCATCCAAGGCCAGTAAAGAGCTGTTGTTAACAAATGCACTATAGAAACTTTTAAAAAGGTCGATTTCTCAGTAGTCTCAAGTGATATGTGATTTCTTGTTTATCTCCTAAGAACTTATCCTTGCCGTGACATGGAAACTTAGAATATTTGTGTTGATTTGATTGGCTTTTCAAAGCTACTTACTCCGTTTAAATATAAGGAGTTGGATCTCAAAAGACAAAAACAGAGTGAAGGTAGAATAGGAGGAAAGGAGGGAAGACCCTGGAAAAGCAGAATGATTCAGCTGAGGTTAATTGGTGACACAGCATTTATACAATGATGGGGTGGTGGCCCTGTCTGGGGGACTCTTATACTGAGTTTCTATAAAAAGAAGTTTCAATCTTCAGCTAAAGAAAAGAGAACTTGTCTGATGCACTGGCCCCTAGGAAGATACATTAGAGTTTTGTTTTTGTGGAACAAAGGATTAGTGACAACCCCTAATGATATGTCAAAACTGCTCTGTAATGACAACAAAGCCGGGAGGGATCTTGTCAATAAAAAAACAAAAACAGGCAAACCCCCACACAACAGAGAGAAAGAGAGAGAGAGACAACATGAGTGGATTCATATCTCATCACTGAGGAACCTAGAAACATCTCTCCAGGCAGAACTGGGGCATGCAGGCTGTGGTGCTTATATCAGCTGGTGTCCTAGTGAGTCTAAGACATTGTCATTTGACTACTGACTTAATGTGAGCCATTCATTCACACAGATTGCAGTCCTAGGAATATAAGTTTACATGAGAAATAAGAAAACTGTATATTGCCAGGTGGTAAGTTCAATGATGCAACGATTCAGATATAATTATTGATTTAATGAAACAACCAGCTTGCATGTTAGCGCTCTATTTTCTGGGTGGATGCCAAATAAACTTGACACCCCTTCTTCCCTTTATCACTTAGCCATCTTTACAAAGACTAGAAGTTTCCCTTTCAGATAAGGGAAAGGAGCCATGGTATGAGTCCTTGCTTCTGTTACTCTCAGAATAAGATTACAACAGAAAGGTGCCTGGGTGGCTCAGTCCAGTAAGGGTCTGACTTCAGCTCAGGTGATGAGCTCACGGTTCGTGAGTTCAAGCCCCACGTTGGGCTCTGTGCTGACAGTTCAGAGCCTGGAGCCTGCTTCGGATTCTGTCTCCCTCTTTCTCTGCCCTTTCCCTGCTCACACTCTATTTTTCCCTGTCTCTCAAAAATAAATAAACGTTAAAACAAAAAACAACAAAAAAAAGAAGATTACAACAGTTATGTTAAAGGGAACATGGTAGAAAATAATTTGATATATTGTATATCCCAATTAATAATCCACAATTAAGATCTGTGGGTGATTACTTACTGTTGCTGTTATGGTTGCTGTTTTCTAAAGGAACATACACCTCCAGCTACTGAGGTCATGAAAGCTGTGTAGTAATTTTGTTCCAGTTAAAAATAAAGGAAAGATACATTTTTTTGAGATAATCATGGACCTGCAATTCACATATGACCTTAAATTATAAAACTCATTCCAGAAAGATGGAACTTCATCATTCTCACTAAAGCCCCTCAGTCACTTAGACCTTTGCGACCCCTAATTAATATTCAAGAGGGTGGGTCCCCTTGCGGGGATACCATGCAATGCCTTGATTTGAGAAACAGAACAGAACCAGTGTTTCAGTGCCTCTGCATGAACGGGCCGCACCTTTCTCCAGCACACTTGCTAGTTTGGAGCTTTGCTTTTCCAAAGGCAAACCACATTTGGAACGCTGGTGACCCATTCACTTTTATATATTCGTATATAAGTCCCCAAAGAACTATTATGTTTAACTGTTATTGCAGATTGTATTTTACAGTTGCCCAAGGTTGTGTTAAAAAGGGTGTTTTTGCTCTTTGACTTGAGCACATTATCTGAAATATGCTATTTTACTGATTCACAAATGCCTCGCAAGCTGAGAGTTTTACTATCCATGTCACCAATAAACCATATTCCTTATCAGACTTCATTATAGGGTTCAAGTTCTGGACCAGAGATCTGGCTAAAACTGAGGCAGAAGAAATATCTATTAAGTGGCTTTGTTTTTGTAACCTTGAGTTATATGCTATATGGATACCTACTCCCTTTTATTTGACAAGCTCCTGTAGATTGTCCAAGCAGCTAACTCAGTTTTCATTAAAGTTAAAAATATGGAGATTTGGGGCGCCTGGGTGGCTCGGTAGGTTAAGCATCCCACTCCAGCTGAGGTCATGATCTTATGGTTCATGATCTCATGGTTTGTGAGGTGGAGCCCCGCATTCCCCTCTCTCTGCTCCTCCCCCAGTCTCATTCTCTCTCTCAAAGAATAAATAAACATCAAAAGTCACACTGCATTAAAAAATAGAGAGAGAGAGAGATAGGTTTAACTCTTTGCCTTATAAGTTTGGATGAGAGAGGCCAAACTGTGAAAATAAACTATTTACCTTAATTTTTTTTATTTTTTTTTAAATTTTTAACATTTTATTTATTTTTGAGACAGGGAGAGACACAGCATGAACAGGGGAGGGTCAGAGAGAGGGAGACACAGAATCTGAAACGGGATCCAGGCTTTCAGCTGTCAGCACAGAGCCCGACGTGGGGCTTGAACTCACGGACCGCGAGATCATGACCTGAGCCGAAGTCGGCTGCTTAACCAACTGAGCCACCCAGGCGCCCCACTATTAACCTTATAAAACCAAGGCTGGAGGCATCACAATTCCATACCTCAAGATGTATTACAAAGCTGTCATCATCAAGACAGTGTGGTACTGACACAAAAACAGACACATAGGTCAACGGGATAGAATTGATAACCCAGAAATGGACTCACAAACGTTTGGCCAACTAATCTTTGACAACGCAGGAAAGAGTATCCAATGGAAGAAACACAGTCTCTTCAGCAAATAGTGTTAGGAAAACTGAACAGCAATATTCAGAAGAATGAATCTGGACTACTCTTTTACACCGTACACAAAAATAAACTCAAAATGGATAAAAGACCTAAACATAAGACAGGAAACCATCAAAATCCTAGAGGAGAACACAGGTAGCAACCTCTTTGACCTTGGCCACAGCAACTTCTTACTCAACACGTCTCCAGAGGCAAGGAAAACAAAAGCGAACACAAACTATTGGGACCTCATTAAGATAAAAAGCTTCTGGGGCACCTGGGTGGCGCAGTCGGTTAAGCGTCCGATTTCAGCCAGGTCACGATCTCGCGGTCCGTGAGTTTGAGCCCCGCGTCAGGCTCTGGGCTGATGGCTCAGAGCCTGGAGCCTGTTTCCGATTCTGTGTCTCCCTCTCTCTCTGCCCCTCCCCCGTTCATGCTCTGTCTCTCTCTGTCCCAAAAATAAATAAACGTTGAAAAAAAAAATTAAAAAAAAAAAAAAAAGATAAAAAGCTTCTGCACTGAAAAGGAAAAAGTCAGCAAAACTAAAAGGCAACCTGACACAATGGGAGAAGATATTTGTAAATGACATTTCAGATAAAGGTTTGAACCCAAAATCCATAAAAAACTTACCAAACTCAACACCCAAAAAACAGATAAGTGAAGAAATGGACAAAAGATATAAACAGATGCTTTTCCAAAGAGGACATCCAGATGGATAGCAGACACATGAAAAAATGTCCAACATCACTCATCGTCAGGGAAATACAAATCAAAACCACAATGAGATACAACCTCACACCTATCAGAATGGCTAAAATTAACAACTCAGGCAACAACAGATGTTGGCAAGGATGAGGAGAAAGAGGAACCCTGGAAAACAGTATGGAAGTTCCTCAAAAAATTAATAATACAACTACCCTACGACCCAGCAATTGCACCACTAGGTGTTTATCCAAGGGATACAGGTGTCCTGTGTTGAAGTGCAGCCCAATGTTTCCAGCAGTGCTATCGACAATAGCCAAAGTATGGAAAGAGCCCAAGTGACCATCAGCTGATGAATGGATAAAGAAGATGTAGTGTGTGTGTGTACACACACACACACGCACACACACAATGGACTATTAGTTGGCAGTCTAAAAGAACGAAATATTGCCACTTTCAACAGGGTGGATAGAACCAGACTGTAATATGCTAAGTGAAATTAGTCAGAGAAAGGCAAATAACATATGACTTCAGTCATATGTGGAATTTAAGACACAAAACAGATGAACATAGAGAAGGGAAGCAAAAATAATATGAAAACAGGGAGGGAGACAAACCATAAGAGACTCTTCAATACAGAGAACAAACTGAGGGTTGCTTGGGGGGTGTTGAGTGGGGGATGAGCTAAATGGGCAAGGGGCATTAAGGAGGACACTTGTTCAGATGAGTACTGGGTGTTATATGTAGTGGATGAATCACTGGATTCTACTCCTGAAATCATAATTGCACAACTAACTTGGATGTAAATTTAAAAAAAAAAGAAAAAAGAAAAAAAGAAACTATGTATCTTATATATATATGTCTCCTATCAAATTGATCTGGTAAAGAAGAGACATTTAGGGCATGTATTATTTAATACATACTTTCTTTATGTTTGTAAAGTTCTTAGTAATTTACATAGGGCTTTGAAATCTACATTCACAATTGGTCAATATAAGAATTTTATGAGAGATAAATGGAGTATCTTCATTTTACACTTGATAGAAAAAAAGATTCAGAGAGAAATGATAACCATTCGGTAGATATAAGCTTAATAAATGATGGGGTTCATCTGACTCCTAAGAGATTTTTTCCACATACATAAGTTGTGGATTCAGGAATCTTGGCAAACATATGGTCTCTTTCCTTTATGAGGCCAAATGGTGTACACTTAAGGAGAAATTAAAATAAACTTGACTAAGACTCAAGGCAAACTTTGTATTTCCTGTAGCTTTATTTTACAAAATTTCATCAAGAGTTATAATCGCTTCTTTGGAAAGAGAAGTACTTCCGGTAACATTTAATGCACACTACAAATGAAATACAAAATTGTAAATAAACTTAAAGGTGGTCCTGTGAGCAGCCACATTAAAGTTGATTGCTCCTGAAAGCAGAGTAGGCATCAAAGGCTAAAAACTACGAGTGGTACTTGGCAATGCACGGGATCCACAGCATTTGGCTCGAGATACTCGATGCTATCACTCCTAGGAATTCCCAGCCGCCAAAAATATCAGAACAATCTAGGCACACACATTTGTGTAAAATGATAAATGAAATTTAAATGTAGAAAAGGAGACATCTGGGGCGCCTGGGTGGCTCAGCCGGTTGAGCATCCGACTTCAGCCCAGGTCATGATCTCACAGTTTGTGAGTTTGAGCCCCACATCGGGCTCTGTGTGGACAACTCAGAGCCTAGAACCTGCTTCAGATTCTGTGTCTCTCTCCCTCTCTCTCTCTCTCTCTCTCTCTCTGCCCCTAACCCACTTGCATTCTGTCTCTGTCTCTCTCAAAAATAAATAAAAACATTTAAAAAATTAAAAAAAAAAAAAAAGAAAAGAAAAGGAGACATCTAGGAACAATGCCAGGACAGAATTGTTCATGTTCATGATTATGAGTATCTTTTTTTTTATGTTTTTATTTATTTTTGAGACAGAGAGAGACAGAGTGTGAGCAGGGCAGGAGCAGACAGAGAGGGAGACACAGAATCCTAAGCAGGCTCCAGGCTCCAAGCTGTCAGCACAGAGCCCAATGCGGGGCTCAAATTCACAGACTGTGAGATCATGACCCGAGCTGAAGTCGACGCTTAACCGACTCAGCCACCCAGGCGTCCCGACTATGAGTACCTTAATAGTGAGATGTCCACAATCAAACTTGAAACCTTAGAGGATTTTTTGTCCTGGTCTCCTAGAAATCCTCTCTGATTCCTAGTCTCATGGATCCTGTCCATACTCATTTTTGTTTCAAAGCCTACCTAGTTTAGGAACTTGTCCTTTCATTACCACTGACAGTTTTCAGGACAACCCAAGTCCTATTCATTCAATCCAACCTGCATACAGCTATGTATTTCTCAGATGAACATTTTTATCTTAACATTCCTTAGAAATTCCTTAGAAATGGACTCTTTTTTTTTCTTTTTACTGTTATTGATAAATGAATTGCTCAACCAAATTTTATGTCATGGTACACATAGAAAATGCTACTTATGTAACATGGTGGAGGTCTATGTGGGACATGGTGAAGAAATGCATTCTTTTTATATTGCATAAGTAAAAGAAACACAAAACAAATAGGGGAATACTAAATTTTGAATTTTTATAAAATTCCAATTGGGTATTTTCAAAATTTTAAATAAGAAAATTAAGTTGGCTTATGTGAATATTTTTTTTCAGATTTTAAATGAAAATTGATCAAGACTTTCACTGATTCCTCAATTTTTAAAAATATATCTCTTCAACAGGAAATTTTATTCACACATGTAGGTGGTAACAAATGGAGAAGATAATTTATTATTATTTTAACCAATTGAAATAAATTTATCTGTAGCATTGATAAGATTTCAGAATTGTCCGTGAGTGTTAACACTCCAAATATGTATTCATTCTTTACATCTATCACTTTTCTTTTTATCTTATGAACAAAGAAAATGTTGATATTTCTTATGGTAATGAAAATGGATTTGAAATTAAATCAATTTCATTTTCCTTTCCTTATTTCAAAATATTGATATAATCTTTTGATTAATTTCAATGATTTTTCTGTACGATTCAAATTTAAAGATTAATTAAACAATACTAGTGAGTATTTTAACCATACTCACCCAAAGTTCAGTTTTTGCTTAAATACGTAAACTAAATCAATACATGATAATCTATTTCGTGTGGTTTCTGTAATTAAAAAAATACATTTGTTCAGGTATTCAAAAATGTCACTTCAATTCGTTGCTTTGACAAACCAATATTATGCTTCAAAAATCTTTAAAACGTAATTATCCACAATAATTACACACAAATTTTTAAAAAATAAATTTCTGAGCTTGTAAATTTTGATGAAATTTTTTGTACAGCAAAAGCATTTCATTTGAAACAAAAAAAGTGAAATTTTCATCCTACTTCTCTGCACAAAACTGAAGAATTATAGTAACTTGAACCCTATTAAAATCATCTATTTTATTTTATTTGTTTCACCTACTTTAAATACCATTTAATACAAATCTGAATCTCCAGGCAGACCATAATATGTAGGGTCTTTTCTGAATTAAACAATGTATTATTCAAATGCCAGACTTCTCAGAATAAATATTAGTTAATGCAACCATATAATTTGTCTTCAAAGGCAAGGCACTTTTGTTAGTAAATGGGCATTATTAACAACTAGGCTATGGAAACAAGTATAAACAAGAAATACTCTGGACCAAGGTAATATTAATTTACTAATAAGACTAATATTTACCAATATGGCTAATACTATCAATGCTAATTTACTTAATCCTCATAAGAGCCTATGATGTAAGACATACTTCCCTCTCCATTAAAAAAAAATTAATGTTTTATTTTATTTTTTGAGAGACAGAAAGGCACAGAGTGTGAAGAAGGAAGGGGAAGAGAAAGGGGGAGACACAGAATCTGAAGCAGGCTCCAGGCTCTGAGCTGTCAGCACAGAGCCTGATGCAGGGCTTGAATCCATGAACCAGGAGATCCTGACCTGAGCCACAGTCGGACTCTTAACCGACTGAGCCATCCAGGTGCTCCAAAATACCTCAACTGCCCTCTTCATTTTAAAAATTAGAATGTTTAAGTAGTTTGCTGTAGACCAAACCACAAATAAATGGCAGAGCCAAGGTCCGCCCCAGGAAGTGCTGAGATTTGGGTGCACAGTATGCTTCTTAGGGATGGCACCTGACTTTGTATTCTGCCTGTGTACATATAGCACATGCAGTTATATGACGTTTTCGTACAGTCCTATATTTTAAAATGTTTATTTCCACTTGAATGTTTGTCTTAAGTAGTTTGTTTTTATATTTCCATGAAGAAAAACTAACATTCTTCCAAGATTTTTTGTATGGTCTTTATGTCATTGGATGCGTCAGCAATGCATTACTCAAGATATTCTCTATTTCTTTGCTTCACTGGTCCCAAACACTAGCTTGGGACATTAGTTTATGCAAGGTAGTAAAATAAGCCAGTCTGTAATATGTGAAGCATTTGGATTTCTCAATTACTTGTGTGATCTTGAGACTAGCTACTTCAGTATGATCTCATACTGCTGGAACTCATCCCATGAGGGTAATTTCTTTCTTATTTTGTACTTTCAAACCCGTAAAAGACTGAAAAACTCTTTTTTTCCCCCTCATATAGACATTTTGTTTAGCAAGACGTCAGTGCAGCTAACTTAGCAATATTGTTTTTGATGTTTTTGATGCTAACTTAGCAATTTTAAAAATATTTCCCAAAAGGTAAAGGTTTAGGCTGAGGTACAAAATTACAGGGAAATATGAATGCAAATATAAGATAGTCTCTATTATACTAATTAGTGATAAACTTTTTAAGACTCTGCTATCTTTTACGTTAGATAACACTGTAGCTTCATTTGAATCGTCGCCTATCTTGGTACTAAAATAAGAATTTATGATAATATATTTTTTATTTATTAAATTTTTTTAAATGTTTTATTTATTTTTGAGACAGAGAGAGACCGAACGTGAGCAGGGAGGAGCAGAGAGAGAGGGAGACACAGAATCTGAAACAGGCTCCAGGCTCTGAGCTGTCAGCACAGAGCCAGACGCGGGGCTTGAACTCGAACTCAGGGACCATGAGATCATGACCTGAGCCGAAGTCGGACCCTTAACCGACTGAGCCACCCAGGCGCCCCATATAATGTATTTTTTTAAGTTTAGTTATTTTGAAAGAAAGAGAGAGAGAGAGAGTGAGCTAGTGGAAGAGGGGCAGAGAGAGAAGGAGAGAGAGGATCTGAAGCCAGCTCCGCGCTGACAGCAGAGAGCTTGATGCCGGGCTCAATCCCACATACTGTGAGATCATGACCTGAGACAAAGTCAGATGCTCAA
Organism: Puma concolor; assembly: GCF_028749965.1. Classification (NCBI taxonomy): domain Eukaryota; kingdom Metazoa; phylum Chordata; class Mammalia; order Carnivora; family Felidae; genus Puma; species Puma concolor. Next base: position 19,984,627 of record NC_141672.1, read on the forward strand.
CCCACTGAGCCACCAGGCGCCATCATGAAAATGTCAGACACACCCACACATGTACGGGACTTACTGGCTTATGGCTGCAGAGCATTGACTTTGCAACATACCTACTAGGCAGATATCTCAGGCACCTTACGTCGCATTCCCGTGGCACAACTGGGATTCAGCTGCAAGTGCAGCACACAGTCCACATGGAACCTGGACATGCTTCGCTCAGGCAGGGTCACTCCTCGAGGAGGACACGTCATCTTTTTGCTTTGTGCCTCCGGGCCTTCTCCGAAGCAAAGGAAACCATCTAAGTCCGCCTCGAAAGCACAGGAGGGTGAACATCATCCAGGGGTCGTGGGCAACCAGTGAGAATCGTGGGGTGGTGGCGAGATGCCCCGGGGCACCCTCTTGTCAACAGGCTGTGTGGGCGGCCAGAGGTCCTGGAGGAGCCACATCCCTGCAGCCCCGCAGAGGTGATGGGAACAAGGCAAACTCACGCTCCTCCCTCTCCTTCCCTACGTTACCCTGTATGCCCCCCTCAACCTGCCTTTTCAGACCGCCTCCCTGACGAACTCCCAGTGCTGTGCTCCCTCTTTCAAACACAGCGTTTTGAGGGCATCAAAAGAAGGAAAGATCAGCTGTATATAAAGTATAGAGGACACACTAATGGTTACCAAGGACAGGCGGGGGGGGGGGGGGGGAGGGTGAAATATGTGAGGGGGATTGAGGGGTGTCATGAAACCAGGTGGTGGATGGAAGAGTTGAATCACGAAGTCGGATACCTGAAACGAATATAACACTGTATGTTAACTGACTAAATTGAAATAAAAACTAAAAGAAAAAATAAAAACACAGAAGGCAATCTCTATAGTAGATCATTTCCAGAATATTTTAATCTAATTTGCATCAACAATTTTAAAGTGTTAAGCATGGGGTAAACAAAATATCAGATTGAGGGGCGCCTCGGTTGGTTGAGCCTCCGACTCTTGATTTTGGCTCAGGGCATGATCTCATGGTTAGTGAGTTTGAGCCCCACGTCAGCCTCTGTGCTGAAAGCTCGAGGCCTGCTTGGGATTTTCTCTCTCTTCTTCTCTCTCTGCCCATCCCCGACTTATGTTCTTTCTCTGTCTCTCTCTCTGTCTCTGTCTCTCTCTCTCTCTCTCTCTCTCTCTCTCAAAATAAATAAGTAAACTTAGAAACAGTAAAAAAATTGAAATACCATTTCCAATTAAATTTCTGGAAAATACACAAGATAAAAATATGACCCATAAGCATTCATGATCAAAATGTTTGAATAAACAAATTCTAAATTCTGAAACAGGATTATTTCTTTTAAAATACCAATTGGTAATTCACTCACACATCACAGCTGGATGTAAGTTTTGGGACATTCTAAACAAATGTAAAGACCTCCATCCCAACCTCCACTCTCTCTATACTCCCATGAGTATCCCAGTTTCTCAAACATCTTTTCTCATTATTTTATGTGTTAGACCATCCTTTTTAATCAAACTTATGATTTCACAATGTCATATCTATCTATCTACCAATCTTCCTTCTTCCCTTCCTTCCCTCGTTCCTTTTTTTTTTTTGTTTTTCCATTTTGGGTTTCCTGATATAGGTACCTCTCATGTTAAAATTTTCCTCTTCTTCCTGTCTGCCAGTTAAAATCTACAGTGTCTTTCAAATCCCAACTTAAAGATAATCCTCAAATCACTTTCTCTCGCCGAAGTTATACATTAATTTAAAACTATTTTGTATAATGTATCACCATGGTATTTAAAAATTAGGTACTTGAAGCTGAACATTTACTATATTCAAGTATATAATATTACATAATTAGTAGTTATAAAACACTACAGGAAAGTAATATTACTTTTATCCTTCTAAATGTTTGGTATCCCTTTTCGTCTACACAGCTAGTGACAGACTAGCATTTGCTTCCACGTTTATATAACATTAATACCCATCCGTACATATGCTAATTCTGAAATTCATATTAGCATAATTTGGAGTATAGAAGAGATTATATGCCATATATATGTGGATTTTGATACAAAATACTACAAATTATAAAAACAAGCCCTAAAATTAAATGTACAAATATTGATTTTATTTATTTATTTTTAATGTTGTTTACTTTTGAAAGAGGCAGAGTGAAGATGGGGGAGGGGCAGAGAGAGAGGGAAGCACAGAATCTGAAGCAGGCTCCAGGCTCCGAGCTGTCGGCACAGAGCCCCACGTGGGGGTCAAGCCCACCAACTGCAAGATCATGACCTCAGCCGAAGTCAGACGCTTAACCGGCTGAGCCACCCAGGCGCCCCCAGATATGTTTAATTCTACAGTATCTGTGTTTTCATTCCACTCCAATTGTGCCACCAAAACCAATGCCACCGTGCTGTGTAGTTTTGCTTTACTTGAGCTTTATACAAATGAAACCAGATTGTAGTTAATCTTCTATAATATCTTTTTTCTATTCAATGCTTTGTTTTAAGGTTTTACATATGTTTTTATATATAGTTCTAGTTTATTGTCATTACTTTTACATATTCTACTGAGTGAATATACTATAATTTATTAATCAACATTATTTTTGATAGCCATTTGTTTTTCTCCTGTTTGTTGTTGTTGTTGTTTTAATTAAAGCAATGCTTCTAAGAACATTGTTTCCCATACATATGGATGGCTTTATCTATAGCAAAGTATAGTTGCTACTTATACACATGTTCGAATATACTAGCTAATTTTTTTTTTCAGTACTACCATCAGTAGGTTAAGAATGTGCATTGCTCTATATTGTCAAATACAGTATTGTTTGGTGTTTTCAGACTTTCATTTTTGCTACCTGGAAAATTTGAAAGGGTATCTCAAGAAGTGATATCTAATAAACTGATAAGCTTTTTATATACTAATGGATGTTTGATATTTTTTCTGTGAAATATCTACCCTATTTTTGCCCATGTTTCTAATGAGTTTTTCACATTTTTTGTTACTGATATGCAGAAAATTCTGCATATTCAGTTCTATATTCTGAATATTAATTTTTTGTTACATATGGTTTTCACGTAACTGCTCTAAATATGCGATTTGCTTTTTCATTTACTTGATAGACTCTGTGTGATAAGCTCAGGTTTCTAATTTTATTTATTTTTTAACATTTATTTATTTTTGAGAGACAGAGAGAGGCAGAATATGAGCAGAGGAGGGGCAGAGAGAGAGAGGGAGACACAGAATCTGAAGCAGGCTGCAGGATCTGAGCGGTCAGCACAGACCCCGACGTGGGGCCCAAACTCACAAACAGCGAGATCATGACCTGAGCGGAAGTCGGACGCTCAACTGACTGAGCAACCCAGGCGCCCATCAGGTTTCTAATTTTAATTAACAAAACTAATCAGTATTTTCTCTAAGTTTTATTCATTGTATAGCCCAAATTCTTATATGTTCTTCTAAGTTTTTAACTGTGGTTTTCATACTTATGTCTGAAATTTTTGTGTGTGATATAAATTATGGTTCTGGTTATCTTTCTTCATATTCTTATTTGATTTGAGTATCAATTTTATTAATTATTTTTTTCTATAATGTACAAAGTCACTTCTTTTATACCTAAAGTGTTGGTATGTATATGGGCTCTATTTCTAGGCATCTGGCTCTATTAATTGATTGACTTATTTATCTGAGCGAAGACCACACATTTTAAAATATTATAGCTTTATAATACACCAGGTAGTATAGCAAGGCAAAATGTCTTATGTTTTTGTATTATTCTATAAACATTAGCTATTTTGGGACTTTTGCACTTTCATGTATATCCAGAACTGGCCTACTAAATTTGTTGGCATTCTATTTGGAATTACATTGACTTCATAGACCGACAAGTAAGGATCTCCATCTTTATGGTATTTCATTTTTTACCCATAAGAGTGGTATAGATATGTCTTTATTAATTTAAGAATTCTTTAATTCATTTAAATACACTTTTATGGTTTTACTTAGTGATAAATTGTTATGGTAGATCTATTCCAAATATTTTTTTGGTGCTTTGGCAAATGATGAATACATTTTAATTACATATTTTATAAAATCTAGTAGAGGTGCCATTGAAATTTTATTTTTGAGTTATAATTTTTTATCTAACTACCTTGTAAACTCTATCATTACTTCTAGTAATTTCTAGACTTGGGGAAATTTCGATGTTGAAAAATCATTTAATTTGCAAATACAAAGTCTGTATGGGACACAATACTGTCCCATTTTCTCATCCCATAAAGAGTGAATGTAGTTACTGGGGTGCCTGCATGGCCCAGTTGGTTAAGCATCTGACTTCGGCTCAGGACCTGATCTCACGGTTCGTGGGTTTGAGCCCCGCATCAAGCTCTGTGCTGACAGCTCAGAGCCTGGACATTGCTTCGGATTCTGTGTCTCCCCCTCTCTTGGCATCTCCCCAGCTCTCTCTCGCTCTCTCTCTCTAATATAAAAAAATAAAAATTAAAAAAATTTTAAAGAGACTGAATATAATTACTGATATGTTTTCAGTATTAAGTATTTTAAGTATTTTTCTTATCTTCTAAGCTAGATAGTAAGCTCATCAATAGCCATGTCTTCAATTACTTTTGTGTTATTTTCTCATAGTACATAGAAAACCACAATTTAAACGGCAGAAGAAAAATACTGTCATCAGATAACTGTAGTAATTTTCTATCACCACAGAGTAAAATCTAGCATCTTCACCTTAGAACTCAAACCTCTTGAGCATTTAAACCCAACCTACTTTTCTGTAACAGATAGTGTGTATTTGGGGTAAATTTATCTATGCCTAATCACACAATTATGTCTTCAAAGTCTATTAGCTGTATGTCCTTCTCTTCAGTTGATTGAGGTCTATCTGAATAAAAAAAAAAAAAAAAGAACAGAATGTAGGGGAGCCTGGGTGGCTCAGCCAGTTAAGCATCTAACTTTGGCTCAGGTCATGATCTCAGGGTTTGTGAGTTTGAGCCCCACGTTGGGCTCTGTGCTGACAGCTCGGAGACTGGATCCTGTTTCGGATTCTGTGTCTCCCTCTCTCTCTGCCCCTCCCCTGCTCATGCTCTTTCCGTATCTCTCAATAATAAATAAATGTTAACAAGATTAAAAAAAAAAGAACAGAATGTAGGTGTTGGAACATATTAATGCATATATGGTGAACTCTCTATTCTTTTTGTTAGACATACCAAGTATATTCATGTATGTTTAAAGAATCTTTAATTCTATGCAATAATCCCAAAATTATAAAGCTAGTGTGGAAGAAGGCAATGACCAGGAAATCTAGAGCCCAAATATCCATATTAAAGCCAATGCCAATATTCTCAGTTACATTTTATATTGATTTACTTGAACAGAAAGCAGGCAAGGGAAACATGGGATCTAGTTAGTGACCATCAGTCCCAAGATATGCTTATAGTCCTGAGAGAATATTTCCATGCAGAAAATAAATCTGTAAAAGAAATCTCAATGCCATGTAATATAAGTAGCCCAGAGATTATTAGTCTAGTTACTTTAATCTTATTATTTATCTAAAGGAAATAGAAGAAAACAATAAAATAAAAACTAATTTGAACAAATAATGAGTTTGGATTATTTTTTTATTTTGACCTATTATTGATCCTTCTTACTATATCACATGTGATTACAGAGTAGATTGCTTTAGGGAGTTCAACACATCAGCACTTTGATTTGAATATTAAATATATATTCTTTAGATGTTTATTTATTTTTGAGAGAGAGAGAGAGAGTGAGAAAGCAGGGTGGGGCAGAGGGAAAGGGGAACAGAGGATCCAAAGCAGGCTCTGAGCTGATAGCAGAAAGCCTGATGCTGGGCTCAAACTCATGAACTCTGAGATCATGACCTGAGCAGAAGTTGGACACTTAACTGACTGAGCCACCCAGGTGCCACCAAGATTTAATATTTTACATTCTCACCACTTTACTCCTTTATTAAATTACTTCCTTGGAAATCAGATAAAAAATATATTTCATGAAGCATTTTTTTTGGTTTATTTATTTCTGAGAAAGAGGGAGACAAAGCAGGAGCTGAAGAGGAGCAAAGAGAAAGGGAGACACAGAATCCGAAGCAGGCTCCGGGCTCCGAGCTCTCAACACAGCGCCCTAAGTGGGGCTCGAACTCATGAATTGTGAGATCATGACCTAAGCCAAAGTCAGACGTATACCAACTGAGCCACCCAGGCACTCCCAAAACTTATATTTCTAATCGTGAAAATACTATGAGACTATTTAAAATATCTGGCACTGATATCACAATTGGGGTTCACATTCATTATTGGTATGCATAGTTACAACCAGCGCTCAAGTATTTGTTTTTTGATTAATATAGTTAAGAAGTTGAAATAATTAACTAAATTGTAATGAGCTAAACATCTTCAGCAATTTAAAAAATAATAAGCAACAATATGACTGTTCTTTAAATTTAGCAAAATTGATAACACTTTTTGTGTACTGTAGCGTCTGGTAATTTGTAGAACTTTAATTTTTCTCAACTTATGATTGTGGCTTAATTTGCTTAAAGGATACTTATCTAAAATGGTAAATGTATGATTATGGAGAGATAGTTAAGCGTTTTATACCTTTGAAGGTAAACTATTTGACTATGGTATAAACCATTATTGAGACTGAGGGGCCAATTAAAGTTTAAATCTTTTATACCAACGTAACCCCAAAAAGAGGTTTTACTGAGTGTGAAATGTGATATTGCAATTGATTCATTGTAATGGAGTTTCCTGAGATGATCCAATATTCCTGAGAACACGTTATTTTCTAAAAATTGTCTTTTTTGCTGTAAAACTTAATTATGTTTTATTTCCATTTTCAACTTGAGAGTATCAAATACAGAGTGAAATCTTGGGGCCCCTGGTGGCTTAGTCGGTTGAATGTCCAAACTCTTGATTTAGACTCAGGTCATGATCCCAGTGCTGTGGGATCAAACCCCATATCAGGCTCTGCTCTGAGCATGGGGCCTGCTTAAGATTCTCTTCCTCTCTCTGCCCCTCTTCCTACTTGCACCCTCTCACTCTCTGTCTCTTTGTCTCTGTCTCTGTCTCTCTCTCTCTCTCTCTCTCAAATAAAAAATCTAATGGGACACCTGGGTGGCTCAGTCTGTTAAGGGTCCAACTTCAGCTCAGGTCATGATCATGCAGTTCATGAGTTCAAGCCCTCTGTTGGGCTCTGGGCTGTCAGTTTGGAGCCTGGAGCCTGCTTCAGATTCTGTGTCTCCCTCTGTCTCTGCCACGCCTCCCTCCCCCCCCCCCCCCCCGCCCGCTTGCACTCTTTGTCTGTCTCTCTCTCAAAAATAAACATTAATTTTTTTTCAATTAAAAAATGAAATCTTGTCATTTGCAACAACACAGATAGGTCCAGAGGATATAATACTAAATGAAAAAAGTCAGTAAAAGAGAAATAGCATATGATTTCACTCATACCTGGAATTAAGCAGTAAGACAAACAAACCAAGAAAAAAAGAGACAGAAAAAAAAAACAAAAACAAAAAAACAAAACAAAAAAAAAAAAAAAACTGACTCTTAAACACAGGGAACAAACTGGTGCTGGACAGAGGGTAGGTGGGTAGGGGGATGGGTGAAATAAGTGAAGGGGATTAAGAGTACACTTGTGATGAGCCCTGAGTAGGGTATAGAATTGTTGAATTTTTCTATAGGACACCTGAAAATAATATAACACTTTTTGTAATAACTAAGTGTAGTTATGACTAAGGATGTTAGTTACACTTGAATAAAAAAAGGAAAACATATACTCAGAAAGGAAGTGCAGAAGTGTTTACTCTAAAAGTTATTGGAAACTTCATAAGGACAAACTTCTTAAAGAGACTTTTATCACATTTACAAATTTAGTCAGCAGGCTGGAAACAAGCTTGTCATAACTACCTACTCTCCAAAATAAGCAAAGCATTACAGCCATCACCCAGGTCAAAAAATAAAGTTTCAAAACGTTTTGGAGAAAGTGGGGGATTTAAATTTCCTTAAAGAAAAATCACATGTGAAAGTTAACATTGGGAGGCTCCAATGACCATGATGAAGTATAGAAAATCAAGAAGAAAGAGATATGTAAACCTCCCAAATGACAAATATACAAATCTTAAACCCTACACATCCAAACTATAATCCTATTAATTTCTTAATAGGAATAATGAATTCATCCTATTTGTGTGAGTATTGTGAGGGAGGACAAGGAGTCTAAAGACAGGAGGGAGAAGAAAAAACTCACTCAGGCACAGGATTTCTATAAAGAAATTTGGGCAAGAACTATGAGATTCTGTCATGAAACCAAGAGCTATGAGAAGGGAAGCTGCAGGAGCGCCTGGGTGGCTCAGTCATTTAAGCGTCCACCTCTTGATTTTGGCTCAGGTCATGATCACATGGTTTGTGACTTTGAGCTCCACCTTGTGTTTTGCACTGTCAGTGTGGAGCCTGCTTGGGATTCTCTCTCTCTCTCTCTCTCTCTCTTTCTTTCCCTTTCTCTCTGCCCCTCCCCTGCTCGTGTTGTCTCTCTCTGTCTCTCTGTCTCTCTGTGTCTCAATAAATAAATAAACTGGGGCGCCTGGGTGGCGCAGTCGGTTAGGCGTCCGACTTCAGCCAGGTCACCATCTCACGGTCCGGGAGTTCGAGCCCCGCGTCGGGCTCTGGGCTGATGGCTCAGAGCCTGGAGCCTGTTTCCGATTCTGTGTCTCCCTCTCTCTCTGCCCCTCCCCCGTTCATGCTCTGTCTCTCTCTGTCCCAAAAATAAATAAAACGTTGAAAAAAAAATTTTAAAAATAAATAAACTTAAAAAAATAAAAAGAAGCTGCATCAAATTCATAATCTGATCAAGCAATTGTCCAGTACACAGATGAAGACAGGGACAATGACGTAGAGTCGCCTGTTGAATGTTCCACAGAACTGCACAGTTAGAGTGCTAGGTGGGGTATAAGCATCTCTGTCTGCAGAGGCATATCATTCACCCTCTTTCCTGGGATGAAAAGGTTAGAGGTCAATGTGCCAAGTGTCAAGCAGTACTGATTGTGCAGAAAAGCATCCTGAGTAAGGGAGACAGATTACGACATTAGGAAACTAATCAGTGAATGAGGGGGAGAGTTAAAAAAAAAAGGATAAATCTAAACTTCAGATTTTAGCGGCATATAATTTTGTTTTAACTTGCTTTCACAGAGGACCTTCAGCCCATCCAATTCATTCCATTGGAAATGAACACACACAGATACACTCATACATACTTTAAAAATAATCCTCGGAGGGTTTAGTGAGATTAATAAATAGATTGACATCTCGAGAAAGAAGGAAAAAAAAAACAGTGTCAGAAGGGTAAAAAGTTCAAGCTGTTAGAGAATTCCAAGTTCCTGGTTCCTATTACATATTTTATTATTATAATTTTTTTTCTTTGCATGACTGTTGTGGGCGCCTTACAACCTCCATAGTTTGAAAAAGAAAGAAAAGAGATCTGAGCTCTAGTCAGACAGGAACCTGTCCACCCCACCTCACAGGTACATGCCTACATCCAACAACGCTCTGTAAAAAATTCAGCCCTCAAATTAACAAAGGAGAACTTAAAATGTTTTAAAGTTCAAAAAAACCAAGTCTACTTCAGTGTGTCTGCTATTAAATATAATTTCACTCACTTAAAAAAAATCATGGAAACATTCCAAATCTCGTTATTACTATCTCTGTGGCCTTCTTTTCTCTCTTTGATCTAGAATGGAAAGTTGGAAAAGTAGTTACTAAAGACACTGACACCAAGAAAAACAAAGCTGTTGTCACCAATGCTGCCTATTTGCAAAACAATGTATTTTCTTCTTCAATGTGATGTCATGAGATCTGTATTTGTATTTACATTTTGTAGAGACATTTATATTTTCAACTTTTAGCAACTTTCCACTTTATTATTATTTTTGACTTCTTTCCGCTGAGAATTGGGATCCCTGGATATCACACCCATTACTATCATTATTTAGAGGAGGAATCTGGATTAAAAGAATTACAATCCACTTGTCCAAGAATTTGAAATGCCTTTGGTAATCAACAAAAAGGTACTTATAAATTCATAGGATTATATTAAGTACTTGCATTAGCATAGACAGTGAAGCACATTTTTCTGCTTCTAAAAACTGGCCCATAAAAGTGTTCCCACATTTATCACAGAAGGAATGCACTAGGGTCAGTTGGAAGACTTGAGTGAGTTTTAAAGAATGGTTTTATCATATGTATTCTAGCATTCACAGTCTGGGCTGACATTCCACAGTGAATTCCTCTATTTGAGTTTTTACTTCTGCTTCCAGAAGAAAATTAAGATGAGAAACACGTACACATGCAAATGAAAAGTAATCATGCAGTGGGTTCATTGGAGTGTCCACTAACCTTAAGGAGAATTTTTGGTGAAAATCAACAAGTTTATCACTGCCTCTACAATACACATTTGGCACTGAGTATGTGTTACATTTCAAGGAAGCAAATACTTTTAGATAAATAGCTATTATCCCTAATAAGAAAGAACTAAATATTAAGAAGAGGGGGAAATGTGCTGAATCAGGTATTAAGAATTGAGGAATAGGCAACATTTAATTACAAGTAAATGCCATGTTGGGGCGCCTGGGTGGCTCAGTCATTTAAGCATCTGACTCGGCTCAGGTCATGATCTCACAGTTCGTGAGTTCGAGCCCCACGTTGGACTCTGTGCTGACAGCTCGGAGCCTGGAGCCTGCTTCAGATTCTGTGTCTCCCTCTCTTTATGTTCCTCCCCTGCCTGTGCTCTGTCTCTCTCTGTCTCTCTCTCAAAAATAAATAAAGATGAAAATTGTTTTAAAAAAAGCAAATGCCATGTTATAATTATTTTACAAAGCGTTATGAGAAAGTTAATAAAATTGCAAAGAGGTTCAAAAAGTTTTGTTTATATCACTGTATAACATCAGAGGTAAGTTAGTCATATATCAAAATTGCTAAACAAAAGAAAATTAAGAAGGTTTTAAAAGAGACCATATTGAAGTTGACTATTGACTCAGGACAAAACAGGAACAACCAAAGACATTTCTATAGATATCATTTGAGTTTTGGGTTAAGATTTAAGTGAAGCCTGTGAATTTTTGCCACACAAGTATGTAAAGAAGTAGGGTCTAGCCACCGCCTTTAAAATACTCAGGTATGGGGCTGCTTTTAAGGCATGGGAACTCTGCCAGAGAAATAGATTCAAGGTTACCAGGAAGGCTAAGTGTGAGAAGCCTGTCCCCAATCCATGGTCATTCAACATGTCTTCTCAAAGTGGGATATGGCTTTTGGTTAGAGAAAATTACAGGCTACCAAGATTATCAGTCCCTCTAAATCAGAGGCCATGTTATTTTCTCCTATACCTATAACTGTATTGGTCACATTTAGGTAAAAACATAAAGTAATTAATACATAAATTAATAATTTAATTTATGTAATTTGTATAATTAGTTAATAAGCCTATGCAAAAATGCCTTATTGATTATACATTGATTTTCTGGTTAATAGGTGACTTAAATGGTTCTTTTTTTTTTTTAATTTTACTTCCAAATTAGTTAGCAATATAGTGCAATAACAATGTCAGGAGTAGAATCCAGTGATTCATCCACTACATATAACACTGAGTTCTCATCCCAGCAAGTGTCCTCCTTAATGCCCCTTGCCCATTTAGTCCATCCCCCTACCCAACACCCCTCCAGCAACCCTCAGTTTGTTCTCTATATTTAATAGTCTTTTATGTTTTTTTTTTTTTTCAATGTTTATTTATTTTTGGGACAGAGAGAGACAGAGCATGAACGGGGGAGGGGCAGAGAGAGAGGGAGACACAGAATCGGAAACAGGCTCCAGGCTCTGAGCCATCAGCCCAGAGCCCGACGCGGGGCTCGAACTCCCGGACCGCGAGATGGTGACCTGGCTGAAGTCGGACGCTTAACCGACTGCGCCACCCAGGCGCCCCTGTCTTTTATGGTTTGTCCCCCTCCTTGTTTTTATATTATTTTTGCTTCCCTTCCCTTATGTTCATCTGTTTTGTATCTTAAATTCCACACATGTGTGAAATTATATGATATTTGTTTTTCTCTGACTAATTTTGCTTAGCATAATGCACTCTATTCCATCCACCCTGTTGTAAATAGCAAGATTTCATTGATTTTGATTGCCAAGTAATATTCCATTGTATAAATATATACACTACATCTTCTTTATCCATTCATCCATCAGTGGACATTTGGGCTCTTTCCATACTTTGGCTATTGTTGATAGTGCTGCTATAAACATTGGGGTGCATGTGCTCCTTCAAAACAACATACCTGTATCCTTTGGATAAATACTTAGTAGTGCAACTCGTTGGTCATAGGGTAGTTCTATTTGTAATTTTTTGAGAAACCCCCAGAGTGTTTTCCAGAATGGGTATACCAGTTTGCATTCCCACCACCATTACAAAAGGGTTCCTCTTTCTCTGCATCCTCGCCAATATCTGTTGTTGTCTGAGTTGTTAATGTTAGCCATTCTGACAGGTGTGAGGTGGTATTTCATTGTGATTTTGACTTGTATTTCCCTGATGATGAGTGATGTTGAGCATTTTTTCATGTGTCAGTTGGCCACCTGGATGTCTTCCTTGGAGAAGTGTCTATTCATGTTTTTTGCCCATTTCTTCACTGGTTTATTTGTTTTTTGGGTGTTGAGTTTGATAAGTTCTTTATAGATTTCGGTTACTAACCCTTTATCTGATATGTCATTTGGAAATATCTTCTCCTATTCCATCAGTTGCTCTTTAGTTTTGCTGATTGTTTTCTTTGCTTTGCAGAAGCTTTTTATCTTGATGAGGTCCCAATAGTTCATTTTTGCTTTTGTTTCCCTTGCCTCCAGAGACGTGTTGGGAAAGAAGTTGCTGTGGCCAAGGTCAAAGAGGTTTTTCCCTGTTTTCTCCTCTAGGATTTTGATGGTTTCTTGTCTTATGTTTAGGTCTTTCATCCATTTTGAGTTTATTTTTGTGTATGGTGTAAGGAAGTGGCCCAGGTTCAATCTTCTGCATGTTGCTGTCCAGTTTTCCCAACACCATTTATTGAGGAGACTGTGTTTATTCCGTTGGATACTCTTTCCTGCTTTGTCAAAGATTAGTTGGCCATATGTTTGTGGGTCCATTTCTGGGTTCTCTGTTCTGTTCCATTGATCTATGTGTCTGTTTTTGTGTCAGTACTATACTGTCTTGATGATTACAGCTTTATAGCTCATCTTGAAGTCCAGAATTGTAATACCTCCAGCTTTGGTTTTCTTTTTCAGGATTATTTTGGCTATTCTGGGTCTTTTCTGATTCCAAACAAATTTTAGAAGTGTTTTTTCTAGTTCTGTGAAGAATTCTGGTGTTATTTTGTTTGATAGGGATTGCATTGAATGTGTAGATTGCTTTCTGTAGCATTGATATTTTAATAATGTTTCTTCTTCCAATACAGGAACATGGAATATTTTTCCATTTTTTCCATCTTCTTCAATTTCTTTCATAAGCTTTCTATAGTTTTCAGTGTATGTAGATTTTTTTTTACCTCTTTGGTTAGGTTTATTCCTAGGTATTTTATGGGTTTTGGTGCAATTGTAAATGGGATCGATTCCTTGATTTCTCTTTCTGCTGCTTCATTATTGGTGTACAGAAATGTAACAGGTTTCTTTGCATTGGTTTTATATATTTTGACTTTGTTGAATTTATGGATCAGATCTAGCAGGTGGAATCTTTCAGGTTTTCCACATAGAATATCATGTCTTTTGAGAAGAGTGAAAATTTGACTTCTTCCTTACTGATTTGGATGCATTTTATTTCTTTGTGTTGTCTGATCACTGAGGCTAGGACTTCCTTTTTTTTTTTATTTATTTATTTTTTTTTTTTTAATTTTTTTTTTCAACGTTTATTTATTTTTGGGACAGAGAGAGACAGAGCATGAACGGGGGAGGGGCAGAGAGAGAGGGAGACACAGAATCGGAAACAGGCTCCAGGCTCTGAGCCATCAGCCCAGAGCCTGACGCGGGGCTCGAACTCACGGACCGCGAGATCGTGACCTGGCTGAAGTCAGACGCTTAACCGACTGCACCACCCAGGCGCCCCTAGGACTTCCAATACTATGTTGATTAACAGTGGTGAGAGTGGACATCCCTGTCATGTTCCTGACCTTAGGGGGAAAGCTCTCAGGTTTTGATACTATTGGTGGGTCTTTCGTATATGGCTTTTATGATCTTGAGTTATGATCCTTTTATCCCTACTTTCTTGAGGGTTTTTATAAAGAAAGGATGCTGTATTTTGTCAATTACTTTCTCTGTATCTACTGAGAGGATCATGTGGCTCTTATCCTTTTTTTTATTAATGTGATGTATCATAGTGATTGATTTGTGGATATTGAACCAGTCCTGCATCCCAGGAATAAATCCCAGTTGATCGTGGTGAATACTTCTTTTAATGTATTGTTGGGTCCAGTTGGCTAGTATCTTGTTGATAATTTTTTGCATCCATGTTCATCAGGAAAATTGGTCTTTAGTGGGGTCTTTGTCTGGTTTTGGAAGCAAAGTAATACTCGACTCATAGAATGTGTTTGTAAGTTTTTCTTCAATTTCTATTTTTCTGGAACAGGTTTAAAAAAATAGGTGTTTACTCTTCTTTAAATGATTGGTAGAATTCCCCTAGAAAGCCATCCAGCCCTGGACTCTTGTTTTTTGGGATATTTTTGATTATTAATTCAATTTCTTTACTGGTTATGGGTCTGTTCAAATTTTATATTTCTTCTTGTTTCAGTTTTGGTAGTTTATATGTTTCTAGGAATTTGTCCATTTCTTCCAGATTGGCCAATTTATTGTTATATAATTGCTCATAATATTCTCAAATTATTATTTGTATTTCTGCAGTGATGGTTGTGATTTCTTCTATTTTGATTTTATTTATTTGGGTCCTTTCTTTTTTCTTTTTGCTCCTTCTAGCTAGGGGTTTATCAAATTTGTGAATTCTTTCAAAGAACAAGTTCCTAGTTTCTTGATCTGTTCTAGTTTCTTTTTTTTAATACCATTGATTTCTGTTGTAATCTTTATTATTTCTCTCCTTCTGCTGGTTTTGGGCTATATTTGCTACTCTATTTTCAGCTCTTTAAGGTGTAAGTCTGGGTTGTGTATTTGAGACATTTCTTCCTTCTTTAGGAAGGCTTAGATTGCTATATACTTCTCTCTTATGATGACCTTTGCTGTGTCCCAGAAGTTTGGGCTGTCATGTCATTATTTTCATTGGCTTCCATGTGATTTTTAATTTCATCTTGAATTTCTTGGTTAACCCATTCATTCTTTAGTAGGATGTTCTTTAAAATCCAAGTATTTGTTGTCTTTACACTTTTTTTCTTGTGGTTCATTGAGAATTTCACAGTGTTGTGGTTTGAAATTATGCAAGGTATGATCCTGATCTTTTTGTACTTGTTGAGGGCTGACTTGTGTCCCAGTATGTGATCTATTCTGGAGAACGTTCCATGTGCGCTTGAGAAGAATGTGTATTCTGCTGCTTCAGAAATGTTCTGAATATAGCTGTTAAGTACATCTGGTACAGTGTGTCATTCAAAGCCATTGTTTCCTTGTTGACTTTATGCTTAATTGATCTGGCCATTGCTCTAAGTGGAATATTGAAGTCCCCTACTATTATGGTATTATTATCAATGAGTTCCTTTATGTTTGTGATTAATTGATTTATATATTTGGGTTGTATCACATGGGGGGCATAGATGTTTATAACTGTTAGATCTTCTGGTGGATAGACCCCTTAATTATGATATAATGCCCTTATTCATCTCTTGTTACAGTCTTTATTTCAAAATCTAGTTAGTCTGAAAAAAATTAAAAGATGGGGGGCTGGGCATTTGGGTTGCTCATTCAGTTAAGTATCCAACTTTGGCTCAGGTCATGATCTCACAGTTTGTGAGTTAGAGTCACACATCAGGCTCTGTGCTGACAGCTCAGAGTCTGGACCCTGCTTTGGATTCTGCGTCTCCCCCTCTCTCTGTCCCTCTCCTGGTCATGCTCTTTTTCTCTTTGTCTCTCAACAAATAAATAAACGTTAAAAAATTTAAAAAATTAAACTAGTTTGTCTGGTGTAAGTATGGCTACTCCAGCTTTCTTTTGGTGATCATTAGAATGATAGATGATTCTCCACCCCCTTACTTTTAATCTGAAAGTGTCTTTAGATCTGAAATGGGTCTCTTGTAAACAGCATATAGATGGATCTTGTTTTCTTATCCCTCTTGATACTCTATATCTTTTAATTGGAGCATTTAGTCCATTGACATTTAGATTGAGTACTGAAAGATATGAATTTAATGCCATCATGTTGCCTGTAGAGTTGGAGCTTCTGGTGATGTTCTCTGGTCCTTTCTACTCTTTGTTGCTTTCAGTATTTTTTTCTTTTGTTTTGTCTTTTCAAAAAACACTTCAGAGAGTCCCCTTTACAATTTCTTGCAGAGCTGGTTTAGTGGCCATGACCTCTTAGTTTTTGTTTGTCTAGAAAACTCTTTTCTCTCCTTCTATTTTGAATGACAGTTTGCTGGATAAAGAATTCTTGGCTGCATCTTTTTCCAATTCAGCACGTTACCTATATCCTGTCACTCCTTTCTGGTGTGCCAAATTTCTGTGGATAGGTCTGCTGTGAACCTGATCTGTCTTCCCTTATAGGTTAAGGACTTTTTTTCCCCCTTGCTGCTTTCATAATTCTTTCCTTGTCTGTGTAGTTTGTGAATTTGACTATGATATGCCTTATTGATGGTCGGATTCTGTTGAACCTGATGGGAGTCCTCTGTGCTTCCTGGATTTTGATGTCTGCGTCTTTCCCCAGGTTAAGAAAGTTTTCTGCTATAATTTGCTTACATAAACCTTCTACCCCTGTTTTTTCTCTCTTGATCTTCTGGGAATCCTATGATTCAGATGTTATTCCTTTTTAATAAGTCATTGAGTTCTCCAATTCTTGTATCATGCTATTTTGCCTTAGTTTCCCTCTTTTTTTCTGTTTCACTATTCTCCATAGTTTTGCCTTCTGTATCACTGATTCGCTGCTCTGCTTCATCCATCCTTACCACTGTGGCATCCTTTGGGATTGTATCTCATTTATAGCATTTTTAATTTCATCCTGACTAGATTTTATTTCTTTTATCTCTACAGAAAGGGAATCTATGTTGTTGTTTTTTCACAGCCATCTGGTATTCTGATTATTGTGATTCTAAATTGTAGTTCAGACATCTTGCTTATATATGTGTTGATTAAGTCCCTGGCTGTCATGTCTTCCAGTTCTTTCTTTTGGAGTGAATTCCTTCATTTTGCCATTTTGGAGGAAGAAAAAAAATGAATTAAAAAATAAAAATTAAAAAATTAAAAACAACACAAAAATTCAAATAATGAAAGCTAGATCATAGGTGTGTTCTGGCTTGGTTGTTGCAAGAAGCTTGATAGAATAGAAAAAGGGGTAAGAAAAAAAAAGAAAAAAAGTAAGGACATATTTAAAAATTAAAAAGGTATACCATAAAATAGAATAAAATGAAATGAAGAAAGTCAAAAAGAATTTAAAAATTTACAAAAAACAAGAAATATAGTAGAAAGATTTTTAAATTTTTTTTATTGGGGCGCCTGTGTGGCTCAGTCGGTTGAGCATCCAACTTCAGCTCAGGTCATGATCTTGCAGTTTGTGAGTTCGAGCCCCACGTTGGGCTCTGTGCTGACCGCTCAGAGCCTGGAGCCTGCTTCAGATTCTATGTGTCCCTCTCTCTCTCTCTGCCCCTCCCCCACTCGTGCTCTGTCTCTCTGTCTCTCAAGAACAAATAAACATTAAAAAAATTTAAAAATATATTAAAGAATATTTTTTATTAAAAAATAAAAATAAAAATAATTTTATCTCTCTTTGTATCCATGAAAAAGAAAAGAAGGGCAAAAAATTAAAAACAAAAAAGGAGAAAAAACAAAACACACAAAACAAATACATGGACCAGCAAACATAATGAAACCTGAATGAAATTACATCCAGTTTCCCCTGGAAGTCAAACTATGAAGCCCTTTACAGTCTGTACACTAAGCAGGCAGAGAGACTTGTGTTGGTCCTTTAGGGCATGAACTTGGTATAATGGTTCCTTTCTCCACTATGTGGAACTGCTTATTTTACTGGGGTGGATTCTATAGCCTGCGCACACGTGTGCATGCACGTGTATACACATGAGTGGGAGAGGTGAGATGGTGTCACCCAGCTTCCTAGTCTCTGCCACCATAACTCTGAGTTCTCAACAACCTGTCATCAAGCACCCCTCCTTTGTCTCTGGCTTCTGTTCACTTCCTGCTTCTACACCATCTGCGTCCAAGCTGTAGGTCTGCCAGACAGCACCTCCTTCCCAAATTTTATCTGAGATGGGGTTGTGTTTCTAAACCCATCACTTCTGAGATACCTGCAGCTTGGACCAACTCTGCCTCTCGGGGGGAGGGTGTAGGTTTGCCCCTGGGAATGTTCATGTGATTGCACAGGGGCAGAGGTTCAGAGATTGTGGTAAGGTGCTGGCTTGCCCCAGAAAAAGTTTGTGCTATCATGCAGCGTCAGTAGTTCAGAGATTATGGCAACAAGAAACCCCTGCCAGGTTTCACTGCACCCTTGTGTCTTTGTTCCAATACCAGCAAACGTGACTGTTCTCCAAGGTCTGCTTGGACTTTTTCCTGTGGGGAGGTCATATGGTCTCTACCAAATGCCCTCCAATCAGGAGAACCACTTCTTCCCATGTGGCCCATGGACTCCTCGTACCTCGATGCCTACTCCTCAGGATTCACCCTTCCTCCCCACAAGAGCACCACTAGGTATTGAGTTCTGGAATTTCTGACACTGTGCTCTCCTGTTTATAGAGTCCTAATGATATCAAAACCTTCTCTTTTCTTCCTTTCTGATATCTTAGGGAACACCTTTATTGTTCAGTCCTTCGTGTCTCCACTCTTTCTCTTTCTCTCCAGCTACTTTCAGGAGGAGGGTGCTTTTTCTGCACTCTCCTGCATGCCTTTCTCTGTCTTCTCTCTATAAAAACAGTTCCCTACCCACTGTGGCTTCTCTGTCACCCAGTTCACCTCTCTGTACCACATACCTCCACATAACACATACCACATACCTCCCACATACCACAAGGTCTGTGGCTTAAGTTATGCAGATTGTTGTGTTAATCCTCAAGGCAAATGAGAGAAGAGTAGAGAGAAGCCCAGAACTTCCATGCTGCTCTGCCATCTTGCCTGCCTCCCCCAAGGCAGTTTTCTTAACCTTATCCTGCTTCCAAAGGCAGCAAAGGAATAAATTGTTCTTAATACTCTCTCTAGACTCATATCTCTATAACATTGATTAAACTTCTGATGAAAATGGAAATTAGGTAAAATTTTGTAACAAAATGATAGCTAGGGGACAAAAAGCAGAAACTAATGAAATGAAGCAAATATAAAAACTGGTTCTTTGAAAAGACTAATGTTGACATACTTATGCTGATAATTATCAAAAAAAAAAGGGAAAGAAAACATAAGAATCATTTGAATGAGGGAGAAGGTATAACTGTAGGTGATGCAACCATTAAAAAGATAATAATAGGATATTCAGAACATCTTTTTGTTTGAAATTTTAAAAGTCAAATTAAGATGAACAATCTTATTTAAGTTGCCAAATCTAAGTTACCAAAATCTAAGTAAAAAAAATCAGTAATTTTAGAAATCCTATAGTCATTTAAAAAGTAGACACATATTACCCCACCAACATAACAACAACAACAACAACAACAACAACAACAACACAACAAAGGAAAAATGGATCTATCCATTTTTAAGAGTATCTACCCCTAAATTGACGATGTTTATCAAACATTTATAAGAGAGGTACTTTTACCTGTACAAAAACTATTCCACAATAAAGAAAAATACTACTACTATGCATTTTTTCTTTTTCTTTTTTTTTTTGGGAGGGGGGAATTTTGTTTGTTGCTGTTTTTTTAAAGATTTTATTTTTAAATAATCTCTACACCCAACGCTGATTTCAAATTCATGACCCAATTATCAAGAGTCACTTGCTCCACCAACTGAGCCACCAGACATCTTGATACTACACATTTTGTCTTAACTTATTTCACTGAAGTTAGGAAAACATAGTTATTTAAATATGAAAGAAAAATTAAAAGCCAAGCTCTCAAGCCATTGATAAAGCAATTCTGAAAAATAATAGAACAGCAGTGATCTTAATAATGGAAATACTTGGGGCGCCTGGGTGGCGCAGTCGGTTAAGCGTCCGACTTCAGCCAGGTCACGATCTCGCGGTCTGTGAGTTCGAGCCCCGCATCAGGCTCTGGGCTGATGGCTCAGAGCCTGGAGCCTGTTTCCGATTCTGTGTCTCCCTCTCTCTCTGCCCCTCCCCCGTTCATGCTCTGTCTCTCTCTGTCCCAAAAATAAATAAACATTGAAAAAAAAAATTAAAAAAAAAATAATAATGGAAATACTTAAAATTGTAACTTAACCATAAGCAAGTTGAGATTACCCAAGGAATGAAGGATAAATTTAACAGAGGACAATGTATTAATCTGATTTACTAAAAATGATTAAAGAAAAGCATTATATGATCCTCTAAATGACTAGAAAAATCTGGTAAAATATAAGTTTCCTTCATGTTAAAATATCCCAGAAATGTATAAATATAAGGGAATCTTCTTAATCCAAGAAAAGATTCTGCAGCCTAGTGGTTATGGGTATGGTAATGATCAATCTTTGGCAGCCTCTTTAACATTGAAAGTAAGAGAAGAATATGCTTTAGAATCACTATTCTCTCAAATAAAAGAGTATAGAAATAAATTTCACTTCATAAATTAGAAAAAGAGACCAGTGTCACTAAAATAGTATGAAAATACAAAGCGTTGTTAGGAGTAAACTAAACAGAAGTTTTTCAAAACTTTTGTGGTGATATTATAATATTTTATTAAAAGACATTACAGAAGATCTAAGTAAGTTGTTCATCTGTTGAAGCTTACTATCACAAATATTTCAAATATCTCTAAATTGATCAATTGACAAATACAGTTCCAATCAAAATGTCAATATGTTCATTTATTTTTAATGAAATTTAACATGCTAATTCTAAATTTAACAGGGAAATGAACCAACCCAAGAACAGCCAGGAAACTTCTGAAGTGGGACAAGGTGGATTAAATGTTACACTTATTTTTAAGCTACAATAAATTCATTAAAATTAAGACTATGGTAATGGAACAGAGGGGAAAAAATATTGACTCATGGAACAACATAGAGATCCATGAACTGAACCAAAAAAAAAAAAAAATGTGGAAATTTGGCATGAGAGAAATTAGATAGTGACTATCAATTGTTTTATCTCCTCCACATAGATGAGATAATTATAAGAGTTTACTCATCTTTTAGCATTTCCTTGGCACTTTATTTTATCATCTAGGACTCAGAAGAAACATCTTTTTTGACCTCCTACTTAAATAACAAACACTATGTCAAAAGAGGTGTATAATATGTGTCTGTACATGATATGTCTGTATATAATATGTAATATTTATTAAACGCTTGATACATATTAACATCATTGTAATTCCTGTGTCCTTTTTTAACTTTTAAACCTCAAAGCAATGGCTTCTATGTTGCGTATTATTAGTATCACTTTAAACATGAAGAAACTGAAGATCAAAGTAGTTAAGTAATTTGGTCGAGATTCTTCACTTTAACAAGAATAAGAGCTAAAGTAGGATTTGGATGCAGGCATTCAGAGAGCAAGGACTCCACTGCTAGACAGAACTTTGACAAGCCACATCTTTTAAAATGTTAATTTTTTAATAGGCAAACTATCTCTAGAAAATTCTGAGCAGCCACCTTTAAATAAATACTATATGAACAAAGGTGTTCATTTATTCTACTCAACTCAAAAGTTTTCTATATAGAAATATATAGAAAATATAGAAAAGTGGGGCACTTGGCTGACTCATCTGGAAGAGCACACGACGCCACCTCAGGGTCATGAGTTCAAGACTCATATTGGGTGTGAAGTTTACTTTAAATAAAAAGTAAATAAACTTAAAAAAAACTAAAAAAAATATATAGAAAAGTGACAAGGTGTTGACGGGTGTGGTTGTTTTTACTAAGTCACCATGAAAATGAAATGAAGAGTTTTTATTATCGTATTACATTTACATTACCATGCTAGTGGAGGGAATCAGAACACAAAATAAAAACACAGCATTGTGTCAGCTACTCCACAAATGCACACGTGAAGGATTGGAAAGAAAATGTTAACCGCGTTTTTGGCCTTGATGGAAGCATATGTGGATGATTATTTCTTTAATTTTCTGTATTCCGCATATATTTGGCAAAAGTCATGAATTACTCTGTGAAGAAAAACAAATCTAAATATGCTCTTTCTAAGTGTTGTTTTAACAAATCAAGAGACATTTTCAGTTTCAGTGTTCTAACAAAGGGCACAACATAGAGGAAAGACCATTTCTGGACCCATGAACTTGCTCAGCGGTTGACCAGTTTCAAGCCTGGGTAAACCACACATCCTCATTTTAGGATGGAGAAAACCGAAGTTCAGAGAACCTGACTAGCACACAGGGATGTTCTGAAGATCAAATTTGATAACGGACAAGAAAGGGCTTTAAAAACCATAAAGGCCTGGAGAGATAAGGTGCTAGTACATTCTGGTAAAGTGTGAAACCTGCAGTGGAATGAAACACTTGTGATCTAATGGCCCAGAAAAATCAATAGCATGTTATTTTAAGCTCTATCCTTGACTTGTTTCTTACTCAAAGAACAAATTCAGGAAGGAAAGCTAAGCTTCCTGTACTTGATTCTCTCCTGCTGCATAACACATATAATGCTCTATTTCTTTGCAAAATGATTAGGGATCAATGCACTAAAGATGGTCAGTTCAGAGTATTATTACTATCACAGAAAGACATATTCCAGCCTAAAAGATTTTAGGAAATGACATAGCTAAATTTATCAAAGTCCAAATTCTGGCACTAAACAGGCATATATGGTTCTCTTTCTTCATTTGGACAGAATTCCTTCATGGCAGTATTTAATATGATTTTATTAGAAATCCAGAGGATATTGGCTTGGGTGTTAAAAGTATAACTGAAAACTCCTATTTGGTTTAAACCAGTTAAGTGCTACTAGTTTGAAGGTTAAACAAGTATAGGAAAACACTCCATAAAAGAAACTTAAGTGCTGTCAAAAGCACTGATAAGAGGAAGAGGTAGGAACCCCAGCTGGCCTGCATCAAGGGGCCATTTTATTAACAAAAATCAATGTCAGTGGTCATGGCTGATTGAATCTTTCTATTCTTTCTTACCAACGATAGCCTATTATGATCAGATCCCAAGGCCAGGAAATGAGGAGCATTTCTCTGAAAGAACCAATTCCCATTAATTTAAATACCTTTCTTTATTTAAAAAAATGTAAGGCGAACATGGAAACAAGGATAGCCTTATTTCATGTCTCACTTGTTGTGATTCTCACGTCTATATCAAAACTACAGCCACTATTTGCATTCTCAGTGGCAATTATTGCTTACATTACTTGGGGTTTGTTTTGTTCATGGTTTTTACCCAGTTTGTCTATGTGACCATTAACATAAAATATGAATGTTTTGCTATAGATATATTAGAGATCAGTTGTTAAAACAGTATTCTGAAAGATCAAGATATATTCTACAGAGAAAGGAATTTTAATGTCCCTTGAATGCCATAAAACTCGATTCCTTTCTTTTTAGTGAACATGTACATTTTATTGCTTTTACTGGTAAGGAAAGAAAGGACAGATGGCACAGAAATGGAACCTAGGAAAATCGCTTACAGTGAAACCAATTTTAATACCCTTGCTAATAAAGTTCTCTCTATACATATGGGCCTGATATTTCCAGGAAAAAGGGAGTAATTCTTCATTTTGTCTGGGGAGTTTAACTCTTTCAATACCCTGGGGCACTCTATGGTGCACTAAATTATACTAAATAGCCTGAAAGAATTAACACACTTTCCAAGTCAAGTCTTTTATTTCTTTTTGCTAGGTAACATCAGGCCATTGATCATATTAGAAGGTCTAACCAACTCCCACAAGGCACTTTCCCTTATGTCAGAGCTAGCCAGGTGTGATGGTTTCCTTTCTTGAACTCCAATAAACTTTATAAGACCTATCCGCCATCACTCAGCTAAATCACATAATGGCAAATTTATAACCCAATGGTTAAATGATCTGGTCGGTTGTCTCTACTGCTTGCTAACTATTAAATATTTAAAATAAAGCCAGCTAACCCCAACGTTTATCTTACATTGTGTATCTTGACCTTTATCATCCCCAAACAAAGGACAAGCTTCATGCCCCACTGAATTTCCCTTAATTATGTCTTTCCCCAATTGGTCTTGTAAAACGGGGGAGCCAGTCAAGCTTTTTATCCTACCTCAGGGGGTCGAGTGAATAGGAAACCTGTCACTAATTCCTTTCACCTTACGGGCACAACTCCTTCACCCAATTAACTAAGACCAGGTGCACCCTCCAGTGAGTCTGAGGAATGCAGAGAACTCACAAACCCTGCTTCCATTTTGGCAGAAAGGGAGCCCAGCCTGCACCTGATTAGCAGCTTTGCTGGGCCTGAAAAGATAGATTAGTATCTTTTCTACATAGAAAAGAGATAGAATTTTCTCCATGGAAGCTGGTAAAGATCATGGATGCTGCATGGGGATAATAAGTGGCAGGCAGTCACATAAATCGGCAACCATCAACACACCATGGTAGCATTCAGGCACGAGTGGTCTTTAACATATTCCAGTGACATATCTAGTGTATGTTACTAATATGTTTGAGTTTTCGAGAGTAAACAGTAATGTATTCAGATAAAACCAGTGGTGGAGAAACAGCAGCACAGGGGGAATGAACAATAATCCTAATTTTGAAGTTAGAAATGACTACGCCAAGTATCAAGCTATGACAAAGGAGGAGGCGGCAGATAATGATTGTACAAGAGAATGCTGGAGTCTCAAAGACCTTGATTCAAAATACTGAGTGATGGCCTCACTAGTTGTATATATTTGCATAAATTCCTTAATCTCACCCATCCTCAGTTTCCTTAGGAAAACTGGACAACTAATAATAATAGGGGCTGCTGTCTAGGGTTGTTGTGAAAATTAAAGGAGGTATTGTCATCAGAGTTTGGAAGATTGGAAGGAGCCTAAGTATGCACTCAGTAATTGTGTGCTCTTATGATTGTTGAAGTCGTTTAATTATTAAAAGTAACAAAATAATCCAATGAAAAAACATGTTCTTTCCCAGAAGGTGCACCTTTTAAATGAGAAGTTAAGGCTGTGCCTAATAATTTGGCACCAACTGGCTGGGATCCAGGAAATTAAAAGGGAATGGTTTAGAGCTGATTTTTTTTTCCAAAAGCACTTAGCTGGGTCCTAAAGAAGTTTTTGGAGGTGCCTCAGGGCTCATGCTGCAAAAGAGAAAGAGGCGTAGTAGGGGTTGTGAGGGCAAAGTTTCCCACTCCCACTAAATAAGGGAGCAGGTCTACTTTGATCTATTTTATACATTAGGTTTATCATACAACTTTATTTAAAAATTGTGAAGCTAAACAAATTTTATTTATTTTTTTTTCAACGTTTATTTATTTTTGGGACAGAGAGAGACAGAGCATGAACGGGGGAGGGGCAGAGAGAGAGGGAGACACAGAATCGGAAACAGGCTCCAGGCTCCGAGCCATCAGCCCAGAGCCTGACGCGGGGCTCGAACTCACGGACCGCGAGATCGTGACCTGGCTGAAGTCGGACGCCAACCGACTGCGCCACCCAGGCGCCCCTAAACAAATTTTAAAATCACGAGCTTGGTGCAACTCGAAGGCAGCTGGTGCTGAGGCTAACAATTGTATGTTCCCTTCCGTAGGGTTATCTCCCCAAACCATCTTAGGTAAACATTGAAAATGCCCACTTCAGGAGTGCTGATACTAAATACTAATAATCAGCACTCACTTGCTGACTCCTTGTTAGGAGATCCCATTGTAACCAAACCCAAGTCCATCTGCCTGATGCACTTAAGCCAATCACTGAGACATCAGGTTTGCAACAAGGAAGGAGTTTATTCAGCAGGCAGACACATGAGAGGACCAGAGGGCAAGCCTCGAATCTGCCTCTCTGAAGGGGGAGAAAACACATTTTTGATAATCATAAGGGCTGTGATTACATACATATTGATTAAAATGGAGGGGAAATCTGTGGCTATTTGTGAGAAAAGACGAAACATGAGCACTGAGAAAACGTATGTAACACACATCTCAAGTTCACTTTAGAAGGATACTTAGCATTGGAATAAAGCAAAAGTCAGCCCCTGATGTTGGGAGGTTATCTTCGAATGAGAAGGGCAATGGGCTTGTTCCAAGAGCCAGTGTAAATTAGACGGGGTCTTGGACTCCTTACCTCTGGTAAGGAATGCAAGGGCCTTGCTTATTCATAGGCTGGAACCCTATCAGTTGACCTTGAGTCCAGGTTCTGCAGAAATACCTAGTGGATTTGTTAGTAGGTCTGAAAGGACACAATAGCTGATGAAGAAGAAGTTGGTCTCTGAAAAACGAGCTTTAAACTTTCTGCTATTCTCAACCTCCTTAACCCTATAGGTCACGGTTTTAACTTGAGACATGATCCACTGGATTTCTTTAGTTTCTATTAAGGATTACACCCTATCATGGCTCGCAGAAACCTTAATGAATCACAAGTTCCCCAAGAAGCAGTAGTGAGGAATGTCTGCTCTTTGCTGGTGATGTCTGGAAGAAGATTTAACCACTCCCGACAAGTTAGCCGTTGACCATTTCTTTCCATGCAAGAAGCCTGTAAACCTTCAAGAAAGCAAGTGTCCTGGAGATTGCCTCATTTACAATACACAGTTTTGTAAGAGGTTTTAAGATTTCATCAATGAAGTAAAGCCACATAATACCAGATAAGCCTCCTTTTTTCTGTACAAAAATCCCTCTATTTTATTGTCATCTGTACGTCGTCAATGTGACCTTGACGTCTCTTTCTAAGAACTGTAGCGGCTCCTGTCTGACTGATTCCTGCTCCATTCCCTGAGTAGTTCAACAGTCCTGCAGTTGTGGTGAATACCTACTTTGGCTTAGGTTCACAGTGAAGATTTCAAGTTGCATTTGGACGCCTTAGGTTTAAGACCGTGAAATCATATCCTCAAAAATGTAAACTAAGCAAATATAAATTATGGCCCCCGCATAGCTTTGATTCAGCCTGAAACAGTCAAAGGAGTGCAACCCAAAAGCACTTTAAAAATAATTCCTGTATTCAATTATAACTCTCAAAGAAATTTAATTTTTTTAATGCTTATTTGTTTTTGAGAAAGAGAGAGAAAGAGCATGAGCAGAGGAGGGGTAGACAGGGAGGGAGATACAGAATCCGAAGCAGTCTCCAGGCTCTGAGCTGTCAGCACAGTGCCCAATGTGGGGCTTGAACTCACAAACTGGGAGATCATGACCTGAGCTGAAGTCGGACGCTTAACCGACGGAGCCACCCAGGCACCACTAACTCTCAAAAAACTTTAAAAGAGATGTAAATCAAACCTACCGCAGCAACATTGAAAATTTCTTTCTTTTAGGAGTGCCTGGCTGGCTCAGTCAGTTGAGTAGCCAACTTTGGCTCAGGTCATGATCTTGTGGTTTGTGGGTTCGAGCCCTGTGTCTGGCTCTATGTTGACAGCTCAGAGCCTGGAGCCTGCTTTGGATTCTGTGTCTCCCTCTCTTTCTGCCCCTCCGCTACTCGTACTCTGGCTCTTTTTCTCTCAAAAATAAATAAACATTAAAACATGTTTAAATAAATAAATAAAATTTCTTTCTTTTAACTCTCTTTCATCTGCATGTTTTGAGTATCTCAATGGCCAATCACCCCTCCTGCCATCCAGGCCCAACAAATTCCACTCTACTCCAATCTTCAGGAGTTATGCCATGTTTCCTTACCAGAGACAGCACGATTTGAGCACCTTCTCTTTCTTCACATACATAGCAATGGAGAAGTAAGAATCCTCTAACAGCTTAAAATACATTTCTATTACTAAGTCGGCTAGTGCTTTCACATACAGTTATTTCTTACTGGTATGTTTATACTTTTTGTAAAAAGCTGAAATGTATAATCAGATGTTTGGGAAAAGTCAAAATATTTGGTAGTCAAAATATTTAATAAAACTGGATTGAAAGCATTTGCCATCTGTGTATTTCCTACATGTTTCTGAAAACAGCCCCATCCCGAGTCTTTCTGTGTATTAATTTTCCATGGTAGTTACCACACTCCTATTTCCTATTCCAAAAAAATAATAGTACACAATTTTATGCCATTTTATACCCTTGGTCCTATAAGCCAATAAATTCCTGAAATTGTAAAGACTATTAAATAATTTTTGCCAATTCAGGTATATAAAAAAGTATTCTTTTCCTAGACCGGATTTTTCCTCACAAGAAGTTGTTTTAAAATGTCTTTCATTAACGACAGAGTTTTTTTAAGCCTAACTTTTCCAATGATTTTTCCCCTAATAAATCAAGGGAAAAATGAAATTAATAAAAAAGTACTTTTTGAAATGGTCCAAGTCATATATGTAAGTTTCCTCAATAAAATTTTTAAATGTTTTTCTTTAATGTCCACTACTGCAATAAGAACAGAGTGGAACAAAGCAAACCCTTGATGAATGCATGTGGATGTGGAATTAGGTATCTTCAGATAGAAGAATGAGTGAGATAGGGGCGCCTGGGTGGCTCAATGGAGAATATACAGAGTCGAGTTCCAGTTTCCCTTCTTACCCAATCGAGTAACTTTCCAAAGAAATGGGGGTGGACATTTTGAGGTAATGTTATTCTCTGGATTTTGGGTAATTACTTTATGAAACTGGGTTAGGGCTTGCTGTTACCACTAAATAGGGTCACTGTCAGGCTTAATAAAAATTATTTAAAGTAGAGAAAGAAAAGCTACTACTTGAGTGTTGCTATATGTCAGATATTTATAGTATTTTTGCGTGTATTTGTGTATGCACACACATGTACAATTAAAATACTTAATGCATATTTTAAAATCTAAAATAATTCATTGAGATATAAGCTTCCATAGGGAGAGGAAATTTAATTATGCTCCATTATTTCTCGCTATCTGTGCTATCTAAAGTGGCAGTCACTAGTCACATGTGATTGTTGTCCATTTGAAATCCGTTTAGTGTGACTGAAGATCTGAATTTTTAATTTAATATGATTAATTTAAATTTTAAAACAATATTTATTTCAGTTAATGGAAAATTTTAATCATGTTTGAAATGACTTGGATATGCATCTACTTTCTCAACTGTAAATTTTATGGAATCTAAATCCAAATGGATATTTCAGATGAAAATTTAGCATCCAAATTGAGAAGTGCTGTGAATATAGAATATTCACTCGGTTCTTAAGACTTGGTATGAAAAATAGGATGTAAAATATCTCATTAATAATTTTATATTTTTGCAATCTGAAATAATATTTTGGACATACTGGGTTACATAAAATGTGTCATTAAAATAATTTCTCTTTTTTTGCAACCTTTTTCACATGGCTATTAGAGAATTTAAAATTACCTATGTGGTTTGCATTATATTTGTTCTGGATAAAGTTGCTATATATTTACAAATTAAATCATGTTGAAATAAATATAAAATTCAGGCTTTAAGTCCAGAAAACGACAGCATGAAGCCTGAGGGTGTTTTTAAAACAAGGCACGGTCAATTACTAGTCTTTGTACTTTTTCTTAGAGAGCCTATACAGACTTGGAATAATTTCTTGACATCACAAGCATTGATAATACATTTTAGGTGGAATAGAATTTTATTGTATTGATCTTAGCTTCATAATTAAATTAAAAAATGAAATAGATTAAAATCTCCCCAAACTCCACAAAGTAACATTTGGGTGGCATATTCATGATAGTGAAAATAGATTTTGAGAAACAATGGTCTATATTTTTTCCTCTGTGAGATAAGTGCATCCTAAGCATCATCATACATTGAAATTGACTACTTGAATAACATTCTCCAGTGTAACTACTTTATTTATTTATTTATTTATTTATTTATTTATTTATTTAACAAACATTTATGTACAAGTACAGCCCTTGGTGCTGGGATATACTACAGTTATCAGGGAATATTTAGGCTACACATCCTAATGGAACTTATATAGACCAAATTTAATGAAATAGACATAGCCGTACATGACTTAATAAATATAAATCAAACCTAATAAGTCTTTTTAAGAAAGAAGTAATGGAAGTTTTTATTGAATCCTGAAAGGCGGGAACCTCACTGAATTGCACCAATGATAGACTAAATGGTGAGAATTCGTCATTGAATTGAACAGCTCTCCCTGCAAGTCTGACTACAAAGTAGTTCTGTCAAAAGACAAAATACCCAGGGAAAGATTGGGGGATCAATGTAGGATATGTAGACATGAGACTTTCTAGAAAAGCTCTTTCAAAGCAACGGGAACAACCAGTAGAAAGGATGGGATTAGTGATGTAGGAAAGTGAGGGGAAAACCAAAGCAAGAGAGTTTCTTGGAAACTGGAAGGCATAGGATCTCTAGCACAGGCAGACACATGGATCTTATAATAGGAGGGTCACGATGCATTATAACAGGGAAGAAAAAGAGAAATTGGACTCAAATGTAACTAGTGAGAAGAGAGAGGAGTTCCTACCAGAAGAATATGATTTACAAATATATAGCAAGATTATCTGCCCAGGTCTTGAGGGCTTGAGCAGATACAAATTTGTTACTTTAAGGCAGGACAAAATGAGCCCACTAGAGAGATACAGTGGGGCCCCTGGGCATTACCTAGCACAAATTTGAGGTTTAAGTCCAAGAAATTATGTTTAAAAAGTCTGAGTGGTTGTGTGATTATTTATGTCATGCCAAATATGGTGGTTCCGATTCTGGTGTGGAAAAAGTAGATAAAAAATTCATTCAGAATTGGGATTTTGCCAATCGAAGAAGCAATCACCATGGCGCCACTCTCTAGAATTCTGGGTTAAAAGTCTGCTTTTTACACTATCACACAACGCTACCTCCTTGTAGACTTTATTTTGAAAACTGCTTATTCATTTTTCCCCTTTTATATGTTATTCAAGGTTAATGGTTTATTTTAAGAAATGTGACTTCAAAAGGATCAGATGCGAAACATCTGTATCTGGCACATTGTCCACAGAATAAATTCAATAGGTTTAAACATTTAAAGTCTCCAGGCAAGAAAAAAAAAATGCGAGGATGAGTGACAGACTTAAAATGAGGAAGTTGTGCAAGAAGTGTGAGCCACCGTGAATCTGGTGAGGTCATGAGGAAAAAATGGGTGCCATGTTTAGCCACAGTAAAGTGAATGGATCTCGTGCCAACTTGACATGCTTATACATTCCCCTTAAAATGTTGTGGTTAACTTCTCCAAGGAATGTGAAAGTTGATTTAAAATAAGTTTCCAGAAACTGAATTGTTTATGCCAGCCTTCTCCAAAAAGCTTTGATATGTAAATCAATTTGGAAACAAAGATATTTTTGTCTCTTAATGTTTCCATCCTCTATGTGTGTGAAATGGCAACCTTGGAATAATTTCCCTTGATCTAAGAAATAGGCCTAATGTAGATTTTGTGAAGGTCAGTTTGAGATGAAGAAATTTAATTCCATCCAACCAAAATGAAATGCCTTTGCATTATACTGGGCATATGAAATAGCAAGATCTGGGGACAGACTTACAGTGGTTTAAATCTCTGGCTGACCCTGTGGCCCAACTCAAGCCAATGGACGTTTTGGAGCCTGGGTTTTATTATCTATGAAATGGGAAAAATCACAATTAGTTTCTGAACTTTGGAGGATTTCGAGATCATGTACCTGAAGCCTCTAAACCATCCCTGGTTGAAGAGTGAGAACCCAACCAGTGGTAATTACTGATTTGTATATTTTTTCCATTTCTAAACATTATTACATGGCCAGGACATTATTACATGGGATATACTAAGGAATACAACATTATCCCTGAAAAAGCCAAACACACATGCATACACACACACACACACACACACACACACACACACACACAATTCCAACTTAGAATGCAGTAAAGAAATAACAACTGTGGTTGTTCTCATGTATTTGTTTGAAGTCTGGCACCTAATAGGTCAATATGTTTCCCTTCTATTTCTGCCAGTGAGGATGGCATTCAGCCAGTATTCACCAGGATGGTTCTATTGATTTTTTTTAAGTTTATTTATTTATTATTTTGAGACAGAGACAGAGAGTGCCAGTGGGGGAGGGGCAGAGATAGAGAGTATCCCAGGCTTTACACTGGATCACAGATCCCAATATGGGGCTTGAACTCACAAACTAAGAGCCACCCAGACACCCCCAGGGTGGTGTTATTGTTTTATGTGTCTAATGTCCATTCTGACCGGTCAGTGCCTCTGCCATACGAGCTGTTAGATATTTCAAACATCACCCCTACCTTCATCCCGTATTATGGGTGTATTAAGATAAAAGACAAGGCTGAAATTAGGCAAATGGTTTTCTAGTTCTGAGTACATTTTTTTCTTATTTTGAATACAAAGTCTCATTCACGTCTCTTTTTTAATTTTTTAAATTTATTTCTTAGAGAGAGAGAGAGAGAGAGAGAGAGAGATAGCAGAGCATGGGAGGAGCAGAGAGAGAGGGAGACACAGAATCCCAAGCAAGCTCCAGACTCAGCTGTCAGCACAGAGCCCGATGCGGGGCTCAAAATCACTTACCGCGAGATCATGACCTGAGCCAAAGTCGGATGCTTAACTGACTGAGCCACCCAGACACCCCTCATTCATATCTCTTGATAGGCAAATGAATTTTAAGTATTCTCAGAATTTGACCTTCTGTAAAACAGACATAGATAAATCATATCAGACGGCCCCCCCCAAAAAAAGTTTTCTCTAACTTGGGGGCGTAGTCCTCTTGATCAGATTGAACTTAATCATACTACGCTTTCTTCAGTTTGCCTTGTGAAACATTTACCATATGACCAACAGCTGTGTTATTTTTTAAACAAACAGATTTTCAATAAAAACGTCAGTGTTGCCATTTTAAAACAAACAATTACATTAAAAGTTTGACAAACCAGGAGAGAAATATTGTGGATTTTTAGAAACAGCATCTTTCAACAACTCCAGTAAGCCTCTAATTTTCATAGATGTCAGTAACAATTGGTTTTGTGTGCTGATTACTTACTGTTTATCAACAAAACAGAAAGTATTATGATTACTGACACTCTTCATCCTTTAATCCCACACTGAAGGGGGTCTGTTGACTAATGAGAGGGGTAAAAAAAGAAAATTGCAGGCCCAATATGGTGTCGCTTAGACCAAGTTCCCAAACCAGGGCTAAATACCCAAGTTAATGGCAGTTTTAACCTCTTCTAGATACATAGTCTTAAAGGTCATTTCAGAGCCAGTGAGCGTGTCACCTGGATTCTCTCTGTCCCATAAAGAAAGATGAGGTTACTTGCACAATAAGACACCTTGCCTTCCCCCTAGAAAACAGCCTCATTTGGAACAATCCTTTTCTTTTACTAATACATTTCTTGCCCCCCACTGTCTAGAAAAGTCTTTTGTGCAACATCATGGAGCACCTCTCTGTACTGCCAGATGGCGTGCTGCCTGGGTCTTGCATCCATTAATATGGCCAGTCAGGTCTTCCAATTTACTTGGTTAATTTTTTTTTTTTTTTTTTTTTTTTTTTTTTTAGCAATAGTCAACTCTTTTGGAAAAAAAAAGTCTCGAGGCCATGGAATATCATTTATTCAAGAAGTAACACATGGCCCGTTCTGCTATGATGCCCCATGCATATTCCTATATCACCATGCTGCGCAAAATCACAGAATAAAACCCATGAGGCTTCGGAGAAAAATGGCCCTGGGGCAAAGACAATCAAATATGTCATCAGCGACACATTAAAGAAAAAGCAGGAACTTAACAAAAATGAGCTAACACATTTATGCACTAACTATAACACAAAAATGAGCTGATACATCCTAAGTGGTTGTGTAATAGGTGGTGGGTATAATAAATGCGGCCCCTTACTTTGAAAAAGACCCGCAGCTTGCTTCTGGAAGTGCATGTGGAAAGAGTTGCAGCCCATGAGTTACTGCGCAGTGGCAAAAGGAAAGTTGTCTGAAATCAGGTGGAAAGTCAGTTGTGGATGCGTGTGCCTCAAAGCACCCACAGGTGAGCTGAAATAACTCAGATGTTTGAGGGGTGTGCAGTTTGTGTGTTCTCTTTAGCTGGGTGCGGTATCCTGTGTTCATGTAGTGTTTCTCATGGATGAAATGGTACAGAAGAAAAGGTGAAATTTTAGTTATGCTCAAATGCTTCTTAAGGTATCAATAGTGCTAGAATGAAATCTCTTTTCAAAGCAAGCCTTAGAGCATAACTGCGGAATAATCATTTCATGAATCAGATTTCTGATAAGTGAACGGTTGCAGTATTTTTACACCGAATGGCATTTTTGATGTCCCAAGAGAAGCTCATGCACTGGCCGACATTCATGAGGCCCCGGGTGTTGACTCAAATGGATTTGAATTTGATCCTAACTTTATCTGTTTGCTTTTGAAGACCAGCATCCTTAACCTCCTTAAGCTCAGTTTCCTCAAGTGTGAAATAAAGATGAAAAGTTCTACATTGTGGCATTGCTGC
Source organism: Puma concolor (assembly GCF_028749965.1). Classification (NCBI taxonomy): domain Eukaryota; kingdom Metazoa; phylum Chordata; class Mammalia; order Carnivora; family Felidae; genus Puma; species Puma concolor. The sequence goes on from NC_141672.1 coordinate 20,019,403, forward strand.
GATGATTAAAAATACAATACATGGGGACATCTGGGTGGCTCAGTTAGTTGAGCGTTGGACTCTTGATTTGGGCTCAGGTCATGATCCCAGGGTTGTGGGATCGAGCCCTGAGTCAGGTTCTGCACTGAGCGTGGAGTCTGCTTGAGAGTCTCTCTCTCTCTCTCTCTCTCTCTCTCTCTCTTTCTCTGTCTCTCAAATAAAAAAAATACAACATATGAAAAATCCTTAGAGAATGACTCATATAAAGCACTTGGTAAATACTAGTTGCTCTGACTGATTTTAATCATGTAATATACTACTGTATTATGCTACACACATGTAGAGCTTATTTGTACTTGTATTATTATTATTTGGATATAGATCTTGGTGATTCTTTATAGTGAATCTTTTTTTTTAAATGTTTTCTTTATTTTTGACAGAAAGAGAGACAGAGCACGAACGGGGAAGGGTCAGAGAGAGAGGGAGACACAGAATCCGAAACAGGCTCCAGGCTCTGAGCTGTCAGCACAGAGCCTGACGCGGGGCTCCAACTCACAAACCACGAGATCATGACCTGAGCCAAAGTTGGACGCTCAACTGACTAAGCCACCCAGGCGCCCCAGTGAATCTTTTTTTTTAATGTTTATTTATTTTTGACAGAGACAGAGACAGAGACAGAGCATGAGCGGGGGAGGAGAAGAGAGAGAGGGAGACACAGAATCCAAAGCAGGCTCCAGGCTCTGAGCAGTCAGCACAGAGCCCGACACGGGGCTTGAACTAACAGACTATGAGATAATGACCTGAGCTGAAGTCGGACGCTCAACCAGCTGAGCCACCCAGGTGCCCCGTAATGAATCTTTTTAAAGCTTGCATTTGTATATATTTCTCGTTTTCTTAGAATCAAGCATGCCCGATTTCAGGCTGTATGTTCCTGTCATATTTAAGCCAGCTGCATGTGAACGGGTATGTACTTTGCTGTTGTTGAAAATTTGCAGTAACTGACAGGTGAGTGGAAATTATGGTTATTATATCATTAGATTCCTCATTTTTCTGGCTTTACCATTATAGAGGTGATCCACCTCTCCCCAGAAGTGGCTGTAAAATAAATTTTCCGTGGGCGACTTGAGGAACATCTAAGTTATTTCTGGTGTCCATTTTCATGATCTGTTGGTGATCTTAGAAAAAGAGGGACTCTACACCATTGGAATTTAAAATTAATAGGAGGCTAATAGGTCAATGAGAGAGGGTACAATATGGGCTTTTGAATTTTCCCAAGGAACAATCAAGTTTCCTCTGCAGATGTCTGTGGTATGGCAGAAAATATGGCATCTGTTATATGTAGGTAGATACATCCCTGGCAAGTTTAGATAAATATTAAATTATTTTAATTATTTTTTTTTCATTTTTTCTCTCTTATTTTTAAATTTATTTGTAATGATTTTGTGCTTCTTTTAAATAACCTGCCAGGAGATGCAATGCTGATGTAAAAACTGACAGTCCTTAAATATACATCGCCTTGTTTCCCAGAGGAAATAAATATATGTCAAAAAGTCATTATCATTATTATAATATGGACAAAAAGTGCAATAATGGAAGTATGTTTATTGGACCGATGTGGTACAGAAGAGAGCATACCGAACTCTGAATGGAACAGTCAAAAAAGTTTCCAAAAGTATGTGATTTCTAAATGTTTTTGAGGAGTACACAAATACAGGGGAAGGGAAAAATAATGGAAGAATCAACACTTTAAGGTATGATGTGCGGGAGGAGGGATCAGCAGTTCCTTCCCGCTGGAGAGCAGTGAAGGGAGGCTGGGACGGGGGCAGAGCAAGTATCTGAAGGACATGAGCCCAGTAGTTGGTGGACGAGCACCACACTTTTCATGTCTCAGTTTATTATCTGGTGATTAGAATTTCTTACTTTGGCAATTGCATTTTATGCTGGGCAGGGTAGTGTGGGAAAGGACCCTGGGGGAATGCTTCCAGTTTATTTCTTTTGAATGAAAAGACTGAAAACCTTGACAATGAGAGGAATCATGGGCCACTCAGGGGCTAGAGTACTAAAGAAAAGTTTGCCACCTCTGGAGAAAGTCAGGCATATTGTTAGTATGGTTAATCATGGAGGAATTTCCAAAGAATTTTAAGAGGAAGTGAAATTTAGGATTAGAGTCAAGACCCATTTGTATTAGCCACCTTGTCCTAAGTGGTGATGGATAGTTTTCTAAGCCCACCCTTTGGAGGCAGTTTATGTAGTAGTCTTTTGTTAAATGTAGCAACATCAGCAGTGTCTGTTATTCAAACACTCGATTCTCTCCATCCATGACCACTATTAGATTGGACTGATCCTTTAATTCCCATTGGGTCCCCACCTATCTCAACTCTTCTCTTTCTTTATAAGCTCTTCTTCTCTCTATATTTTTGAGTATTCAGAAGCTTTCCAATATTACAAAATAATAAAAGAAAACCTTTTTTGACCCTGCTACCTATTTCATGTCATGAGATTTCTCTCCTTCATTCCACTGCCATTTGTGTGTGTGTGTGTGTGTGTGTGTGTGTGTGTGTGTGTGTGTGTGATAACCTATACTTACTGCTTCTATCTCCTATCCATCCATGCCTCTTTTAAACCCCAGGCACATCATTCTTCTGAAACACATCCTTCAGAACCCTCAAATGACTTTCTTCTGGCTAATTCCAATGACCTTTCTCCCCCTTCATGTTTTAAACCTCTGGAGTATTGAGTATCACTTAACCATACCTCTTTCTTGACATCTCTAACTCTACTATGTATTGGATTTCATTGGTCCTCTCTGACCGTTGCCTTGGTTTTGAACACTCTTCTTGACAAACTCCACTGCATACATTAAAGTTCATCCATTTCATAGGCCCCAATTTTTCCAATATAATGTTAAAACCTCAAACCAGGATTATGTGATGAAGTGCTGATATTACAGGAATATCCAATATATCTTTTTTTTTTTTTGAAAAATGTGTTACAATGACAAGGTTTTAACACAGTACTTATGAATTTAAGAAACCAAATAGCTTATCTTCTCATAAATATCACATACTAAATATCATGCACTTTATACAGAGTTGTTGGAAGCATTATCTGAGTTAAAGCTTGTAAAGTGCTTAAATCAGTACTTGGCATGTAGTTGATGCATACTTTTCAAGTGTTAATAATTGATTTTTGTTAATAAAGTGTGCATGAAAGCTGGAATGACACAAAATGTAGTCATTCCTCATTGTTAAGTAAACATTTTTTTTTCTTAACTCATACTGACTTGATATTAGAAAATTCCCACATTCTTTCCTTTTTTAACATTACGTACAATTTTTCTGGTTGCATTTTTTGGTGCAAATAGTTTCCCATGAAAAATAAAAACTGACTCCTTCCTAGTCTAAATAAAAGGAAGGGCTGGAGGAAAGCACCTAATCATGAACTTAAACATCTGTGGCCAACTTTTTTGGTGACAAGCTAGTTTTCAAATATTTTGAATCAAATTGCTTTATTCTGAAGGGTTAATAGTTTTTTTGCATTTTATTGATCAAACTTTGCAAATAGTTTACATCTGGAATATATATTTATAGTAATTAAAAAACATTGATTGAGTTTTTGTGGAATAGATTTTATTTTTTATATATTGAACATATTAATGGCATTGCAAGACTTAAACTAATTAAATAGATAGTTGTTATTTTTAGGATATTATAGTAGGTAGGGCCAAGTATCTTTATATACCAACTGTTAAATTGTGGACCCAATTTTTCTTTACTTGCTTTTCATAAAAATTCTTCTAAATGTTTATTTTTCATTTTAGGCTTACCTTTAGATCTCTTCACTTTGGGTTATTCCTATGGCATGTTTTAAACACCACATCCTTCCATCTCTACCCTGATGTGATTGTCTGGTAATATTTTAGTCAGTTCTAAGATCACACAACACAATTAGCATGGTATGAAAGACTGGAAAACTAGATGTTCCATTAAGGAAAGATCTGAATGGTGATGATGATAAACAAAACATTGTACAGGGTAACTTGGGTGACTCTGTAGGTTGGGTTATCTAACTATTGATTTTGGCTCAGGTCATGTTCTCAGGGTCTTGGGATCAAGCCCTGCACTGGATTTCACTCTGAGCATGAAGCCTGCTTAAGATTCTCTCTCTCTTGGGGTACCTGGGTGGCTTAGTTGGTTAAGTGTCCAACTATTGGTTTTGGCTCAGGTCATGATCTCGTTGTTCATAGGATCAAGCCCAGGATCAGGCTCTGTGCTGACATTGCAGAGCCTTCTTGGGATGCTCCCTGTTTCTGCCCCTTCACGCTCATGGTCTCTCTCTCTCTCTCTCTGTGTGTCTCTCTCTCTCTTTCTTGTTCTCTCTCTTTCTCTCTATCAAGTTAGGAAAGTTAAAAAAAGAAATGATTCTCTTTCTGTCCCTCTGCCTCTTCCCCACTCATGCACTGTCTTTCTCGAACATAAATAAATAAACAAAATAAAAAATTCTTCAAATTAGAAATGAGCAAAACAGAAACACTTCTTATTCTGGGAAAGAAAGGAAGAGAGCACAGAGTAGCTATCTCCTCATGTTTGAACAGCTGCTATATTTTTTTGGGGAAAAAAGAAGGTTTAGATTTATGTCATGCTGTTCCAGAGGATAGATATGTAAGTGGTAAGGAGAAAGTTATCCTGAACACTCAGAATTAAAAGGAAGGGATACAGTGTCTTGGGGGAATGGTAAATTCAACTGGAATTAGTACAACTTCTTAGTGAGATTTTGCCAAGGATAGATGAAAGTTTCAGTAAACACCTTCTAAGTAATTTTTGAAAATCTAAGACGTGATTACTCTTGGAGCATTACTTTAAATGGATTTTATCCTTCTCATAAGACCTTCAACTTGAGATTGTAATTGCTAAGATTGTAGACCCCTGTATGATGTAGGCTGTTTGCAGTGTTATCTCATGATAGTACCTGAACCAAGTGTAAGCAGCCCCTGGTATGTTTTAATCTTTTATTTTTTTGAGAGAGAGAGACAGAGAGAGAGAGAGAGAGAGAGAGAGAGAGAGAGAGAATCTAAAGCAGGCTCCATGCTCAGCGCAGAAACTGACATGGGGCTTGATCCCATGAACTTGGGATCATGACCTAAGCATAAATCAAGAGTTGGATGCTCATCTGACTGAGTCACAGGTGCCCTGACTTGAACTTTTAATATCGCATCTTGCACCTACTCTCTTCCCTCTGGTCTAAACAAATCTTTATGTGAGAATTAGTGTCTTTCCTTGGTTTTCTTCAAAACACCATCACACAAACAATATCTGTGGGTTGCACACATGACTGAATTATTGAACCATTTCACACCATGTAAACTGTATATTAACATCCCTATTTAAAAAAAATTCAAGAGCATTGTGAATCTCCAATGGCCACCTTTCTCTTCTATCACAAACCTTCTGCCATGTTTCTTACCCTTTTTGTCTCTCACAGAGTTTTATGGAAGCTGTCATGTCACTAAATTTTACAGGGCAATTTATCTCTCTGTTCACTAAACTCTCTGGTGACTACACGCTCAAATCTGGCCATCCACTCCGGGTCCCATTTTTTCCCAACACAGCATTTCAAATTTCATTCCTTCTAATCTCTTTCTCTCCCCACACTCTATGAAATTGAAAGGAAAGATATAATTATTTCATGTGACGTTACAGAAATGAAGGGAGCCATCTCACTTATTTGTAGTCAACAAACCATTTTATACATCCAGAGAAAAAGGTCTATTTGATATTTCTTAAAACGTTTCATATATTTGCTTTTAGGTAATTGTGTCCCTCCTTGTCTGGCATGAATCACTGTTGCACCTATCCAAACTCTATTCAACTTTCAAACCTGACCAAGTTTCATGTCCTCCATGAAATCATCTAGCTGCATGCAATCACTCTTAGTACATATGGATCTATCATATTTTTTCTGAAAATGTATAGCCTTATTCTCTTATATTTTCAAAAGTCATTCCCTACGTATCCATATATCTCCAACTAAATTGTAAGTTGTTTGACACTAAATCCTGAGTTCATGTATGTGCGTAAGACTGTCACCAAAACAATGATGGCATTCTTGTTGCAGAGTATTCATTTCTGTTTGGGACTTCCTGGCTTTACTAGAGCTGAGTATATCCTTGTCCTTTCCTCTGATTAGACTTAATTTGTAAAAGTCATCCGCAAGAGGCATTTAAAGGCTGCTAATAAAAATTGAAGTCTAGATTTAAATGTCAAAACAGAGGCCATGCTATAGATCCTAAGAGACACAATACTTTGATTTCAGTTCTACCTAAAACTGGTGATCTTTGGCAATTGGAAGATCAGTCTTTCTAATATTACATTTTCCATTCCCACGTAACAGGCATGATATATTAACAAATTCTAACAACACATTTTCATCTTCGTCTTCTACACAGAAGTATCAGCATGATTCATAAGAATGAAATATAGGACTAAATGCCACCGTAATGCTTTTTTTCTTACTCCCATGCAGTTCAGAACATTTTGATTCAATTAACTCTGCATGCCCAAGATTCAAATAATTTTTTTTCTCTGCCAGAATCACATCTTAATAATTCCACTGCCATTATCCCTATAAAATGTTGGCTCTATGAATCCTGCTGTAGTTAGTACTAGAAAATGTTAGTAACAGAAATTTGGGTGGCATTCAGGCTTTGTCCTAGATTAGATTACAAAAATTTTAAGGAAAAAGTTAAGCTATAGATGAGATAAAAACATAAATAGAGCAGGGCAAACAAAGCTATTGTGAATAATGAATACAGAAAGTATTCCACCTTTGAAAATGATGAGATCCATGGTCTCAGGTAGATCACTTTATTTCCTGGAGCAGTACTGTCTCTTTTAACAAAAGAGGGGGAAAAATACGATATACCTTCCCAGGTATGAGTTTGAAAATACCTGTGAGGCTCCTATTATGATACCTGGCACAAGACAAACCCACCCATATTTTATTTATTTTCCCATCCTTTTAATTATTATAATTTATTGCTGTTAAGATTTAAATTACTGAGAATTTATATCTAGAATTGTGGTAAGCTGAGTTTTAAAACATGCTTCATTAGATTGGTAAAGCAATAACTTTGTGTTTTCTGTGATTCCGTTTCCATGCACTTGTATGAAAATCTGTACCAAACTGAGTCTAGATTATAGGGTTAGAACAGTAATCAAAGAGTCCTGCTGAGGGAAGTTGAGTTTTTAAACAATATTCTTGGCAACTATTAGATTCAGTATTATTTAAGATCTCTTTGATGACTCTTTGTTTCTTGCTGTGTTGTAAGTCTCAGATGAATGTGAACTGTAAGTATATGACCTTATAAATGCAAGCTCTGTCCTGGGAAACCAAGACAAGTAACTTGTTCATGCTAATTTTTTTCCTGAATTAATCCATTTAGAGGCATTTCACATTTTGGCTGAAAGATGCAGTTGTGGTGTTAACCTCGACTTATTTCAAAGAAGCATTTTTAAATCATCATGTTTTACTCTCTTGACTGAGAGAACCAAGTTAAATATTTATGATAGCGCTATTAAGACTGTAATATTTATGTAAGTTCTACTCTTTGAAACTTTTCAGGTTACTTTTCAGACTATAATGAGGAGAAAGAAAAGGAGTAGAGAGCTACTCCTCAGAGCAGTTAATTATTCTCTGGATAACATCTATTGTACTCCCTTTAGATAAAAACATTTGAATTAGGGAACATTTCGGAATGACTAGCATTGATGAAATACAGAGCACTCCACATTAGATGACCCTAAAAGCTGAAGTGCCTGTAGATATTTATGAAAATTCTCAATGTATTTTGAAGAAATGTTATTCTATAATTTCTTCGAATTGTTGCCCCCCTAACCCCAACAAGTCTAAACATTGGTACCTGCATGTAAATGTGCTCACAAGTTGCATGAGTTTTTCCTTATTTTAAAACATTGGAGAAGATTGGCAAGCTATTTCACTTCATCCTGTAATCAACCATCTGCTATTCTAAATAAAAAAGTATGAAAAACCGCAGAAACAAAATGAAAATTTGTTTGAATTAGTATGTGCAATCAGTATAAAGACAGAATCTTCAAAAGTTTCTTTCTGACCCAAATGTTAACTGTTGCTAGTTCATTCACTCATTTATTTATTTTTTTAAAATTTATTTAGCATGTATTGAGTACTCCAAGGTCAAAGGTCTTAGGACATTTACAGGAATAAATGATGATGGTGACACATTCTCTACACATGAGAAACTTACATTCTACCAAGAACAAAAGCATGTCACCAACCAAATTGCAGTATAATAAGGCAAATGAGGACTCATCAATAAAGATCAATAAGTGTGTGAATATGGAGCCATGATACTGCCCGAAAAGAAAACATTTGTTGATGGACACATGACTGAAGACACCCAGGAAGTTTCCTGGAGAGAAACTGTGGTAATTACTATTTCAGAGACTAGGACCCTGAAGCCAAGTGTTTCTCAGTATGGGTTGGAATAATTGTTGCAGTGAGATCTCCTGGCGAAGGATTTTGAGTTGGCTTTTTTGGACAAACAATAACTTGGTAGATAAGGAAATTGGAGTATTTTATATTTTCATATTTCATATTTTATATCAAAATTCACTATATATATATGTATGTATATATGTGTGTGTATATATATATATATATATATTCACTATTTATCATGCAACTCCCTATAGTTGTGGTTGTATATTTCATTGGTAGCTTTAACTACCAAAACATCAAATACTGCCAGTGTAATACTATAGAAAACTCGCAAATCACATTAAGCTAGGTTGAAAGTACATTTTAAAAAGTGCCTGGGTGGCTCAGTCGGTTAAGCCTCTGACTTCGGCACAAGTCACGATCTCATGGTTGGTGAATTCCAGCCCTGCAATGGGGTCAGTGCTGTCAATGTGCACAGACTGCTTTGGCTGTCTGTCTCCCTCTCTCTGCCCCTCCCATACACGTGTGTGTGTGTGTGTGTGTGTGTGTGTGTGTGTGTGTGTGTTTGCTGTCTCTCTCTCACAAAAATAAATAAAAAGCGTCCAGTCATTAACTAAGATAATACATATAAGAATTATCTGATTGGCAGTATAATTATTTATAGAATTCAGCAGGACTAAATTAGATGGGAGAGTACAATATTAATTTAAGGAAAAAAGGGGGTGATTGGTAGTCCTGGACCCTTATGGGTTAAAATGAAAAATAGTTGAAAAATAAGTATATTACAAACCTAGGTATTTATATGTGGACATATTCAGATTTACAGAAAGATGTCTGGAAATGCATGTTTACTATATCACTTGTAAGAATAGAAAGAATAAAAACAATCCAAATATCCAAACCTAAGACAATAGTAGAATCTTGTTTCCACTTGTCAATATACTATTGTTATTAAATATTCTCACTTTTGAGAACACTGAATGTCAAAGGAAATATTAATGATATAATAAAATATTATAAGAGCATTATATTTAAACTATTTAAAATATGAACATGTTTATTTCTAATCTTTTTCAAAAGTTATATAAGGGGAGCCTGGGTGGCTCTTTGGTTAAGTGACTGATTTTGGCTCAGATTAGCTCAGGTTGGCTCAGGTCATAATCTCATGGTTTTTGGATTTGAGCTTCACATTGGGCTCTGTGCTGACAGCTCCTTTGTCTCTCTCTCTTTCTCCCCCCAAAAAATCAATGTTAAAAAATAAGTTACATAAAAGGTATAAATTGTATTAAGGGTGGTTTGCATTTTTTAAAGTTGTTCTATATTTTATAATGTTTACTAACCACTTATCTAAATTTAAAGAATTTTATTGCTTTAAATTATCTTATTAATCTATCCCAGTGAACATTTTCATGGAGATGTCTAACCAGAAAAAAAAAAAAAAACATAGTTTAAGAAAATAATGTGAAAGTAAGGTAGTGGTTAATGTATCAACTTATAAATATACTTCTTAAACTTCTCTAAAAAAATCCAGATTAAATTAACACTGATGTACTATTCAGGGGATTCTCTTTAGTACTTCTGAACAATCAGTTTTAAAATTTTAAACAAACACAATTCTGAATAGATTTGCATTTTGTAAAGCTCCATGGATATTTAATAATGTCTATTAACTTGTCTTTAATTCTATCTACTTCTATGTTACGGGCAAGAGAGTCAAGAGCATTTTCAGCTAGACATAATACCAGAGGGCTGATGGCTCCTTGAAATGTGGTGCAGGGCCACATAGTTTGTGGTACCATTATTTTTTAAGTTAAATAAAAATAAGTACAAAAATAATTGAAATTTTACCTTACCAGGCTGCAGTGTTTTACCATAGCTAATATTTTCAGTGAAGAAAGGCTTAATGGAGATGTTGAGTTTTAGATGAAATTGGGAGGAAAAATGGAAAAACCATAAAGTTAATCAATAATGGCCAGTGTATATATTTACCAACAAAGACTGGCTGGTTGTTCACCAAACTATTTCTGTTTTCCTAAATTCAGAGTTAAGCTACTTTATTCACCATCTTTCCAGTTAGTTGAAGTCATGTGAATGAGTTCTTACCAACTGAATGTGAGTGAATGTGACAAAGACAACTTTTAGACCTGGATGATAAAGTCTCCATGTGATTTTCCATTTTCTTTTGTCTGTAGGCTAGTTGCACAATGACCCAAGGTCAGCATAATCCCAAGATAGAAAGAGCCAGTGTCTTTGAATTATCATTTTTAAGGATGCTCAATGAAGAACCACGATTAACTGTTCTTTAAATGAGAGTGGCATAACTTCTCATGTCAAGTCATAGAAAATTTGGGGTTGTTTGTTACGGCAGTTAGCCTATGCTGACTAATACAGAAATGAGTACTTCTGATTGTGATGCCCTATAGCAAAAACCTAAACTATATAGTAGTGGTTTTGCTGGTGTGCATGAAGAATAATGGAAAATGAAGGACATTCCACAGGAAGAACCAGGGACTACTGAAGACAAGAGACAATGGAGTGTCTCTGAGCAGAATCTGGTCTAATTGATGAATTTTCCACACCTCCTGGGTCGTGGTCTTTCATAACATTAATTCAGCAGGATTTCAGAAAGACATGGAGCAATGTCTTTCCAAGTGGATGATGTATCGTATTAGTTCATAGATCATTAGACTATGAAGAGCTCCTAAAGACTGTACAGATCCTATGGATCTTGGACTTTTAACTGGGTACAACAACTAAACGGATCTTTAAGTTGGCTCCCTGGGGGAGAAGATGTATGCATTTTCTGGTGTGGGAACGATAAAATGGATATTTTATTTCCTAAGGAATAGCCCACGGCAGAAAGAATTTGGCTAATTGTTCATCAAGTACATTTTACTTTCCCACAGGGCTCAAGGTAGCCTGTATGTCCCTTCCTGCCTTCTGTTATATATGGCAGGTTGACCGAGTCTCAGCTAATGGAGTGGGAAATGGGAGTGATATTCTCCACCTCCAGGTCTGGTCCATAAATGCTCTTGCATGATTCTCCACATTCTCTTTTCCTCCTATTTCCAGCTGGATGCAGAGATCTAGGACAGAATAATAAGGCCCTAGGGAATGATGAAGTCACAGATGGAAGGAGCCAGGGTCCTCAAGTCACCATCAAACACCTGCACTGGTGTGTTACATGAGTGAGAAATGAGCCTCTATTGTGTTAAGCCTCTGAAATTTGGGAATTGTTTCTAAGAACTTTTAGCTGAACCAACCAAATACATTGGCTTTGTGAGCCTAACAATTCACATTGGCACTCAATTTCAAATTAGTCACCTATAGGACAAAGAAAAATAATTACCCATAATTGACTTAATTCATATGAAAAATATCTGACAAACTGTTAAAATAAAAAATAAGCACACTGAACACACACACACACACACACACACACACACACACACACACACATACACACAGACATATACACACAGAGAACAAGCAATAAAGTAATAAAATGAAAAGAAGGGGGGATTAGTCCCAACGTACATAGTGGTAAAGGCAAAAGTCATAGAAAATGGGGGCTCATAATCTATTATTGGAGATTGGTCCAGATCTTGTCTGGAAAGCATGAAAATTGATTGACAAGTAAGCCTAATTAATGACTGATTTTCTTGGCTCAGTAGTGAACTATTTTTCTAACAAAATTGAGTGGATTTATTTTTATTTCCACGATGTGGTAGATTGTGTTTTCTAACAATTTTCCCCACACTTAAACAAACAAACAAACAAACAAACAACATCACTAATGTGTGTATCCCGTTTGGATTATAGCTTCCTTTTGGTAGGTAGGATTTTCGTCTTTAGAGTTTATTTCTATCCCACATGACACGTGGTATATTCTCAGTAAGTGAGTGTTAATTGATCTTTCTTTTTTAAAAGGCACCTCTCATAGATCTGAAGGTGCTCAGCAGTCTACTCAAATTTTTAAAATTATCACCTTTAGAAGACTGTTAAAAGATAGCCTGAATTTTAGGCAAAGTGTGAGAGGTGGTAAAGGCAATGATTAGAGATAAGTAGGTGTGCACAGCAATGAGGATGCTAGTCCCCAAGGTTTTGTGCTGAAGGACCATTGTAACTCAATTTGGTCTAATCCTTCCCATCCTATTGTACTTCTCTTCCTGAGGTGTCCTTCCTTCTACCATGTCTGGCAATTGCTCATAGCAGTTACTCTTAATACTTCCCTTTTGCTTAAATTATTTTTTACCTAGAGTTCACTTACATAATTAGTGCATGTACTAGCCTTTCTTTCTTTCTTCCTTCCTTCCTTCCTTCCTTCCTTCCTTCCTTCCTTCCTTCCTTCCTTTCTTTTTCTTTCTTTCTTTCTTCTTTCTCTTTCTCTCTCTCTTCCTTCTTTTCTTCTTTCTTTCTTTCTTTCTTTCTTTCTTTCTTTCTTTCTTTCTCCCTTCCTTCTTTCCTTCCTCCCTTCCTTCCTTCCTTCCTTCCTTCCTTCCTTCCTTCCTTCCTTCCTTCCTTCCCTCCTTCCTCCAGATCCTTTTCTGCCTGTTCAGCTAATCTGACAATTTCTGGATCTCATTAGACTAAGTATGTATTTAGCTATGTTTTTTTACCCCACCCTCGTTTTCAGAAACTAAGTAGTGGTTTATCTAGTCCCTCCCACTTAGTTCTGATTTATTAATACACAAGCACTGATGCAACACATACCACCAGCAAGGAAAAGAATCCCTTGCGTTGCTGTCACTGGTTTTGTTAAAGAGCCAGTTTAGAGACTTAAGAGAGACCTTTCTCTAGCATCTGAAGTCATGAATGCTTAAATGGAGAGAAGCTTCTGCTTCTTGCCACAGGGTGTCCATCAGAGGTACAAGGACTTTGTCCTCAAAGAATAATACAGTATAACCATCATTAACTGAATACTAGTTCTATTCTGTCGTTGCATAGTGCTCTATATAAATTTCTTTCATTCCTCACAGTAACCCAAGAGGAGAGGCTCTATCATCCCCATTTTACAGATGAGAAACACTGAGGCAAAGGGAAGTTAGCAGGTAGTAAGTGCTGGAAATGGGTTTCACACCCAGGTCTGCCTCACTCCACCACTTCAAGCTATGCTGGTTCCCTCACTGTAAAACAGCTAATATGTTACGTTGGTGCTTTTCTACCTATTCTTTAATTTAATCCTCATCGTAATTGTGTGATGAAAGCACTTTCGCTCTCCCCATTTATAGGTGAGGGAATTGAGGCTCTAGAGTGTGATTTTCCCAAGATACTATCACCATGGACTGGAGGTCAGGATTTGCGATCATGTCTTCATTTCTTTTTTTTGCCTCTCCATCATAACTACACAGAGAATTTCTAATCAAATCAGGTACACATGCACATGTATATATTCCCAGCGGCCTTATTCAAATCACAAATTCTTCATCATTACATAAGGAGTGAATGCAAACACCAAGCTAATGAGATTTGAACTGAGAACAAACATCGGGGCAGCTATATATTCTGGCTGAATAAAAGCAACACAGGGAATTACAAGAGGTCCTGCTCAGGAACTTCAAAGGAAATAAGCTATCATTATTAAGAGCTTTTAATGCAAACTTATCCGAACCAGAATGCCTGCTATGGGTATTTTCTATGCCACTCTCATGGACATCATTGCCCGCTGGTCAACCTGAGACATTAAAAAAAAAAAAAATAATGGAAATTTCAGGTGTTAAATTAGCCACCCTGGGGCACCTCTACACAGTCCCTTGAATGTAGTAAAGGAAATATATGGAATGTGACAAAGAAAATTAATTAAAATGGGCAATAAAGACCACTGAGTTCAAACAAAGTGTGGCCCCTAGCACATACCGACTCTCTACCTGCAGGCCAGACTTCATGAAATCCAGACAAACTAAAGCATGTTTTTACGCTTTAATGAGGAAAGGAGGTCGTCATGTTTCTTAGTATTCAGAAATCTACACTGACCACCTTGCATTTGAGAATTCTAGGAAGGAAAGTTTATTGAATCTTATCACCCTTTCTTCAGCAAAAGCCACAGATGCTCGTTCAAGTCTATTTGGGAGCTTTCAATAGGAGATTAAGTTATTAAAAAACAACATTTTCCTTATTGTCCCAAGGAAACTAACATAAGCTTTAGGGTTCGTTGTGAGATGGTTTATTTATTCGCAAATTTCAATATCAGTCTTGACTTCCACTTCTCCCATCTTCTGTTAATGCTGTTTTCATCTTCTCTCCATATTTTCTTGTCCATCTTTCAGAAATTGCCAGAGGACCCTTCTTTGATTTTCTCTTGGTGAATACTCAAACCCACTTTCTGTGGATTTCCCCCTTTAGGTCACTATCCTTTTCATTTTTAAATGTTTTACTTATTTTTTAGAGAGAGAAAGCACAAGCAGGGTGGGGCAGAGATAGAGGGAGAGAGAGGGATCAGAACATCTGAAGTGGCTCTGTGCTGACAGGCTGACAGCAGTGAGCCTGATGTAGGGCTCAAACTCATGAACTGTGAGATCATAGCCTGAACCAAAGTTGGATGCTCAACTGATTGACCCATGCAGGTGCCCCCAAACTGGCTATCTTTTTATCATACCCTTATTGTTTTTTTTTTTGTTCTTTGCAGTATGCAATGGCAACATGATCGCAGAATTCCTTGACTACCCTATGTTTCTCTGAATCTTTCACCCTATTTTATTTTATTTTTTTTATTTTTTTTTTAATTTTTTTTTCAACGTTTATTTATTTTTGGGACAGAGAGAGACAGAGCATGAACGGGGGAGGGGCAGAGAGAGAGGGAGACACAGAATCGGAAACAGGCTCCAGGCTCTGAGCCATCAGCCCAGAGCCCGACGCGGGGCTCGAACCCACGGACCGCGAGATCGTGACCTGGCTGAAGTCGGACGCTTAACCGACTGCGCCACCCAGGCGCCCCTCTTTCACCCTATTTTAAACCCTTTACAAGTTTCCCTTACCTGCTTTGCAGACTGCCTGTCCTCTGCTTCCAAACTTCCTTTTTAGACAGTCCTCCATCCATGGTCTTTTCAATTCTTTCGGGGAACAAAATATCATTGAGCTGTCACTTTCAAGACTGTTGCCATACATGAGTGAAGTCAAATTTATATTGATCAAAGTGACATATTTGCAGAGCCGAATAAACTGAAACATCCATATAATTTATGGCTTGTTATGTTTGGTGATAAACAGACATTTTAATTAAGTTTGAGGAGGAAGCTTTTAAAAACTTCTACTTGCATTTTATCACCCATGACAGATACAGCCTTGGATGATGAAAGAGATAAATAGCAGAATGGGTCCTATACATATATATGGACTAAGGATGTGGGTATTCGCACTGTTTGCGTGAGATGGGGCCATGAAATAAAATACCGAGAAGGTCCCATCAACTCATAAAAGACATCTGTAGAAACCCTGTCTGGAAAAGAAGCCATGTTTTTCTCCCCTGAGCTAAAACTCATAGACTCTTAAACTCACAGATAGAATAATGATGGGAAAGGAGGAGTGGTTTCCACAAATAATAGAGTTTACCAAAGCACTTACCATTGAGCAATTTGTCTCTGAAACCCGTTGGAATGACCTCAGTTAATGTATTGTTACAGAGTGGAATCATGGGCTGGAGTCGAAGAATGGGATCCACTTTGAACCCATGGTTGTCAAGAACTCATTCACCAGAGGCTGAAGCAGCTAGAAGCCCCTTAGGACTTTTTTCATTAGTAACTTGTGTCTTCTTGATGGAATACACAGAAAGCCTGGAGCTAAGACCTAGTATTAAATGTGACTTTAAAATTTTAAATATAGGGCTAGCTAGAACAGGGCGCCTGGGTGGCTCAGTTGGCTAAGCGTCCGACTTCGGCTCGGGTCACGATCTCACTGTCCGTGGGTTCGAGCCCCGCGTCGGGCTCTGTGCTGACGGCTCAGAGCCTGGATCCTGTTTCGGATTCTGTGTCTCCCTCTCTCTGACCCTCCCCATTCATGCTCTATCTCTCTCTGTCTCAAAAATAAATAAACGTTAAAAAAATTTTTTTTTAAATAAAAAAAATAAAAATTTAAATATAGAAAAACCTGCTGAAATGTGAATATTCTGCTGGTTTGGGAGACAGGTGTGGGCATAAAACATCTATGGGTTATAGATTCATTATAGATACTTGATGGGGTGTAATACAACGTGCACAACTTTTCCCCCTAATCCTGGCGTGTTAATTTGCTGAGGCTGCTGTAATAAATTACCAGAGATGGAGTGGCTTGAACAACAAAAATGTATCTTCTCATTGTTCTTGAAGCTAGGAGCCTGAGATCAAGATGTCATTGTTTTCTTCTGGGGCCTCTATCCCTGGTTTGTAGATGACCGCTTTCTCCCTAGTCTTTCCTCTGTATGAGTGCACCCTTCTGTCTCTATGTGTGCACAAATTTCCTCTTCTTATAAGGACACCAGTCAGAGTGGATTAGGGCCCAACCTAAAGGCTTCACTTTAATTTAATCACCTATTTAAAGGCCCTATCTACAAATACAGTCACATTTGGAGATAAGGCTTTACTCCATGAATTTTAGAGGTATACAATTCATCCCATAACACCTGCTACACTAGAAATTAAACCTCACACAAAGATGACTTATACACAAAATAAACATCATTTTTTCTATAGAAGTTTCATTTCTTGAAAATTACTACGAAAAGGATGTTTAGAACATGTCCAAAACATGGTTTATGAGATATTTGAACCAAAATATATGCAAATGCAGAGATGTCTGATTTTAGTGGTCTGTGAAGTTTGGAAGCAGATATAAATTTGATGTCTGAGAAAACAGTCCTATGTTTTCAGTGTCACTATAATGATGTTTCATGCTTACATATTATATATTTTTTAGTTTCAAAGCATTTCCTCCTTCATTGTTTAATGTTAGCCTTGAAATGCCAAGGGAGTACTGGCATTGAAATGCAGGATTTTTGTTTGTTTGTTGCTTGTGTTGGGAGAACTGGAGTATTAGGGAAGTTGAGTTGAAGGAGAACTCACTTTAGAAGATGTTTTTTGTCTTCTATTCTGGCTGGCATTCTGCTGGTTACACTCTCTTCACTGGCATCATAGGCCTCTCACTCGGTGTGATAAATTTTTTGAAATGGACGCAAACTCTTTTCGTAAATTAGAAAAAAAAAACTGTTGATACTATGTTTAAGAGATTTCACCATGTATGACAAAAACAATTCACCACATTATTGGTCATAAAATTACAGTCTTAGTTTCTGAAAATATCCGTATGATTACCTATTGCAACATGATTTGAGAGTCCCATTCTGTTCTTCATATTCATCTGATACCAGGATTCCTAACTCCATTGTCACTTTGAGTCTAAATCATACAAAGAGAGAGACAGAGAAACACAGTGTACTGGGTCGATGTCCTAGACAGAAAAGCACCTTTTACTTCTTTTTTTCAAGTACCCATGGGAGCTGGTATGGAAGAAGATGTAAATTTTCATTAAGTCACCCAGCACATACCTCTGCAAAAATGACTGATTTATTTATTTTTTTGATTTTTTTTTAAGGAGAAGCGACTGAAAAAAAAAAAAGAAAAGACAAGCTAATTCGTGTGCTTTCTCTGTGGTGAAGGATGTGCTACTCCTCCACATGCTTCTTTCAGTTGTATTATCATCAGTGTCGCAGATATTGATGTAGTATTTGAGACGTACTTTCTGTACGTGAGAGCTTTCATTGTTACGTGGCAGTATTGTTATTGGAAAATTCTGTAACACAAAGAAGAGGGAGCACCCACGATCATCCAAAACCAGATTTTTAAAAATATATTTTCCGTAACACATCTCAATGTTTCTATCTGTGACTCTTCCTAGTAAGTTTTTCAATAGGATTTACATAAGAAATAAAATGTATCTTGAAATCAAAGGAGAGAGTCTAGGGACTGATTACGAGCTTGAGAATTTGGGGCAGCACTCAGAGATATGGCATAAAACTACGATGAGCTATTATTAATTATGTGATGAATTAAGGTCACAATGTAAACCAACAACTATTAGAAATAACTGAATCAAAATCTTGCCCTTTGAGACAACATGGATGGGCCTAGAGGGCATTATGCTAAGGGAAATAAGTCAGACAAAGAAAGACAAATACCAGACGATTTCATTTATATTTGTTATCTAAAAACCCAAACAAATGAATAAATAAACAATAACAAAAATAACAACAACCCCCCCAAAAAAAATGGAGACAGACTCATAAATACAGAGAACAAACTGGTGGTTGCCAGCTGGGTGCCAGGTGTGGGGGATAGGTGAAATAAGTGAAGAGAATTAAGAGGTACAAACTTCCAGTTATAAAACAAATAACTCATGGGATGAAAAGTACAGCAAGGGAATATAGTCAATAATATTGTTATAACTTTTTTTTTTCAACGTTTATTTATTTTTGGGACAGAGAGAGACAGAGCATGAACGGGTGAGGGGCAGAGAGAGGGAGACACAGAATCGGAAACAGGCTCCAGGCTCTGAGCCATCAGCCCAGAGCCTGACGTGGGGCTCGCACTCACGGACCGCGAGATCGTGACCTGGCTGAAGTCGAACGCTTAACCGACTGCGCCACCCAGGCGCCCCAATGCTGACAGGTAGTAACTATACTCACCAAGGTGAGCATTTCATAATGTATATAATAGAGTCACCTGTTTTACTCCTAAAGCTAATATAATATTATATGTCATCTATACACCAATTAAAAATAGTGTTTTTGTTTTTTTAGGCTCAATTGGTTAAGCCTCCGATTCTTGATTTTGGCTCAAGTCATGATCTCACAGTTTGTGGAATGCGAGCCCTGCATGGGGCTCTGTGCTGACAGTGTGGAGCCTGCTTGGGATTCTCTCTCTCTCCCCCCCCCCCCCGCCCCCCACCTCTGTGCCCTTCCCCCACAGGTTCTCTCCCTCTCTCTCTCTCTCTCTCTCTCAAAATAAATAAATAAACTTTACAAGAAATAAGAAACATAATTTATAAAAAAGACTATTTTACAAAATGCTTTTTGGGGGACAGGATAGACCTGAGACAGATGTTCATGTGGATCTGAGTTAATGTAAGAATTTCTAGAATTTTCTGCATTGAATTGCTTAAAAGTGTAGTTTGTGCTATCGCTATTCTTGTCTCCTAAGTGATTATCCCCAAAGTGATAGTTGTCTCTTCATGGAATGATAATTACCAGTTAGATTAACAAAATGTCAGTGTTGTAAAGGCCATAAAATATAGAAAATTTATTTATTTTCAAACTAAAAAAGTAACGTGTGCTTACCTAAAATTGCCATTATATGGTGATGCGGAGAGTAATTCTCTAGATCTGCCTTTACCTCTCCTCAATCTTTCATGGGAAGTAACCATGATTAAAAGTTTGTAAATGTACATATCAGTATGCTTAGTATCTTACATATCATATATGCACAATATCAGTATGCCTAGTATCTTATCACTTGCTGCCCTGTCTGGATATAACCAGGTGATAGTAGAAAATTTATCAACTTACCATGTAACAAAAAATCAAATTAATTTAACATCTTTTTAAAAGTCTTTCATGAAAATAACAAGTGCTATTTATAAAACAAATCAACATATCTTAATTTTTTCCCCTTCAGTCTTCCTCTGCATATAGCTGATGATTCTATGTCTCTCTCACCCAAGTGGATGCTCCTTATAATTGTTTCTCAAATCCAAACCAAGCCAGATTGCTTATATTTCTCATTTTCCCTCTAACTTGGCAGCTTATTAGCAGAGCAGAAGTTTCTCTGTTTTCTCTAAATTTTTCTGTTGTTTCCTTACTGGAATTCTGTGCCTCAGAGGAAAGTCAAGAAACTGAGCATACATGAATCTTTCTTCCTTAGACTGGGGGAACAGAAGTTACAAATATTCCAAATTAAATGCGTTCTTTAAAGTTTGCCACATTGTCTTGTGTGTACACATATGGATGGTCATGATGTATCATGAATACCTATAAATTATAGTCCTAATTTGGGGCATTTACTTTTACACCACGAGCATCATGTGGAAATGAGGTTCTTGGATTTGGAAGTGGGTAACAAGTAATAATTCAATTTAATGAAGAACAATTATTTTCCTTGATATATGACCAGAATTTTTCTAAAAGAAGAAAATAAAAGGACACCTTAAACTAAAAAAAAAAAAAAAAAAAAAAAAAAAAAAAAAGCATTTACATAAAGAGAAGAGAGGATCTTTAAACGAGAGAATCTTTAAGTATATTGCTCAGCTGATAAAGCAAGTTTCTTATGGGAAAACAGAAAACAGAAGTTGGAATCGAGCCAGAAGTAGGATTTGTAGGGAACAAAAGTCAAAGCAGTTTTGCTAGCAACAGAAGGTTGGGGAAAAAAAAAAAAAAAAAAAAAAAAAAAACACAACAAGTTCTTTGTAGCGCAAGGGCTGTGTTGTCTGGTTTGTTTAATTTTTGAAGTCGACACATCACACGTTGTCGAACTGACATGCTGAACGAACTTGAGTGTAGGGTAGAAACTACTAACAAGCCAAGGGGTCTGCCCTCACTTATGAGTCACCAGTGGTAAAAAATAAATGTGGATCAGTTTGTCTGGAAGAATTTCCAAACTTGTCTGGATGTTGTGGACATGTTGTGAACAGCACAGTGTCATCTGAAAAACTTGAAACAATGTTGTTTTAAAGCAATATGCCAAGAATTGAGATAATGCAGACATATATTCGTATTTGGACACAGTGGCATCTTAATGAGACTAAAGCAACATGTTTCAGACTTTGAAGGGCCTGAGGCCTCAACAGACCTAACATTCATTAAGAGCAGTTTAACTTCTATCCTCGGATGCAATCAGAGTGGAAAGCCGTGGAATGTGCCTGGTAGAGAGTCGTGGAGGGAAATGGGGTTGCACCCTTCTGGGTAACATTTCAGGTCACCAGAACATAATTTAGATATAATGTAATTTAGTTAAGCAGTTGGGGAAGACAGAAGAAATGAAGGAAGAATAGGGGTGAGGGAGGAGGGGAGGGCAAGGAAAGAAAAGAAAAGTTAAAAAACAAAAAAAGGAAAGGAGGGGGAAAGTTTCAAATAGAAATGAACTGAGCCTAATGAGATAAATTGCCTGATGTTGGGGCACCTGGGTGGCCTAGTCAGTTAAGCATCCGACTTTGGCTCAGGTCCTGATCTCACAGTTTGTGAGTTCGAGCCCTGCGTTGGGCTCTGTGCTGACAGCTCAGAGCCTGGAACCCGCTTTGGATTCTGTGTCTCCCTCTCCCTCTCTCTCTCTCTCTGTACCTCCCTCGGCTCATGTTCTGTCTCTCTCTCTCTCTCAAAAATAAATAACATTAAAAATATATATAAAAATAAATTGCCTGCTATTGTAGCTAGAAATGATAAATACCCTTTACCATAAGGTGAATGGGACCCAGCCTACTGAAAACAAAGTGAACAAATTAACATGCAATTTTCGCTGTATATTTGCAATAATTTAAGGAAGAAACGTACTTATTTGTTTTATTTGTAATAGTCTTTGGTTTAGAAATCCTGCTGCTGGTGATATTGTCCATTTTTGGTATTCGACTTTTATAAACACGTGGAACGTGAGTCCTAGAAGGGGTCTTTATTTTATTTATTTATTTTTTTAACGTTTTTATTTATTTTTGGGACAGAGAGAGACAGAGCATGAACGGGGGAGGGGCAGAGAGAGAGGGAGACACAGAATCGGAAACAGGCTCCAGGCTCTGAGCCGCCAGCCCAGAGCCCGACGCGGGGCTCGAACTCACTGACCGCGAGATCGTGACCTGGCTGAAGTCGGACGCCTAACCGACTGCGCCACCCAGGCGCCTCTAGAAGGGGTCTTTAAAGACGGTCTAGCCTACTTGTTGAAGACAAAGCAGCCGTTGACTTGAATCCTGGTAGGAACTATTGCAAGGAATGTCTACATGGAAGAAGTCAAGAAGCCAACTTCAAGAGGCTGATGGAACTGTTTTTACAGAAAATAAGAAAACTAAAAGGAGGTCATTTACTACTACAGAATAGAATCGACTGTCCTAACCTGATTAACCAGTATGGGAGCCCAGGTTTTAAGGATGCAGCTAAAGTTTCTGTTAACACTGTTTTTGGTACACTAGCTTCATGTTTGGAAACTATTAATTAAGTATAGACTAGGACAGATTATGATTAGAACTTGCAGAACGATTAACACCATGCGAATTATGGCTACCACTGGCAGAAATTTGTTTTTTTACACAATTTTCTGATGTTATAGATAAGTTTGTCCCGACTCTACCTCAAACTGGATTCGTTAGGAGACGTTCCTAAATCCCTGCATATTTTTCCATAAAATGTAATTTATCTAACCCTAGGGATCTCTGCTAATAGACAATACAGAATACCTGTAGGTTACTAACTCATGAGTGATGTTAATTTCAATGCTAAATCCCTGGCCATAAGAATCAAAGGAGCTCAACTGCAAATCGCATGTGTTTTCCCTTCTCCCTAAGGAATTTAATTTCGGGGATCATTTTTTGCCCATTTAAAAATGTTTCCGTCTATGACATCAATGATAGAATGTTGTCCACTGCTCCCCACCAGATCTCCACTTCCTAACAGCTTCAGATGTTCCGTTTGGAAGCAACGTGATTGTGGGGAAGTTGGCACCATCCCTGCCTTATGAGGTGGTGAGAATGACGTCAGCTCAGCCAGCCGGTCTTCCTGTCCTGCTGTTCACCGTGCTAAGATTAGGCACAAGCAGCAGATCTAAGCCAGACCAATTGCATTAGGTCTCTTCTCTAATGGACATGAATGAAGAAGCAGTAGCTGTAGGAGACGCTGAACCTGTTATAAATTTGGGCTAAGATCCAGCCTTAAGATGATGTTGACGCTGCAGAATACAAAAGAGACTGAAAGAACTGGGTGATGTGATGATAGCGTTGCTTTGGTTCTTTCACTGTCCACTGCCAAGGAATAGTATCAGTCAGGTTACCTCACTTGCACTGGCAGTTAATGTCCATCCATGATAAGCATACTACTGTTATTTGTGTTGGCAGTCTCTTTCTTAGCCCATGATAGAGGTTTCTACCAAAGATAAAAAGGGTTTTAATACAAAAGACAATTTATCTCTGGAAATTAAGCTGTAGAGAGGTTAGCTGGACTGAAGCTAAGAGTTTGCCTTGAGGAATATTATGACCCAGTGTTGGACATACAAAAAATGCTCTTTATATGTGTGTTCATTTCTTCATTCATCTCAAGTCCGTCCCTTCCTTCCTTCCTTCCTTCCTTCCTGTTTTTTTAAAAATTAATTTATTTATTTGGAGAGAGAGAGAGAGAAAGAGAGAGAGAGAGAAAGAACAACGATCAGGGGAGGAACACAGAGAGAGAGAGGGAGAGAGAGAATCCCAAGCAGGCTCCATGCTGTCAGCACAGAGCCCAACGCAGGGCTTGATCCCATGAACCATGAGATCATGACTTGAACTGATATCAAGAGCCAGACACTTAACTGACTAAGCCACCCACACACTCCTCCTTCATTCTGATTGAAGATAAAATGGTACTGAAGACAACGAAAGGTACATTATACTACTGTCTTGTCTATTCTTTCAACTACAGTGTGAGGTTAAAAAGAACATAAAAAAAAACAGGCATTTGCTTATTGTATTACTAGAAGCTAGTTCACTACCTGACATTTACTAACTACCTAGTTTGGCTGAATAACTAAGTAAGCGTTATTTTAGTGCCACACTACATAAGATTAAAAAAAAGTATTTTGTTTTGCTGACATTTATATCATGGTTATGTTTTAGTAATGTGATGGCTAAGGATCATTTTTCTTCCTTTCTGTTCTAAGTGATTCTTACACATCATTATCATGTCCCAGCGAAGTGCTTATTTGTATGGGGACTGTGCACGTCGATAACTAAATCATATACAAACACATGTAGATAGATTAGATAGACGATAGCTAGATTGACAGATAGATGAAGATATTATGATGGTTAATTTTATGTGTCAGCCTATGAAGCCACTGAGTGCCCAGGTGTTTGATTAAACGGTATTCTGAGTGTGTCTGTGAGAGAGTTTCTGGATGAAATTAATATTTGAATTGGTAGACTGAGTAAAGCAGGTAGTCCTTCCTATTGAGATAGGGTCTCATCTAATCTTTCAAGACCTGAATATAAGTGTTTCTTTTTTTAGCACAATAAAACACTTTTACAGAACTCTTTAAGGGCTAATTACCTAACCAGCCTGTGTTGGCTACCGTGGAATGTACATTAAATGACTTTTTATAGGTCAAAAAAAAAAAAAAAAAAAAAAAGGATTGTCTCTCTACATTCTTGACTGTCTTCAAGCTGGAACATTAGTCTTCTTCTGCCTTTGGGCTCAGAGTTATACTTGGACTTATGCCATTGACTCTCAGGATTCTCCAGCCTTTGGACCAGGACCAGAATTATAACATAGACTCCCTTGGGTCTCCAGATTGTCAACTGATGATCTTTGGACTTCTCAGCCTCCATAACCATGTGAGCCACTGCCTTATAATAAATTTATGTATTATGAATATAACCAGTAGGAGAACACAAAATAATATAGATAAATATGTAATTAATGGGAATATACTGAAAAATTCAGTACAAGAAAATGTTAATACTGAAAGAATGAAGGGACGAGTTAATTTAATAAGGGAGCCAGAAACATATAAGGCGATGAGCACAAATATTTATATTTCATTTTTAGTCTACCTTTTTTTCTATGCCAGCATAGAGTTTATTAATTTATTAATGTATTTACTCATTAACTTATGCAGCAATCACTCAGCTTTAAGTCTCCAAAGCCTACCATGTTAACGGCAATCAGTTAAGGAGATCCTCCAAAGGTCATTACCTACCATCAAAGAAAACACAATCCAAACAATGGAAGTCTCTATGTTAGGGTTAGGTTCAGTGTGCTCTGGAAGCCAAAAACAAAAACAAAAAACAAACAAACAAACAAACAAAACGGGGGCTAGCTGAATCACACTAGTGAGCCAGGCTAAATTTCTGAGAAGAGAAGTACTTTGATAGCAATCATGAGATTTCTGTATTTGCATTCAATATTTCCTCTGGTCAGCCCAACAATCTGAGGGGAGAGAGTACATAGAATCTCTTTTGAAACTATAATGATTTTGCTTTTATTTCTAACTCTCATGCTACTGTCAAGCTTGAGTTTGCTGAGCCTATTTTGTAATAACTAGGCAAATGGGAAGAGCGTACCACCATGTTAAAAAGTATTTTATTTCCACGATTCCGAAGACACTAACCTCTGGCTTGAAATCTGCACTGCATAATGATCTTTGCACCCAGGCTATTGAATCCCACCTCTTTGAGGTGGAAATGTCTGCACAATTTACTGAGGCTTTAGGCAGGGTTATGTTGGTCTAGCAGTTAAATAGTTATGTTAGGAATAAAAAAGTATTTAATGGTTTATTGGAAAGTCAATGGCATAATGTGTGAGGTGCCTCTTTAACAGTATACTAAAAGTGTCAAAATTCCATGCAATTTTCCACACATAAAAATGGCATAATATCCTACAGGTGTCAGCCGTTTATTTCTACTCACTCTGCTCATTAGTAAAATATTTCAATTCATAGTCTCCTGTATATTAATCTGGCATGTCCTAATGAATAGCCAAGCTAAGCAAGAAACTGGGTAGGTTCTGAAAAATATATTGCACACTAAGAACCTACTGCAATTTATCTGAAGTGTTCATATTTGTTGTAGTCACCTCTTACAACACTAATTGGCTGTGTTGATTGTTGCACTGTCCATTGTTGAAAGTAAATGCTTTGTGTAAGATCCAAGCATCCCTGGTAGAAAAATTATCTTTGCCTTAAGCTCTCTACCAAAATAATAAAGATTGCCTAAAGGCAATCTACAATCCCTTAAGAATTAGAGCATTTAAAAAAAAATAATAATTCATTTCCAGTGGACATGTACTTTTGAGGAATACATGCTTCTATGATGGTGGACATATTCCATGCACTTCCCGAAATATGCTCTGGCATATAAAACCACACAGCAGGGTGCTCTGCAATAAATTATAAAAGCTTTCCACAATTACAAAAAAGTTACTGTTCTATAAAGAAATGACTTTATCATTGTAAAGCAAGTGTGTATCACTGACATTCAAAAAGAAGGTTTATTTATTCACTTTGAAAAAGAGAGAGAGGAGAGAGCACATGGGTGGGAGGAGAGGCACAGAGCGAGAGGGAGAGAGAGAATCCCAAGCCGGTTCCAGGTTCTCAGCTCAGAGCCCGACATGGGGCTCGATCTCACAAACTGTGAGATCATCACCTAAGCAGAAATCAAGAGCCGGATGCTTAATGGACTGAACCACCCAGGTGCCCCAACATTTTCTGTGTTTAAAATGCGTATATTCTGCTTTGAGAAGATTTATGTATATGTATGTGTTTAAAGCTATTATTGATAAGTATACATATATGTGTGTGTGTGTGTGTGTGTGTGTGTGTGTGGTGTGTGTGTGTGTGTGTGTGTGTGTGTGTGTGTGTAATTAGGTATAAGTACTACAGAGCCCACTAGAATATAGGAAAAAAGAGAAGCAAACCTATGCATGTACATGTACTATGCATCTGGCCCGTTCTTTAAACTTAGTGTCTCATAGCTTCCCTTAAATGTTTTATCATAAGAATAACAAAGAAATGCCATCATTACATCTACCAATTGGTAGATCATTAGCTACACCTTTAGTGACCTACCATTTATCTCAACTCCATGATAAATTTATTTAGAACAGTGAACAGTAATTTTGTAATAAAAGAACATCCTGCTCAAAGGTGTCAAGGGTATTATTCCAGTTAAGGGCACACAGTCATTCAGTAGTAATAAATACTGTAACAAGACCCAATTGTAGCTAAATGTTTTGAGTTCATGCTGTAGATTTATCGGGTTATTGTTTTTTTTTTATTGGTAAATTAGATGACTTAGATGGAAGTTAGGTGTTTTCTCTCTTGTTTGTTTTCCACTGTAGTCAGCAGAGTTTTAAAAACAAAGATGTATGAATAATTCTGCTTATGTTTACTGATTCTCTCTTGAAAATAAGGAGCGAAAAATATTAATTGGGTGGGGAATAACAACTTCATGTAACTTCTACTGACCTGTTAATATTTGAAATATAAGTTTATTCACCGTGTAATTTTCAAAAGAAATTTCAAAATTACTGATTTAATCGCATGAATCTGTTTTGCCCTTTAACCTCATTAATGATTTCAAGAGTTTTTTGAGAGTGGTGAAACTTTCTATCTACTCTATCACACCTAACGCAACTCATATTATGCTGTGATTTCTGTCTATAAACTTCTGAGACTAACACGTTTCACATCTGACTTTATTAAATATGTGTAAATCTTATATTTCTACCCATTTCAAATTAAGGCCGCCAGACTACTTCCCTTCTTCCTGAGAAATCTGAGACAATAAGAGGACAGAGCCACAGGCTTGTACTATCTCATCTACCTACTTCCTTGCTTCTATGCTAATATATCGCCATTGCCCAGAATGAACTGCTGGGGTTCCTGGCTGAGCCAGTTCCCATTCAGCCTTGACCATTCAATGAAATTATCCCAGCAATTCAGTTTCTTCTCTTTTTATATCATTAACGTTCCATTCAGTACCACATCTTTTCTATTAGCACATAAAGGTGTGGGTATGTCTGCAGTGGTAAAAAAAAAAAAAAAAAAAAAAAAAAAAAAAAAAAAAAAAAACGCAAATTATGACCAAACTAAAAGCAAAACAAAACTCTTGTGACCTCACTGATCGTCTGGGTTCAGTGATTTCTTGCCTTCCTTTGCGTCACATTGTCTATTCTCACTTCCCTCTAGTTTTTTTCCCTCCCCTCTTGTTGAACCCAAACCAATTCAAATGTATTTCAGTCTACCACTCCATGTCACTCCACTCTACTTTTCCTCTTTAGCTCACTAGTGACTGCCATATATCAATAGTTGCCACAAATCAATAGTTCATTCTCAGTCCTCATACTTCTTTGACTATCATCCTCCCAAAACTCATGTCCACCTGGAATCTCAGAATGGGACCTTATTTAGCAATAGAGTCTTGAAGATGTACTTAATTAAGAGGAGGTTATACTGGATTAGAGTGGGCCCAAACCCAATGACCGGTGTCCTTGTAAAAAGAGATAACAGACAGACACACAAAAGACACACTGGGAGGAAGGCCATGTGACCACAGAGGCAGAGACTGGAGGTATGCTACCCCAAGGATTGTCAGCAATTACTAGGAGCTGGTAGAGGCAAGAAGGATTCCTCTCTAGAACTTTCAGAAGGAGTATGGTCTTGCTGACACCTTGATTTCAGACTCTAGCTTTTGTGATAATTCACTGAGGCAGCCCCAGGAAGAGGACATCGTCTTTATTTTACTGAATGCATAACATTTAATTCAGTCGCTTACACTCTTCTACTATTAACATTTCACTTACTTGGTAAACAAGACCCCACAATCATCTCGTTTTCCCCCTACTTCTCTGGATGCTCTTTATCAGTCTCCTATTTCTTCTTTATCTACCTGACTTCCAAACACTGGAGCACCTAGGGCTTGATCCTTATGATAACATACTCCCTGGGCGATCTTATCCACTCTCATGAGCTAATTATGCTGGTGATCCCTGGATTTATATTTCCAGTCCATATCTTCTCCATGAACATCCATGCAGCTTTCTTCATAGTATGTCCACTTTTATGGGCATCTCGAATAGAACATGTCCCAAACTGAAAAAAAGCAATTGAGTAGGACTATGCTATTTTGTGTGCAATTAATAGGGAGAATTTGCCTTGTCTCTCTAACCAATAAATAATAAAAATTAATAATCTGACTATAGTTTGGATTAAACACGTTGGTATTGCGTCTTCTTCATTGGAGTTTTGATTTTTGAAACCTCACACTGAGAACTAGTTTTCAACAGAGATTTTTTTCTTTAAGTTTATTTATTTATTTTGAAAGAGCAGAGTCACAGCATGGGTGAAGAAGGGGCAGAGACAGAGAGAGAGAGAGAGAGAGAGAGAGAATCCCAAGCAGGATCCCTGCTGCCAGAGCAGAGCCCAATGTGGGACTCAAACTCACAAAGCTGGGAAATTATGACCTGAGCCAAAACCAAGAGTCAGACGCTTAACCAACTGAGCCACCCAGCACCCCCCCCAACATATGAGTTTTGAAGAGTTATAGGCATTAAGTCTATAGTAGCCCCAGTTCAGTCATCAGGAAGTCAGGATAGCTTTATATTTTATTCAAAGTCAAATTGCTACTCTCTACTTCCTATATTGCCATGCCGTTACAAACAACCATGAGGTCATTGCTGGAATGTAGCACTAGACCCTAAACTGATCTTTCCATCCCAAATATTATTCCTCTACAATCCATAAGAGCCAGAATATTCCATATATAAGTCATATAAGTCATATCATGATATTTCTGCCTCATAGCTTCTGATGCCCTTGTGTTGCACTTATTGCAAAATGCAAACTCTATCTTGGGTCGCTAAGATCTTATGGAATCTAGTAGCCTCACCGTAGTCCCCTCTGACCTCCTCCCTGATGAATTGCATCTTCTTTTCATGCTCACCCACTCTTTTTTTTTTTTTTTAATTTTTTTTCAACGTTTATTTATTTTTGGGACAGAGAGAGACAGAGCATGAACGGGGGAGGGTCAGAGAGAGAGGGAGACACAGAATCGGAAACAGGCTCCAGGCTCCGAGCCATCAGCCCAGAGCCTGACGCGGGGCTCGAACTCACGGACCGTGAGATCGTGAGATCGTGACCTGGCTGAAGTCGGACGCTTAACCGACTGCGCCACCCAGGCGCCCCCATGCTCACCCACTCTTTTTCCATTTCCTTAAACAAGCCAAGATTCTTCTTAGATAGCTTTTTCATGAACTGTCATTCATTGACATGAATCTCACTGTAAATGTTTTTAAACCACTTCTTGTAATTTAAGTTTTAGGTTTAAGGTAGCCTCGCAGAGTTCTCCCATGACCTTCTGATTTGAGTTATTCGAAAATTCACTCATAGTAAAAGACCATGTATTATGATATTCATAATTTATTTCAGAAGTGTCAGGTTACATAGTTTTATAGGATACGTGTGCCAATTATCTTGAGCTTTGATTAGAAGGGTGTCAACTGCCCTAATCAAGAATTCACATTCCTGGGATGGCTTAATTCTGCCTTTATGGCAGGAAGCATATAGTCCAGGGGGACCTACTATAAGCCTTTCAGCCATCACATTGAGAAATTAGATTTAATTGGTAAAATTAGTGTTCTTTTAACTAGAATAATGAATATTTAGGATGGGCTCCCATTAATAAATTTAAAGGTAGTAACGAAGAGTGGTTGGCTTAAATGCCTTATATATGTTCAACACTCCTATATGAATAGTGCATCAATAACTAGTAAGGTATGTAAAATGTACTCTTGGGGATGGGGCACATGGTCTAATCACCAACAGTCCATCCAGTCTCTGAATTTGGCAGCTTTCTGTTTGATTTTGGTTCTAAGGGGAACATCTTTGTAATGGAATTTCATCAAATTTATAAAATTTATAAAGTGAGGTCCACGGACTGTTTTGTGTCTGCCTTGATAATTAATGGTTAACTAATAAATGTCAGTATAGTGGCAGTAATTGGCCTAAAATGTGCTAGCAAGTTGTGAGTAGAACAACTAATTGGAGCCCTCTTTAAACAGATGGTTATTCTTAGCTGCTACAAAGAATCTAGGAGCTATGCCTTCCCATGCTAGTCTTTTCTCTAAGCTTTGCGCCCAGTGGTAATCAGAACGAATTATTTAAAATCTCAAACTGGTTTAAACTTAAGGCATTCTGACCATTCAATTTTTCCTTTAGGAATTGTTCAGCTGTCTTTGTAGGAAAAAAACAAAAACAAAAAAAAACTAGTCCTTCATATAGTCACTCTTTTGCCTGTTTCTATTCCTGAGGTGACATATGAATATACTGTGAAGAAAAAGCATTGTGCCTCCCTGTGTCCAACATGCAACTTGTCCTTAAATTATCCTCTGAACTCTACCTTGTATCCCTTTCTACCAGGGGCTTTTTGCCTTGCTGCAATTTGTAGCTGAGTTTTGCTACAAAAGTAACTCATAGCCTGCTCAAGATCCACTCATTCTCCCTTGCTGACTGAGCTCCTTGCTGGTGACAGGTCCTTAAGTGATGATGACCAAGTTTTCCATCAGCTGCTGGCCTGGCATTGACCATGTCCTCCATGCTTCCAACCTTGGCCTCAGAATCATCTCATTTTGACACAGCAAGCTCCATGGTGGTGAATCTGTGATTTATCTCAATGTTTGGGAAAAAAAGAGGAGAAATAGGGTTTCTTGAGAAAGCTAAACCAAATAATTTTGGCCATAGTCCAGGTTGGGAGAGGAGGCACAGGGTTAAAGAGAAACTCCTGCATGTCAATACAGAGACTCTAAGCCACCGACTCAGTCCTTGACTTCATGATGTTCCCTTAATCACTAAAGGCATCTTATACCCTTGAAGTATGGGGGAAATAAATGAAGAACAACCTATTTCAACTCATGGCTACTTTCCTTCATTCTTTCCCCTTCATATTATTATCTTCCAAATCATAGCATCCTTTTTAATTAGTGTGACAGACAGAATTTTGGCTTGTAGGATATTTTCCCCCATGTAGGATACTGTTCTCTTATATGAAAAAAGGACATTGCAGATGCAGTAAATGTTACTAGGTAGCTGACTTTAATAGATTATTTGGATTATCCCAGTGAGCCAAATATAATCACATGACCCCTTTAAAAAACAAAAGAAGGCAGAAGAAAAAGTCAGCACGGTCCCCGAAATGGAAGTCAGAGACATTGGGATCATTAAAAGGCCTGAACCCACCATTTCTGGCTTTGAAGGTGGTTGGCATGAGGGAGGAAGGGTGCACTAACCAAGGAACATGAGCGATTTCTGGAAGCAGAGAAGGATCTACAGCCAACAACAAGCAAGGGAATGGAGATCTCACTTCTACAACCACATAGACTGAAATTTGTCAACAAACTGAATGATTCTGGAGACAGATTTATTGTCTACATCACAGTGAGGAGTGCAACTCTGTCACCATCCTGACACAGGTCTTGTGAGACTCAGTAGGGTACTCAACCAAGTCTGCCTAAATGGCTGACCTACAGAAACTATGGGAGGATAAATTTTTGTCATGTGAAGCCTCAGATTTTGTAGTAATTTGTTACATCACAATACAAAATTAATTAGACTTTAATGATGAATATGATTACATTACACTATATGACAAGTATAATTGCTGAATTCTAACCTTTAATATTGACATTCTAAAGATTAAGATGAAAGAATTTATATACTCTTGCTAAAGATTATATCTGAGCATACCAGCATATTGCCTTGCTATGAATTCTAGTACCTTCTGTCTACTATTCATTTATGATAACTAGGCTTCATGACTACTTCACAGAGATACTGCATTGAGAAATGATTCCAAAGGAGATATTAAAGACATTAGCTTAATAATTGCTAAAAAAAATCACACAGTTGCCAGTAAAGCTTTCCTTCAACTAAAATTAATTTGTCCCTTACTAGGAGATCCAGCCTTTAAAAAATCTACAGACTGAGAAGGCTCTTGAAGGTAACTTTCCCTCTTTTTTCCTTAGACTGAATATCCCTAATGTGTAATTACTTTCTCTAAAATTGTAGAGTAGTTTTAAGAAAACCTGCCTTTCTCATTTTAGTTTAGGGATTTAATAAGTATTGACTATATACAGTGCCTTATAAACCTCAACTATCCCACCCCCTCTTCCACTCATGGATGTTCTCCTCCTAAAAATGTAAAGCAAATGTAGGTGTTTTCCATTAAAATATCCAAATACAGCATTATCTGAGAATCCCTCTTTCCATCTCTGTGTAGATATGTATGCATGTATCTATCATCTTTATAGCTCTCCCTGCTTTACCTTATATTTTAGTTTATTAGGTGAATTTATTTCAATTTCATTATTTGTGCAATTTTTTGTGCAAATTAAAATTTTGCAAACTCTAAAAGAGAAAAAGGTAAGGAGTGTGACTGATTGCTTTGCAAAGTACCACTAAAGTTGAGAATGAGTGATATGGGAGTGAGAGGCAAGTAAAAGAATACAGGAAACATATCTTAAAGATCATAAGATTATTTTATCAATATTTTTGACACCTTAAGTATCAGAGAGTTGCTTTATCAATACCTGCACTTATAACCTTGATTCATGAATCCCACATTAACAAAAATAGTAGTATGCTTCTTTGGTGTCAAATACTATATATAAGAAATTTCTATGTATTATGGCATTTAATCCTCAAAATTGTGAATCAGGTATATTGTAGCCATTTTGGGTAGATGAAATAATGACTCATAGAAGGAAAGTAACTAAAATTAATCCAACTAGTGCTGAAAGAACTGAAATTGAGCTCAGACCTTTGGAAATGTGATAATATACAAAGCACAGTAAAACGTTGGTTTGTGAGGATAATTTGTTCCAGAAGCATGCTTATAATCAAAGGCACTTGTATATCAAAGTGAATTTCCCCATGAGAAATAAAGGAAACTCAGATGACTCATTCCACAACCCAAAAATATTAATATGAAAAGATCACAATACAAAATAAAGAAAAATATAAAATATAATGAAAAATAAACAAACTAACCTGCACTTACCTTTGAAACCCTTTGTGGCTGGAGTGAGGGAGACAGGAGAGAGGAGGGTTATTGTGTAGTACAACTTTCATTATCACTAATGGAATCAGTGCTATCTATTTGCTCAATGGAATCTTTTTCTGCACGAGGGCCATTATATACTCTCACATGGATGGTGACTACAGTACAGTATTAATAAATTCTTGTCATATACTGTATTTAATGTAACTGGCCATAAGGCAGCAGAGGAAAGGGTCTCTATCTGTAGGCAGCCTGATCTAAAATGAAGCAAAGCATTCCTAAGCTCACTCTTGTATGGAAAAGCAAAGGACTGTACATAGGTGCTTTGAAGTGACAAAAAATACTCTAATGTCAGTTGTGGGCATTTTCCAAACTTCTGAAAAATCACCAATTTCTCCCAAAACTGTGGCCTGAGACCAAGCGTCTAAAAATGGGAGACGATCACCCACAATCCCTCAGTGAGAGAGAGAAAGAAGAAACATTAGTTCGGTTTCATTACATTCTACTCGTATTGCAAGACATTGCTCATTTATCAAGTCAAAATTTATTATAAATGTTTTCTTGTCCTGTGGAACACTTGCAAAACAAATTATTCATAATCCAAGGTTTTATTATATTTGTTTTTTTCTACTATACTGCAACCAGATGTCTCTCAAACACTTCTACTACTTTAGGTTCCCATTGCATTCACTTGGTTCAAGTTCTTATCACTCAGATATCTACACTGATACTATCCTGGACCCTTGATATTGTAACTCATTCTTTAATTAGGTTACTATTCCAGAAGTGCTAACTTCATTCATTCATTCTCTTATGAGAAAGAAAGAAAGAAAGAAAGAAAGAAAGAAAGAAAGAAAGAAAGAAAAGGAGAGGAGAGGAAGAAAAGAAGGAAGAAAGAAAGAAAATTCTGGCTCAGAGTAAAGTCTGGATATGACAGATAAAATTTATATGAATATTTAAAGACCCACTGTCTGCATAACATGAGAATAAATGCTGTGAAAACAATAGCACTGAGACCTCTCTTTTTAAATACTGGACAATCTGTTTGAACAGGTGACATATAAACCAAAGTTAAAACACTGTGAAATAGGCTACTAATGCCAACGAATGGGTATGAAAATTTGCAATGTAGGAAATTAATTTGGAGAATTTTGATTTTTTTTAATTTTTATGCTTTTATTTATTTTTAAATAACCTCTGTCCCCAACATGGGGCTCGAACTCACAACCCCAAATTCAAGAGTCACTCTCCCAACTGAGAGTTGCTCTCCCAACTGAGCCAGCCAGGAGGCCCATGATTGGAAAGATCATAATCTGAAATGGTACAAAAGACTATAATGAAAATAATATTGCTTAAACCACTTTCTAAAATATATGGATAGTTGAATGGGGAGAATGAGGCTATTTGAGGGCTAACAATAACACACGGATGAGCATGAATGTGGGGTTTTGACACTATGCTGTGTCCTTCTCAGGTTCCCCTACAATTCCATGGGTAATTTTGAGCTAAACTGAGAGCTTTTCTTTGTGGGAAAGGAATCATGAACATTCAGTGTTTGGGAAAAATAGATTAAGGTATAGAATGAATATTGAGGGAGAGATTGAAAGTGAAAAGAAGAGTTAAGAAGTTTAGAAGAGGGAAGAAAGGTTGAAAGCCAAGGGAACACAATAAAATACGATCATTAAAAAACATTCTTCTGCATGTGAACGATAGTTATACTTAGCAGTGCTTGGGAGTGTAAGAATATCCCTTCCTCTTTCCCTGACTCAATATTTAATTCACACCAGGCATAAAACTGGAGTTGGAGGAAGCGGAAGAGGTAAGAAGATAGAGTGATCCCAGCATTTAATTTCAAACTATTATCCTAGATATCTGGGTAGAAGAGAATTAAGACAGCAATTTTCTTGGCATCACTGCATTTAGTAGAAAGGTCTATACGAAACAAACACCTTGTGAAATGTGTTATATGCTACGTTCTACCAGTTTACACGCGATTGTTTTTGCACTCCTGACACTTCTTTCTGATTAAATGGTAAATATCATTTGAACCTTTTCTCTTACACATGCTGATAGAATTAAATAACAGCTATGGATGAGTTGTCAAATATTTAAAACACCAAGAGAAACCTTAATTTAAAATGATTTTCTCGATGTAAGTTTGGATTTACCTAAATGGTGTGTTATTCTTATGTTGTATTATTAACCAAGGTAATAATCATTAATTCAATCAACATGGTTTTAGACACTGCAGAGTAGTAAATAAAACAAGATTCCTGTGTAACTGAAAATTGATGTAAATATGCAATAAGATTCTTTATTGATTTGCAAGAAAAAGTTACGCAAGCATCAGAGGCTGGCTTGTCAAAAGCATCTTCCTTATACAGTGAAGATTTGGACTCTTGTCAGAGTGGAATAGACCGAAAGCACCATGCTTCCATTTTAGTTTGACAACTTTTTCCTTTCATTTCAACTTAAGAACCATCAAGGATACGCATGGAGGACCACTCTTCTTGGCTTCCTCATCCCATTTCTCTGCATGGGAAGCCCTATGGTGACAGGGAAAGCAAATAGACAATATATCTAATTCTCAATCTTCTACTCATCAGCTTTGTAATCTTGACCTGGTCACATAAATTTAGAAACTTTCATTGCCTAATCTTTGGAAAAGATGCAAGAATGAAATAAGAAAGTGATTAATGGAGGTAGTGGGTTATATAAAACCACTTGGGGAGGGAGGCTTCTGGCTGGCTCAGCTGGAAGAGCATCCAACTCTTGGTTTAGGCTCAGGTCATGATCTCACAGTTTGTGAGTTCGAGTCCCACATCAGGCTTCTCTGATAGGTCAGAGCCTGCTTGAGATTCTCTCTCTCCCTCCCTCTCTGCCCCTCCCCTGTTTGTGCGCTCAAAATAAATAAACTTAAAAAAATTTAACTAAGTTTTAAAAAAACCACTTGGCATTGTTTCAGGAGTCTAATTTTGTTTGAGCATTTTTACCAAAAGTTGTGCTCGACAACTAAATATTATACACATACAATAATCTTGTATGTGAACACAAACAAAATGACATGTTATAGGGTAGAAACAAAAGCAGGATTTACCTTTAAAGGAACTCAAAGAATTCAAAGAGATTTCAGCTTGGAGCTAAGATTTTCCAGTGACAGAGCCCCTCCCACACATGTGAGCAATAAGAAACAAAATTACCCTCCTCTGTCTTTGTGCTTAGTGCTCAGGTAGAAGAAACCTTTAGAAGCAATGAAGCAATAGCTAGAAGAGTCCTATGGACACAGTGGGTTTTCCGATCACAGTTATTATAATTGCTGTCATTGTTCATACTACATGGGATTGTAGCATATATTTTTTTTAATTGAAGGAAGTATATTTACCATACGTTTCCAATAGTGTAAAACACACCGGCTGGCACATCTTGGGCATTCAGCATATGTTTTTGTGATTGAGTTCTGCTCCATACATTCAAGAAATGCTTGTGATTCTTCTTGAATATTTGGCCTGCTATGAACGCTCGAAAGACATCTTTTCCTTTCTGTCTTCCAAGTGCTAAACCAAAATGGCCTAGATTTTCCTTGCTTTGAATGAACAGCCAAAATGACCTCACTCCACAAAAACCTGGGAGTAAACTCAGCCACAAGTTCAGGTATAGTCAGAGCCATAGTCACACACATGACAACGAGGTCAGAAAAGCATCACTTTGCCTGTGTGTGTGTGTGTGTATCATTGTTATATAACAGGAAGTGTTGCTACAGACAGTCAAAAACTTACTAAATAGGTCTGTTAATTAATCCACTCGAATGACATTTTGGGAAAAATCAAAAAGAACATGCGTTTCTGTCACTGTGTAGAATAGGTTTAATAATATTCATCTCAGGTGTTATTTTATTTTATTTTATTTTATTTTTTTATTTCATTTCATTTCATTTCATTTCATTTCATTTCATTTCATTTCATTTCATTTCATTTCATTTCATTTATTTTTTAGAATGATTTCATTTTTAAATAATCTACTGCACCCAACATAGTGCTCAAACTTAGAACCCTGAGATCGGGAATCAGATGCTCTACCTGCTGAACCAGCCAGGTGCCCCAAATGTTATTTTATTTTAAATTATTATCAAAGAGGAACAAACAAAAAACTAGTTTTGTAAATAAGGGAGAAGACATTGTTTTCCTGGATCGTTGTTCAGGTGCTTTACTTATAAATTGCATAGGAGTCGAGGCGTGCCTGGGTGGCTCATTGAGTTAGGTGGCCGACTAATGATTTCAGCTCAGGTTATGATCTCAGGGTTCCTGAGATTGAGCCCCGCACAGGGCTCTGCACTAACAGCGTGGACCCTACTTGGGATTCTCTCTCCTCCTCTCTCTCTGCCTCTCCTCTGTTTGCATATGCTCTCTCTCTCTCTCAAAATACATAAATAAACATTAAAAAAGAATTAATTTCCATAGTAGTTGAAACTGACTAATGTTCTCCAGAAAGGTTAATGGACCCCTAAAGACTATGAATGAAGAGCTCGAGTTTTACTGCATAGGTCCTCTGGGTGGAATGTGTAGAATCAAAGAACATGGAATACAGGGTGGGCTGCACCAAGATTTTGGCACTGTTCTATTTACCAGAGGCTCATGACATTTCTTTCTCCCAGATCAAGTTAGCAACATACGTCTAGGCCCTCTGATTGTATGTCCAGCAAACTTGGAGCCACTGCATACACATTTTTCCAAGACAACTCATAGAGGCAGAGAGGAGGATAGAATTAGAATTGTTATAAAAACATCCTAACCTGGGTTCATTGAGAATTGGCATCAAGTTCTACCCGAAACTGTCCCTGTGCACTAAGCCTTGATCAACTGCCATTCACTTCTTGGGATGAGTTTGTATTACAACACCAATCTCTAGCAGAATCAAAACAGAGACTGTAATAAATAATATACTTCAATACGTGTCAAATCCCAAAGATTTCTAAAATACTAGCACACAGGACTGTGGCATGCTTTTGCAATTTGCATTCCCCACGTCCTTTGTCATGTTCTCAAGAAGGCAGTGCGGTTTTATGTTCCTATCTCTTCATATACTCTTCCAGATCTGTTCTCATCATGAACATAATGTTTATTTTCTTCCTGTTATTCTAAGACTCTAGGTTCAACTTGTTTCTGGAAAGAATATATGTAAAATTGCAGGGGCCATCATTAAAAACGGTTTAAAATCAATGAGCTTTAAATGAAAACAAGTTGCTCTCTCTTATAAAGGTTTAATTCCGCAGCCATCTATCATATTCACACTCCTTATTTTGACTGTGACTATAGCCGTATCATTTAAATAAACAGTTCTTGTTTTCTAAGCCCCTTGCATTAACACTGAGCAATTTAAGACCAATGGCAATAACATACTTTTCATGGAATTACAGAGGAGGGATTTAATCACACATCTATTTCATTAACTACTATTGTATACTGATTCTCCAACACCTTTTGAGTATCTGCATTTGGACATCACACAAGCCCTTAAAAATTAAAAAAAAAAGTTTCTTCTTCCTCTTTTTCCATTCATACCCTCAAGCCTGTTATACCATCTTTACCCCCAATCACAGGGAATCCACCACTCTGCCCATAGGAAATCTGGGGATCCTTTAGTTTCCTCCATCATTTCTTGTACTAACTCTACAGTTGTCATTACTATGTTTTGAGCATATTTATGCTCACCTAATACTGCCAGGAATACAGGAATACAGAAGTTGTCCAACAAAGCTGGTTCTATTACTTACTGTAACAAAAGAGGCCACACCCCATGGGGCCAGTAGGGTGTCTCCATGAGAGAACGCCATGCTGTAAGATTTGGATGTGTGTTAGGTGACTTCGGGAAGGCTTCAAGGGAAGCAGGGCTTTGCTCTGGGTTGAATAATGTCAGAAATCAGAGGTTAGTTAGTTGGTGACATGATATTTTAACATAGGAATTGGAGGGATTACAAGAAAGCCAAAGATGTAATTGGCTTAAAATATGTGGCACTTAGGTGAGTTAGGCAAATGATGTCTGAGCATTTGTTTCGTCTGGGCTCAGATATACTTATGGAGGTGTCTTGTGTTGCTTACAGGCCATCAGAGGCATACGTATTGTGCTATGTAATGACAAGGGGCTAGCTATTGGTGCCAGGTCATACTCTTCAGTCCCTACTGGCTCTGGCTAGTAATTTATCCTGATCTATCTCTCCTTCACGGACATTTTATCCCTCCAGATGTATACCACTCTCTAAAGTTGCCTGAGTGCCTGGTGTTTTGTGTCTACCTGTCTTTTACAAGAAGTTCCCTTCTTATAGAATACATGCCTTCTGTATTTTCAGCTCTCTTAAATCTTATCTTTATAATCTGAGATTAGTACATCCCTCTGAAAACCATTCCTTAAAAAGTCTCTTTTTAAACTATGTCCCATGTTCTTGTTATTTCCAAAAATCAGTAACAGAATGAATTCTGCTAGGGTATGGGCTGTATTTAACACACTCACCACTGTGTTCCCAGCACTTAACACAAATAGTGAGCTGTTAGAACATATTTATAGGAACAATAATATGTATTGTACTTGTCCTGCGTGAAGATAAGGATAGAATAAGGTAAGGATAAGAATAACAAATGACGTAGAAATGAATAATGGTAGCCTTGCCCTCAAGTAGCTTATACCAACTGGGAACTATTGAATGTTATTAATACAAAATTAGGTAAGTTTAATTAAATTAAATGGACTTCAGCATTATAGAGACATTTTTGTTTTTGATTTTGTTTTTTGGGGGGAAGGGCTGGAAGAATGGGTTAAGACGGAGATCATGATGCCATGTAGCTACAATAAAATTCTTGGTTGCACACATAGACACTTTGTATTTTTTTTTTGTTCAAATTTTAATGCTATGAACAAATTCACTTTGTACACAGGACTACATATGTTAGTTTTGATCTATTTCTGAAAAAATGAAAATTTTATTCAAGCATTAGTTGGTTGACCATCACTGCCATTTTCATCCATCACTGCTGGATGAAAATAGTCAAATTAGATTGTTGTTATTAGAACACTTTAGTTCATTTTCTTTTTAAAACACTAGTGTGAAGTAGGCAGAGAAATATTATCATCTCCAGTTGACAGATGAAAAAATACAGAGCTAATCTGTCTAGTACCCATGGAAT
Organism: Puma concolor; assembly: GCF_028749965.1. Classification (NCBI taxonomy): domain Eukaryota; kingdom Metazoa; phylum Chordata; class Mammalia; order Carnivora; family Felidae; genus Puma; species Puma concolor. The sequence continues at coordinate 20,060,769 of NC_141672.1, forward strand.
ATATCACTAATAGATCATAGAACTCCTTTCTTTGGAGTTGATAAAATGCTCTATCAACTTTTTCAACAAAGTGCTCTTCAGGGGCAATCAAGAATGAGTTTTATGCTCAAGATTGTATATGCAGAAGTCAGTATGCCCTCTAAAGCTTCCAAGGTCATATGTTTTTAAAATACTGGAACAAATTTGAAAGTAACCAAGTATACACCATTCTTGGGTCCTGTTTCACGTGTGACAGTATTCTCTGATATGCATTATGCTATGCTTATTAAATATTCCTTGTATTCTTTGTATAAATTTAAGAAATAGAAGAACCTGAAAGAGAAAAGAAAGAGACAGGGAGAGGGAGACCTGCGTGGTTCAGTCAGTTGAGCAATCGACTTCAGATCAGGTCATGATCTTGAGATTTGTGAGTTTGAGCCCTGCGTCAGGCTCTGTGCTGACAGATCAGACCCTGGAGCCTGCTTTGGGTTCTGTGTCTCCCTGTCTCTGCTCCTCCTCTTCTCATACTCTGTTTCTTTCTAAATAAACAAATAAATAAATAAACACACATTAAAAAAATTAAAAAAATAAATTTAAGTTTCCTAAAAGGTTGTTTTTAATATTTATTTAATTATTTATTATTTTCTTAAATGTGTATTTGTTTTTGAGAGAGAGAGACAGCAGGGGAGGGGCAGAGAGAGAAGGGTACAGAGGATCCAAAGCAGATTCTATGCTGACAGCAGTGAGCCCCAGCATAGGGGCGTGAACTTCAAGATCATGACCTGAGCCGATGTCAGACGCTCAACTCACCGAGCCACCCAGGTGTCCCCAAGATTCTGGTTTTTAAAGTTTATCATGTACTGTACACCAGTCTGATCGCTCCCATGTTAACTATTAAAGGATTAAATGTATGAATAATTTTGCCTTGATCAATCTAATCATATAAAATTACCCCAATACTTTGGATAGAAGTTTGTCAGCTTTAGACCATGCTATTCAGATTTGTATAACATATGGTTAGAAATAATTTCTACTGCCTTATTCAATATAAATAAATAATTTATATAAATATACATCAGCATTCCCTAGTTTAACCACATACACATCACTTCAACATTTTGTTAGAGTTAGTGAATATAAAAAATTAAGAATCCTTTGCTGTCCAGTTTGCTAAATTACATGAATTATCCAGCTGGGTAACACTTCAAGACCCTAAAATCTAAATATGACTACAAAATAGCAAAACAGATTTTCTTGAGTGGTTGTCCCTGAATGTCATTTCTGAGGACAAACTTCAAAACACATGGATCTCTGAAATAAATCCAGAAGAGGAACTCCTGGAAATCTTATACTATCGCTATCTTTTTTAGTAACTAAGAATTATTTTTTAAAAGCCAAATCTCAACCGAACTTTAAAATGTTCTGTGATTTATTCAGTGCAATTTGATACTTAATTCAATATTGGAGAAGATAGAATGTCAAAGGTCTATTTTGAGTAGTAATAATTTAAAATGTGTGTTCTTAAATTGGCATCACAAAATAAACAGGCAAAGATATTTTCAAAAAACATATTAAGGGGGAATTGGGAGTACAACCAAGATGATGTCACTAGCCGCATTGAAATGCAACAATATTTAACATAATATAATACTTGCGTAAAATGAAAGCACACATCTATGGAAAACCATAATAGACCCAATGACATATAAAAGCTCAATATATACCAAAGAGAAAGCTTTAAAATCAGGGGAATAAGAAAAGATTACATGGTAAATGATGCCATGATCACTGAATAGCAATTTTGATTAAAAAATTATAAAGGATGAAATTTAATCCCTTCATTTTACCATCCTCCTAAGTAAATTTCAAGTGGCTCGAACAGATTTATATGAGAAACAAAGTACAGGAGAAAACAAGACTAGGCAAAACAATGGAATGTATCAAAATCGGGGAGAAATTAAGCATTCTTTGCATTTTAAGGATGGAGATGCCTCCAAAGAAAATTTGGAGACAATCAATATAAACAAATTCCAAAGTTGCATATGCTTAAGACTTTTAAAATGCCAGTTTATAGATATTCTGCATAAAGACTCTAGTCAAACTACAACATCAGGCTGCTAATAAGTTCCTAGGCACTATACACGAGGGAGCAAGCCATACCTAATTTAAACTCATAAAATATAAACAACCAAATCAACTTTTAGATTTCTAAAATAAATATTGAAAAATGAAAGGCCATTATTTTAGTGTGAGTTTGTGAAGCCGATGTGCTCATCTATTGCTGTTGGCAGGGGAACTTCAGGGAAGGTTTTTAGGAGGCAATATGCAGTGCAAAACAAGAGTTCCAGCAGTGGTCATATCTTGTGATTAAGGAATTTTGCCCTGGATTTTATCCTAAACAGACAAAATGTATAATATAAAAGATATTCATTTCAAGATTATCTAACATAGCTTCAACTTGGGTGCAACAATTTCCACAGGACATGTAAATCAAGTCACCGGGACACAACAAAAATTTATTCTGCAACTGAATTAAAACCAACCAACAAACAAAAAGATACAATAATTAAAGCAGTCTATTATATGTTAAATGCATTGCGTAAACACGCATCAACGGTTTCAATAACACACAACAATAAAATTGTTTTGTGTTCGGGTGATTTGCTTAGGGATAATTTTTAAAATAATGCAACTGGGGCGCCTGGGTGGCTCAGTCAGTTGAGCTTCCAGCTTCGGCTCAGGTCATGATCTCACGGCCAGTGAGTTTGGGCCCCGCGTCCGGCTCTTTGCTGACAGCTCGGAGCCTGGAGCCTGCTTCGGATTCTGTGTCTTCCTCTCTCTCTGACCCTCCGCCGTTCATGGTCTGCCTCTCTCTGTCTCAAAAATTAATAAACATTAAAATTTTTTTAATAAATAAAATAAAATTAAATAATGCAACTGGTTTCAAAAGACTCCCTTAAAATGAAGTTTTTCATTTCCATTCACTATTTTTTGCACATCGGATTGAAATTAATCCAGATATTGTTCCCTTGCTAAAGGTAGGAAGTGTATTTTCAGCCTTATGGCAGAGGACTTGCCGTCTCTTTTTTCCTCGTCTTGGCTTTGCTCCCTTTCGCGTGTGTGATCTTTTCCACTCAGCTGGCTAATCTTCAGAGAAATATGTGCATTGTTTCTGAGGATGGCAGACCCTCAAGGAAACAATGTGAGCAGTGCACTTTCAACTTGCCTGCTTCCTGCTGCTCCCTTCTCACTGCGCCTGATGCAAAGTGGCATTATCTTTTCCCTATCTTGACAGATACCAGGTTGAAAGAGCACCATTTGGCTGCCTGGCAATAGATCAGCTCCTTTGTTCTATTGAACCTGAATCCCGAAAGGACAACCTCAAGAGGCCCAAGGGATCCCTGCTCTGAGCCTCCCCGGGGGAACTGCCTCGGCCATAATTTCACATGTCAGGTATTTAGTCATGATTGTTGGTGATGTATTTTTGTTTTGTTTTACTTTGTTTCTATGTTGAATGACACACCTTATCCTTAGGCATTTTAAACAATAAATCATCGGAATGTGTTCGAATATGAATGTTTAGACATAACACCCTTCACCCCACTCCCAACATACACACTGTACAGATACAGAAACTCCATCATAGAAGGCTGACAAGGAGACCCCATGGGTTCACTTACCCCATGGGTTCACTTTCATTCCACTTGATTTCATTTCACTTCATTTCTTTCCTTTTTTCCAATAGGTGTTCTGCCAAATCAGAGACAGGCTTTCGTGATAGGCCAATGATCAGAGAGAAAGCCCTGGTCTCAAGTTGCTCACTGTCTCGTGGGAGAGACAGACAGACAAGCGCTACATAGCAGTGTGCTAAGGGCTCTGCCGTTGGTGCAAGCAGACCCTCCGGAGTAGGGGGAAGGGAAGTCCTGACATGTTTTGAGGCCTTCAGAGGATGGAGATAGTGAGTAGAAGCTTTCAAAAAGGCAGTTGTCTTGAAAAGCAGTAGACATCTTTGAGACACACAAGGGAAGAAAAAAAAGAAATTTAATTTCTTGAAGAAATGATATGATGATAGTATTCCTATAAGAGTCAAGTTTTATAAAATAGCCCTTAAGGCATAGTTTAAATTAGAAAGTGATTTAAAAAAATTCAATGAATTGCATTTCTGAGATCTGGAGTACCTGCATGTATATCTGGAGGTTTACCTCAAGATATATATTATATGACATATTCTCTCTCTCTCTCTCTCTCTCTCTCTATATATATATATATATATACACATAATATATATATTACTATATAATGTATATATTATATGACATATACTGTATTATTATATAGGAAGAGTGGTTTGTCTTGATACAGATGGTTGAAATTAATCCTAAAAAATGTAACTTAAACACGTCTCTTAAATATCATGTCTAACCAGTATATTTGATAATAATCTTTATAAAATCAATATACTAGAATCATAATGTACCTAGTCATTATGACTAATAGCACTTCTACATTTTAATTTTGCTGATCAGAGTCTATAAATTAATAGAATTTAATAGAGTTACCTGCACTTCATAAATTATTATTTGGGCAATTAATTTGCATTAAGGAACTCAAGCAAGGCTTAAATAATCCACCTTATCAGAGGAAATTTTGTGAACCTGGTCTCAAGGAATAAAAATTGACCTAAACTAACTTTTTGTCATTTCTATTATTAGCTCCCATTGTGCAAATCCAGCTGTCCAGGCCACAATCAAGCTTCAAGAAGTAATCTAATCATTGCAGTTTTTATCGCTTTAAAACACAGTCCAAGAGAGATAAAACTGAGAATGGGAGAATAATTTTTTTTTGCCAAGTTTGAAACTCAGAGAATCTCACAGATACTGAAATCCCAAGCTTATTTCAGTTTATAAATAAGAAATAACTTTTAGCCAAGATAAATGCTAATATTTGGCAGTTTTAAGTAAATGTCCATGCATTCATTACATTTCAGCAAAGGTAACCTACTTTGGGCATTACAATTTACTTCCAATGCAGGTATGAGTGTTTTTTTTTAATTTTTTAAACATTTTATTTATTTTTGTGAGACAGAGAGAGAGAGAGAGGCAGAGCATGAGCAGGGGAAGGGCAGAGAGAGAGGGAGACACAGAATCCGAAGCAGGCTCCAGGCTCTGAGCAGTCAGCACAGAACCCGACGTGGGGCTTAAACCCACAAACTGTGAGGTCATAACCTAACCCAAGGCTGGACACTTAACCAACTGAGCCACCCCAGTGCCCCTCAGGTATAAGTGTTTTGAAATAATATCTTTCTTGGTTTACATATATCATATTTTGACTCAATTAGAAATGTGTGTCTACTCCTTATTCTGATGTGTAAAAGATGCAAACAAGCAATCTGCCTAAATATTTGAGGAGGTGAGAAAAAATTTCCTAAAAACCATGTGTATTTACAATTAACGGCTAAGAAATGTAAAGATTTACTCCATTTAAAGTTTATATCTGATCTGTATTTAAAGAACATTAAATACATTAGCTATAAATGAGATGTAAAAACAGAATCAACAATATACACCCAGAACCTAACGTGTTCGGCAATGTGGAGAGACAGAAAATGAAGCTACTTTCTGGTCGCGCACATTATTCCTAGGGGACCTGAAGGGCAGGGCACCTTTGCTAACCCACTGCTTCATTTGTGAGGATGCGGGCTCAGCATGGGACCAGATGTCTGCTTTGAAAGACTTACAGATCAGCGGGTTATCACTGATCTTGATTATTTCGCTGGAGTGAGAACTTACATTTCACATATCAAATAACTCTTCCAGTTTGATTAAAGGCATTGTTTTTAAACTGGCCATCTTTCCATTTGAAAACAAAGAAAAGAAGCAAGCAAAGGCCATTGTTTTTTCAAATATTTATCTAAATTTTAACATACAGTGTAATAGTTAACATATAGTGTAATAATGGTTTCGGGAGTAGAATTTAGTGATTCATCATTTATATACAACACCCAGTGTTCATCACAACAAGTGCCCTCCTTAGTACCCACCACCCATCTAGCCCATCCCCTGCCCACCTCCTTCTGTCTACCCTCAGTTTGTTCTCCATAGTTAGGACCCTCTTCTGGTTTGCTTTCCTCTCTTCCCCCCATCCCCACCCCTTACCCTATGTTCATCTGTTTAAGCAAAGGCCATTTTAATTGGAACTATCACATTTAAAAACTCAAGCTGAAATTATTTTAGTCTTTCCTTTTCTCCCCAAATGCCAATGGACTGTTCAGAAGAACAGTGCTCAGGGTAACCACATTCCTGCCATAGTCCTACTGAAAGCTGACAAGCAAAAACTCACACCATAAATGATCATGCGTCGTGTTCATCGCTGTGGTGACCCATCCTGAGAAAGAACACATTTTCTTAGCATCAAAGAGAGGCAGAGGAAGAATCAACTAAGGAATTTGGTCCTTTCTACATTAAATATATTATATGCCAGTGTTTTTTTTTAAGCTTCATAGACACCCTAATTAAGGCTGATTAGGACGACTTAAGATTTTGAAAGATGGAAAGATTTGACTAAAAGAGTTAAGAGAAATTGGATATGATGGGATTTACACATTTTTGGAATCGCTCTTAGAAAAGCTATAAATTGCTGTTAGATCATCTGTCCAGGTGGAGCAAGGACTTTCCTTTAATCATTCCAGTGAGACGTCTGTTCACCTGCTGAAAGGGTCATTTCTGGGTCTTATATTTTAAGCTTTGGCAAGATGCCAACAGAAACGGAAAGTAAAAGAAAAACAAAAAGTTGACTTCTATTCATTTGTGCTATCTAAAAGAAGCAGCCACGTGCTGTGATACTGTATTTATCATTTATTTGCTGTCACTCAAATAGAAATTTAAACATCTTCCCTCTTCAGAGTATCATAATTGAACTTCTGCCCAGAATATTTTCCCGTACACATGCACGTGTGTAATTAAAAATGCAGAGGAGAACAAAATGGAATTCATGAAGTCGTCTTAATCTTTGACTAAAAACTACAGGATTCATAATTTCTTCATTTCATTCATTGTCAATAATTGCGATAACTCTGACCCTACCTTGCTTCCTTGGGGAGAGTATCCAACAGCTGCTATAAGGTTCTCGTAGGTTATCATTTCTGATCTACAGCCTGAATGTTCTGTTTCTAGGTTTCTTTGAAGTGTAGTGTTAAACTTTCTTAACGAATATATCCATTTTTTCCCTTCCCTGTGATGTAATTCATTGTCTTGAACAATTGTTGTAGTTATGCTTGGTTTTTTCATGATAGTTTCCCTTAAGGATTATTTTTTTATCCCTAAGATATGTACTCTGTAATTATGTTAATCTAAACTCATAAATCAAATCTGTCAGGACTTTTCATGTTTTTATTAATCTTTTCCAAATTCCATTCAAATCTGTATCTGCGTGCCCCAAATAGGGATTGAGCCAAAATTTCAAGATATTTTGATTTCATAAACAGTGCAACACTCAGCAACCTATTAGAAGCAAAAGGAAGTGATTTAATTATTATTTGCTTTCAGAACAGAATTGGGAGTTAAAATGCGTGAGTAAAATTGACAAAACTAAAACAATAATAATAATGATAATAATAATATGGTAGAACCAAACAAATGATGATTTTAAACTTTATAAAGATTGTATTTTGTCTCATGGATTAAATAACATTTTGTCACTTCATAAATTCAATTCAACAAACATCTATAAATATCTTGCTATGAGTAACTTCCCTGTTTTTAAATGTTTATTTATTCTGAGAGAGAGAGAGATAGCATGAGCAGGAGAGGGACAGGGAGAGGGGGGAGAGGGAGAGAACAAACCCCAAGCAGGCTCCATGCTGTCAGTACAAAGCCAGATGCAGGGCTCTAACTCATGAACTGTAAGAAAATGACCCGAGCCAAAATCAAGAGTCAGACACTTAACTGACTGAGCCACCCAGGCTCCCCGACCCTGTTATGAGTAAGTTCTTTACTCAAGAAGGAATGGTGAGTTGAGGGGATGGAGAGAGGATTGATAATTATGAATTGCATGCTATGAGCCACATAACCTTCTCTGTTAGGAGTAACATCCACTATCTGAACATAGTCTTGGTAGGCAGCTAGCATAGATGTTCCCAAGTTGGGTAAACTCGATTCTGGAACAGGACAAGCTTTGTACATCTAACTTAGTCACTACCAGAGCTAAGATTTTGTTAAAAAATGAACAGAGGCAGGGTACCTGGGTGGCTCAGTTGGTTGAGCCTCTGACTTTGGCTCAGATCATGATCTCACGGTTAATGAGTTTGAGCCCCATGTCAGGCTCTGTGCTGACAAGCTTGGAGCCTGGAGCCTGCAGCCTGCTTCAGATTTTGTGTCTTCCTCTCTCTCTGTGCCTCCCCTGTTTGTGTTCTCTCTTTCTCTCTCTCACAAATAAATAAACTTAAAAAATAATAAATAAACTGAGGCATATGTAAAATTTTAAGTTTATTTCAACAAAAATTTAATTGAATTGGGCACCATCCAATGTAGCAAATGGAAAGTCAATTAGAGGAAAGACGTTTAGAGTCAGAAAGCAGGAATGAGGAAGTTGTCCAGGCAAAAAAAAAAAAAAGTGGGTTAGTTATTTACCTCCTTCAGGGCATGGCAGAGTGCATTAGGCAGATTACTCTCCTGGTGCTGGTCAGGCAATTTCTGATTGACTGGTTTCAGATTCCATTTCTGGGAGACTAGAAACTATAATTAAGTCTCTTTAGTGACACGGGGCTTAGCATAAGTGAACTCCATTTTGGGCCTGTTGTCTTGTTTTTAACAGTTGAAACATAAAGAAATTTCAATAAGAGAGATGTAAACATCATTTAGCAATTATTTATCCAATGACATGTAGCACTGTAATTTTTTTTTTTTTAGAGATCAATCTTATTTTCCAGAAGGTTAATTTCTCTATTGCTCCAAGTAATAGACGATAAATATGTATCATTTTCACATGATATTTATTAATTTCACTTTGTTTAGAACCAAAACAAATTGGCATACATAATTTAAAATTATATCTTCTTACCACTGTCCATAATAAATTATTTTAAATTCCCAATTGATAATCATTTGATTATTTGAAAGCCGCTGAAGGAACGTTAGCCATGATGTATTAATTACCTACATGCAGACAGAAATTCCACATGCTGTTCCATTGGGTCATGAATTGAACATTGGCACTTTTTAAATTTATTGCAGCATTATAGCATTTCAAATTCAGAGCCATTCTATAGGATAAATCCAAGCAAAATATTTTCCAAAAAATACAGAATTGTGCAGGTGGTGCTTCTGACTTAGAAATGGCCTAGGATCAGAAGGTATAATAGGTTTTTCACATAAGAATTAACATTTTTCAAAAAGAAAAAGTAAAAAGGTGTTATTTTACTTTTGCAAATATATTTCAGCAAAGTCTGGGCATTTATTGAAAACAATATACACTAAAACCTTGGATTGCAAGTAACTTGTTTTGTGAGTCTTCTGCAAGATGTACAAACATTTCTAATAAATTTTGACTTGATAAACAAGCCATGGCTTACAATACAAGTAATATGTGACTCTGAACATCACATGATCATAACTGAGCTAATGGTTCTTTTCTCTCTCTCTCTCTCTCTCCTCTCTCTCTCTCTCTCTCCCATTGTGGGATTGTGGGTGATTGTCTCCCATTCTTGGATGCTTGGTCTCAGGCTGCAGTGTCTGGAAGATACCAGTGATTTTTTTTTAACGTTTATTTATTTTTGAGACAGAGAGAGACAGAGCATGAACAGGGGAGGGTCAGAGAGAGGGAGACACAGAATCCGAAGCAGGCTCCAGGCTCTGAGCTGTCAGCACAGAGCTCGATGCAGGGCTCAAACTCATGGACTGCAAGATCATGTCCTGAGCTGAAGTCGGCCGCTTAACCGACTGAGCCACCCAGGCGGCCCAATATCAGTGATTTTTCAGAACGTTGGAAGGTGCCCACGACTGGTACTAGTGTATTTTTTGTCACTTCAAAGCACCTATGGACAGTCCTCTGCTTTTCCATAGAGTAAGCTTAGGAATGCTTAGCTTCATTCTAGGTCAGGCTACCTGCAGATATAGACCCTCTTCTCTGCTGCCTTATTGCCAGTTACATTAAATACAGTATGTGACAAGAGTTTATTACTGTACTGTCGGCAACATCCGTGCAAATGTATACAATAGCCCCAATGCAGAAAAGTTTTGAAAAGAAAGGTGGTAAGAGGAAGGAAATGACTACAGAGGAAGTTAAGAAGAAAATAGCCAGTGTGTGTGGGGGGACGGTAAACACCTGGGTGGCTCAGTTGGTTAAGCGTTCGACTTCGGCTCAGATCATGATCTTAAAGCTCGTGAGTTCGAGCCCAGCATCAGACTCTGCTGACAGCTCAGAGCCTGAAGCCTGCTTGGGATTCTGTGTCTCCCTCTCTCTTTGCCTCTCCCCTGCTTGTGCACGGTCTCTCTCAAAAATAAATAAACATTAATTTTTTTTAAAAAAAAGAAGAAAATCATTGAGAAATATGAACGAGGTATGCGAGTGGCCAAAATTGCAAGATTTCATCAGAAGTCTGTGTAGACCATTTGCACAATTATAAGAAGATAGAAGAAATAAGGGAGCTAGACGTAGCAAAAGGAGTCATGAGAATATCAAAGCAATGGCCACGTGTTCTGAAAGATGTAGAAAAGTTGCTTCTGCTTTGGATAAACGAAAAGCAACTAGCAGTGATACTGCGACTGAAAACCTTATTTATAAGAAGGACATCCTTGTACACTGACCTCGTGAGTAGAGGTTAATTTATTTATTTTTATTTATATTTTTTATTTCTTTATTATTTTGTATGATATTACAATATCGTATTCATTTTTATATGACTATTTTGGGGTTGTGGAACAAACCATCTGTGCTTCCATGATTTCTTCTGGGGAAATTCGTTTTGATAGACAAGCGCTTTGGATTACAAGCATGTTTGCAGAATGAATTATGCTCACAAATCAAGGTTTTACTGTATATGTATTAATCCAAGAAGTACTTACATAGTGGCTACTATTTTTCAGACAGTATATTCGTGGTGATTTGCCACACTTCTTTAGTTATATTTGTAGAAGGTTTTTTTAAAACCTATTCCACATTTACCTGTTATTTTTGAACTTTTTAAAATGCTTTATTTCTCATTTGAGCCTGTGTTTTACTACTACTATGTATATTCTGCACTTATTTCATTGTGGTCACCATATCATTATGTAAAATGTGAATGAATTAGAATAAATGAATAGAGTCCCAAAGAGTTTTTCTGGAAGAAGCACCTTCTTTTAATACAGGTAATGACATTACACATGGTATCTATTACCTTATTTCATAGTTTCACTAGCACGCATTACACAATTTATTCATTCTCTTTCTTTACCCACCAGGCTTGCTTTGATGACTTCTAGCTTATTCCAAAGACCACTGATTTGCCTCTGTTAATGCCGTTCAAAATAATATGCCTAAAAGTCAGAAATGTCATAGCCTCTAGAGGGGGTTACAAAACATTTTGAATTATGGATACATCATCTGAATATTCATATGGCCCCTCTTTACAGACTTTCTGGTGAATTAAAAACAAACTTAGGTATCTTTTTTTCCTATGGTCATAAGTGAAACAATTGATCCGATCTTATTTAAAGATAAAGTTTTAATATTTGGATTACATGAACTGGGCATTCTAAACCTGTGAGTGTACAATTTCATTCTATTTGTGTCCTTTTGGACGATACAGTGGTCATGGTTGTCTCTGGGTGGTGCACAACAAGTATCTTAATCTATCGATTCCTTTATTTATTCAAATATGTATTCATTCCACACGGTTATATTGGCACCAGTGTTTCAGCCGAGACACTGGGGACATATCACTGAGTAAAATGGACAAAAAAATCCCTGTGTTACGTAACTTGTTTCGGAGAAGGAAGATGAAAAGTTTGACCATACACTTAATAAATAAGCATGTGAAAGAAGGCTATAAGTGCTATGAAAATAATAGAACCCAATAATGGGAATTATCAGCGTTTGGGATGGCAGTTTTCATTGAAATGGCGTTATCCATGTAGGACACATCAAGATGGTGACATTTTGAAGAAGGACCTGAAGGAAGTGAGGGATTTTATCATGCTGATGTCAGAAAGGCACGAATTCCAGAAAAGCCAACAGTGAATGTTGGAGCATGACTGGTCTACTCAAAGAAAAGGAGGATGAATTGGAGCGAGAGGACGATAAACAGACATGAAGGGCTGTTAGACCATTGTTAGTTAGCATCTTGACTTTTATTCCAAGAGCAAGGTTTCTCGGCTTTGACACTATTAACATTTTGGTTCTGATATTTCTTTGTTTGGGGATGCTGTTCTGTGCACTGCATGATGTTTAACAGCATTGAGGCCTCTAATCTCTATGTGCCTGCAGCAACTCCAGTTGTTAACGCCAAAAATGCCTCCAGATGTTGTCAAATATCTTCTAGGAAATGTAGTTGCCATAAGAAAGCCCCACTGCTCTAAATGGAATGGAGGAACCTGCAGCTTGAATAGAGGCCCCCTGAAAATCATGTCTACCCGGAGACTGTCAATGGGACCTTATTTGGAAATAGGGTCTCTGCAGAGTAATTAAGCATGAGGTCATATTGCAATAGGGTGGGCTCAAAATTCAATGACTGGTATCTTTATAAGAGAAATGAACGGGGCATCTATATACAAAGATAGGGAAGAAGGCCACATGAAAATGGAGGCAAAGATGGGGTGATGCAGATTCAAGCCAAGGAGTGCTAATGGTTGCCAACAACCACCAGCAACAAGGAGAGAGGCAATGAAAGATTCTTTCCTGGAGTATTCAGAAAGAAAACGCCCCCTGCTGACAACTTATTTCTGAACATAGCTTCCATAGTTGTGAGAACAAATTTATATTGCTTGAAGCCACCTGGCTTGTGGTGCTTTGATTGGGCTGCCCTGGGAAATTAATGCAGATGACTGTCGCTGCATAATTATAAATACAGAAGCGTCATCTCACCTCAGTTTTTACTCTATCATGCTGGATGTAGTAGAGATAATAGACAGTTTGGGGGTGGAAGGGTGAGGCTACGGAAGTGGGAAGCCAATTAGAAGCGCAGAGCAACATTTAAAGGCAGAGATGTTGATGGCAGATTGGACCAGAGAGACATAGCAATGGAGATGGTGAGAAGGAGGTGAATTCTTCATACATCGTTAACATACATCAGTAGGATTTGCTGACGGATTGGTTATAGGGTATGAAAGAGAGATGGCAGTTAAGGATGATTCCAACTTTAGACTGCGTAGCCAGGGAGAAGGGGAAGGCGGTGGGTGGTGACTTTGGAGTTCAAATCGGCAGCTTTGTCTGGGAAGTGTTGAGTGTGAGATGTTTATGAGATACCCAAATGCAGCTATTGAGTAGGTACTCCGATATATGAGTCAGGAGATTAGGCAGAGATTCATGCTGGAGATAAATTTAGGAGTCCCTGGCATATGAAAGTTATTTAAAGTAATAAGACTTGGTGAGAAAAACTAAGAGTGTGTGTAGATAGATAAAGGGAGGTTTACCTCATAGTTAAGAGGATAGCAATAAGAGAAGGAATCTGCAAATAGTGATGAAAAAAAGTAACCAGCGAGGTGCTGGCAAAATCAAGAGGGAATTGACTATTGACTTCTGAAAAGTAGTCTTTTTTGGTCCATTTTCATTACATACAACTTCCATTACGAACACATCTTTTTGAGGGGTCCCTGGGTGGCTCAGTTGGTTAAGCATCTGACTTCAGCCTAGGTCCTGATCTCACGGTTTGTGGGTTCAAGCCCTGCTTGGAGCTCTGTGCTGACAGCTTGGAGCCTGAAGCCTGCCTCAGATTCTGTGTCTCCCTCTCTCTCTCTGCCCCTCCCCCACGTACTCTCTCTCTCAAAAATAAACATTAAAAAAAATTTAACAAATGCATCATTTTGAGAAAAGGCATAATATATAAATTCTATACTAGGGAGATAGCAATAGTTATTTTTTAATTTAGTATGCAGCAGGTCAAATATATCTGATGATTACCTGGCAAAAATAATTGAAAGTGCAAGGAACTTGAATATTTATTTTGCTGGACAATAAAGAGAAGGCTTCCCCTCAATGCGATTAGTTTAGAAGGTGTCTTCTATCTTTCTCAACCTAGAAAGGATATCTCCTCATGAGAAGAATAATATAGGTCATGACATTAGAAAACTCCTGTAGCTGGAATTTTCCATCTTTATGCAAGCAAAAGGGGCATCAGAAAAGAAAAAAAAAAAGGAAAAGGAAAAGAAGAAACAGTGACACAATTCTTCAGATATTCTGGATCTTTATATTCTGTGGAGACTAGATCTAGATACCTGAATACATTTTCCACTCTGTGCAGAGATTGTAGAGAAAAAGCAGGTCGCCATTTGATCCCGCATTATGCTATGGGATCAGTCAGGTCCCAACAGGAAACACATGAACTATCATAAATAGTAGCTAATTTATAAAGGTATAGTTACAAGGAAACCAGAAATAATAGTTCATTAATCCAGAACTTACAGTGACAAATGTGACACATTCTTACATCTAAAGGAATGAGGGAGAGGGATTGGTTGGCAGAACCCAAAAGGTGACTAACTGTGTAGTCAACTCTTGACAGAAAGTCTCCATTGGTAGAGAGACACAGCCAGCCTGACGTAGTCTCGCAACTAGGGAGGCAGGGAACTAAATACGCTGTCCTCATCTACCAATTCTCCCCTGTTCTCCTGCTCTTTAGTAGAGGCTTTACCAGATATCAGAGGAGGTAGGACCTTTTAATGTAATCCCTGCGGGTCAGCCTTCCAAAGAAGGGAGCATGGTGGAGAAAGAGGAAAAGTGGCTAAAATGAGGCCAAATGAAGCTCTCTTGCACAGTACGTTTTCTCTGAGTTGATACCCTTTCAATTAGTCTGTTTCGTACCTTGCTGAAGAAATAATTCATATTAGGTGAAGAGGCTTTCTTCTGCCATTGAAAATCAGTCTTCTAGTAAGCAGATAAATTGTCCTCTGACCACTCAAAACCCGTTCTGATTGAGAACAATTTTGAAAATTCGCATCATACAAGAGTTAGTGATCTCTATCAACCTGTGGCATATATAATATTAGTCTCTCGCATTTGAATAAGACAAACCCATCACTGTTAGATAATGAAGTGATTTTACTCATCCGTATACTAATACAATTTTAAGAAGTGTCTCTGATATTTTTCTTTTCAAAAGGCAAGTGTGTCTTCTTTGCAAAAACAACAAATGCAAAGACATAAATAATTTTAAAAAAATGACATGTGATACGTAGATGTAATATTTCTGAGAGATATTACTTATATTGACTTCACTGTTGTATGTCCAGTTCAAGGTCCAATCTTCTAAAAGCAGCCAGTGCTGGAGTTGCCATTGGCACACCATCCTCATATTACCCATAACCTGCATTCATTCCGGTTTCACTGTTAGAAAAATAGAAAAGTGAAAGTTCCCATTAAAAGACCATCGAGTTTATTAATACATTTCTTTAATGTATTTGTCATCCTTGGTGTGTTCAAAATCTATGGAATTTTTTAAAGCACCGTCATAGCTTTTCGGACTGGTATCATTTGGCTCTTTGGATATCCAGGACATTCCATTCAAAATGTCCTGTGTGAACGATGACGGCCATATTGGTAACCCTTCTTTCTGAGGTTCATCTCCACAAGTGTGGGATCCATTATTCACACTGATGACATTCCAATAACACGCTGCATGATTTCATACTGAGTGAGCAATCCAGCAGCCTAGACTAAGAGAGAGAAAGGAATTAAAATTAAAGGTTAATGTCACTTTTTATAGTAGGTTGGCTCTTTTAAAACAGATGTACAAAAAGGTGGCCTCTAAAGCCTGGTATATTTATTAGGCATGGAGACATCTGAAATGCACAAGTCAAGGTGGAATATTTCCTCCAAGGAAGAGAAGTTACATAGGGTTTCTGTGGCAACTGGCCTTTCCCACTGAAGTTGTCAGCCTGCATGGGTTCTAATGACTTGCACTTTACTTGCAATTTCTTCCTGGATATGAAGTCAAATTAAAAACAAAAAACTGTGGTAAAAATATGATAGTAAAATAAAAATAGAGTCCTATGAATGAACAATGCACATTTCTAACCAAATATAAGGTTAGTCACCTATGTGAAAAATCTCCAAACTCCCCAACTTTAAAATTTATATTTGATATTTTATTTATTTTTGAGAGAGAGAGAGAGAGAGAGAGAGATAAACAGCATGAACAGGGGAGGGACAGAGAGGGAGACGCAGAATCCCAAGCAGGCTTCAATCTCTGAGCCATCAACACAGATCCCCACGCGGGGCTGGAACTCATGAACCAGGAGATCATGACCTGAGCCAAAGTCAGACACCTAACCGACTGAGCCACCCAGGCACCCGGAAACTCCCAAGCTTTTAAGTGAAAGTGAGGAACTTCTATTATTCTTATAAGAACCAAAGAAACTAATTACCTCTCCATAATAACCTAGTGGCATAAACCAGTAGTTACTTTCTTTTCACAAACTGCTCTTAACATGAACAAGGAAATGATCTCCATCTTGGTCCATTCAAATTGCTGGCTTTCTTCTGATACTAAAATATTCATACTCTAGGGTTAAAAAGTAATAAAGGTGGTATTTGCCTATCTACCAAAGTATCGATAAAGCCATATTATCTTGTAACTTCCAATGTACGTATTTTATACGATAAAAGGAGAAACCCTAAGTTGTAATGTTGATTCCCCAAATTTAATGCCATTTTGGGAAAAGTCAACACTAATGTATGTAAAAACCTGACCAAATTAGATTACCATATATGTGGAATAAACAGTTGCATGTAACAATTTTATGGAACCATAAGTTTCACATATTGGTTGGTGTGCACAGTCCATTGATTTTTCTGTGTTTTGGATGTTTGCTGGGATAATGAATGGTTTCCATATGAATTGAAACATTATAGGCAAGATATTGGTTTGCTGGTGAATTAATATTTAGAAAAATATATTGACCATGGTTACTCTTACATATTGGTTTAATACATTAGCTAGGAACATACTTTGTCTGTAAATGCAATATGTTGATTTCTTTATTAATTCCACGTTTAAATAAGTGCAGTCTTTAGAACCTTCCTTTTCAAAGAAATGAGAATTGAAATTGAGTTGACTCAGGAGGTTAAATTGCTGTCATTAATGGAGTATAAACTTGTGATAAATATAAACTTGTGATAAATCTTATTACATCTAGCCACATCTGTATTATTTCAACACAACATTTGCATAGATTTAAGAAGGCAAAAGAGAGATTTCATCATTTATTGAAACAAATTACAGGAAGTAAAAATTATTAACACATGAACGAAAAGTACAAAAAAGTGTATTCAGGACTAAATCTATTTAGCAGCAGCATGGGTGCATGAGATGAAGGCGACCGTCGGATTTACAAAGCAAAGGTTTGGTTTTCCGTCCTCTTACCCACGCACCCATGGGCTCTGTCTTCTTTATTGTCACTTCAAGCAATTCCACCTAATCTTCAGTCATAAAATAGTCATTTCTACCTGGCTCCTCATGATGCCACTGGAGAGATCACAGGAGATCTGTAGGACTAATGCTCCATATGAAGAGTAAGGATTGGTTGGTGTATGCAGTTCTGAAACCAGATGGCATGGGTTCAAGGTCCAGATCTATAACTTACCACATATTTTATTATTTGTAATTTTTAAAAAAAAAGCTTATTTATTTAATTATTTTGAGAGAGACCGTGAGTGCAGGAGGGACAGAGAGAGAGAGAGAGAGAGAGAATCCAAAATAGGCTCCAGTGCTGTCAGCACAGAGGCCAATGTGGGATTTGAACTCACAAACTGTGAGATCATGTCCTGAGCCAAAACCAACAGTCAGACGCTTAACCAACTGAGCCACCCAGATGCCTCTGTTATTTGTACTTTTTATATAGCTTTATTGATATATAATCATATACCATAAAAGTCACCCTTTAAAAATGTGCAATTCAGGCTTTTCTTTTAGCATTCACAGGGTTCTGCAACCATCACCATTATCTAATTTCAGAATATTTCATAACCTAAAAAGAAAGCCTTGTACCCATTAACAGCTGCTCTCCATTCCTCTCTGTACCAATACTATACAATAATGACCCTGCCTTATGTCTCTATGGATTTGCCTATTCTGGCTATTTCATACAAAGAAAATGATACAATATGTGGTTTTTGTGACTGCTCTTTTTTTTGTCATTAGTACAATATTTTCAAAGCAAATTAAAAGCATTTTCATTAGCAAATTCTTTCATACAGGATGTAGCATGTATTGGTATTGCATTTTTTTAATGTTTATTTTTAAGAGAGAGAAAAAGAGAAAGAGAGAATGCAAGCAGGGGAGGTGCAAACAGAGAGGGAGACAGAGTATCTGAAGTGGGCTCTGCGCTGACAGCAGAAAGCCCAGTGCAGGGTTCAATCTCACGAACCATGAGATCATAACCTGAACCAAAGTCAGATCCTTAACAAACTGAGCCATCCAAGCATCCCTCCTCCTCCTCCTTCTTCTTCTTCTTCTTCTTCTTCTTCTTCTTCTTCTTCTTCTTCTTCTTCTTTTTATAATTTATAATTTTAGCTCTTAAATTTAGATCTATAATTGACTTTGGAGTTAATTTTGTATATGGTGTGAGGTAAGGTCTAACTTCATTTTTATGTAGATGTTTGGGAATCTCAGCACCATTTATTGAAAAGACTATCCTTACCCCATTCAATGTCATGGTACCTATGTCCAAAATCAGTTAATCAAAAATGCCTCCTTTCTTTCTTTCTTTCTTTCTTTCTTTCTTTCTTTCTTTCTTTCTTTCTTTCTTTCTTTCTTTCTTTCCTCTTTCTCAATTTTATTCCATTGATTTGTATGTCTATCCTTATGACTGTGCCGCACTATCTTGTTTACTTTATTTTTGAGTAAGTTATGAAAATGAGAAGTGTAAATGCTCTCATTGAGATCTTTTTTCCCAGATTTTTTGGGCTAATCTGAAGTATTTCATTTAGATATGTATCTGTGGTGCCCCCGTGGCTCACTAGGTTAAGGGGTTAAGAGGTTAAGTGTCCAAATTTAGCTCAGGTCATGATCTAACGGTTTCTGGCTTCAAGACCCATGTTAGGCTCTGTGCTGACAGCTCAGAGCCTAGAGCCTGCTTCAGATTTTGTGTCTCACTCTCTCTCTGCCCTTCCCCTGCTTGTTTTTTTTTTCTCTCCCTCTCTCAAAAATAATTAAACATTAAAAAGAATTTATATACATACTTGAAAATCAATTTGCCAAAAAAACCACCCAAAAACAAAACAAATAGCTGAGATTTTGATGTTTTTCTCATTTTGATATAACCAATGATGCTTTAACCAATGCCTTTCAATGATGCTTGGCTCACATTCTCAATTTCATAATTAAATAAGTTAATGTACAACTACACCAAGCTCTGTTATAACACAAGCCCAAAGGATAAGTAATATTCTTAAACACAGAACATAGTTTTTAATGATAAAAAATGTATGCTTCGCAGGAATTCTTTTTTTTTATTTTATTTCTTTGGTTTCATTTAATCTGCCCGTTTGCCAACATGATGTAGACTTGTGTCCTCACAAAGAAAGCATGATGGTTTCTATATATGAGTTTCCCATAAAACGTGATTTAGTTTAATTAACTGCAACAAAATTGTATGAAAATAACTTAACCAATAATCATTCATTGGGCATGTTTGGAGCTTTCTCATGAAGTGAGGGACAGAGGTACAGTGGCACCTATGTTACTACTTTATTCATTTCTCTGAATCTTTCATTTCCTTTTTCGACTTCTCCAGGTTCAGATGTTCTTGACTTTTATTCTGTCTATGAAGAACAACTTTCTCTGTTTTGTTGTGAACATGATCATTGGATTTTCATGATTTCTCAGCTCGACATCTTAACAGAGATTAATGAGAAACTCAATATCCACATTCTAAATGTGCACAAAATAAAAGTGGCCCGACTCTGGTCGACCTCTTCAGTCATCCTCTCCTCATCCATTCAATTGTGGCCTGACATCTTCAGAGTTACATAGCATAAATATCATTGCAAGTCTCAATGATGGAGATACGTGTGACCTTGAATTTCACCCCGAGAGAAACTGCAATATTTAGAGCTATGACTTTATGAAAGGAAAAGAGGAAGACAAAAATCTCAGAAATATTAAAAGAAAGACTATCTTAATAAAGATGATTTTTCAATGATTAAAGATGTGGATTCTTAAGCAGGGAAAGGAATATAGGTTAAATTGGAGGTCATCCGTTGTTCACCTAAATGTATGGATAAATATAGCTATCAAACATATTTAAGTTGATGGCCATGTATTTAGTAATTTTAGATTTCAAATTTAAATTTAAATAAATGAAATCATTTCTGCAGCACAAAGGCAGCCCTCAAGCATTACAACCAAGAGAATCAAGCACTGAGAATTCAAATGACATCATATATACTCACTTGTGCTTTCCTTTAAGTGATTTTCAGAGTATGCAAGCATAGTGCTTACTGTGGCGCTTGGGTGGCTCAGTTGGTTAAGCTTCTGACTCTTGGTTTTGGCTCAGGTCACGGTCTCATATTTCATGGGTTTGAGCCCTGCATCCAGCTCTGTGCTGAGACTGTTTTGGAGTCTCTCTCTCTCTCTCTCTCTCTCTCTGCTCCTCCCCCATTTTCTCTCTCTGTCTCTCTCAAAGTGAATAAACTTAAAAAATTAAAAAAATAAAAATAAATCTGTGTGCTTGCTGATTGTGTGCCATGTTTGATGTTAATTTCTGTATCAGTTTCATTATGTATAAAGTGGGCACAGTATTAAACTCGAGTGCTAGTTGATAAAGACTATGTGTGATTACGTACACTGAATATGTCTAAGTTTATTACCAGTAGTATTATACTATAAAGGTATAATTAAAATAATTATAATGGCTTTTGGATCGGTGCTTCTTTGCCTTATCATACAGGTGGATGTTTAGATAAGCAATGATGAATAGAGCTGGTCTCATGTTTGGAGCCTCAGTATCTAAGTTACAGCTCTTAACAATAAATAACTCCGTGGTTTTGGCAGGTCATATCATCTTCCCTCTAGTTGACCTATTGGGGAAGAGTTGTTTGATTTCAATTCCTTGCAACCATCTCTGATTTGAGGCCATCTTACTGGCCTAGATATGGGAGTTCTTGATGATGGGAATGCTCATAGCAAAACATAATTGGTCTGACCGTGACACCACCAAATACACACTTTGCTTCTTTCAAGCAGAGAGATGATATGGAAAATTTATGAGAAAAAAAATCAATCGTTTAATAGAACACATATTTTAAGTAAATGAAATCATTCCTGCAGCACAAAGGCAGCCCTCAAGCATCTACAAACAAGAGACTCAGGCACTGAGATTTCAAATGACGTCATAGATATTCACTTGTGCTTTCGCTTTAAGTGATTTTCAGAGTGTGCGGCTTATTTATCATAAAGCTAAAATCCATAAAGGCCCTTCAAAGGTTTCAATGAACTTTTGAAAAAGTGTCTTCCAAAAGAAAAGCCAACTGGCAATTTATTTTTCTCATGGTTTGAAATATGTGTAAATCACAAATTTGGTGCCATGATATTCCTAGACTCTACGCATACTGCAGATTGTCCCTGACTCTTTGATTACCTTAGAGAAATATGTTCATTTGACCAGATAAATAACTAGAGTTGAGAAGAAGTAAGTCTAATTTAAAAAAAGAAGGAATATGAATTTGGAGGTATCACCCCATGTTCCCTATATTCAAATGAAGTTAATTTAAGGCACATGTATTCTGTCATGTTCAGAGGATGTATTATAATTAGTATAATGTGCATTATACTGGGAAGCCAATTACTTTACTCTAAGGACATGCCATTGAATTTATCTAAAGTAACAGAAATGCTCAGAGTTAATTAAGTTTGTCTTATGCTAACAAGAAACTGTGTCATATTATAGAAAGATTTTAGAATACTAAAAGGTCAATCTTTACTATAAAAACTCTGCACATAAATGTTTTATGAGGGATTGGCATAGAATAACATATGAACAAAACCATAATCTGTGCTTAGTCCTTTAATTGGATTTTTTTAAGTTCTGTATTTTAATTAGGATAGTTTCCGCTGTAGGTGACAAAAAACAGATATAAGCTTTACATGCACAAGGTAATTTAATGATGCATATATCGGAAGTTCAGAAATGGCTCAAGCTTGGCATTTGGCTTAATCTAGTGTCCTGTGATCTTCTATGTGATTACAAAATGGAGGCAGCAAATTCAGGCTTATCGCCTGCACACTCGGTCATTCAGTGGAAGAGAGAGCTTCTTCTGTGATTTTTTTTTTAATAGGCAAAAGGATGTCTTTTGCAATATTCCATAACAAAACTTTCCTCTCTACCCTTGATTGAATTATGTTAAGCTGTGGTGGAGAGGAAATATTTAAACCCAATCCCTGCAATCAAGTAAAAAAAAATCAAAAAGTGATTACCTTAGGCTTTAATTCTTGAAAAAAAATCCTTATGGCATAGGGTTGGGAGAATGATGTACCTTCAAAGAAGTCTGGAGCCTGCAGAGGTTGGGGCCAATATCGCCCAAAGCACATGGTGTGTGTGTGTGTGTGTGTGTGTGTGTGTGTGTGTGCACATGCAGCAGAGGGAGGAGAACAGTGTGTACATCAATAAAATGAGGAAAAGTTTAGGAAAGGGAAAAGTGGGAATTTACTGGATAGGAGACCAATAATGTCTACCATACTCTGTAAACAAGTGTTGTGGAAGTATTTGATAAGGTGAACAGGACCCACATCTCTAAGGTTTTGCTTTGTTGTGTATAACAAGGATAATAAAAATCTATCTTATAAAAAAATCCCAAACACTAAAGTCTGTATCTTCTGTATGCCGGTTAACCACTATATGTATGGAAGAGTCCATATGACTACAACAGGACAACTGATATTTTCAGAAAGTTAAACCATATCTTCTTCCTATCTCATATGATCCTATATTGCCCTATATAGATAAGTATAAACTACCAGCTAAATTTACTCTTTTTGCTTTCGCTTCCCTTCACACATATCATGATTATTATACTTCTACATCTTTGCTCATGTTATGCAACATCTTCCATATGCCTCTCTGCTTACGCAAGTTCTAATCATGTGTCAAATTGATCTTTGCTCTGAAGACTTACCTGTCCACATTAGTGCACACTGACTGGTCCTTTCTGATCTCCAAAGGTGATTCTAATCTTACCTATTACCTTCAGTATTCATTTATTAAAATATTTGTTGGTAATTTAGTTACTGGAAAGACCCTCTTGTAGGTGTTTAGGATTGAAATAGAAATGTATTCATACTGAGGTTCTGATATATGTATGCATATGCGTGTGTTTGTATGCTTACATCTCCCTCATATTTCTCAAGTAAGTTTCAATTTTCTTAAGTGTTAAAGCTATTTTGTAGATTTGTTTCCATTCCCGCAATCTAATATTGATTTTGCCCTAAGAGAAAAGATATTGGGCAAGAAGGTAGGAAACACTAAAAAATGTAATGGCTTGATTGCCATGTTTCCATAGAACTGGTAGGCAAAAAAGGATGTTATTGCATTACTATGGCCAGGGTAGGACAGTTTCAGAGTTCTGAAAGTTTAGTATGTATTTTAGGAAACTAAAAGCCTTCAACTTTGGAAAATGTTGACTTTTTTGCCATGTTGTAGCTGAAACCATAAAATGTCTTTTGTTCAAATCTCTTTTGCCAGTACCGTGGATTTGGTTCTAATTTCATGGTTTTTAAAAATATCTTTAAATGTTCATTTTTATTTGAGAGACAGAGGGAGACAGATCATGGGGGGGGGGGGCGGATACAGAGAGAGAGGGAAACATAATATCTGAAGCAGGCTCCAGGCTCTGAGCTGTCAGCCCAGAGCCTGACCTGGGGCTCAAACCCATGAACCGCAAACCAACATCAAAGGCTCAACTGACTGAGCCACCCAGGAGCCCTATAATTTCATGGTTTTTTGTTGAAGCTGGTTTTCTTCCCTTGATCTAACATTGTATAATTAACTTCCCTCTCTCTTTGCTACACTGATGTTACCTGTACCAATAAGCTTTAAATGTTACAAATAAATAATGACAACATGTCTGCCACCCAAATGTGTACCCTCTCTCTCTCTCTTTCACACTCACACCCACACACACACACATACTCACAATCTCTGGACAAACTGTAGATTATCTATCAACCTGTATGGAAAGTCCCCATTCTTTATTTTCAAGAGGTGAAAATTATGACCTTGTTCTTTGGTGCTGGACACATATGTTTACCGGCCTTAGTGTGAACCCCATGTGTAATCGACATACCAAATTTAAAGATGGCCTACTGAGTCACAATTTTTTCATATAGAAGAGACACTTTTCCTTCTTTCATCTAGTCTCACTAGCTTCATAAATCATGTTTTTCACTATTTAATTACATTAATGAAGAAATGAACATTTTATTCCCATATATTTCCTAGGAGACAGATTTCCTAAATACACACAAGATTTACATTCATGCATAACCTATTTCAAACCTATGCTTACATTTGTCGTCTACATTCTATTCCATTCAATCTCTGATAGGAATAAAGGAGTGAGTTTAGAGATCCCCGTTGCGTGAGATATATGGTGTCTACGATTCAGGCTTGAGTGATGAGTTTGCTATTAATTAACTTGATTGACTAAACAATGTGGCACTCTTTCCCTTGATTGTGACAACAATAAAATGGCAATTCTGCATGAGAGGAAAATTAGATTCCACTTTATCACTTTTAGTCTGTGATGATATACTTACACGCTTAGAGTTGAGCCATGATTTTTAGGACATATGGGGAACAAAGTAAAAGTGCAGGATAAGAAGGAGTGGAAAAGGTAACTGAACACTTTCATCTCAGTGACTGACTACCTAGATGCTAGAGATGGCCAACTCTTATTTGAATATATTTGTTTTCAAATAAATAAAATATTCCACCTTTGTGCTTAGTGCTTGAATATTATACAATCCATCACGTATGGAAAATTAGTGGTAATACTTTGCTTGAAGCTAATTTTACATTTTTCATTTTATACTGTTCATATTGCTTTGACTTTTATCATCTTAGTATGCAAGTATGCTTGAATATGTTTTATAGTTGAATCCATGAGGTTTGGGAAACTGAAATGTCATTTTGGGGACCACAGTGATATATATATATATATATATATATATATATTCAGACTTAATATATAACCTATGCCTTTTACTGAACAATAATTTGGAGTATTACAACCTCCACATTTCTAAAGCTGAGATATTTATAAAAAGTGTGATCACTCTAAGGGAAGTTCAAAAAATTTTAATCATGTTCATAACATGTGGTAAGCTGGTGTTATATTAGAAATGAATTTAATTTAAGCATGCTCTGTTTTATGAACACTGCCAAAGTCAAACACAACATAATGAATCTTCATTTTAGTGTGCTCCTATTTAATATTTCCTAACATTTACCATTTGTTTATTAGATTTATATAGTACATATTATCCAAATATCTCAAAACATTGTTCAAAGAATATTAAACCAAGGACCTTTGTATAAAACTTCCTGAAAGGATTGGGACACTAGGAGAAACACCTTGATAAACCATGGGCACAGAAAAGAAATGTCAACTAGAACCTAGGAGGCAATTTGTACCCATAAAATAGCTGGGGTACTGTAGCCCTGAAGAATGATATTTCACTCTAACTGGATTATGAACTCAAAATTTGAGTAGTTATGATCAACTCTGGATTCTTAGATAAATTCCATTGATTTAATGTGCATTTACAAAAACGTCAAGTTTGTGAAATTAAAAGGAAAATGTGGCATTTAAAATCTGGAGTTTCCTACTACTTTAAGAAAATCTTACATTAAAATTACTTTATGTGTTGTAATTAATTATAGATGAATTTTAGTAATATTTGAAACATGTCTTGGTTGTAATATTGTACACTAGTTGTGTTAAATTACATGGGAAACATTTTCATTCTTTGAAGAACATAGATGCAAAACCCTTACACTAAATTTAGTGAACAGAATCTTAAAACATAGAAAAAGTATTACATATTACCAAATGTACCAGGAATGGGAGACTGGTTTACAATTCAAGAATTTCTTAATGTAATACACTATATTAGCAAAATAAATAAAAAATACTCAATCATTTCAACAAATACATAAGAATATAAATTTGAGGATACACGCGGTAAGTAGGTATATTTTCTTTCTTCTTTTTTTTTCAAGTTCTTATGTAAATTCTAATTTATGTTGTTAACTAACATATACTCTAATATTGATTTTAGGAGTAGAATTCAATGATTCATCACTTACATATAACACCCAGTGCTCATCCCAACAAGTGTTCTCCTTAATACCCATCACCCATTTAGCTCATTCCCTGCCCACCTCCCCTCCATCAACCCTCAGTTTATTCTCTATAGTTTGAGTCTCTTATGGTTTGTCTCCCTCTCTTCTCCCCTTCCCCTATGTTCATTGGTTTTGTTTCTTAAATTTCACATATGAGTGAAATCATATGGTATTTGTCTTTCTCTGACTGACTTGTTTCGTTTAGCATAATACATCCTAGCTCCATACATGTCATTGCAAATGGAAAGGTCTCATTCTTTCTGGTGACTGAGAAATATTTCCTTCATTCATATTTCATATGTTTTTTTCTAATACATTGAGCACACGGTTTCACTGTCCTGTATTTTTTCTCTCCATCTCGGTATTCTTCTATAGATATGAGACCAGATAAGTTCAGAATTGAGTCTCTAGAGTTTATCTAGTGTGACTCCTTCATTTTGAAAATGAAGATACTTGAGACCCAGAGATTTAGATAATTTGGCCAAGCTCACTTTCTCAGTTTTTCACAGAGCTAGCGCCAGATTGATTTACGATTTAATCATCTTTCTACTTTAAAACAGTACTTTCCATAAATTGTTCTGATATTTAAAAATAACAAATTTAAGAAACTGGGACTATGAGTATTTGTTGGGCTCACTTTGAACTTTGAATATTTCACATTTACAGGTCCCACTCATTGTGATAAACTTTGCCATCAAGTGTTGGGCACAATGTGACAAACCTTTTGCCATATTTTGGTGATCTTCTATTCAGGGGGCTGGATTAGGGACTTAACATTTCATGTGGTTTGCATTCTTTACATTGAGCAGTAATTCACCTAAGGCATCTTAGAGCCAAAACAACATAAGTCGGCATCTATCTGTCATTATAGAGATATCTTTCACACCTCTGTGCTCTGCCATGGACCCTGCCAATTAACTATCCAATCCAATAATTTTATTTCACAGCAGAGGACCACAGATGTCAAGTGTCCTGCACATGGTGACAGTCTTTGTTAGCAAGCACTTTTGATTCTCTTGTGTTTGTTGTATTTAATACCTGGGAAATAATTTTGAGATTATATAAGAAAATGTCTTGAAATCTGGTCTTTCCACACCAGAGCTTAACTCTATGGCTTGTTAACTATTTGATCTTGGTCTGGCTAGTTAAGCACATGCATTTTGGTTAGCACATTTACAAAATTGAGATTATAGCTGTGCTAATCTCACTGAGTATAGTGAATGTTTATTGACAGTATTTTTATTAGCCTAACTTTCATGACTCCGCAGCAGTTCTATCAATTAAAACACACATGGGGGCACCTGGGCGGCTCAGTTGGTTGAGCATCTGACTCTTGATTTCGGTTCAGGTTACAACCTAATGGTTTGTGGGATCGAGCCCTTCATATGGCTTTATGCTGACAGCATGGAGCCTGCTTGGGATTCTCTCTGTCTACCCCTTGCTCTCTGCCCCTCCCTGGCTCTTTCTCTCTCTCTTTTTAAAGGTAAATAAACTTTAAACACACACACACACACACACACACACGCACACACACACACACACACACACAGAAGCCTTTAATCAATACCATTCTATCATTCTACATTATCCTAGCCATAGGAATATTTCCAGAGAGTTATTGCAAAAATTTTGGGCAAAATCATTATCTTTAATTCTTGCTTGGATTTGTATTTTCAAGTTCTCTTCATTTAGCCACATTATAGCCTTAAGGACAAAATTGATCCAGGAAGGAAATACACTAAGATATCTAGTGCAATTACTAGTTTGTAAAGTGACATGTTCAAATTCTCTGCTCTTCACACCATAATTTGACTAATTAACAAGTGACAGAACAGAAAATGGGCAATGTTTCTCCCTGGCTGTGGAGACATTGATCTGTTGCTTTTACTTTCTTCTTCATCCTTTCCTTGCCCAAACTAGCACCCATTCAGTGTCTTTGTTCAACACATTAAAATAGTGTTATGCCATTTTTGAATATCCACTTAAACACGGGCGGGGGGGGGGTCAATTGTAGGCATTTACGCTAATACAAAAGTAGGGTAATTGATCCACAAATTTTATACCAATCAGATTGGTATTTATACCAATCAGATTAAACACTAAAGCATGTTATGCCCATGACTTTACTAGTAAAGCATAGGTATTTATGAGCATAGCTTGAATTTATGCATACAGTTTTGAACAGAAACAGATTGGCCATGTCAAAATGTGGAAATGAGCAAATGATCTATTTCTTTTTTCTTTTTATTCACCCTTCATTCACCCCTCTCTTCCTATCTCATCCACTTTACTGTCTTGCTTCCTCAGTACTTTACTATCAAACTGTAAATGACTCCAATATTAGTTACCTTTGCAACATTTCTAATATTAATAATTATCGATTGGTTAATTGATTATAATTTTAGTATTAAATATATTCAATTATATACCCTATTCCAGTTGGAATGATGGCTAGCATCAATCCTGCGTGGGGAGTTTTTATTTTTGTGTTTTTTTTCCTTTAAAAATTTCTGGGGAAAAGAGAAAGTGTCAATTTCCCACCAAGTTCTGGAAGAAGCTCTTGGAAGTGTGCCAGCCTCTTCCCCTCCACCTTCACCCAAATCCCTTTATTGGAGCAATGAAACTGAAAACCTAGTCATCACTCTTTTTAGGGGAAGAAACAAGAAGCATTATAATTAGGGGTGCATGGGTGGCTCAGTTGTTGAGCATCCGAATTCAGCCCAGGTCATGATCTCATGGCTCTTGAGTTTGAGCCCCGCATCAGTCTCTGTGCTGCTTTGGACTCTGTGTCTCCCTTTCCCTCTGCTCCTCCCCTGCTCACTTTCTGTCTCTCTCTCTCACGCTTTCAAAAAATAAATAAACATTTAAAAAAATTTAAAAAGAAGCATTATGATTATGCAGGTGAAGCATGGGAGCTGGAAAATTATTAAATTCTTTGCAAAGTAAATATAAAGTTAGTTGTCATACACGCCTACTACATACAACTAATCCTTAGTTATCATATAGATGAGTAACTCTCAATTTGAAAATATTTTTTTAAATATGTGTGTGTATATGTGTGCTCATGGAGAGAGAGAGACAGAGACAGAGAGAGAGAGAGGGTAATTGTTTATAGACAATAAAACTCTGGTGGCATAGACTGGGTTTTTTTATTTTTGTTAATTTTGAGTCTCATAGAATTATTAGGAACTCACACTTGAAAAATAAAGAATATTGAAAACAGTTGGATTAGTTTCCGAATAATAAGGACAATGTGCAATGACTAAAAATTTATTAAAGAATGCTTGATAAAAACTCTGGTATGATAATAACAAAAGTTCAGAAATATATGTATGTTTCTTAATTTAGTGTATCATATTAAGCAGAAAAAAATCTGCTTTGAATGGTGGCATTGTATGTGTTTTCAACTGATACATAAAGAAGAAACTCATAATAACTTCACCTTGATGGAGAACCAACAAAAATGCGCTTTGTGGTTGGTATCTGGAAAATAATTCACTCAGTAAATTCAGAGAGAAAATAGATTTCTGAATTCTAATATCTACAACGGATTTCTCAACGTGTCTCTTTCCCTGGAAACAACATTATATTCGTCTATATTAAATAAGCCTCCTAACATAAATGTTTAAAAACTTTGTAAAAGAATAATTCACACAAGTTGCCATAAACTCAATACTTTCTTTATATTATTAAATACTAAGCATGTTATCACAGATCACAATATACAACTAATACAGAGGTTAAGAATATCACAAGGATTCAAACGTGACAATTGCACTTACTACTTATGTTTCGTTTACTCTGATCTTTTGTAAATTTACAGATCCTCTAAAGTTATGGCCAATAATGACTGTATTTGTGAACTGCGTTCATTACTGTGAAGCTTCTAAGGTAGTGGCATTGAACACAAGCTGAGACCCTACACATGATTCCCTCCCACGACAGTCACATTACCCAAAGAGGCAACTAAATTAATCATTTTGATGCTAGCATAAATTCTCCATATGGCTGAATCAAACCCAGTCCTTCAGTGTCCCTTGACATTAATTTCTATCTTCACACTTTAGATGGATACAAAGCTTATCTTGATGTTGGTGCAGAACCTCCAGTGCTGGCCTTCTCTGAGTATGCAGGTCAAGTAGCTTCAGGTACAGCGTGGAATGTTAAGTGTCGCATGTGCTTCAAAATCCTTTGTTCTTTTATGAGGTCTGTGCAAAGTACAGAAACCTAACAGGAGTTAGATTTTTTTGCAAATGCTGTCTTGTGCTACAGCATCTCGAGATGGTTCAGTAGAAGTCATCTGTCTGCAGGACAAGCAATTAGCATACCCACATAATTTCAGTTCCGTTGCCCGGGTGGTAATCATCTTGATACTCCCATTTGGGGCTAACATACCAAAGAAAACTTGTTTCTTCTCACTTTCTTGGTATCTGCTACACATCTGTGTTTAAAAGATTATCTTCTATAGAAAATGGGCAGCTACGATTAGAGCAAATGAGTTCTATCTACATCTTGGAAAGGAAGAACATTCATGAATGGTTATGTCAGTGTGGGATAATAAAACTGTGGTTATAACATTAAGGGTGCTAAGACACAAGATGAAGCAGAAGGATGAGATTCAAGTGAAGACAGAGCCCCAGATGCTGCGGGCAGGATTAAGGTATCTGGTCCACAGTAAAATGACAGAGTGGTTGTAAATCAGAAACTGTAAAGGGTAGTTTCTCCTGGAAGACACTTACACTGCAGGGATTAAGAGATCAGAAATCAGGAAAAGTCTCAAAGAACCATGAACTAAAGGGGAGCAGGGTGAGCAGGAAACAGCTGTATTATAGCAGACCCGGGAAACCCTGAAGCTTCCCAAAGGAGGAAATTATCTCTCTCCATCAAGATGTTTCATGATGCTTAGCGCAGAATTACTTTTCAGTTGGGACTAGCCTTGAACTTGGAAGAGGAAACAAGTAAATTTTAACTTCTTACTGAGTGTAAAACTAAAAGAAAATCAGAACTGGGGCACGAAATCATGCCTGACATATTTGTGGTTAAAACTGTAATGAAGTTTTATTGATGCCTTTTAACTATATTTATACTTATTTATATTTATTAACTATTTCACTATATTTATTAACTATTTACTCATTCATTCCTCCATTTAATCTTTTACTGAGTATAGAACTAGCTCAAAGTTTTACTGCACATGTATAGTGTCTGCATTATCTTAGTAATGCACTTTTTACGACAAAGGTCATTCAGGTAACCTGAATTTTAGCCCCACTTCTGTCGATTGTGTCTCTCTCGACTTCATTTTCCTTGTGTGTAAAATGGGAGTGATAATACTGATGTCAGGATTAAGAATTATTTAAGATAGTATATATAAAGAGCTCAAGTACTTTTCACGTTGTAGACACGGGTGCTGCATCATGAAGACACATGATGATCCTACCTTAGTGGTTTATAGTCCACGTCTGTAAAATGTTTTCCGGTCTGATTTCCAAATCAGTGATGTATCCCAGGGCATTGCATTTGTTTCATATTTCTCCTACCCCAGAAAATAGCTCAATATACAGTGAATATCAAATACTCAACAGAATAAATTTGAGTTGTTTTATATCCTTGTGAGGTAAGTAGGGCAGCTGTATAATCTCTACTGTGGTCAAACATTGGAAGTCCAAAAATGTTATTTATAAAGCCTGAGACTCACACAGCTAGGTTATGGTGAAAGTTGGTCAGCAAATGAATTAGTCTTTTGGTTCCTACCTATAATGGATTCTCCCCCACCTATATCCCTCCCACCACTTATTGATGTTATAGGAAAATAATTAAGCAAAAACACAAGACTGAGATATCTGGGCTTTGAAAAATGTAGGTGTATATTTTTTGTTTCAATGATGAATTGTAGAGAATTCCTAAAGATAAGCATCTCCCATGAGGAGGTATATTGTTGATGAACGAAATTGCAGAAAGTATATGAAATCCAGACTCTTTTCTTTTTCTCTGTGCAGTATACTCTAGATGGCCAGTTAGACAGTTTACAGTGTCTTTTCCTGCTAGTGGGTAAATTAGTAATGCTTTATGTAAAACTCAAGAACAAAATTACTAATTCACCATTGGGTCTTAACTGCTAAATGCAAACTGTATGAACTATATTTTTATTCACCTAATATTTAGGCTATAAATACTATCCTGTTTAAGTTATATATATAATTATATATAATAAATATAAATATATTTATATATACGTATACATATATATTTAATATACATACATATATATACATGTACATATTATATATGTATATATGTATATGTGTGTGTGTATGTGTGTATGTATATATATATATATATATATATATATATATAAACTTTAAAATTATTTGTCCCCTGAAAACAAAATGTGGGCTAGTCTGTCCATATTCCACGTGTCACATACTATATGAAAGGTAGTTTGGGGATTAAGAGGGTTATAAACTATTTTAGATTGAATTATACATTTATTTTGCTAGTGCAGAATAAAATCACAAAGAGTAGTGATTATCTTTTCCTTTCTCTCTTTTTTCATTAAAATGCACACATAAGATTTGATCTGAGAAATTTAAGACACTTCAGAGTTCATTGGTTCAACCTCCCACTCAGTGTGGAAATGACCAGTGTAATAGTTTTGATAGATATTCATCCAGCTTCAGCTTCAGCTCTTAAAATGAGAATCACTTTAGCTGGCTGATGCCATTTGAAACGGGCTGAATGGACCCTTCTTCAACACCTTGAAAGTAAATTCACTTTACTGTGATTTCTAGATTGTCTGCACAAAAAATGACATGGAATGTGTAAGTCTCCTTTCTCCATGTGGCTCTCTGATATTTGGAGAAAATTGTTGTGTCTCACCAAAACTCTTTTACAATGAAGTTGCTCAAATTCCTTCAACTATCTCTCCTGTGATATGCTTTCCGGACATGTTTATATCCTAGTCTCTCTAGCCAAGTATTAAATTCTTAAAATATATCATCCCAAACTGACCGCGATATTTCAGATGTTCTTTAATCATGTCCAGAATACCATGCCAAGTTGTCTTTTTATTTCAGGAAATGATACTTTTTTTTTTCTTTTCAAGTTAATTCAGCCAAATATGTTCACCTCTTTTGACAGTTATACCATATTGCTTCCTCTTTTTGATTGTGTAACAAATACAAGTTTCAGGTAGAGAATTAGTTATCCTCATTAGCTGATGGGGGATTGATTTTCTTAAATGGATTTGTGGAACTTTTCATATATATATATATATATATATATATATATATATAAGTTTTTGTATCACTTTGCATATATAAATATATGCATATTTATACATATACATATATACGTGTGTGTGTGTGTGTGTGTGTATATATATATATATATATATATATATATATATATATATGTATCTGCATTTCTTTTCTTTGGGCTAATTATTCCAGTTATTTGAGATTTAATGCACACATAGGTATCACTTCGGAACATGTGCTACTATCTGCTGTCTGGGTTCTAATCTTGGTTCTGACACTGATTAGCTGTGTATTTGTGTGCAAGGCAATTAGAATCACTAAATTTATTCATCTGCAAAATAGGAATAGTAACAGCAGTTACTGATAAATTAGATGAAGTTTGTCAACCAATTAGATCCATGCCTGACACATGAAAATTCTGAAAAATATCTTAGCAATTATCATTTTCATTTTTAACGTTACTAGCTGTCCCAGCAAGTGTGGTACTGTACGCAAATATATAGCTGTTATATATTTATTAAGCTGTAGTAAAAGCCATACACAAAGAAAAATTAAGCACAGAAGACTAGAGCCTTCTTCTAATATTATTACTAATATTTGTAGGACCCTTTCCCCATATGAAAGCTCACTGCTTTGACATTCAGGAAAACTCCCCCTATGCAATTGATGTTGACTACTGAGAGCCATAATATCCTTTGAAATTGTTTACATAAGATGTATTTTTGAATGTAAATGAACTTCCTTAAATTTTAGCTTTAGAAATCGGTTTTTCCCAAGTTAGAAAACATCAGAAAACATTTACTTGTTCCCCATTTTGTTATACTGCTCTCATTATTTCTTATTTTTTAAAGGTCACTGTCACATTTTTAAAAATTTCATGCATTCATTCAACACACATTTTTTTAATTTATTTTTATTTATTTATTTTTTCAACGTTTATTTATTTTTGGGATAGAGAGAGACAGAGCATGAACGAGGGAGGGGCAGAGAGAGAGAGGGAGACACAGAATCGGAAACAGGCTCCAGGCTCTGAGCCATCAGCCCAGAGCCTGACGCGGGGCTCGAACTCACCGACCGCGAGATCGTGACCTGGCTGAAGTCGGATGCTTAACCGACTGCGCCACCCAGGCGCCCCCAACACACATTTTTTTTAATTCCTACTGTGATAATGTAAGTTTCTCTAGCCTCAGTAATTAATAGTCCATGGGACAAACTAAACATGATCTTGCATTTTAATGTTCGATTTATGTATGAATTAGAAGAAAAGCATGAATAAGAAGATTATGACTTATCTTGGTAAGATTTCTCAGTTCCTTGGGTTCCTGGGTGGCTCAGTCTGTTGAGTGTCTGACTCCTGATTTCTGCTCAGGTCATGAACTCCTGGTTAATGAGTTTGAGTCTTGCATAGGGTGGGCTCCATGCTGACAGTGCAGAGTCTGCTTAAGATTATCTTTTCTCTCTCTGCCCCTCTTCTTACTCGTGTGCTCTCTTTCTCTTTCTCTCCCTCTCAAAATAAACATTAAAAAATATTTTTCAGTTCCTTGATATCTGATTTTCATTAGACATACTGAGATGTTTCCTACAAATCTCTGGACCTATTATAAATTCAGTTCCTTTATAGCACGTTTTCTCTTAGCATCTCTATGAAGCTCATTTTATTTTTAAAGTTAGAAGCAAAATAACTTTTAATAATTTTAGGATTTTCTTGTCCTCTCTTACCTATCTGCCCAAAGACTAGACCCACAGATGCCTTCTTTGAATTATAACAGTCTATAAAGATCTACTTTACTCTTGACGTGTTTAAAATTCTTTCAGGTTTCTGTTTATAATTTGATTGGGAAATATGTGAAAGTGCATATATAATTTCATATATGCTATTGTAAATAAGAATATAAAAAAATCCATGTGTGTACCAAATAAATTAAGACATAGAACATTCCAGAAGCTTTTAAGCCCTCACATTATATTTTCCACTCAACGGTACCATCCTGACTTGTGCATTAATAAGTCACTTGCTTTCCTTTGTAATTTCACTTCATATGTGGAAATTCCTAAATAATACGTATGTGACAATATATTAGGTATACTCTGCAATTTTGTATAATTTTGACTCACTTTAGTTTGTATTTTTTGAAATGAGTTTTATTTAATATTTTATTCTTAAAAATTACTTAGCGTTTGAAGTACCTGGGTGACTCAGTCGGTAAGCATCTGATTCTTGATGTTAGCTCAGGTCTTGATCTCGGGGTTGTGAATTCAAGTTCCACATTGGGCTCCATGCTGGGCATTAAGCCTACTTAAAAAAAATAATTAATGTTCGATTTTAATATTGATAATCCACTTTCCTTTTTTGAAATTCCGTTTTTATTGATGAAGTGAGCTACAGTGCATTGCGTTGTACGATGGTCCTCCCTTACCCATAGAAGATATGTTTCAAGACCTCCAACAAATGTCTGAAACTGTGGATAGTACTGAACCCCATGTGCACTATGGTTTTTTTCCTATACATACATATGGATGATAAAGTTTGATTTGTAAGTTAGGCACAGTAAGAGATTAACAACAATAACAATAAAATAGAACCGTTATAACAATATACTGTCATAAAAGTTAGGTGAAGCGGTCTCTCTCTGAAAAGATCTTACTGTACTGTCCTTCTTTCTTCTTCAAGTGGTGTGAGATGCTTACGAGATGAGATGAAATGTAGAGAATGATCTAAGCATTGCAATGTAAAATTAGGTCATATTGACCTTCTGATAAAATGTCAGAAAGAGGATCATCTGCTTCTGGATGACGATTGGCTGTGTGTAACTGAAACCCCAGAAAGGGAAACCTGGATAAGGAGGAACTACTGTATACATAAGCCCCCAAATGTATTTCACATGATGATGTTTTTATGTCTTCCTGGAGTGTGCATGTAAACATATCTTTAGGGATATATAGCTAGGGGATGAACTGCTGGAGCTTAGTATTTACATCCTTCTGTTACTAGCTAATGTCATATTATTCTCCCTAGTCATTGAATCAATGCATATTCCCATCAGCAGTATATGATAC
Source organism: Puma concolor (assembly GCF_028749965.1). Lineage (NCBI taxonomy): Eukaryota > Metazoa > Chordata > Mammalia > Carnivora > Felidae > Puma > Puma concolor. The sequence goes on from NC_141672.1 coordinate 20,097,595, forward strand.
CTTACCCGGCTTTCCAGCCTCACAGACACTTAGGATTCCTGGACTCAAGAATATTTGTAAATTTCATGAATATGAATTTACATTTATCTATGACTTTATCTCAACGGGTGCCCAATAAGGTAAGATTATAGAAACTTCTAAGGAAGCCAATCATCATTATCAAAGACCATAGGTAGGCTGGAGACATTCCGGGGCTGGAGAGCAGGCTTAAAATATGGCAAAAGACCAGCATTAAAAATAACTAGGAGGCAAGATGGAGTATGAGGCAGCTCAGGAGCTGGAAGAATCTCAGAAAGCTGAGGGGTAAGGGCGGCAGGGGGCGAGATTAGAGAGGACTAGGCAGAATTTGAAAACCATTTGAAGAGTTTGAATTGTATTTAATAAATAAGTCTCATGAACAAAGAATTCTTCCAGGGTTGTCAGTGGGGAAACTCGTTACAATGCTGTAGAAGGATTACTCAGGGCAGAGAAGGGGACTGGGCTGGCGGTGGAGACACCAGTAGTGACAGAGATGAAAGTGGCCCCAAATGAAGGTACAGTGTGGGAATCAGAAGAAGCAGGCGGGTTGGAGAGCCAATCTGGAGGCGATTTGGTGACTAAGAAGGAAGAAAAAAATCAAGGATGAAAGATTTTTAGGATACAATCGAGGGTAAAGGGGTAGAATCACAGGTGGACATGAAATCTCAGGCGTGTTGACATTTCCCAGTTGGACACACCCAAATGCACATGCACAGTAGGGGAGGTGAGTCTATTGCAAAGGAAAGAGATTCCGATTTGGAAGGTACTGGCCACAGACCACCCAGAATCACTGGTCTTACAAAAGTTTAAATATTATTGAGTAGTTTCCAATGGGAGAAGTATCTTCTTTACCTTAGGACTTTCAGAAATACAAAGTGTGAAAAATAATAACAATAATACTATATTTTTCATCATGAGTGCACCGCTGTTTGGCAACTCACTAGCTTCTTATGTTGAAGAACCGTTCTTATGTTCACTGGTATTCTTGGGCTTGTCCAAAAGTAAATCTGTGAAAGGAGATTTGAAGAGGTAGTGTCTAAGCCCAAGTCTTTCAGGGAACGAAGGTTATTTTGTAATGTTTTAGAATTCTACCATCTCTGCTCTGGCCATTCTATAAAATGGTCTTTCGGAATAAGGGCAGTGACATTAACTTTTGAAGTTAGGATTTATCAAGAACTAATTTCACTTGTGCGACAACATTTTTCTTGTTGCTAATGTTTTCCAATTGTTGGTATATGGGACCAGGGCTCCTCAGGGGGAAATTTTCAGTGGTAGGATGATGCCTATAGGTCAGAGTTTCTTAGTAGTAGTACTATGGACATTTTGGACCAGTTAATTATTTCTTACAGCTGCTGTCATGTGCAATGTAGGATGCGTGGCAGCATCCCCGGTCTCCACTTGCTACGTGCCGGTAACATACTCGCTTCCAGTCATGACCATCATGGCTCCCAACATTGCCAAAGATCGCAGGTGAAGTAGATCAAAATCAATCACCCTTGCTTTTAGAACCACATCTGTAGATATCTGAGGAAGAAAAAGTTGATATTTCAAACGGTATCAGTTATATAAGACAATTAAGAGTACCCTTTTTATACTGTACTCTATTTTATGAATTCTTATCCCTTAACCAAAACACAAGATAACAAGAAGAGATTTGCTATTGTTTTCGCTGCAAGCTGTTCTTTCCACAAGTGGGAGTGTCTCCACTAAGAAGAAATGCTCGCCATGGCAGCAGCTTGCAGTAATACGTACCCTGTTGGAAATGTGCTATGAAGGAAATGAGTCTCATCCATGTGGCTGAATCACGCGAAGCGTGAAGCCACCTCAGTAACACAGCTGGCAGCCAGACACCTTATTCTTGAGCTTCAAAAGGGATGTTCCTGGTTGAAAGAATGGGGAAGAAATTGATTCTCAACTGTTGCCATTAACAGTAGGTATTGTCCTAGGTGATAATATGTTTCTGCTAAACTAGGCATATTATTCCTGTGTTCATTCTTCATTTACTCGGTTTAGTTCTCTAGCATTTTTTCAAATTCCTGCTTCCCAGACATATACAAAGTCTTATTATAGTACCTACACTGCTCACCAACTAGAAAAGATGTGCCATTCTCTGCTTTTTCATCTGTGTCACCTGTAAGGGTGTGCATGATTGTATTGGGAGTTGAATATGTGTGTTTTCCACAAAGGATTTAGAAATATGGTGTGGAAATTGCAGAAAGCTAAGGAAGGGTTATACGTTAAATTTGCTTACACACAGTCGGGCAGGAGATGGGCCTTCCAAATGCTGATTTCTCCTTGTCCTCCTTTTCAGCAGGAACAGATGTTTGTTTGAACCTGAGAAACGCATAATCTAGTATTAGAGCAAAGTTTTATTTGAATGATTATGTGCGATGGGATTGTGACAGGTACTGAATATATAACAAATGAATAACAGGAACATGATTTGCCAGAAAACTGTGCACAGAGGGCTGTAACGGATAACTTGAAACTTTTATATTTTTTGAATAAACCTCTTCAGTGTCTCACAATTTTTTGCTCATAGATTTGAAAATTCACACTATCATTAAAGACGTTGCTTCTCCTTTACTTTTTTCCCCCTCATTCCCAACTCCTGCAAGAAAAACAAATGAGAAAAGAACTTACAAGGCACACAGCAGCAGTCCCACATTTAGTAAAAATATTCAACATGTTACAGCATGCTGTGAGTTTTGTTGACATCGTACAAATTGTACAATATTTTCCAAGTGTTGAATTAATATTGTTTAACTTTTAAAAATTTATTTATTAAATATTTGATGCATATAGAATGCATGCGATGTATATGCAAGTGATGAAGCATAATAATAAAATGAACTCATCATCCCTTTTAAGAAATAGAACATCTTCAATGTCATTGCATCTAAATAGGCGTTTCTTTCTGTCCCTCTCTCCTTCCTTCCCAAACAGGTAACCATCTCCCTGAATACAGTGTCTGTTTAATTTGTTTTTCAAATCTCATTCGATGAAATGGCAAGAGAGGGTTTCAGACGATCTCCGCGGCCAGCCTGAATTATTCTTGACTGTTTTCTAAAATACTTCTTATTTTAGGGGCGCCTGGGTGGCTCAGTCGGTTGAGCGTCCAACTTCGGCTAGGTCATGATCTTACAGTTCGTGGGTTCGATCCCCGTGTCAGGCTCTGTGCTGACAGCTCAGAGCCTGGAGCCTGCTTTGGATTCTGTGTACCCACCTCTCTCTGCCCCTCCTGCACTCATGCTCTGTCTTGCTCTGTCTGTCAAAAATAAATAAATGTTAAAAAAAAAATTACTTCTTGTTTTAGACTCATTCTGTCCACTTCGTTTCAACCTCCTTTGAGATTTGGATTCTAGCCCCATCATCCATTTGTGGCCCTGATCCACTCTCCAGATTTGATGTTTTGAAATGGATTAAATAACCTTTAACTACTGATTTTCCTAGGAAAACTGCTCATGCAAAACCCAGTGATACTTTCTTTTCTTGAAAAGTTAATCTTTGCTCTAATTCTGGGAAAGAGATATGGACACCAACACTTTTGAATGGTACTTGAGTCAAACCCACCCTAGTCACCATTAGGAAGGTGACTTCATTGAAGTCAATTACTTTTTAATTAAAGATCAAATAAACATGTCTTTCAAGGTAATGTTTTCCTTCAGGCAAACTGAGTACAGCATTATTAAACAACCTGTAGTGCCAACCCACTTCAAATTAACCTACAATCTATCTGAAGCTTGCTATCCAAAAGCAGCTTCTAGAAAATTAGCTTAGTCCTACTCCATGGCATCTAATTATTCAAAAGTGAAAAGCCTTACCATATAGAAATTTTAGAGCAGCCCTTACTGAGATATTTCTGCAGAGCCTGTATGGAATCTACTAACCAAAAGGGTAAATGCATGAAGATAGCAGCAATTTTACTAAGAATAACTGTAATTATATAGAGTGCATTTTCCTAAATTTGATAAAAATAAACTCGTTCTAAGTTATGTATTCAGAATTAAATCCCACCAAGTCCCCTGTCCTAGCCTATTGCGGATCTCTCCTAGAGTGCTTTTCTAGTCCTCGCGAACTGTTCACATGGGTGACTGTGCCATAATGTAACCATTCTCATGTCAGGAACTTTTCCAGCCTACTCTTTCCTTCTTAATTTTATGCTATCATTCCTTATCAAACTTCACACTTTCATAATTTCAACCTCCTAATAATCTTGTACTTTCCCAATTGTTTCTTATCTACATATCTTATCTACATATATTTGCCCCTGCTCTATTTTCTCCATGCTCTTAGTGTTTTTCTGTTTGAAACTCTAGCCATTCAGTTCCTTTTATCCTCTAAGAAGGAATAACTTACAACAAATATGGGCTTCTGCAGATGAGTAACCCATAAAACATTGAGGGGGCTGGTCCAATATGCAATGCCCTTCTGTACCAATTCTTTTCCCTCTGGAGCACACTGGCCAATTGCTATCATATCATCTTCCCCCACTTAAAAAAAATTGCTTTGCTATCTTTCACTATTTCTATCTTGCAGCATTATATTTTTCCTCTATTTTATTTTTCAGTTTCATTTACTGGCTAAATTTTTATTTTTCACACACTGACATTCTCAATAATGAATGACATTGGGTTAGTTCAGTTTCATTTGTATAGCTGCTTTACCTCCACTTATTTCTGAAATTTGTATCTAAGAGTTTCATAACATTTTGGTTTAATTTAATTGTGTATTTTGTGTAATTAATTCATTACCAATAACTGCTTTGCAAAGTGTGTAAGTTGATATCATCTGAGAATGATTATAATCAACCCTGCTGCTAATCCCTTCCCTAATAATGGCATTGCTTGTCTATCATTCATGAAGAAACGTAGAAACTTCAAGAGGGTGTTTTCATAGAAGTACACTTAGCCAGAGTTTGCAAATACACTTAATCACAGATCTTAATTAAATAAATGATGTCATACCAGTAAATGGCTTGTTTATAAAATGGAAACTTTGATATCTTATTATTGGAAGTTGAAAAAAAAAAGTCTCATTGGTCTTCAAACTTCAAGGAAGTGCTTGCACATGCACTATGTTTTATTACAGTAGTTTGCAACCCTCACTTACTTTCCATCACTGAAATACTTTAAAAAAATGCTGACGTTTGGACCCAGCATCTTAATATTCTGCTTTCATTTAGGCGAGTTGGGGCCCAGGCTTCAGTATTTTAAAGGCTTCCCCGATGATTCAAAAGTGCAGCCAGGGCTAAGAATACTGCTCTATTATACCTAATTAAGTATGTCTGCATGTTAATCTAGCAAATAGTTTATCTGTACTGCCAACAGATAATCTCTATCATGGAGACAGTATTGCCTTGTGGTTCAGGATATAGATGTTGAATGTCAGACAGCATACTTCTAGAATTCTGAATGCATCGGATCTGCAACTTGGAAAATTTACCTTCACTATCAAGCTCCTTAAGGATACCTCGGTTTCCTCATACGTAGTACTGACCTCAGGCAATTATCAAAAGGATTAAATGAAATAATGTCCATATAACACAAAAACTATTTGGTAAAATATTTGACATGCAGCAGACTATCAATAAGTGATAATTATTATTTTTTAGATTACCAAAAGGAGGAAGAACTCACTTAGATTAATGTTTGACTATAATAATATGACTTCCAATATGTATTCTAACATATATACTATATATATATATATATATATATGATATATATATTCTAATATATATGCTATGTCCAAATGGGAGAAATAAAAACAATATAAATTATGCACAGAGAGGTCTAGATAAAATTTCAAAATTAAATGGATGTGTATTTAACAATTATGATGCCAGGTATTGTGCTGTTTTTATAATAAATACATAAGGTATAAAGAATATGTTAGGTGATTCAATTTGAAATAAGGTCAGAAGTGAAACAAAAAGTGGTTTCTAACTGCCGTTCTCTCTTTTGAATGAACTGAACTGACATACAGCAGAGGTGGTTTCCTTATTCTCTATGTACTATATAATTCCAGGGGTGCTTGGCTACTAAAAGAACAGAGAACAAAGCACAGATAGTGGAGAAAAATAATGCCATGGAGAGATATAAATATACTCACTAAATTCCTCAAAATCAATTCTTTCTGCAGGGGCAATGCCTAAAACTTAGAAGAAAAATTGTTTACTAGGAAAGTCACTCAATCCAAATTCTAGAAGTCTTACACTAACAGATAATCAAAATTAAACGTCTACACTAGGGGAGAAAGAATGAGTAAATTACAATTTGGCATGGAAGAATTAGACAATAGTGGTTAAGAGAGTGACTTCGTCAGTTCCTGACTGTATAACCTTGGGCACATTACGTAATATCTTAGCCTCGTTTTCCATACCTATAAAATGTACACTTGCAAGGTGCTTCTTGAGACTCAAATGCAGTGATATAGTTCTAGCCTTAAAAACTGTATATATCATCCTATTAATAGTGCCGTGTAAGTGACATATATTATGACTATTATATCTATAGCATAGAATATTATAAGAGTATTCCATTTTCTATTATCATGAAAAAAGATTATTATCAAATGATGTTACAAGAAAAATAGTGTATAGGGCTTATGATTGTAGCTTATGACTATCATGCATAAAGGAAAACTGCAAAAATTAAAAATAAACATGATGATTAAATCAATGTGGCTGCAGTAGAAAACAGGATGGAGATTCCTCAAAAGGCTAAAAAATAGAACTTCTATAGGATCCAGTCATTCCACTACTGGGTATTTTCCCAAAGAAAATGAAAACATTCATTCAAAAGAGTATATGCAGCATTATGTTTATTGTAGCATTATTTACAATAGCCAAGATAAGGGAGCATCCCAAGTGTGCATGGATAAATGGGTGGATGAAGGAGATGGGAGTGGGGGGTGGATGTGGTGTGTGTGTTGGGGTAGGTGTTGGTGCGTATACACAAACATAAAAAAGAATGAAATTTTGCTATTTGCGACCACATATGGATGGACCTAGAGGGTATTATGCTAAGTGAAATAAGTCAGACAGAGAAAGAAAAATACCATATGATTCTACTTATATGTGGAATCTAAAAAACAAAACAAGCAAACAAAAACTCGGAAGCAGACCCACAAATACAGAGAACAAAATACTTGTTTCTAGAGGAGAGAGACATGGGTGATGGGTGAAATAGGTCAAGGAGATTAAGGAATACAGACATTCAGTTATAAAATAAGTCATGGGGATGGAAAGTTCAGCATAGGAAATACAGTGGATAATATTGTAATAACATTGGATGGTGACAGATGGTGACTATACTTACCTTGGTGAGCATTGAGTAGTATATAGAATTGTTGAATCACTAGTTGTACACCTAAAGCTAATTACATATTGTAGGTAAACTATACTTCAATCATTAAAATAATGATAAATTATATATATATGCAATTTCTAGGATTTCATCCCAGACAATACTATCAATTACTAGCAGAATGATGCCTACTTGTGCTGTGTTATAGTACGCCATGTTGTTTTGCTTGCTATGTAGATAAACGATAGAAGAGGAATTTTAAAATGAATAATTAAAATAAAGTAAAAGAAAAGAAAACAAAATCAACCATGTTAACACAGGCAATGTATAGGAATTGAAAAGGTAAATGGTTTTTATTTTCATCTTACACTTTATAGTCTAGTTTTCTACAGTAGGTTTATGATGATTTTACAACTGAAATATGTGTGTATATGTGTGCATGCACAGTTCTCATTCTCTACCAAAAGACTTGGTATAACCACGAGAGTATCTCTTCCTCAGATGTTTGGCAGAATTCACAAGTGAAGCCAATTAAGTAAAGTTTCCTCCTGAGATGGTTTCTAATTACGGATTCAGTTTTCTCATATGGTAATGCCATTATTCAGATTTCTGGTTTCCCTTTGTGTCAGTTTTATAACGTGTATTTTTCAAGGAATCTGTTCATTTTGCCTGAGGTTCATATAATGTGTTCATAATATCTTCTTATTATCTTATTAAATGTCTATGAGATTTGTAGTAATATCCACTACAAATAATTTTTTTTCCTTTTTCTTCAGTGCTGCAAGTGTTTATCAATTTTACTGACCTTTTCAAAGGACTCACTTTGGGCTTTGTTGATTGCTCTCTGTTTAATCTCTGGTTTCAATTTTATTGATTTATGGTTTTATGGTTATTATTTGCTTCTTTATGTTTACTTATTTTTAACCTCCTCTTTTTCTAGTTTCTTGAGATGGAAGCTTATCTCATTGATTTTTAATTAGAAGATTATTATGAATAAAGTTAAATTTGCACTAAAGTAAAAGGAATACTATAATGAATCCCCATTAATTATTACCTGGCTTCAATAATCATCAATATATTACCCAAGCTGACTGCATTTGTACTGCCTAACCACCGTCCTTGTTGTTAAAATTTTTATAGTTTTATTGAAGTATAACTTACACATTGATCACATGTTATAAATGCAAAAAATGCAAAACAAAACAAAACAAAACAAAACAAAAAAAGAAATGTATACAGATGTGAAACCATCACTAACATCCAGTTTTAAAACATTCCCATCACCCCTACCATCCACTAGGTAATCAGTGCCCACTCCCACACCCAACCCCAGGCAACCACTGATTGTCCCTATCATTTATCTCTTCTGGAAATCCCATGTAAATCAAATCACATGATATGTAGTATTTTGAATCTAACTACCTAACTCCCTTCACTTAACTGTTATTAAGATGCATCCATGTTGTAGCAAGTTCCATTGTATTTCTAAATAATATTCTGTTATGTGTACAAACCACATGCTGCTTATCTTTTCACCAATTGATGGTCATTTAAATTGTTTAAGGCTCCTGAGCCTGGAGCCTGCTTCTGGTTCTGTGTCTCCCTCTCTCTCTGCTCCTCCCCCGTTCATGCTCTGTCTCTCTCTGTCTCAAAATAAATAAATAAATAAATAAATAAATAAATAAATAAATGTTAAATTGTTTAAGGCTCTTGGCTTTTTCATATGATGCTACTATAAATATCTACATATAAACCTTTGAGTGGACATGTTTTGATTTTTCTTTTGTCAATATCTAGAAGAGGAATTATTGAATTGCACAGCAAAATTATGTTTAATTTTTCCTTACAGTGCCAAACTTCCACCATTTTATATTTCCTAGAGTAATGAATCTAGTTTCTAATTTCTCCACGTTCTGGCCAATATTTATTAGAGCCTATCAGTTTTATTATAGCCAATCAAATATGTATGAAGTGATATCTTACTATAGTTTTAATCTGAATTACCCTAGTAACTATTGATGTTGAACATCTTTTCATGTGCTTATTGACAATTTGTATATATTTTTAGTGAAATGTCTGTTTACATCCATTATGAGTTTAATTGCATTTTCCCAAAAGTTACTTTGAAGTCCTAACCCCTGGTACCTGTGAATGGGACCTTATTTGGAAATAGGAATTTTGCTGATGCAATCATGTTAAGATGGAATTGTACTGGAGTAGGGTAGGACCTTAATCAAATATGACCAGTACCTTTCTAAGAAAAGGAAAGACATAGGGATAGGAGGAAAAAAAAAAAAAAAAAAAAAAACACTCTGTGATGACAGAAGCAGATATTAGATTGATGTAGCTACAAGCCCAGGAATGCCAAGAATGTCTGACAAACCTCAGAACTAGGAAGTGGCAAGACAGGATTCCACCCAGAGCTTCAGAAAGAGCATGATCCCGCTTGATTTTAGACTTATAACCTCTAAAATAGCGACACAATAAATTTCTACCGTTTTAAAGCCACCTAGTTTGGGGTAGTTTGTTATAGTCGCCCTAGGAAACCACACAACATCTTTGCCAAGTTTTAATTGGTTGTTTATGTTTTTACTATGAATTGTATGGGTTCTTTATATGGTCTGGATATGAAGGGCACCTGGGTGGCTCAATCGGTTGAGTGACCAACTTCGGCTCAGGTCATGATCTCACAGTTTGTGAGTTCAAGCCCCGCATCGGGCTCTATGCTAACAGCTCAGAGCCTGGAGCCTGCTTCTGATTCTGTGTCTCCCTCTCTCTCTGCCCCTCCCCCACTCATGCTCTGTCTCTCTCTGTCTCAGAAATAAATAAACTTTAAAAAAAATTATATGCTCTGGATATGAGTGTTTTCTCAGATATATAATTGGCAAGAGTTTTCTTCCAGTCTGTTGCTTTGGTTTTCCTTTGTTTTCTCTTTCTCATATAATTGTTTTAGGTTTACATCAGAATTAAGAGGAAGACACAGAGATGTCTCAGATAGTCCCTGCCCCCACACATGCATGGCCTCTTCCATTATCAACAACCCCCAACCAGAAGGGTTGCTACAATTGATGGACTTATATTAACACATCATCAACATCCAAAGTTCATAATGTACCTTAGCATTCATACTTGGTGTTGTTTACTCTATGGGTTAGGACAAATGAGCAACAGCAGGTCTCCATCACGATAGTGTCAAACACAGTATTTTCACCACCCTAAATACCCTCTGTGCTCTATTCATCACTCCATCTTCACTTCGGTCCTTTAATTTTGTAATAATATCTTTTGAAGCACACACATTTTTCATTTGGTGAAGCCCAATTATACATATATATATATATATAATATGTATTATAATACGTACATGTATGTATAATATGTAGTATATAGCTCCTGATGTTGATGCCATACTTAAACCAAGGTAATAAAGATTTCTCCTATGTTTCCTACATTTTTTCTATAAATTGTTTAGTTTTAGCTTATAAATTTTGGTCTACGGTCATTTTTTTATGTATGGAATGAGGTTAGGAGCTAAATTAATTCTTTTTTTTTTTTTTTTTTCAACGTTTATTTATTTTTGGGACAGAGAGAAACAGAGCATGAACGGGCGAGGGGCAGAGAGAGAGGGAGACACAGAATCGGAAACAGGCTCCAGGCTCCGAGCCATCAGCCCAGAGCCCGACGTGGGGCTCGAACTCACAGACCGCGAGATGGTGACCTGGCTGAAGTTGGACGCTTAACCGACTGCGCCACCCAGGCGCCCCTAAATTAATTCTTTTTTATAAATGATTTCTTCTGCTCCCACATCATTTGTTGAAAATTTTCCCATTGAATTCCTTTGACATCTTTGTTGAAAATGTGTTGCCCATCAATATAAGGGTTTATTTCTGGACAGTAATTCTGTTCCATTGATCTGTATGTTTATTTCCATAGCAGTAACCTCATTGTCTTGATTGCAAAAGCTTTACAGTAAGGTTTGAAATCAAAGAGTATCAGTGCTTCACTTTATTATTCTTTTTAAAATTGTTTTGCCTCTTCAGGTTTCTTCTTATCTCCATGTGAACTGAAAGAATCAGCTTGTAAATTTCTATTAAAAAGTTGCTGGAATTTTAATAGAGATTCAATTCAGTCTATAGAAAAAATTGGGAAGAACAGTCATCATAAAAATTTAGTCTTTCAATTCATAAATATGGAATATATATTTAGATCTTTAATTACTCTCAGTAATCTTTTATAATATGTAGTGTACAATCTTGTAATTTTTATTAATTTTATTCTTAAGTATTTTATTTCTTTTGATGTTATTATAATTGAAATTTTAAACATTTATTTAAAGATTGTTTATTGTTATTATATGGAAACTGTTGACTTTTTTTGTATGTTGATCTTATATATTTTGGCATTGCTAAATTCACCGGTCAGTTCTTGCAAGCATTTCGTAGATTCCTTACCATTTTAACATTCAGGATCATATCATCTGAAAATAATGTCAATTTTATTTTCTTTTTTCCAAACTGTATGTTTTTTTTTAATTTTTTTTGCTTGCAAGATTTCACTGTCTAGAAAGAAACTTCAGTACAATAGTGACTAGAAGTGTCATGAGTAGACATTTTTGCTTTGTTCCTGATCTTAGGGAAAAAACACTCAGTCTTTCACCAGTAAGTCTAATGTGCCATTATCAAGGTGAGAAAGTTTTCTTCAATTCCTAGTTAATTGAGAGTTTATTTTTTTAATCAGAAATGAGTGTGAGATTTTTCAAATTATTCTTACATATTTGTTGAAATTATTGAGTGATTTTTATTTATTTTGCTAATATGGTGTATTACATTAAGGAATTTTGTAATTTTAAACTGATCTCCCATTCCTGGTACATTTGGTCATATGTAATACTTTTTCTATGGTTTAAGATTCTGCTCACTAAATTTAGTGTAAGGGTTTTGCATCTATGTTCATAAGGGTGATTGACCTATGGTTTACTTTTCTTATGATGTTTTGGTCTAGCTTTGGTATTATCAGACTAATACTGGTCTCATCGAATGAGTTATAAAACCTTTCCTCCTTCTCCACTTTCAGAAAGATCTTGGGAAGACTAATATTATTTCTTCTTTTAACATTTGATAGAAGTATCCAATAAAACCATCTCGAATTAGCCTGTTCTTTGCTGGAAGAATTTTAATGACTAAATTCAATTGTATCACCCGTTACAACTCTTCTCAAATATTCTGTTTCTTCTCTTGTCATTTTTCATAATTTGCATCTTTCAAAAATTATTGATTTTGACTCTATTGTATCACAACTATGTGGTTTCAAAAGAACAAGTCTGGGAATTAGAACACCAAGGCCAGGCCTTCCTCTTCCTTGGATATCATTGGAAAACATTTCAGAACTCTGGCCAGCTAAACCTCTCATTTGTCTTAGTAGGAAGTGGCTAGATAACCTTTGAGGACCAAAAATAAAGTGATTCCTTCACATTAGAACAAAAGAATGTTCCATTAAACAATAACACATTTAGTTGTTCCTTCTGGATATTTTACTTTGAAAGTTCTTATATTGTTTATGTGTGTTAGTTTTCACAGATGTTTTGTTTTTTGCTCTGTTTGTTGATGTTGTGTAATGGAGCTTTGAAAATATTTATCATAATGCGTTTCCTTGCCTATTGTTCCTAGGGCAAGAGGACTGGAAAAGTAAGGAAATTCATTTGAAAAACAAATATAAAATTTCATATTATTTAAAATATTTTGGCAAGTCTGTGATTGGAGAAAAAAAAACCTATTTAGTAATTATGAACCTTTTTTTTTTCTCACCAGAAAATGTGAATTCCCATTATTTGTAAAAATAAATAACTTAGGAATTATGGGATCATTACCAATGCTTCCTGTAAAATCAGACATATTAAATTTATTTAACCCAATATATTCTACATTTCTTAATATAATTAGGTAGTTGTCACTTATTGGACAGCATATAATCTTATGGCTTTCAAATATTTTTCTAAGTTACCCATAATAAGAAATGCATTTTAGGGGCACCTGGAGGCTCAGTTGGTTAAGCAGTCAGCTTCAGCTTAGGTCATGATATCATGATTCATTGGTTGGAGCCCATCATTGGGATCTGTGGGGACAACTCAGAGCCCAGAGCTTGCTTCGGATTCTGTGTCTCCCTCTCTCTCTGCTCCTCCCTGACTTGCGCTCTGTCTCTCTCTCTTAGAAATACATAAACATTTACAAAATAAAAAAAGAAATGTATTTTATATCGCAACTTAGAATGTACATATACACACCTCCCTTTCACACAGTCATAGCCATATGAATGTTTCCAAAGCAATACTTGGATAATGTACAAGTGTACTTCTTAATTTCTATTCCATTTCATCCCATTTGGTTTCATTTTTGCAAAAGTGGAGGGTTAGCCATTAAATTGATTTTATCACTTACTCATGGTACACAACCCACAAATTTTTAATTTTTTTAATGTTTATTTTTAAGAGAGAGAGAGGGAGACACAGAATCCGAAGCAAGCTTTGGGCTTGCCAGAAGGGGAGGGGCAGAGAGAGCAGGAGATGCAGAATCTGAAGCAGGCTCCAGACTCTGAGCTATTAGCACAGAGCCCGATGCAGAGCTTGTATCTATGAATGGTGAGATTATGCCCTGAGCCAAGATCAGATGCTTAACTGACTGAGCCACCCAGGCGCTCCCACAACCCACAATTTGAAAACTATTGGTCTAATAAATCTAATTGGCATTTAAACAATGTACCTTATACAACTCAGAGGTAAGTCAGCTTTTCATAGGTCATATGGTAAGTGTTAGATAGAATGCTGCTCAGAGCGCACTAGCAGAGGGTCCTTAGCCCTTCAATGTGCCTAGAGAGTAGGGCGATGACACATTTGCTTGAGAAATTCGATATGCCAACACCACTCCCCGTGCCCACCTACCCTATCTGCACATTGCCCCTAATGCAGCTTAGAAGAGAAAAGGATGTATAGGCAGATCATTTTTTCAGTCAGAGAAACCTGAGTGTAAATCTGGCCCCCATTTATTAAACATATGATAGTAGGAATATTGGCTTTTTAGGGCTGCCATAACCAAGTACCACAGACTGGGTGGCTTAAAACTACTGAAATGCATCATCTTATAGTTCTAGAGGCTAACATCCAAAATCAAGGTGTCAGTGGGGCCATGCTCCTTCTGGTATCTTGCCTCTTCCTAGCTTCCAGAGCTTTGTGGGCAATCTTTGTCTTCTCTTGGCTGGAGCTGAGTAACCCCAATGTGTTTTTGTTGTCCTGTGTGCCTCTGCCTTCACATAGTTGTCTTCTTATAAGGACACCAGTCAGTGGATCAGCAGCCCCCCTTCCTCCAGTATGATCTCATCTTAATTAATTACATCTGTAAAGACTCTATTCAAAATAAGGTCACATTCTGAGGTAGTGAAGGTTAGGACTTCAACATGTTTGGGGGACAGACAGATTTCAACCCATAACACTAGGAAACTCATTTTTCCACACTCTGTTGTGTCTCAGATTTTATCTTAACTATCACCATGTTTTAAGTTATAACTACACTGTCAGAAGACTTGGAGGGAGGACAGTTGATGGAATCAGGGGTACCAGATGAAAGGGAGAAAAAGAAAACATTGATTGCAAGCCACAAAACTGTAGGAGAAAACTCATATTTTATTTTTTTATTATTTTTGTTATTTTTTTAATGTTTAATTTGCAATATCATGCAAAATCGTTCCGGGTATTCCACTCAGAATCACCAGGCACCACTCTTGAAAGACATACTCTTTTGCTTTCAACTCATAACTTTGACATAGAATCTCATGTTTTCTTCTTTCCTCTTTTTGGCCAGCAAATAATTCTGGATTCCTAAAGTCATCAATTCCAGTCTAACAACTCCAGCTTGGATCACTCTTGTTTCATTATATTTGCAAGAATGCTGAGCTTTGGATTAAAAAGGAAAAAAAAAAAAATTCATCAGCTACATAGCTTTCCCCTGCTGAACCAGAGACCGGAAAATAAATGTTTGCACCTTTAATGACCTCTATTGTCCTGACTTCACAAAATCCCTAGTGGGCAGCTAATCCCTTGGAACAATACAGTACAGATGTTTCACATGATAAGAGGGCTAATTCCAGACCAATCAGAGCCACTCCAAATGTCAGCACACCAAAATAAAGTTAAAATATGGGGCAAACAGATGCAACCTCCACAGTCTGATCCCTTTGTTGGTGCGTCATTCTACAGTAATGGGTGATATCTGCTTTGTTTAAGGCAGTGACAACTTTCTCTTTAGTAAGAATTGAGCTGCCTTGTTCCTTTGTGTCTGCTGTGTTCACCACATTCAGGAAAACACAGAAAAGGATATAAATGCATGTCTCTCTCTGTCTGTCTCCCTCCCTCTCTTTTCTTCCACCCCTAATTTTTTGTGTCTCTTTTCTGATCTTCCTAATATTTCATAGTGAATTTAGAGATGAAAGGAGATGAATAGAAAGTTAAAATTTTATGGTAAATCAGTTCAATTATGCGATGCATTCACCATTGTGGTATATCATCTTTTTTCCAAATATTCTTTCTTTAAAAAAATTTTTAATGTATATTTAGTTTTGAAAGAGAGAAAGTGGGGGGGGGTTGGTGCGAAGAGAGAGGGAGACACAGAATCTGAAGCAGGCTCCAGGCTCTGAGCTGTCAGCACAGAGCCTGACGTGGGGCTCAAACCCACAGACCCAGAGATCATGACCTAGACTGAAGTTAGACGCGTAACCAACTGAGCCACCCAGGTACCCCTATCTTTTCCACCAAATTTTCATTGTTAAAGAAGGCTTTCATTTTGTTTCCTTGCTTACTTATTTGTTTTCATAACGTTTCTTAAAACATAACAATATTCACATGCTATTGAACTTTGTGAATCTGAACACATTTCATCTTTACCAACAGAACTATGGCCTGCCCATAAAATGTCTGTTTGCTTATTTGTTTGGTTATTTTCTTTTTTTTTTTATTTCTTTTTTTTTTTTTTTTTTATTATTTTTGGGACAGAGAGAGACAGAGCATGAACAGGGGAGGGGCAGAGAGAGAGGGAGACATAGAATCAGAAACAGGCTCCAGGCTCCGAGCCATCAGCCCAGAGCCCGACGCGGGGCTCGAACTCACGGACCGCGAGATCGTGACCTGGCTGAAGTCGGACGCTTAACCGACTGCGCCACCCAGGCGCCCCTTGGTTATTTTCTTAAAGCTGCCTACACCCAGGATCTGACCGTTAGTAGACCAAAACATTTACAAGACAGTTGTTTAGTGACCATGTTTGCTTAAAGAAATAATCCAGGTAGGATGTTTCTTTCAGGAGAAAATAAGGGCTTCCTAAGTCTTAGCTTATGATCTATTTATGTCCTTGCAGTTGGGAATAGTGTAAAGTAATGTAATTCCACAGGCTTGAGTTTTAGAATGCTCATTTAAACAGCTCACACATTAAATTATGATGTGGTCTTTGCACTTGAAAAGACCCTTATGCAACATGAATAATCTTTTTAAAGTCTGCATTTGGCTGCTGACTTACTTGATTGCAGTGTTCTTATAAACTTTAATTCCACTCTGAGGAAAAAAAAAATATACAAATGATTATTAAAGCCAAATTTATGCTAACTACAAAAGAATAGCCAAAAAGTCACAAGCGTTTGAGATCTTTGGACAGGAAGAAAACACTTTTTATAAATTAATAAACATTTGGGGATGAAGATGGGAAGAAAATTCAATGTTTGGCACCAATTGGTCCTATAAAAAGAACAGATACCTGAGCATCCTGCAAAGTATTTCTTAGCAGCAAAACCCAGGAGATATATTAGATCTATAAGACTTTATAGTGAAAATTTGTGGTTTATCAGATTAGACATTAATTGTTGAATATAACATTGCATATAATATGGAACATTGCAATAAAACAATAAGTGGATTGATAACTACTTTAAATGAAGTCAAAGTCATGAGAATTATATTTGATGAGGGAGCATGGGACAAGCTGAGGGCAAAGTATAGGCTAGGAGCACCTCCTCACCTCCTGGTGGGACGTCTGTGATGTTCCTTGGACACTCCTGGCTACCCAAGAACAAAGGAAAGGGGTTTAAGTGTTTGCCACGGTGATGTGGGAAACTAAGGCAAATGAAAACTTAAATTCTCTTACTTCCTACAGTCCATTGACAAGACCCTGAAACCCACAGAGTGACCTCCCTCCATGAGCTCCACCACCTGGATGATGACACTTTGCTGGGGTCAAAAGAGAACCTTAGCTTAACATTATCCCAACCTCGAGGATTCTGTAAGTCTACTTCCTTTATCTCAGCTGCCCCAAGATATATGCTGACAATCATACTCCAAGCTGTGGCCTCCTGATATACATCTGAACGGTCTCATGACAGAGGTTTTACTAAAAGGCAATAAATGGCATTTCCTTAGCAACAGCTAGCCCCTCTAGGTCCTGGATACCTTGCTTCCAAAATTCCTTAGAGACTTACTTTATCCCTGACCGCCTCCCAACCTGAGGGTATGTAATAAGTTTCCTCTCACAACCCCAGTGCAGCTCTTCCTGCCCTTGGGTCCTGTCCCCGTTCTTTAATAAAATCACCTTTTTGCACCAAAGATGTCTTCAAGGATTCTTTCTCGGCCATCAGCTCCAGACCACCCCAACATCACTCCAAAACTTCATCATAGTGAGACATTTTTGCTTTTCTATTTGATCAAATCCTCTCTTCCAAAAATATGTCGTATTTAATCTGTTCTGAGGAGAGTTATCATGAATTTCTTGGACTATTTCATAATTTGGAGCTTCTAAGTGTTAAGCTAACAAGAAAACTATGCATGAAGATAACTATCTGAACATTTGTAGGCTCATCCATCATAGTGAAGAAATATTTAAATATTCTGGGAAATTCTGCTTAGAGCCACAGTGAGAGAGAAAACTTATTTAAAACAATAAGAGTTTTCTGGTCACGTGCCATATTTCCTGCTCCATTGTGTTTGGCACCAGGAAACAACTTGGCACGAATGGCTGAAAAATCCATCAACAACTGTGTCAACTTTATCACTTCCTGAGCTTATGCTTGCAGGAAGTGGATACAAAAACAGTGATTTAATAGGGGAAAAATTACCCTTTGCCATTTGAAAATTTAAAATAATATACATTTAACACTTATCTGCTATCTCTCTGTAGTAAATAAACGGGAAATTTATCCTAAGAATAGGCAAGGCATATATTAGAATACACCAGATGAGCTTTCATTTATGAAATACAGTGAAAAATGCGTGCCCTATTTTTTCCATTGGTTGTTGATAATGAGTAGTTTCTAAAAACTGAAGCAAATTATGCGAATCTAGGTGTGAATTGGAAGGATAGGAAGAGAAGATTGATACACAGGATGTCAAACTAAGAAACACTATAAAGATGCTACCTCTAGAGAGAAGTAGTTATTTTGCTTCTTTTATGGAGATGTAATAGGTGATCAGAGTAGATGGCCAAATAAGAAGATTCACAGGGCAGAATGGCATAATGGCAGAAATAACTCTTCATTGGGGATATTAAAAGAAATGGAAAGGTACAAAATGTTTTTTTATACTACATTTGGAGGAGAAAACAATAACAAGTAAAAGGACAAAAAGTCCATTAAGTGTTGGTGGCCTGAGACTGATCTTTTGGCCATGGATTATAAAACAACCTCATTTTTGGCTCCGGTCCCTCGATGCCCAGCTTGACTAGGGGTATTCACCTGATGGTTTATAATACTTACAGCTGAGATATTAATCAATGATCTTTGCTAAAATTCCCTAGAAAACAGCCTTGGTTTTTTATCAGTTTTATTGCCTTTCCTACTACAAAACATTTCTTCCAAAGAGCACTGTCTTCAAGCCTGATTAACAACTGAAGGATAAATTGAATCCAAATATTCTTTGAAAAAATTGGCTATCAGAATGACTTAATATTCAGGAAGACAGACACTTCTTTCTCCTGAAATATGCAGTTAGGTCATATTTTTATAAGACTGATACTGTTGGGAAAAAAATATTCTAGATTATGCCTAAATTCATATATCTAGCAATGTTTCAAGAATACTTCCAGTTTTGGGGCGCCTGGGTGGCTCAGTTGGTTGAGCATCCGACTTCGGTTCAAGTCATGATCTTGTGGTCCTTGAGTTCCAGTTCCATGCTATGCTCTGTGCTGACAGCTCAGAGCCTGGAATCTGCTTCAGATTCTGCGTCTCCCTCTTTCTCTGCCCTTCCCCCTCTCATGCTCTGTCTCTCTCTCTCTGTCAAAAGTAAATAAACATTAAAAAAATAAAAAAAAAAGAATACTTCCAGTTTCTACAGTATCTAGAAGTTTTTTCACAGATACTATGTTTTTAGATGCTGGGATTCTTATTTCAGAATTAAGAATACTGAACTCAGTGACAAAAATGACTCACCTATGTCACACAACAATAAGTAGCAAAACCTAGGCTAAAAACCATATCTTCTGACTCCAGCATGATTTTCAATGTAAGTGTCTCCATGTGTTTCAAGCTATGGCCTCCAGATCCTAAGGGTATTGAGCGGAAAGTTTAAGTGCCAACACAGAGACTGGATAAAATGATCACACTGAGTTGTGATCATTGTGATGTGTTGGAGCACCGCGGCCACTGTGGAACCCAGGCAACTCCATTAGAATCTATTTGAATATTAAGCATTCTCATAAGTTTTTTTTTTTTTTTTTTTTTTTAAATTTTTTTTTTTCAACGTTTTTTATTTTTGGGACAGAGAGAGACAGAGCATGAACGGGGGAGGGGCAGAGAGAGAGGGAGACACAGAATCGGAAACAGGCTCCAGACTCTGAGCCATCAGCCCAGAGCCTGACGCGGGGCTCGAACTCACGGGCCGCGAGATCGTGACCTGGCTGAAGTCGGACGCTTAACCGACTGCGCCACCCAGGCGCCCCAAGTTTTTATTTATTTATTCATTTATTTAGTAAAAGGCAGTTTGAAAACAAAACCATGCACTCTACCATTATTTCCCACAGGTTAATACCATAGTTGCTTAAGCCCTAAATCTAAATTTGACAAATGTAAATATGAGAGAGACTGACTAATGAACGACTTCTTGCACTGTCGGTGGGGATGCAAACTGGTGCAGCTACTCTGAAAAATAGTGTAGAGTTTCCTCATAAAAAGTTAAAAATAGAACTACCCTACAACCCAACAGTTGTACTACTAGGAATTTATCCAAAGGATACAGGAGTGATGATTCAAAGGGGTACATGCATCCCCAATGTTTATAGCAGCACTTCCAACAGTAGTCAAATTATGGAAAGGGCCCAAATTTTCATCAACTGATGAGTGGATAAAGAAGATGTGATATATCTATATCTATATCTATATCTATATCTATATCTATCTATCTATATATATATCATATATTATATATATATATATAACTCAGTATAGTACTCAGTGGAATACTACTCAGTGATGAAAAACAATGAAATCTTGCCTTTTGCAACAATGTGGATGGAACCGAGGGTATTATGCTAAGCAAAATAAGTCAGTCAGAGAGAGATATCATACCATGTGTGGAATTTGACAAACTTAACAGATGACTATAAGGAAGAGAAGGAAAATTAAGATAAAAACAGAGAGGAAGGCAAACCACAGGAGACCCTTAAATACAGAGAACAACCTGAGGCTTGATGGGGGTGGTGTGGGGGGAGTGGGGAAAATGGATGATGGGAATTAAGGAGGGTACTTGTCAGGATGAGGATTGGATTTTGTATGTTAAGTGATGAATCATGGGAATCTACTCCTGAAACCAAGACTATACTGTATGTTAGCTAACTTGAGAACAAAAAAATAATCAACAAATATAAATAAATAAATAAATAAATAAATAAAATTATATAAGATTAACCTTTAGAACTAAACTATATGTCCCTCAAACAAGCTCCCAAATTGATTTTACAGAACAATATAGCTAAAAATAGCTTTAAGGATCCAATAGTACAATTTTTTTTTTGCATCTTATTATTTTATTTATTTATTTTTGAGAGAGAGAGAGCTGGGGAGGGGCAGAGAGAGAGAGAGAGAAAGAATCCCAAGCAGGCTCCACACCCAGCACGGAGCCCAATGCGGGGCTCTATGTCACGGCCAGGAGATCATGACCTGAGTCAAAATCAAGAGTGGGACACTTAACTGGCTGAGCTACCCAGGTGCCCTTGCATTGTATTCATAAGAAAACAATCAGAGGACAAAGAGATAAAGATAAATAACAAATGGTGAATTTGATACTCTTTATCCAGAATTGGAAAAAGTCTATTCTATGATAGGCTAAACCAAATAATTTTATTTAGACTAAAACCTATACAATAGAATATAGAAAGTATCAGACAATTGTAATGACCTGGTTGGCATTCTTTGTTAATCCAAATAAAAACAAAATATTGAAAGGTAAATGCTTTCCAATTCTCAACTGAAATTAAAATTGCTATTAAAAAATCCAAGCTTGTACTAAAATAAGGAGATTTCAGTAAATTTTAAGAATATTTTAATATAAAAAAGAATATTTTAATATAACATCAAAGTTACACTAGCTTTCTTTTTAAAAAAAAATTGATGTTTATTTGTTTTTGAGACAGAGAGAGACAGAGCATGAACGGGGGAGGGTCAGACGGACACACAGAATCCAAAGCAGGCTCCAGGCTCTGAGCTGTCAGAACAGAGCCCGATGCAGGATTCGAACTCAACAGACCGTGAGATCATGACTTGAGCCGAAGTTGGATGTTCAACTGACTGAGCCACCCAGGCGCCCCAACACTAGCCTTCTTATAGTCATGGTGAATTCTCTGTCTCGACCATACAAATAGGTACTGAAAATTGTTAAAAATTATATTAATTCATTTAGTATATATATGTGCTTCTCATTATTCTTGGCAGCTGCATTCTACAATGTCACCATAAAACATGAGCTGGTGAAACTGAGGCATCTATTCCTAGGAGAAATACAGGATTAGGTTCCTGTAAGCCTCTGGTTACAAGGTTTTCATCAATGGATCAGTACATAACCTGTTTAATGTAGTTTCGGTTTAAAGACACCTTATTCAGTATTATTGTTGATTTTTTAACATTGAATTCACAACAAACAGCACGAAAATGGTGAAAGAAATTTGTCTAACACATGTATTTTCTTCGTAAGGCACATCCCAGCTTTCTCAAGTTTGGTAAGTAACATCAGACAATCCTTTGGCACTATGCTTGGAGGGTATTTTAAACAATAGAATCATCCCCACTACTACCAACAAAGCAAAAAATGAGAATGTGGCACTAGATAGAACTTTCTAAAGGACAACTTTATGATATGAGAGCTGAAACAAAGAAGGCAGAATATTGCCTTGTTCAGCCTCAGCTAGGAACACGGGTGATAGGCTAATAATTTTTTTGCAGCATATCCACAGTTTTGCACATACCCACAAATGACAGTGAAAATACTGTAGATATTGTTTGGGGGCGGGGTTGCAAATAAGCCATAGACACTAGGTGAATTCACAAGTATAGGATCCAAGGATAATGAGAATTTGCTTACTTATTGAGAGACATCTATATGAAATGCATTTTTCCAGTATTTATTTTACCAGAGCTCTTAGCAACTACAAGAGTTCACCCTCTCATGCATTTCTGAAAGTTTCTCTTCCCTTCATTATCAGGACCTTGTACTCCCCTTCTAAATGTTCATCTTCCCCTCTGGCTTCCTTTTCCCATGTGCTGTGTAGGCTCCATCTCCTCTACCGCTTTTTAAAATAGTGACATTTGGGGCTCTCGGTGGCTCAGGTGCGTAAGCGACTCTCGGTTTCCGCTCAGGTCAGGATCTCACGATTCTGTGATCGAGCTCCATACCGGGCTATCAGATAAGCATACAGCCTCCTTGAGATTCTCTTTCTCCTTCTGTTCCTGCCCCTCCCTCACTTGTTTGTGCATGCATGTGATTTCTTTCTCTCTCTCTCATAATAATAATAATAATAATAAAGTAAAATATGCAACTCTTTCAGGAATAGTCCCAAAGCTTATTCTCCTTTTACTGTATACTCTCCATTCACAAACTCTTCTATACTCAGAAGACTCACAAAATTTTATCTCTAGTTCACATCCTTCCTCTGAGTTTCAGACATATATACCATGGACGACTAGACACTTCAAGGTCTCAAAGGCACCTAGAAATCAATGTGCATAATATTGAATTTATGATCTCACTCCACAAAACTTGAACCTGCAATCTGAAGAATTTACGAGCAAAAGAAACTTTTATAGCATGGGTCCAGGAGAATATTTTGAAAATGATTTTAGGTTGTACATAGCGGTAGGGATGGTCCTCTTCTCAATGTTAAACAACCTGGGCTCTTTGGTACAAGGGAATGCAGAGTGCCTTCTAGAAGGCCTCCCTTCCCTGGGGCAAGAGCACCATCTTCCAAGAAATATCATCACCATTTCTGATAGTACATGAAGCTAAGTCCAAGATCCAAGGCAAAGTGAGAAATGTGTTCAGATAATCTCATTAGACTTCTTCCTAGTAACCAGATTAAAAGTTCTATTGGCAGTTACGATACAGCAGCAAGAAGTCGATAATTTTTATAAATTTATTTAAAGAGAGAAAGAGAGGGGGCGCCTGGGTGGCACAGTCGGTTAAGCGTCCGACTTCAGCCAGGTCACGATCTCGTGGTCCGTGAGTTCGAGCCCTGCGTCAGGCTCTGGGCTGATGGCTCAGAGCCTGGAGCCTGTTTCCGATTCTGTGTCTCCCTCTCTCTCTGCCCCTCCCCTGTTCATGCTCTCTCTCTGTCCCAAAAATAAATAAACGTTGAAAAAAAATTTAAAAAAAAAAAAAATAAAAATAAATAAATAAATAAAGAGAGAAAGAGAGAGCATGCAGCAGTGGAGGGCAGAGAGAGAGGGAGAGAGAGAATCCCAAGAAGACTCCATGCTGTCAGCATGGAGCCCCATGCAGGGCTCGAACCCATGAACCATTAGATCATGACCTGAGTGGAAATCAAGAGTCAGATGCTCAACTCACAGAGCCACCCATACATTCCTTGAAATCTATGCATTTTAACCTTCCCCACAATCTTTTGGTGATGATTATTACATTGAACTAAGTAAGCTAAATTTTGTAAGGTGATATTTTTATTACATATTTATATCTTCCAAATCTATGCAGAGCATGCATTACTTTTTTACTGATAAAATAACTAACATCATCCATAATTATATAAACAAAGAGAATAATTTTTGTCAGCCTTTTATAACCCTGTTGATTTATTTTATCAGAAATGCAGCCTCTGATTGCACAGATCAAGACGAGTATTTATAGAGGGTAATTGATGGCACTAGTGAGATTTTAAATTCAGCATTTGCTCGTTAGAGGAATAGTTATGCAGTGTTCTGGTTAACACAAATTTTGAAATTTCAGACTGCTTATCTTGGAATCTTGTTGGAACCTCATAAACATTTTTGAATGAACTGATGAGGCAGTAATGAGAGGAGGAGGAAAGACACATTTTTATGCATTTTCAGGTAGTTTTCCTCTTCCCAGACACAGAATAAACTTTCTAAATGGCCAACATTAGATTTATTTTATTCTCCTTTGATTTATTTTTTAAAGTACTTTGATTTATTTTTTAAAGTCCGGTTTATAACTTTGTAGCTTGTGGAAAGTGTAAGTTTTCCACTTGACTGGTAGTTTAAGTTTATGATATTGCTTTAAATTGAATTGAATTTAAATTTAAACATCCCCAAGTTTCAGCGTCTTAAGTGTAATTTTTCTTCATACAGCAGTTCCATGAGGTGATTCTCCTCGGTGAGTGGATATTCCGCGTAACAATTCAGGATCCAACCTCCTTCTATCACATGGCTGTGATTTATGCTGAAGTTTTAAAGATGTATACTTGGATAAAAAAGCATACAGAAGGGACAACTGCTTCTTAACCAACCCAAAAGATAACATTATCCTCTTAAAGCAGATGTCATTAAAGTCATCCATTTGATAACTGTTTCTCATCATCAAACGCAAAGTCACCCTGGCGTGAACAAATACGCTGGATATGTGTAAATATACTAATCCATTATGGAAGATCCTTGAAGTCAAGGACATTTTTGTTTACCTGTGTATTCATCTTTTTGTTGCTATTTTTTTCTCTTTGGGTGTGAACTCATCTAGTCAGTCCCTCTAGCCATCCTGTCTCATAAAAGGGGGTAAGGGGACCTAAGAAAACTTGCAAGGCCTCAGCCCAGAGACTCGTGTCTACTAAAAGACTGAGAATTATCATAAAATTAAAGATGTTTTCCCCTTCTTCATACCTTACCACCACATCTAAAGAGCTCTAATGTAGTAAGAGTGGTTTTCAGCTGAAAAGTCTGCATGATTCTGAGGAGGGGCATTTTTTTTTTTAATGTTTATTTATTTTTGAGAAAGAGAGAGAGACAGAGACAGAGTGAAAATGGGGAAGGGGCAGAGAGAGAGAGAGGGAGACACAGAAGCAGGTTCCAGGCTCTGGTCTGTCAGCACAGAGCCCAATGCGGGGCTTAAACTCACAGACTATGAGATCATGACCTGAGTCGAATTCGGATGCTTAACAACTGAGCCACCCAGGTGACCCTCTGAGTAGGAGGATTTAGAGAAGCCCCAAGTCAACAGGGGAGAGAAAATAGAGATATTTAGAAGAATTTGAAATCTCTGGCACTTCCAGCTAGAGCAAATACCAAACACAACCCAACTCCTAGTCAGATTAACATAAATCCTCTCAGTAAAAGCTTACTTCTCCAATTTCTTATTACTTGATAAGCATGGCAAACTTTGAAAAACTAAATAACCAGGCATGCCAAAGGCAAGTAAAAAACAGTCTGAAGAGGCAAAGCAAGTACCAGAATCTGACTCAGATATGAAAATGTCAGAATTATGAGACAAGGAATGTAAAATAACTATGATTAATATGTTAAATACTATAACATAAATGAAGAATACCTTTGGCTGACAAAATGGTAGATTCAATGTGGCCAAGGGGAGAATGAATAAGCTTGAAGAAGGATCAACAAAAACATACCAAATTGATACACACAGAGGCAAAAAAAAATGGGACGAAAAAGAAAAAAAATAGACCATCAAAGACTTGTGAGTGTGCTGGACAATTTCCAAAGGTGGAACATATACAGTATTGAAATGTCAGAAGAGGAAGTTGGAAAAAAAAGTCAAAGAAATGTTTGAGAAAATGGTATCTGTGAAATTTCTGAAATTAATAACACATACCAAATTATAGATCAAGGAATGTCAGGCACCACCCATTGAGTTACCCACCCCAAATGGCACATGGACGTATCATCTACAGATGGCAGAAAACCAAAGACAAAGAGAAAGTTTTAAAGAACATAGAGAGAAAAAAGTGTACCTTACTTACAGAGGAACTAAGTTAAAAAATTAACATGGACTTTTCATCAGAAATTATTCAAGCAAGAAGAGAACACAGTAAAATATTTAAATTAGTGAACAGAAAAAACACCCAATAATCTAGAATGATATACTCAGTGAACTTATAGTTCAAAAATGAAGGAGAAATAACAGCTTTTTCAGAAAATTACAAACTAATAGGACTTCATAGCCAGCATATTTGCACTGCAAAATGTTAAATAGAAGTGATGCAGGGAGAAAGAAAATTACTTAGGTTAAAAACTCAGATCTACAGTAAAGAAAGAATAGTGTTAAAAAAGAAAAACATGATGACAAAACAAAATATTTATGTTCTTATTGTCAATTTAACTAAACAGAATCATTATTTAAAGTAATGCTAGTAACCATATGTTGGATATTATAGCCAGTTGATAAGAGAAATGAATGACAGAAATGTCATAAGGGCCAGGGAAGGGAAGAATTGGAACTGCTCTGAAGTCAATTGCACTCCTCTTGGAACAGTATAGTGTTATATGAAGAGGAATTTAAATTATTTAAAAATGTATATTGCAAACTTTGAAGCTAACCAACAATTTTTAAAAATCATATAATAGATATGTTAAGAAACTGAGATAAAATGCATAATTAACATCAGAAAAAAAGAAAAAAAATAAAATTAAAACAAATGCAATGAATAGAAAATGTTAAAAATAGCAAATCTTTTTTTTTTTTTTTTAATTTTTTTTTTCAACGTTTATTTATTTTTGGGACAGAGAGAGACAGAGCATGAACGGGGGAGGGGCAGAGAGAGAGGGAGACACAGAATCGGAAACAGGCTCCAGGCTCTGAGCCATCAGCCCAGAGCCCGACGCGGGGCTCGAACTCACGGACCGCGAGATCGTGACCTGGCTGAAGTCGGACGCTTAACCGACTGCGCCACCCAGGCGCCCCAAAAATAGCAAATCTTAATCCAAATATATCCATAATTGCTTAAATATGAATATCTAAATATACCAATTCAAACACAGAAATTGTCAGACTGGACTAAAAATACAATTGTATGCTGTTAACAAGAAGCCTGCTTTAAATTTAAAACTGTTGGGATGGAAGTAAAGGAATGCAGGCAGATATAACATGGTGACGCCGATCAAAAGAATACTGGAATGGTTAGTATTAATTTTAGACAAAGTAAACTTCAGAATAAGAACAAGTATCAGCTTTAAAGTTGCTTCTTTGAAAATCAACGGGTCCTCTGAAAAGATCGATAAAATGTGTAAGCCTCTAGCCAAGCTAACCAAGAGAAAAAGAGAAAAGATAATACTAACAGTATCAGAAATTAAAGAAGACCATCCATCACTTCTGGTTCCTAAACATAAAAGGATAATAAAAGATTATGAACAACTCTATGCCCATAAATACAATGACTTAGATAATATATACCATGTACCAGCTCCTGGGGGGCCCGCGTGGCTCAGTGGTTAAGCGTCGGGCTTCGGCTCAAGTCATGATCTCGCGGTTTGTGAGTTCGAGCCCCGTGTCCGGCTTTGTGCTGACAGCTCAGAGGCTGGAGCCTGCTTCGGATTCTGTGTCTCCCTCTCTCTCTGCTCTTCCCCTGCTCACACACTGTCTCTTAATAATAAATAAAAGTTTAAAAAATTTAAAAAAAAAGAGAAAAAGATGTACCAATTCCTAGAAAGACAAAAATTACCAAAATTCATACAGAAAGAAAGTAATAGTTGAAATAGCTTTGTATCTATTAAGGGAATTGTATCAGTTAATAGCCCCCAAAGAAAGCACCAGTCCCAGATGTTTTTACTGGGAAATTGTAGCAAATGGAACAGGAGCTAATACTCCCTAACTCATTCTATGAGAGCAAGATTACCTTAATACCAAAACCAAAGACATTACAAGAAAGCAAAATCACAAATCAATATTTCTTATAAACCTAGATCCAAAATTCCTTTACAAAATATTAGAAAATTGAATTTAAAGGGGTGCCTGGGTGGCTCAGTTGGTTAAGCCTCTGATTTCGGCTCAGGTCATGATCTCATGGTTCACGAGTTCAAGCCCCACATCAGGCTCTGTCCTGACAGCTAAGAGCCCAGAGCCTATTTCAGATTCTGTCTCCCTCTCTCTCTGCCCCACCTCTCCATGTGCTCTGTCTCTCTCTGTCTCTGAAAAATGAATAAACATTAAAAAAAAAATTTTTTTTTGAAACTTGAATTTGACAATGTATAAAAAATGTTATACTCTATAAACAAATGAGATATTCCAAGGATGCCAGTTTGGTTCAACATTCAAAAATCAAACACTGTAACTCACCACATCAACAGACTAAAGAAGAAAAAACTTATGATTATATTAATTAATGCAGAAAAAAATTACACAAAATCCAATACCCATCAACAATAATATTTTTTAAAAATTTCAGAAACCTATACATATAAGGGAACTTCCTCAACTTGATAAAACAATACTAAATCCATCCGATTATATTATGCTTAGTGGTAAGAGAGTGTCTCCCTAACACTGGGAACAAAGCATTCTTATTTCCTTTCAGTATTATACCAGAAGTTATAGATAGTACAGTGAGACAATAAAAGAAAATAAGGAATGTGTTGGTTAGAAAAGAAGAAATAAAATGGTTTTTATGCATAACAGCACAATGGTTTATGTAGAAAATCCCAAAGAATCACCAAAAACCTCCTTTACCTATTAAATGAGTATAACAATGTTGTAATATAAAAGATTAACATACAATAGCAAATCGCTTTCTTATATACCATTAGTGACCCATTGCAATTGGGGGGCTACCATTTATAATAGTACCTGAAAATAAATGTTTAGATATATATCTAAAAAATATGAATAGAATCTATATGTGGAAAACTACAAAAGTCTAATGAAAGGCATAAAAGATCTAAATATTGCTAATGTTCTGTGTTCATAAATTGGAAGACTCAATATTTTAAGATGTTAATTCTGCCCTATTTGTTCTGTAGGTTTAATATCAGTTCAGTTGAAATTCCAGAAAGCTATTTTCTAGGTATTGACCAATCGATTCTACAAATTTATATGAGAAAGGAAAAGACTAAGAATGGCCAACCCAAACTGAAGAAGAAAATTGGAGGTCACTCACTGCCTGACGTTCAGACTTACTTTGGAGTGACATAATCCAGGTGGTTTTCTAGTGGCAAAATAATAGACACATAGATCAATGTATCAGGATAGAGAGCCCAGAAACAGACCCATATAAATGTAGTCTACTGATCTTGGGTAAAGAAGCAAAAATATCCAATGGAGAAATAATGGTCTTTCAGCAAGTGATTCTGAAGCAATTTGATGTTCAGATTTGTGGGGGCCAGTGAGGAACTAGGCACAGACCTTACAATAGAAACAAAACAAAAATTAAAAAAAAAAAAAAAACAACAAAAACCTCAAAGCTGATCATAGAGTTGAATATAAAGCACAAAATTTTAAAACTTCTAGTATG
The DNA here is from genome assembly GCF_028749965.1 of Puma concolor. NCBI lineage: Eukaryota > Metazoa > Chordata > Mammalia > Carnivora > Felidae > Puma > Puma concolor. Next base: position 20,127,851 of record NC_141672.1, read on the forward strand.
AGAAGATGTAAGAAAATCTATGTGACCTTGTATGTGGTGATGAGTTTTTAGATAAAACAGCAAAATCATGATCCATGAAAGCAAAATTGATAAGTTAGAATTTATTGCAATTAAAAAAAATTGAAATGCAAGCCACAGATTAGGAGAAAACATTTGCAAAATATCTAATACAAGACTTGTTTTCAAAATATGCAAAGAACTCTTAAATATCAACAATAAACAAAACAACCAATTAAAACATGGGCGAAGTATCTGACAGATCCCTCAACAAAGAAGATATATGCATGGCACATAATCATAATTAAAGATGTACCAATAAGTTTTTATTAACAAATTGCAGATTAAAATGAGATAGTACTACACTCCTATTAAAAAGGCTAAAAATCCCCAAATCTGACAATATCTACCCAAAGCTGGCACGGATTTGGAACAACAGGTTCTTTCATTCATTGCTGGTAGGAATGTAAATTGCTACTTTGGAAGACAGTTTGACAGTTTCTCACAAAGCTAGACACATTTTTACCATACAGTACAGTAGTTAGTCTACTTGATATTTACCCAATATATTTGAACACTTATGTGTACATGATAACCTGTATGTGTATGTTTATAGCAGCTTCATTCATAATCATCAAAAACTGGAAGCAACCAATAGGTCTTTCCATAGGTGAATGTATGCACAAATTGTTGTACATCCATAAATTGTAATACTATTCACTGCTAAAAAGAAATGAGCAAGTAAACCAAGAAAATCCATTCATAAAACTTAAATTCATATTGCTGATTGAAATAAACTATTCTGAAAGGTTGCATACTATCTGGTTTTAATTATATGGCCTTCTGGAAAAGCCAAAACGACAGAGAGGGTAAAAATATCAGTGACTGCCAGGCATTTGTAGAGATGGAAAGATATTTGAAAGGAACACAGAGCAGATATTTGTGATGATAAAACTATTCTGTGTAATATTATAATGGTGGATATATTTCAAAACCCATCGAACTTTAAAGTACGAAGCGTTGTTACAAATTTGAAAATGTGTGCAAAATTTAAAAAAATTAAGAAATCAGGAACACCAGGATGAATTGTGAAATGTTACAATAGAATCTATATTTATTTCAAATGTATACAACAACCTCACCAAAGAAGGTAGGGAAGAAAGGTGTTGACCTTAGTGTAGGAAATGAAATGTGTCTGTAAGACTAAAGGCTAAAGAAACTGTACACAAGGGCTATACTCTAGTTGATAATTTTCCCCAATGGGGGTATGGGTTAACAGTTCAGACACTGATATAAACATGTACATATATACTGGAACTGAACAATTTAGTAAATGGATGTAAGTTAGTTAGGTACCATCTGCCGATGGTAGAAACCAATGTCTCACTGCTGGAGTGGGAGTTTATAGGCAAGCAAGGGGAGAAGGCTGAAATATTTCATGTGTTGATGGATTGATTTGGAAATATCAGTAAGCACTCCATATTGATATTTACACTTATACTGAAATTTAACTTAAGGGATGCCTGGGTGGCTCAGGCGGTTGAGCATCTGACTTTGGCTCAGGTCATGATCTCATGGTTCTTGAGTTCAAGCCCCACATTGGGCTCTGTGCTGAACCTGCTTCAGATTCTGTGTCTCTCTCTCTCTCATGAGAGCATGATTTTGCTGTTTTATCCCCTCCTCCACTTGTGTTCAGTCTCTCTCAAAAATAAATAAACATTGAAAATATTTTTAACTTTAGACACACACACACACACACACACATATATATATATATATATATATATGTTAATGTACATGTGTCTTTCCTTGCTTTCTCAGCTGAGAGAGCATTGAAGCAAAGACACTCCAGCAGTAATTAGCAAGTCAAGCTCCCAGATCTTGATTTGTAATACTATTCGTCAAAAGAAGGCTGATATTTTTAAGGACAAGGACAGGAAACACAAGATGAGCTTGGCATCTTGCAGTGCCTGAAAGTAAGGAAGTTCTCAAACAAAAAAACATAATATGGGATAGGAGCCAGTTAAAAGAGCTCTCAATTACAAAGCTGGAGTGATCTGAACAAGGAAATAGACACAACAGTATCAGATTATAACCCACAGTATAAAAAAAAAAAAAATCCATGAGTTCCTAATGATACAAGTAAGTGATTAGATAGTTAAATAAATGGTCAATTAGAGACAAATCTCCTGTCCAGTAGAATTCCAAACATTTTATGTAGGTACTCTACCCCCAGGGGTAGCATGATAATTCTCCACTCCTTAAGTCTGAATTTCAAATAGTGACTTCCTTCCAGAGTATGATGGGGGAAAAGGAGGTGGGGATAGAAAAAATTAACTGCACAAAACCCTGAGAAATATTACTTCAGCCAAGTAATTAAGGTCAACATAAGTCATGTTGATAGTATGGACTCTTGATATAAGATGAAAATGGACTTTAATTCTGTGATCGTCCTTGCCAAAACACATAATCCTGATCTAATCATAGCAAGCATCATACAAATCTCAATGAGGAATGTTCTACAAAATAATTGGGCGGAACTCTCAAGGACATCACAAACAAAGACAGTCTGAGTAATTGTCACAGCCATGATGCTGCTGAAGGGAACAAGACAATGAAAGGCAGTGAGGTATCTGGATCATATCCTGGAAGACAAAAAAGACATTCAATAAAAACTAAGGAGATCTGAATAAAACCTGGACTTTAGTTAAATAACAATGTTCCAAGATTCGTTCATTCATTGTGACATACACCCCATGTTAGATGGTAATGAAAAGGGAACCTAGATGAGGACTGTATGAGAACTTTCTGTACAATCTTCACAACTGTTCTGTAAGTATAAACTGTTCTAAATAAAAATTTTATTTAAAACAAGTTGGGCACTCCTCTCTCTTTCTCAATCGCCCCACACATCCATTCAATTAGCAAGCGTAGTCATGTCGGTCTCCCATGGGCTCATGCCTATTTCCACACAAACATGTCTCAGTCTACATCCTCTAGAAATAAGAGCTTCAAGGAAGCATTATAGTCCTGACACCTTGTGTGTGACATGCTAGTCCAAGGATGAGAAGGTGACAAAATAATAGAAAATGTAAATGATGCCAGAAAATAGGTGAAACCATACATAATGGCGTGTTACAATACCGGCCACCAGCAGAATAATTGTAGCAGTGAAACCATATCTAGCTTCAGGTCATGAAAGGGAGAAAGAAGGGGAGTTTTATTTTGCTACATTTGCCTTGCCTCACATTTGCCGTTTATCAGGTTTTGTTTGTGTGGGAATTATCACTTGACTCCTACTCAAACCACAGATACTTTGTAAGATACTGATCAAACCACAGATCTCTTGTATCATGCAGTGACAGTCCATCCCAGCTGAGGTAGGACAGCGATGGAATACGAGTGGGATACTAACCAAGAGAGAAGGTGAGAGCTGAGGAAAATACAGAAGGCACGCAAATAGGGGTGTGCTGAATCCAGTTCATCATGGCTCACGAGAGCTGCTTCCCCATATCTCTTCCCAGCTACGTCTCCAGAGATACCATGATAGCTTGAATACGTCCATAGTAGGAATATTTCCAGCACAAAAATCGGTACCATCACACAGCAAGGTCTGTTTGCTTGATTACAGAGTCAGGTTATCAGCACACCACAGCCAGAAAGGGTTGTGTCCAAAGAAGAACCCGACCCGGATTAACTGTACTGTCTCCACTACTCCCACCTCAGGTCAAGACGTGCGTACCTCTTCCCTAGACCCTAGTAGAGAGCTTCCTGTATGTTCTGCTTTCTTTCTGTCTTGCTTCCCACATTTGATTCTCCAAACAACAGTACGTGATATTGTTAAAACATGTATCAGGACATGCAACTCCCCTGTTCACTATCATTCAGTGGCCCCTAATTTAGAATCAAATGTAAATACCTTACACGTTTTGAAAGTGATCTGGTACCCGCTTAACTCTCTGGGACCATATTCTACCACACATCCTATCCGTCTCACCGGCTTTCTCTCTGTCCTTCAAATGTCCCAAGATATTTCCAAATTTGGGACATTGAGCCTGCTGTTCATGCTATATTAGAGGCTCGTCAGATGGTTGGCTTATTTCTTTCACTGGCACTTAAATGTATCTTAAATGTCCCCAGCTTTGTAAGGGATTTCTTTTTTTATTTTTTTTTATAATTTTTTAAATGTTTTTATTTATTTTTGAGAGAAAGAGAGACAGTGCGAGCAAGGGAGAGGCTGAGAGAGAAGGAGACACAGAATCTGAAGACAGGCTCCGGGTTCCGAGCTGTCAACACAGAGCCCCCCGGGGCTCGAATTCAGGAATTGTGAGATCATGTCCCAAGCCAAAGTCCAACACTTAACTGACTTGAGCCACCCAGGCACCCCCTGTAAGGGATTTCTTAACTGCAACATCTCAAACAATGTCCCTCCCTCTTTCTCCATCTCATTGCCTGATTTATTTTCTTCCAGTATTTCTCCATTCTTTTCTTTTCTTTTCTTTTTTTAATGTCTATTCATTTTTGAGAGAGAGCGAGAGAGAGAGAGCATGAATGGGGACGAGGCAGAGACAGAAAGGGAGACACATTATCTGAAGCAGGATCCAGGCTCTGAGCTGTCAGCACAGAGTCTGATGTGGGGCTGGAATTCACAGATGGCAAGATCATGATCTGAGCTGAAGTCAGACGTGCGTGTGTGCGTGTGTGTGTGCGTGTGAGTGTGGGGGGATGATGGAACTCAGACCTGTCTGCTGGTTTCATAAACTACTCAGTTTCATAAACTGAGAATTGCTCATATCAGCCAGCCTCACACCCAGTTCAAATAGGTGCCTCTCTTAGTGAGTACTTAGGCCATATTTGGTCTTGGTCCTGTGCTTACATGAATTGTGCATTCAGCCTTATACCAAACATAACAATACAAGCAAAAAATATGAAGTAATGCCAGTTCTTTAGATGAAAGTCACAAATTATGGAAGTTGAATTTATTTAATAAGGAATGAAAAGCATGAAATTGGAAAATGGACTTGCTACACTAGTAAAATTTTATAGAGAAAGAATTAAAACAAACCAAAGGCCTCTTGATATCACTTCTAATTATCCAGATACTCTTTATTAGAACAACAGTGCTTCTAACACAAAGGATTTCTTATTTCCTAGTGATGGTATGATAGGCATCCCTAATAATTTTCCAGATCTTTATAAATCCATGGAAAAATTACTTAGGTAAACACTTTCCTGAAACATCTTTACAAAATGATCAAATATTTGAGGCTATGATGGAGTGAGAGATTTATGCATGGATATATTTCTAACAGCATTACTTATAATAGAAAAAAACTGGAAAAAATTATAGTGTAGGCTAAGCACCTTATGGTTCATAAATATGACAGAATATTGGTCTGTTCTAGTTCTATAAAAATTAAAACACATTATTAAATTTTATAGCATAATGATGAAAGCAATTGTATGAAGAAAAGGGGAGGGATTATGGGTAATTATATTCCTTTTATCTCTTTTCTAATTCATTTAACTTGGTGAGTACTATCCTAACTTGAAGTCTATATTTATAATAATAGTTGCTTTTTAGAGTCTTTGTATTATCTTTATGCAGTTTGTAGAATCTAAGAGTTAATAGTTTAACTCATTAAGTTCATTCAGAAAATTATTACATAGGTGTTACAAAGTTAGTTAGGTCTTCAGTTCATAGGAAATTTTATTCAGGACAGTATCATTTCTCTGAAACAAGAAAAAACAGGTTGTTTTTATAAACTTGCCGCAAATAGCTGTGTGACCTTGGTACAAACACTGTACCTTCAATATGTACACTTGGTTGGGGGCCCTATTAACTCTAAGATTTTACAAAACAGAAGCTGATGTTTCCAAGTGTAGATATGAAATATTAAGCAGACCTACCTCAGAGATTAGAACTGGAATTTCCTCTAAGGAGAGAGGCAAAGAATTGAGACCAGTGAATACTTTGGTGAATATTATAAGTCACCGGGACTCCATTTTAGCCATGAAAAATACACGTTCTTAGTTTTTCCTCTTTCTTAACATAAAATATCACGGTCCACTCACATTTCCTCTTCTATCACTTCCGTCCCTTGTGTTTTCCAACCACATAATAGTAAAGGCTACCATGGTGTACAATTGCCTACCACCGTTAAGAGTATGGGCTTTAAGTTAAGAACGATCTGAAATTAAGTACTGTTTCCATCAGTGACTAGTTATGCAGACGTAGACAAAGAATTTACATTTGCTATGTCTGAGTTGCTGCATCTCAAAATCCACAGATGATGTCTATTGGCAAGATTTAGAGTGAGGGAGAAATATAGTTCCTACAGTGCTTAGCATGCAGAAACTGTTCAAAATGTCAGTCGCCCCTTCCCCAATATCACCTACTACCTAACTGTACAAACTATATTATATTCTGCTAAGTTCAGTGACCACATCATGTAAAGTAACACAGAATACAATTATTTGTATTCCTTGCAGCAACTAGAACACTGCCTTGAGCATCATAGGTACTGTCTAAATATTTGTAGATGGATTTACGGACCACAAGATTTCTTTTATGGTCAAAGAAGGCTATATAAATGAAAATTATTTTATCTGCCTTTTTCCTCTTCTGAGTGTTATTTTTTCACAAAGCTTATACTCATTAAAATTCTATTAATCAACACATTCTATCTAACTGACTTGCTGAAAGATTCTTCTATTTAATCAGGCTAATCAAACAAAGGACACAATTGTTGTTGCTTTGCTACGCAATGCAAATATCTTTACAAAGTGTGCACATAAATAATACCAGATGCATTTCCTAAAGAAATAGAAACAGATAGATATATTGGCTTTATGTAACGCCACCATCATGTTTTGACTAACTGTCAAAATTGTACAAAAACACACTAGGGGCTTTATTTCTTTGAGAATTGGTGCCGTTTTCAAAAATATTTAAATGTGTCTCATATCATCAAGAGATTTTACCTCTATAGTAACTGAACAAAGAGTCACAATTGCATTAATATGAGGGATGCTATCTATGTGTCATTGTTTGGATGCATATTCCCCTCTATGATAGCAGCAGTCATCATTTTCAGCCAGTTGTTAATGAATACCATTTGGTAAAGAAATAACTTCTGTAATAGAACTGGCCTGTCCCTGAAGTCATTTTCTGACTGCTCCCAACACTCATTGGCTCTGCAACCCAGCGTGGACACAGACATTGGCTGTGGTGGAATTCTGGCTCATTGGCAGCCATTATTGTGATAGCCATTTATCATAGAAGCAGAATCATGTGTGAGGCCATTTTCTTCCCAAATGAATGGGCATGTTATTAAATGAACATGAACATTAGCTCCCACTCACTCTCTGCACCCTACACAATATCCCTAACATCCAATCAAGTGAACTATTACATTTATTTGAAGAAAAGTAAAAGTTAATAAAAAGCAATAACTCAAACCATGACTGATACGAATTTTATATGAATTTTACACTTATTTTGGATTTCAACTTACTGACATTGTTGATCCTGAATTCAATTTTGGTTCTATGGCTAATTATCTCTTATAATAATTTTAAGGCAATCCACAGATTAAATGAATCTAAGACATAATGACTTTATATTATCTAAGATTTTTTTTTGGCTCAAATATTCTTCTAGATTTATGCCCATAAAAATCACACAGTGGCATTATAGCTATCATTTTCCAATCAAAGTTGAATGTAGTAATTTATTAGCAAGACAGCAAATACTTGTTGAACACCAACTACATGGAAACATTATGTTGAATATTTGTGAAAAGTAATTATGAATATGTTAAGATTCTTGGCTTTACTTGATTTTATTGTATTTCTTCTTTGACTATACTATCTATATTATTTTTAAAAAAGTAATAAAAATCAGATTCATTAAACATGTTATATGTACCAGGTAAGGATTTATGAAGACAAAATGGAATGATGCAGAATTCATGGGTGATGGGACCAAGTATTTTAGTTTAAATACTAACTCTGGAATTCCATACCCATGCTGGCCTAGTCAGTTACATTTTTGGAGTTTCATCTGCAAAAAAAAAAATTGTGATAAAAATGGCTTTCACTGTTGTAAAGACTATAGATAATGTATGCGAAACAACTGGAGTACAATATACAATATAAATGGTTGTTCTTTTCATATCATTGTATATTCTCAGTATCATTTACCTCTCAGTGGAAAGAGAAAAAAATCTTAAAATATGGGTATTAGCCTTGTTAACAGATGAGGAAACTAAGGGAGAATTAATTTAAATAATCTACCCAATTTATCAGCAAAATAAGGAGAAATTGGTTCTCGATTTACATGATTCTCACTCTAAACCCAATTACGTCTGTTCCAACATGCTGGTCTAAAAGTAACGAGTGCTAGGACTTGCTTGTCTGGGTAATATGGCCAATCCAAGATCACTGAGGCTTAGCAAGTACAGCAGAGAAGACCATGGCCCCAAGCAAACAGTGCTAATGACCAAGGGCATACAAGCTGGTGTTTACATCAACAAGACCTCGGGAGCTGCTGAAGGCAAAACTGAGGGCATTGGTTCACAGAATGGTGGAACCGTGGCAGAAAGGCTTTTAAAGATCTTGGCCCAGTTGTGCTCAGAATTATAATTCTGAGTCAATGCAAGACATGCTACAGCAGAATCCAGCTTAAAAGGAAAGTGCCACTTAGGTACGTTTGGGCATTTAGTGCGTGAAGACAGATGTCCTGGTTGGCCACATTCTTGTAAGGGAAAAACGTGAAAACCAGGAATTTGGACAGGAAGCTTTAGCAGAAGTTGAAAAACATGCAGATGACTTAGGACAGAACATTTCACTAATGATGTGAAGAAATCTTGCAGAAGATAAGGGGATAGATTATGCCCCACCCAAACCCATTCAGACTTTTAAATCAAGGGGTAAAAGCCTAAATACAGTACAAAAACATTACAAACTAAACATATATCACCATGCCAGTTTCTGCCAGCTGGCTCACAAGAAATTAACCCTGGTGCCACGGTAAAGTTCTATATAGAAAGACATGACAAGAAACTCACAGAGCATTAGATCTCAGAGGGCACAGGCTGGAAGCAGCAGACTCCGTCCAAAACATGAAGTATTCCCAAAGTATAATAGGTTTTATTTTTAACAGCTCAGGGCCTGATGCAGAGGGTACCCTGTGTGTGTATGGGTGCATTTGTGAGGGGTTAAGGAGGGAGACCTGAAATCCCTTAATTCCTATAACCTGCAACTGAGTCAAGCAAGGGAAGTCAGGACAGACATAGAAATAAGAGCTGGAATGGTGACTCATACGGATCCTCTCGATAGTCATTTTGGAATTATTATAATGAAAAAATATGTCATATACATGTACATTTTAGATATTGTATATGTTATATATAAATGCACATATATGGATATATATGTATGCATATGCTGCACATATATGGATATATATGTATGCATATGCTGCACATATATGGATATATATGTATGCATATGCACATGCACATATACATTTTACCAAATGAAACGGAAATATGGGGGCAATAACACAGATTCTGGAAGCCATTCATGCAAAAAATTAGATTGGGATTTTAGAAATTATTCCACAAATTTTAGTGCACACATGCAGTCTTCTGTAAATATATGAATAATAGCAATTTAAAAATATATTATATTGGGGTGCCTGGGTGCCTCAGTCAGTTAAGTGTCCAACTTCAACTTAGGTTATGATCTCCTGGTTTGTGAGTTCAAGCCCCACATCAGGCTCTGCCCTGAAAATGCTGAGCTTGTTTGGGATTCTCTCTGTCCCTCTTTCTTCCCATCCCCCATTCGCTCTCTTTCTTTCAAAATAGATAAATAAGCTTTAAAAAAAGTAAATAAATAAAATAAAAATATATGATCTAAAAGAAAGACATTATAAGATAAATTTATTAATTAGGTACATACGGGTATAATAGGATATATACAAATCATGTATATTTCCCCAATGACCAAATTTTGGAAGACTATTCAATGCAAGCCAACAAACTTGTAGACAGTATTTTATTGGTTATAACGTAAACCAAATAGGATATTCTTAAGCATTGAGGCATAAATATTCATATTTCTGCTTTATGACTTGTATAGTCATGTATGTAATTCCAAGGATGTAGAATATTACACAGATTATGTCTTTATATAATTCTAGTGTTCATGAAAGTTCCAATATATGATTTATTTATACACTTATGTTGACTACAAGTTTTTGGAGGGTAGCAGTGAGATTCCCAGGACTGCCAGGCTCACTGGAGTTTTCCTGGGGCACAAACAGATGAATGATATTGAAGGAATTTAGCATATGCATCCCAAAATATGCCACTTTGTCTTATTGGTTATGTTGACTCAGAGGCACATGAAACATTGCAGATACTCCAAAGGAGATAAAATCCTCATGTGAAAGGTGACTCTCTTACCAGGAAGAAGAACCAACCATTCTCAGCACCAGAGATGGCCACTCCAGGCTGAGAATGTCATTGCAAACAAAACTTGCTAAAATAACTCTTAGTTTCTGCTAGTCTCCTCCCTATAGTTTAATTACTTTTCCATAATTTCTCCTCTTTGTTCAAGCTAGTAAATAATCACTTAGGCCTAGTCACTTTTCTGGGTCTTCATTTTTCTTTTTTTCTTTTTTTTATTTATTTTTGAGAGAGAGAGAGAGAGAGACAGAGACAGAGAGAGACAGAATGAAAGTGGGGGAGGGGCAGAGAGCGAGGGAGACACAGAATCTGAAGCGGGGTCTAGGCTCTGAGCTGTGAGCACAGAGCCCAAGGCTGGGCTTGAGCTAAAGAACCATAAGAGCATGACCTGAGCCAAAGTCGGATGCTTAACTAACTGAGCCACCCGGTGCACCTGGGTCTTAATGTTTTCTTGTGAGGGCTCCCACGTACATGTAAATAAAATTTGTATGTTTTTTTCCCATCAATCGGCCCTCTCAGTCTCAGCCAGAGACTATTGGAGGGGGAAGGGACATTTTACCTTCCATGTAGTACAAAACAGAAAGTCCTGAAATAGAGTCAAGGATATATGACAGCTTAATATATACTAAAGATGGAATCTCAAGGTAGGAGGGTTAAGGGATTTAAAAAATAAACGGTATTGTAGCAATGTGATTGGCTTGGAAAATCATGCAGCTGGATTCAAATTTCATACAATATATCAGAATAAATTCCAATTGTACTGGATACTTAAAATTAAACCAAACCAAAAACAAATGCTGGAAGAAAACATGAGTGCCTTATTTTATAACTTAGGAGTGTGGGACTCCCTGAATGTGACACAAAGCAAAGAGCCAACTGAAAATCTGGATAGATTTTATTATACAAAGATAATCAAAATGTTACCTTTGCGTGGGGAAATTTACCCAGAGAAACTGAACAAATCAACTGCACTAAGGAAATTTCACTATAGAAGAAGGTCTTATCTGATAGCAAAAAAATATAGAGAGGAAAATTTGAATTCACAGAGCAGCTGCAAAACTTCTTTTGTCTTTAAAATGTGACTGTTCTTTCTTAGTCGTTTCAAAGTTCAGGGAAGTTCAGGAAAAGATAGAAAAGCATCATTTAAAGAAAAATTTTCTCATCAGACAGTTCAAAAACTAATTTTCCTGAACAAAGATTGACCTCCCATTTGGCCGATTTTTATATTTGTACTTATAAAATAATTATAATATATTCTTTAAAAATTTTTTTAATGTTTTATTTATTTTTGAGACAGAGAGAGAGCACGAGCGGGGGAGGGGCAGAGAGAGAGAGAGAGAGAGAGAGAGAGAGAGAGAGAGAGAGAGAATCTGAAACAAGCTCCAGGTTCTGAGCTGTCAGTGCAGAGCCCGACCCTGGGCTTGAACCCACAAACCATGAGATCATGACCTGAGCTGAAGTCAGACGCTTAACTGCCTGAGCCACCCAGGTGCCCCAAATTATAATACATTCTTAAATTTACTAAATTACAAACAACAGTAAAGGCTTGAGAAGAAACCTCATGTTTCTGGAAACAGTAGTTTCCATAGTACCAATGCTATATGCTACCCATTACTTATAATGACCTTTTAATTTTTAATGCTCATTCCAACATTTAGATACAAAATAGAACCACTGGGATAGGATGATATTGGTATAAAGTAAGTCAACATTCCTGATAGAGAGAATAAGTAATGCAATATTTGCAATTTGCCTTGCAAAATCATCAGAAAAAGAGGAGTTACACAAATATTTACAAAAATGTTTAAGGTCCAGGAAAGTTATTGGACAGAGCTAAGCATAAAGGCACAGAGAGCCTGGACACACAAATGTCTTCTTCCAACAAAAAAACTCATAGCTGCACTTATATATGCAATGTAAATAAAATAGTAGCCTATTTGAATTTGGTTTTGAAGGACCCTGCAGATGAATTCAGTACACAGATAAGGACAGGGTTCACATGAAAGAGATTCAATGTGCTCGTCCTCTTGAGACTGTGCTGGAGGGATCAGCTATGTCAACCTCATACTCAAAATGGTCTGCATGTTTATCAAGACTATTTTTTTTCTTCCTCCTCAGCAGCTAGACTGGGAGCTGGAGCCATATGGTCAGTGACTCACAAGGAAGGCAAAGAAAGAGAGATCTGTGATACAAGACTAGCATTGATCAAGCTAGACAAAAACACAACTGTGCAAAATTACAAAAAAACAAACAATTCTTTCACCATATTTGCAGTACAGCTACATTAATGGACATCCCCACGTCATACTAGACACTCTGTATTTATTTTTCTGATGGATTTCCCTATAATCTGTTTCAGATTATCTTGGCTTACAAAAATACGTTTTTTTTGCCCAAGAGTGGAGACCACCAAGGAACTACATATGCACACATATAAAATGTCATTCCTTTAGTCCTGAATTTAGACTATTACTCAGTTCTTTCTATCTAAAAACAAACAAACATCCACCTCGCTTACCCGTCCTCCTCCCTAAAACTTTTCTACGTAGCTTTGGGTCAAAATGATGAAATTTCCCTGAAGTATGGTTAATCTAGCACTTCTGAAACAAGTTGACATTTTGGCAATTCCTGCTGTGATTCCTGCCTGTCTGTATTACCCACAAGGCCACAGGACCTTCTGCCCCACATATTAATATTGAAAAGGCATTGTCTGTATTACAATGACCCAGAGCAAAGAGAGAAACTGTCTGTTTTTCATGGATGATGCTGTTTGCAAATGTTTCTCATACCTCTAGTGACTGATACACTTGACAGCTTTCAGAGAACATTTGTTAGGGTTATTTCTGCTTATTTTAGTCCTAAATTGTGAGGAAGACAGTGAAAAATAACCATTTTGAATACACAGTTTTTGCTACAAACTGTGCTAGACACATATACACTTCAGCTTAATGAAATCTCATGAACATCCCCAAGTCAAGTAACTGGCTAATGGCTATGCAGAGTGTACCTGGCCCATCGCTTTGGATGCAGCTATATGCCTACAAAGTCTACATATGAACTTTCTATTTTCCGAGAACAATTATTGGGGTTGTAGATTTTTTTTTTTTTTTAGGTTACAGGGTTTCAGAACTTTGATAATTGGTTCTTTTCTTCAAGTAAGTTAAGTGAAGGCCTTTGAGCAACAGAATGATGGCATTTGATTTAAATCAGTGGTTAAGTCATGATTCTATCTTTACAACACCCTTCTCTGTTCATCAGTATACTTGATCAGAAATAAGTGTATGTTATTTACTATGTTGGTGTAAAATAATAATAACACGAAGTTGTCATCTAATCAAAGTGTTGATAACTAAAAAGGAAAGAGAGTGGCTGTCCAAAAACAGCCTCTCAGCACAGACAGTTCAATACCCTACACCTGAATGGAGTAGCTGTGTACCTCGTTAGTGTAATTACTCTCCAACGCATGACAAAATGGACATGCTCCAAGCAATGCTGTGAAAACATACCGGCATGGCCGTAGAAATGCAATAGCTTTAAAATTGTATGAGGTTTTCATTTTTCAAAACAACCTATTTGGCTGTTACCAATTAAAGTGAAAACTCATAGAAAACCACACTTAAAAATTCTATTACTGGATTTGACTCAATGGCATCAGTACCCAAGGGAAACTTTGCATTTGTAAAGGGTTTCATCGGTAATCAAACAACTCAGAAACAGACCGGGAACCCAGGGAGACTCCGGGGATGAAAATGAGCCACTCCAGGCCCCAGTCAATGCTTTCCCTTTACCGTATTCACTCTATCAGCCTGGATCAACTTGACCTGGATAGAGAAAAAGAAAAAGAAATAAGGTTTAACACGGAAGGCAACAACATCTTTCACTTCCTTCAAAACAGATAGGTTTACGACGAAACAGATTTTTGTGAGGTTTGCCAAATTTGGAAACAATTCACTGCAATATGTGCATAATCAGAAAAAAAATATCTGCTAATAAAAATAGTATTACTGATGCTCTCGAGCCAGCTGTGTTTTCTGTGAATTTCACTCAGTTTCCACATGGAATTGCTTTAATGGTAAGGATAATGAAGGTATTTTCCTCCCAAAAGATACCCAAAGGATACTACCCATAGGAATCATTCCATTCAACAGTGAATTCAGCAATGGGAAGTAGCAGCTGTGAAAGTGTCGTCCAGCTGCTCTATGAAACCCAGTGTGGTAGAAGAAGATGATTTATCAAGACGTGACAGATTTTCTTATTAAGAATTTGGCCCACAGTGTTAAGCAAAGCAGCTAGACATAATCACCCTCTGAAGTTGTGAATGTGGTGAGTGTGAAAAAAAAAGTGCATTTAACAGACTCCAGAAAATGGGAAGGAACGTTGTGGATGTTGAGATGTAGATTGATAAGGACTGTGGTTTTCTAAATGATGTGTGTTTCTATCATCACGGTGACAGGGAAGCAGCTAATTGGAGGATCTCAGTCCCAAAGTTGCAGATTTGACAGTGTCCCCATAAACTATGGGCTCTCGGACACTGTCTAGTTTCACATTCTAACATTAATGCCTCAAATAAGTCTATTGGAGAAACAGTACAGCCCATGATTTGCAAATCCATAATGACATACTTCATGAGGATTTGGAAACACTTGACTTTCAGCCCCTACACTGTGAAATGAAACACAAGAGATAGTCTGGCCATAGACAGCTTAATCATGTACTCCAACTATAAGATGGCTTGGTAATTTAGAATCATGACTTTCAAATTAACCTAAGATGAAAATTGTATGGGTCATCAGAAATGTGGGATGAGCAGCTGAAAAAAAAAATGACAAGGGGGCCCATCATGGGTGATAACAGGGAAAGAGCCTCTGTGGTCAGTCCTAGAAGACAGAGCTTCCAATCAGCACAGTCTTTTGAACAACTGAAACACCTTGTCGAACACCACCTAAACTCCTATCATTCAGAAAGACAAAAACGCTTCTCAGAAACATAACTGGACAACATGCAGAGTGACAGATAACAATTTTGCGAGTTAAGGTTTTCTTTTGGCCTCCATATCTCCCAACTTGGTCTGAAAACGCCAACATCCCAAAGCATGGCAGATGTGGACAGAAAATTCTCCAGCATGTCATTTCTTTTGCGGCAACGTCTACTCTTTCTAGCCAAAAGACTAGGAAAGGGGCAGCCTAGCAAGGCAGGAGGTTTTAGACAAAAACTTCTCTACTCCAGTCAAAAAACACAGGAAAAAAAAAGTTACAGCCTCAACACCAACCCCAGCCTCCACCCCAGCCCCCACCAGCAAAATCCAGCGGGGAACCTAGACTTTCACCCCTCCAGGCTCTGTAGTTCATTCCCTGCTTCGACTGGGTCTCTGCTGAATTCTTATTTTCCTCTTACTGCTATCCTTTCACTTTGTTCATTTTTTTTTCCTTCAGAACTTATCACGCTTTACCATTAAATGAGAACATGAATTTATTCTTTAAGTCTATTTTCTTCTCCCCTATGAGTACTTTAGTTATATGAGGGCAGGGCACCGTGTCTGTCTTCGTCATCGTTGTGTCCCCAGCACAAGAATAGTGCCAGGCATATAATGAGCACTCGATCGATATCAAAGGAATTAACTTGTAGAAGGAAAACATCTTTTATTCAATAATAAGGACAATAATAATACTAGTGAAAAAGCAACAATGGTTTGTTAGGTTACATGATGTTCTACTAGGAATCAACAAATACTCTTTTCCAGAGCCTGGGTGGCTCAGTTGGTTAAGCTTCTGAATCTTGGTTTCGGCTCCAGTTGTGATCTCACAGTCGGTGGGTTTGAGCACTGCATTGGGCTCTGTGCCAACAACATGGAGCTTGCTTCAGATTCTCTAGCCCCCTCTCTCTGCCCTTCCCCTGCTTTCTCTCAAAACAAATCAATAAACGTAAAAAATACGTTCCCCCTCAGTATGGACGGTACATATGTCATGAACTAAACAAGACAATATAGAAAAGCTTTTAGCATAATTGATGTTATTTCTAGATGAGGATGCCAACGTACAAAATTTAACTGTCACGAGATCACACCTCTTGACTGCCGAGTGGAACTTCAGCTTGTGTGACTGACAGCTGGAATTGTGTGTCTACTGCGTGTCTCCCAAGTGGGAGTTCACAGATCAGTGCTTATCCATTGCTTCAAATGATATGAAGATCCTTTCTAATTTTTTTAAGTTTATTAATTTATTTTCAGAGAGGTGGAGTGCGAGGAGGGGAATGGTGGGGGGGGGGGGAGGAGAATCCCAAGTAGGTTCCAGGCTGTCAGCACAGAGCCCTACACGGGGCTCATTTCCATGAACCAGGAGATCATGACTGAAATCAAGAATCAGATGCTCAACTGACTGAGCCACCCAGGTGCTGCATATGGAGATCTTTTTAATGATGCAGCTCCCTGGACTCTTCACTTAAATAATTAAAATTTGGGGGTAAATTTCAAGGTGATATTTTAGTTTTTTGGGTGATTCTGATATAAAGTTAAGTCAGTGTATGAGTCAGCATTTGGCAAAGAAACAAAACACATCTGTGCATGTGTGTGTGTGTGTGTGTGTGTGTGTGTGTATTAAGAGATTTATAATAGATAATTGTCTCACATGATGATAGAGGCTAAGAAGGCCCAAGGTTTGCAGTTGGCATGTTGGGGAACCAGGAGAGCTGATGTGTAGTTCAAAGGCCTGGGAGCCAATGGTATATTTCCAGTCCAAGTCTGAAGGCCTGAGAACCCGGAGAGCCAATGATCTAAAGTCCAGTCTGAAAGCCAGCAAGCTGGAGACTGAAAAAGAGCTGACTTTTTAGTAGAGTTAAAAGGCAGAAAAAGACCAATGTGTAGTTCAACAGTCAGGCCTGAGGTATTCCCTCTTACTCAAGACTTTTTGTTTTATTCAGGTTTTCAATTGATTGTGTGAGGCCTACCCACATTAAGGAGGTCAGTCTACTTTACTCAACAGACTGATTGAAATGTTAATCTTATCCAGATACATGCTTGGAGCATTTGGGTGTCTCAGTCGGTTAAGCATCCACCAAGGCTTTGTTATGATCTTGCAGTTCGTGGGTTTGAGCCCCGCATCAGGCTCTGTGCTGACAGCTTGCTCAGAGCCTGCAGCCTGATTCTTTTCAGATTCTGTGTTTCCCTCTCTCTCTGCCCCTCCCCCACTCTCACTCTGTCTCTCTGTCTCTGTCTCTCTCTCAAAAATAAACATTAGCAAAATGAAATCTTTATCCAGAAACACCCTTGCAGACACACCCAGAATAGCGTTTGGCCAAATGTGTGGGCACCCTGTGGCCAGTCAAGTTGGCACATAAAATTAACCATCACAGTCAGGAAAACATAAAAACCATGTTTTACCATTATTATACAATTAGTATTTTCCAGACATTTTGATAAATATTTTATATAAATCTTCTTCCAGAATAATTCTGCAAGCTAAATATTATTCCTCTCCAGATTGTACAGGTGAGAAACTGAAGTCATAGAAGAAAACAATTAACTTAATTTTAATGGCCAGTGAAAGACACAACAAAGATTTGAGGGTACACAATTAATCTTTATGCTATATCACTTTATTTATTTATTTTTTTTATTTTTATTTTTTTTAAATTTTTTTTTCAACGTTTATTTATTTTTGGGACAGAGAGAGACAGAGCATGAACGGGCGAGGGGCAGAGAGAGAGGGAGACACAGAATCAGAAACAGGCTCCAGGCTCTGAGCCATCAGCCCAGAGCCCCACGCGGGGCTCGAACTCACAGACTGCGAGATCGTGACCTGGCTGAAGTCGGACGCTTAACCGACTGCGCCACCCAGGCGCCCCTATGCTATATCACTTTATGACACCATCAGGCTGCTTCCAAAATTCATATGCATTTCTGGGGTAGACATGTAGCTGATTATCATTTTCCTTTGGGTTATGAGTAAATATATAATCATAATTCTAGTCGAAAACAATTCATACGCTAAAAACTAAGAGGATAAGTTAATGTCTGTTATAAGGGAAACAGCCAGAGACAGTATGATACCACAGCTAGTAACAGAATGTTTCTATTTCCAGGGCCAGAGGGGTTAAGTAGTTGAGGGGTTATTGGAAATGAAGAAAGCTGTGTGGAGGAGTTGGTCTGACTATAACTTTATCCTCTGGCGAAGGAAAGAACCAAGAATAGTGACCTGCAGGGAGCAGGTGAGGGAAGGACATAGCAAGCTCTTACCTCATTCTCTTCCTCTGATCTTCCCTTGGTGCTCTTCTGTGTGACCTGAATTCAAGAGGAAAGCAGAGGGCAGGGGAATCCATTGGTGAAGTCCACACAGACCAGCCTCCTGGGATACAGCGCAGGTTGGAAAAGGGGAGACAAGGGATCCAGAAGAGGAACAAGGGATCTTAGAAAAGAAAGGTAACACTTCCATCAAAAACTAGCCTGGCATAAGTGAGATGGAGAAGAAATCAGATGGAATCAGAGATGCTCTGGGAGTACAACTATAAATACCTAGGGGTTAGGTGACCGGACGCTTACCCAGGGGAAAGGAAGGCTTAGGGTGCACACAGATTCAGTTAGCTGAATCCTCATGGCAGTCAAGCTGAAGGTCAATGCTAAGTGTTTTGTGCATGGCTTCTATAAAATGGGGCGCAAATGTCCTGCTTCCTAATCCTGATCCATTCCTCTGGGAGCAACAAGTGAAACGACATGGCCACGGTGAATTTTTACCTGGACTGACCATTTATTACGTGGCAGCTGTTGTTTCTCAGTAGACTCTTTGGAGTAAATATAGAACCTCATTTAAACAAAATCCAATCTTTCTTGAAATAGTACCTAATTTTATATAAACAAATACAGTATGTAAAGGTATAGATATGCCCCATAAATTTTCCTATGTATATTGTACTTGGAGAGTCTTCTAAGAATAGGAAAATTTAAAAACATAATTAAATATATTTTTTCAGCTGGAGGTTATGCTAGTTATGAAGCTTTTAAATGAGGGGATACTTAAAATGACAATAACTCACATTAGGGTAGCATCTTAAGTTTGATAGTTCGAGTTAACAACAGTGTTATTTTATCATTTATCCAAAGTCAGCTGAATATCTGTAGGCACTGAGCACTATTGTGGGAACTGGGAAAATAGCAGTTTACATCCCAGAGACAAACAGAAAAGACTGAGGTGAAGAAATGCATTCAGGAGATAGCAGGGTGGCGAGAGTGACTACTATGTAGTTAATAAGGGTCAGAATCTTAAGGATGCGGTTGAGGCAGGCAAAAGCCAGGTCCTGGCAGGATCCCAGGACTCTCATAAGGACTTTGGTCCTAGAGGGATAAGAAGACACAGGAGGCGTCTGAGCAGGTAAGTGGTGTGGCCAGGGTTACATTTTAAAACATCACTCCAGCTACTGTGTAGAGAATAGCTCCTCCAGCGACAAGAGAAGGAGCAGGAAAGCCAAAGAAGGATCTGGAAAACCAATTAATCAGGAAGTTTCCTGATTCATTAGAAGCCAGGATCAGAACCCAGCTATACTTACTTAGAAAGATGCCCCCCCCCCCATCATTATTCTCAATGCCTTCCCACACTACAGGGTGTGAGCCATTCTTTGGTTTCCTGAACAAACCAAATATTTGCCTGCCATCAGACCAAGTGTAAACACAAACCTCTTCATTAGAAGCATCTGTTCTGTAAACACTTTTGAGGAAAAAAAAATGATGATTTTCTTTCCTTCTTAAAAGGACAAATGTAGCTGTCCACACCTCCACAGGGTTACAGAAACAGAGACAGCTGTTTAGGATCTCTAAGTGTCCACACAGAGGCTAAGATTACAGAGGTAGTTTTGTCTATAAATCACCATGTGGCTGTAGACACGCCATGAAATTATTTATAACTGTGCTCACGGCCTTTAGGGACATGAATTGACTGCGTGTGTGGACCTGAGTACACGTATCTAGTATAGAACACCAAATCGGGGAAGAACATGTGAAGTGGATGGTTCCTAAATAAACTAGATGTGCATTCTATCCTTAGCAGTTGTCATGGACTGAATGCTTGTATTCAAAATTTGACTCCAAAATTTGTGTGTCAAAGCCATAACTCCCAGTGTGGCAATATTTACAGATAAGGCTTCTCAAGTAGTAATTAAAGTTAAATGAGATCATAATTGTGTGTGTGGTGGGGGGGGGGGCTCTAATACAAGAGGATTAGTGTCCTTATAAGGAGACACATCGAAGACCTTGCCCCTCAGTGTTCTTTAAAGAGGTCATGTGAATACACAGCAAGAAGGCAGCCATCCACAGACCAAGGAGAGAAACTCCACCAGCCCCCAACTGTGCTAGCCTCTTGATCTTGGACTTCCCGTCTCCATAGCTGTGAGAAAATAAATTTCTGTTGTGTAAGCCACCTAGTCGATGATATTTTGTTATGACAGCTGAAGCAGACTAATACAGCTGTTGAAAAACAGAGGTTTCTTGTTTTCTTGTTTGTTTGTTTGTTATTTTGTCCTGGGTACGTAGACCAAAGCCAAAAGGCAAGGTCACTTCATTACGGGAAACGAAATCTAACTCTTGCATCA
This sequence comes from Puma concolor, assembly GCF_028749965.1. Classification (NCBI taxonomy): domain Eukaryota; kingdom Metazoa; phylum Chordata; class Mammalia; order Carnivora; family Felidae; genus Puma; species Puma concolor. Next base: position 20,148,895 of record NC_141672.1, read on the forward strand.
GAAAGTACATAATTTCATGCATCCGACTTTTTACAAAATCTTATTTTAACTCAAGACCAGAATTTCATAGCCTATCACAACATTACATTTGGGAGGACATAGAAGCCCTTACGTTTTGGAAAATCAGAAAACGAGTTACTTTTAACAAATGAGTACTTAGCGTCTACTTTCCATTTTTGGCACTGAAGTGATTACATTCTCATTTTAATCTCATTTTATACCCAAATGGGTTGAAATGTCGTGATGACTCATTTCAAACCTCGAATTATCATTTGTGATTAATCCCACCTACACTGGAAAGTTTTTGCTGGATCTCTCTACTGAGGGGTGGGTTCCATGTTTCAGTATCCTATTGCTGTATAATGTGAACTGTCAACCATTCTATTTGCGGGTGGAAGTACGCAATATAGGGATGGAAAATTAGCTGTCAAGTTTCCTTTTCCTGAAAGATGAAGCATTGGGAAAACTCCAGTGAAAAGAAAAAAAAAAACTCACCAAGGAAATAATCATCCACAAACCATGTTTTACTGCCTCAAAACAAAGGGAAGCAGTTTATCTCAAGTACATGTTGATGTTGAAAATGATTCAGCTTCATCATATCGCAGGGAGAACCGTCTGAAGCATATACCCGGGAGAACCAAAGTCTCTCGGGAGAACGTTCAAGGTCAGAGTTTTCAAACATTAGACATTGCAGATCCAGCCAAATCTAATCCCCCCATGAACTTTTCTTTATACATAGTAAACCATTAAAAAGAGACAGAACAGGGATTTCTAAATATTTCTCCCATTAAATATCATTATATTTTATAATACACTTCCCCATCTTTAAAACGGACTAAGATCTGATTTATCAAATTAGTTTGAAGTTGAAAATTTTAACAATGGAGTAGATCAATCTTCCCCAGAAGAGACTTCTAAACATTGTTCCCAGAGCTCTTGTTGTTTTAAACATGTCAGAGTTGGCGGAAATGTTGAGGCGAGAGCACTAACAGAGGAGTTATTTATTATATCATGATTTAGACTACACAAAAGATAATTAACCTCTTTAAGCCTCGGGTTCTCCAATTGGAAAAATGTACCGAATAACATAAATGTCATGGAGTGGTGCCGAGGCTTGAACGGAGCATTGGATGCAGAGTACCTGGCATATTGTAGATGCCAAATAAATAGTGGCTCCTGAAGAGCATCTTCCTAATGGTTACCAAAATCTTCATCTTCTACATTGTGAGTTGTTACTCAAATAGGGGTCTCTAGAGAGTAGTAAAGAGACCATTGTGGCTATGGACTGGCTCAAACAGAATGTAAGGATTATAGAGTTATTGCAAAATACTTTTTGAATTTAAGAAAGTTCTTTGGACTGAATTATGTCCCTGCCCCTGTCGAATTCATATGCCGAAGCCCTAACCCCCAAGGTGATTATCGCTGCAGACAAGGCCTGTGAGCAGGTGACAGATTGAATGAGTTCATATGGTTGAGACCCTATTCTGATAGAGGTGGTGCCCCTAAAAAAAGGAAGAGATACCAGGGCTCATTCTTTTTGCCATGCGAAGATACAACGAGAAGGTAGCCAGGAAGAGAGACCTCACTAGGAATCAAATTAGCTGACATCTTGAGCTTGGACTTTAGAACTCAGAAAATATTTCTGTTTAAATAACCTAGTCTACTGCATTTTGTCTGACAGAGCGGACTAAGGCAGGAAACATTAAGGGCTAATTGCTTTGTTTGTTTGTTTGTTTGTTTGTTTGTTTGTTTTAGCTTAAGCAACTATAGAAAGAAACAAATATAGACACAAATCACATTACCCAAAAGATAGTATGAAGATTCATTATACCTTTAGATTCTTGAAACAGAGATGTCCAGCACTGGCATATGTGATCGAAGCTGTGTTTCCATAGGCGAGCATTTCCAGCTTAGAAATCATAAAATTGTTCAATTTTAATGTGTGTCATACTTCCATGATTAAAACATATGTCATAGAAGTTTGTTTTGATCAAGATTATTTTTATATGCATAAAAATTCATTAAAAATGCATGGAGTGGGGCACCTGGGTGGCTCAGTAGGTTGGGCGTCTGACTTCGGCTCAGGTCATGATCTCACAGTTTGTGGGTTCAAGCCCTGCATTGGGCTCTGTGCTGACAGCTCGGAGCCTGGAGCCTGCTTTGGATTCTGTCTCTCTCTCTCTCTCTCTCTCTGCCCCTCCCCTGCTCCTGCTCTGTCTCTTTCTCCCAAGAAAATAAACATTAAAAAATTTCAAAAAATGCACGGAGTGATAGCAATTTGTATGTTATTTGTACAAAGTGATATAGTGAGAACAAATGACTATATCTGAAAGCAGTTGGCTGTCAGATCCATATTAAAGAAAACACAAACAAAATTAATTTATTCAATATTTTTATTCTTCATTAGGTTTTTGATTTAGTCTTTAATGTTGCCAGGAGGCAGGACAGTTCCATTGAATTTTTTTCTGAAATTATATGTAAAAGATTATTATACCCAAAAGAGCATTTTGCTCTTAATATCTATTACTGCTTGGAAATATGGTCCCTACACACACTTCATATGCATATGCACATATGCACATTTGTATGCATGTGTGCATGTTTATTTGTATTTTGGCAAAACAAATATGAGTACGATAGACAATACCCCTTTCTTTGGTATAGAAGTAACATTATTGATTCATTTTTATGGAATAAATTTGTAATATGAAAAAGAATGGCACACATTTGTCTGAATACACACATCAGAAAAAATGTTCAAGGCAAAAAACAAAGCGAGTTTTTTCTTTCTTTTTTTTTTTGCAAGTTCAGCTTATTTTACACGGAAGATATGGGTTAAGAATGAATTTAAAATCTCATAATGCCATTTCTCTTCATCTAATTTAATTGAATTGAGTGCAGGAGCAGTTTTCAATCTCAATACTAGGCTTACTATACCAGTAGGTTGAGGGAAAAATTCCACTGTCTCACTACCTCGGGGGCCACAAATAGAAACTCCAACCCAGACTGGCCATGCAAAATCCTATTATTTTTCCCTCCAGTAACACCCTTGAGTTGTTTTTGTTGTTGCCGCACATTTGAAATTAAGCCATCTATTTTTTGAATGCCAATTATGCATCTGAAATATGCTCTTCATATGTCGAAAACATTTGAACGCGTGTCAACTATAGAATTCTACCAGATTTGGGAATTAGGTCCCTGCCTTCCCAAAAGACCATGGGACGCTCTAGTGTTTGTGGTCTGATCATGTTTGAATTCCCAGAGTGCAGCAGAATACACAAAAGAGGGATTTGACAAAATATATTGCATTGAATTAAAAGAATCAGCTACACAGAAAAAAAGAAAAAAAATTCTATCCCTTTTTTGAGAGCCTACGTTGACAAAACATCTATAAAGCAATAGATGTCTAGCTATCTCTGGGACTGCAGTTAAACTCTGAGAATGATTGTCTAAAACATCCGTGAATGAAATTTGCTGAGAATGTTGCTTGATAGGGTGTCCGTGTATTTTTCTAATGTTTTAAAGGTCTACTGACTTTTTTAATTGCATAAAGATATAGAAATTAGCTAAGATGTTAATGTGAGTCAATGGGAAACCCTCTTGGGCATGGCTTCAAGACTTAGCCTCTTATCTAGTTCCAGCTATTGTTGTCGCGGACAGTCTGACACTGACTGTCGTGGACAGTCTCTGCTTTAAGCAGCTTGCTGCAAGTGTTGTTTGACAGAGGCATCACAAGGCACAGTAGGTCTTCTGACTTTCTGCCCAGAGATCCTCTGACACTGAGTACGTGCGCCCCGTGGACGGTTTGGCAATCATACATGCAAAGTGCTTACGTGTTGGAAGGTGGACCAACACATAAATAACTTCCCTTTTTACCCCTGTGCTGGCTGGTTTGAAACACACCAGAAGCCTTCTTAGAGCTCCTTTGGACCAAGTAAATAGTATTCTCTTGAGGTAGCCACTTCAATAACATATTTTTTGGATGAGTTTTTACTCTTTATTCTATCTGGCTCCCTAAAATGACATTTCTGAATAAACCATTCATAGATTAACCTTTGTCTCAGAGTTGGCTTTGGGAAAGCCCAGGCTAAGACACTGAATCTCCTTGTTATTTAAAATATTCTTGGTTGCCAAATTGTTCTGTCAAGTCACAGGGCGCTAAAAATGATAATAACAAAATAATTTAAAAAGCAGACTTGTTAAACTACTGATACGATCCTGGAAAGTCATTGAAAATATGACTTCATAGCATATTTGAATTAATCCCCAAGAATTTGAATAGGAAAAAGTGATGGGAAGATTGCAGTATCCCCAGTGCTGTGTAGTAAATATGAAACAAATTCAAGAGTCCGTCTAACTACTGCCGTTAGTACCATACTCATATGGACAGCAATTTAAATTCTGCAGAATAAGATCCTCCCTTGAATTAATGTCATTAATTTGAAATGCATTGGCCTTGTAGGTCAGCTTGTAGTTAGTGTTTATACGTGTCTTTGCTTTTTGGTTATATGGGAACTATAAGGATGAGGAATTTAAAACTACATCCACGTCTGCATTTGTTTATAGAACAGTATATTAAAATATTTTGAGTCAACACTAGAGGTTTATGAGTGGATTCTCCCCAGATGAATCCATATATTACTCAGCTTTTGGAAATTGTTCAAAGGTGAGGACCCGGACTGACTACCCTTGGGATTATTTATCACTATTAACAGAAATTCAGGAACCAGGTTCACCAGAGAATGTAATCAAGGACTGTCACTTTATATTATTACATTATAGCATTTATTTTTATGAAAAATACAATAAATTATTCCCCACAGCTTTCTCCAAGTTCGTTTAATTTCAAAGAGTCAGATGACAATGCCCATGAAATCTACAGTCCATCCACCTGAAAGCCTGTCTGTGTTCACTCAAGATCGGCGTAACCCAACAGATGTTTCTGCTTTAAAGGTCATGGAGAATTTATAAACAGTTTCTTCTTTCCTGTTTTCCTGAAGTTTAAATAGTTCTAAAGTCAAAAGAATGTAATATAAGTCTCACGATCAAATCCAAAGATAATAAATATCTAGAGAATGTAGTCTTTTACAGAAGGCCTTTCCACAAACACCCGCAACCACTGAACTGTGGTCGGTTTTGTAGTCACACAGACCTGGGTTCAAATCCTCTTTTTGCCACTTCCTGTTTCTATGACAATTACGGGCTTAGAAAAACGATATGCCATTTTGAGTATAAGTTTATTGATCTGGAGAGTAAGGTGAAATAATATCAATGTAAGTGATGTGTGCCAATACGCTTTTTATGCGGTGTCTGCAACGTATAGAATATCAAAAGCACTGAAATAGACAAATACACACATGGATGCATATTTATGTATCATCAATATGATTTGCACCTTATGTGCCTTTAACTCATTCTTTAGTTAACACGACACAGTTTTCCTGTTCTCTTTCCCTAAAAAAAAAATGATCACATATAAAGTAAGAAAAAGGTTTTAAAGCCAAGCAATACAGACTTTGGTTTTGTGAAAACCAAAGGAAACAATGTATGGAAATGGCTGATCACAATGCCTGGCAGAGTAAATACATATTTACTTTGAAGCTTTGTTTCTGAAATACAAGAAGAAATGAAGACATTCTCACCTAAAAATAATACTAAAAATAAAACCAGAAATGATTTTAAAACGAAGTAAGTGACTAAATAAAAACATCAAGTGATGTATTGGAAAAATAAATGATTAAGAGTAAGTGTTTTCAAGCAATAGAAATTGCCCTATGACCTGTTGAATGTGTGGGTGAACTGGGGAAATTAAAGTAAACTGGGTTCAGAATGGATAGAAACCAGGGCCAGCATGGTCTGACCCCTATTTAGTGGATACTGGTGAGGGACATCAAGTCACTATAGGATCCAGGCTCTTCCAGGGTGACTAGCATCTCCTGTTTCTTTTGAAATGTTTATTTATTTATTTTGAGAGAGAGCGAGCGAGCAGGGGAGGGGCAGACAGGGAGAGAGAGAATTCCAAGCATACTCCACTTTGTCAACATTGAGTCTGACATGGGGCTGGATCCCATAAACCATGAGATCATGACCTTAGTGGAAACCAAGAGTCAGGCATTCAAGCAACTGAGCCACCCAGGCACCCCTAGCACCTCCTGTTTTTACTTTTATTCCTGGATTTTCCTCATCTCAGTTCCACTCTCCATTTTCCCATGTTATTCCAGCAGAATTTCATCTCTCTTGTTTGAGTCACAAACTTGAGGAGGGGAGGGAGGTAGCTGGATTTTTTTATTTTTGGTTGCCAAATCTATTGGGTCTGCACACAAAGGACATACAGGAAAGTCTCCCGAAGGAAAGCTGGGTTCTTCTTACCAGATGAAGGGGGAATACCTGGCAAGACTAAAATTATAAATGTTTACTATGACTCTAGTTATTGTCACAACTGTCATGAATTCAAAACTAAAAAGTAAGTCAAAGATCAGGCTGAGGAAATACGATGGGTAAATGAGTGACATCCTATAGTCATGGTGGCTACTCTTGGGATATTAAGAATTAGATGTGTGACTTCTGTGTCTATCCACTACAGTATTTTCCTGATGGAGCAGAGCATCGGGGTCCCCTTTAACCCCCAATAAAGCATACGGACATTCTTCATTCATTGGGCAGCCTCATTAACCTAGTAACTGATCCTGGGAAGAGCAGATGCCTCTGGGTTCATTTTCACCATTTATAAACTTCAATATTTTCTCAGATTTAATTTCTACTATTGAAATCTCTTTGGTAAGTATATTTGAAAGTGTGACTTTTCTTTCGTCCTTTTTCTTCTTTTTCTATAGGCAGAAGTTGAAGAGAGCCATGAAATTCAATTATTCTGATTCTGCGTGGGCCAGCTATAGGAAACAGGCCATACAGTTGAAACACAGAAACATCATTACATTCCCAGTTGTGTGGCATCGCACAATACTTTGTGGAGTCAGTATCAGGGGGATCACACAACTGTCTCACTTGCTCTTGTTACGTGTGCCAGGACAAAAATGCACAGGTGGAAAACTCACTGCCCCTGTGTGTCTGAAATTTTCTAGCACCATTATCTGAAATCACTAAGGTCAGGCACACAGGCCATCCGAGTCAGCTCTTCTACTGGATTCTGTTAGCTCAAGCCATATGGTTAAGTGGCCAATTCAAGATGGATGTTGAAAAGGTTTGGATTGCTGATAACAGATATCAATGTGTTTTTTTCCCAAATTCTCTTTTCTCTTCCTACACTTTCTCTTCATCTTCTTTTTCTTCCTTGTTCTTCTCCCTATCTTTTCTCCAGAATCTGGCTAATGGTGATAGGAAAAGCTAACAAGAAAGAAACCCTTACCAGAGTCTAGCAGTGACATCTGATTGTGTTACTTGTGAAGGGTAATCATAAATGACTTTAAAAATGATCCCTGGCAGGTATCCTCTAAGATAGCTCCCAATGATCTTGCCTCTTGATATTTACAGCTTTGTGTAATTCTCTCCCCCTGAATAATTTGTGACTAATCAATACAATATGGCAATACTGAGGGAATGTCACTTCTGTAATTAGGTTACAAGGGATGGTGACTTCTGTCTTGCTGACAGACTCTGTGTGTCTCTCTCTCCCAGCTGCAGGTTTGATAGAGCAAGCTGCCACATGGGAGAGTCTATGTGCCAAGGACTGGGGGGCAGACTCTAGACGTCAGCCAGAAAAGATCTAAAGCCCTGCTTCTGACAACCCTGGAGAAACTGAGGAAATGCCAATAGCCACATGAGTTACCTTGGAAGTGGATCCTTGTATAATTGAGCCTTTGGAAGAGACCTCAGTCTCAGCAGACACTTTGATTGTTGGCTTCTGAGAGGCTGTGATAGAAGACCAGCTAAGCCATGCGTAACTTCTGGACTCACAGAAACTATGAGATAATAAGCCTGTGTTGTTTCAAGCTACTGCTGTAGCAAGTAATCTGTTACACAACAATTGGCAAGTAATAGGACTCTTAGTCTAGATTCTTTCTGAAAAGAAATTATCTTCCTCATCACCTGAGAAGGGCTGAGGATACAGACATGAAAAATGTGTGGACTTCAAATGATAAAATCCAATACAGTTTTGTTTCATTGTGACATAAATGAACTTAATGAAGGTGAGACACTTTATACAGAATACACAGTTATTTCTGACATTCTGAAACTTAAGTGAAAAGAAAATTATTTTTTTCTTCCCTACTATGGACATTAACCTTTGGATCTTTAACTGTAGCATGGAATGACAAAATAATAGCATTTTTGGACCTACGTGTTGACACAATCTGTATTAGTTGGCGTAATAGTAACTACTGTAATAAATAAAACCAAAAAAGTAGCATATATAGTAGTCATTTATCTCATTCACATTAGGGTCAAAATGCATGTTTCTGATCTAAGAAATCCTGGGTTTTTCAGTCTTAGGTTCTGCCATTTTTAATTCATTTCCAATCTTTCCACGGAAGGAGTAAATGGATAGAATATTGTTCATAAAAAACAATTATGAGCATTGTCGGGAATTGGCTGGCATAATTTCTACCAACATGTCTTTGGCCATAAAGTAATGTCATCATGCCTAATGCAAGGGAGACTGGAGAATATGGCCCAGCTGTTCCCCGTAGAAATTATAAATGGATATGGTGACCAGCAAAACAGCCTCTACCACACATTCTGACTCTTCCACTTTACAAATGAGAAAATGGAGATTTAAGGAGAGATTCAATGCACTTGATGATGTCGACACCATGAAACCGATTTCAGACATAGGACTAGAACAAGTTCTTGTAACTTTTGTTTGCTACATTTTCTGTGAGTTAATCCATTTGTTAAAAAGGAAAACAAATAAGTATTTTTATAGAGCTTTCAAAGACTAAAGTTATTAAAAATTTTGGTAAACTATTATTAAAAGCCATTTGCAAAGATTCAAATATATGATTGATCAACATGTAATTACTTAGGATGCCAGTTTAAAAAAAGTAAACCAGGGGTCTCTGTTTGTGTTGAAAGGGCAAATAAAATATAACATTTCTCTAACCTCATATTAATGAAAATTAATTAATGGAAGTGTAGTTCAATTGCAAGAAAACATTTGGGGCATATGTAGGTTTACTAGGTGCATCGCTTTAATTAGAAGTATGTAATTCCATTACCATTTATTTTAACTAAATTTAAATTTCATGCCATTAGATCAGCAGTGTCTGAAAGAAAAATAAATGATATTGAATCTCAAATGAGTTGTATAGATCTTAACATTCATTAACCTTTTATTTAAATGAGCTATTTCAGAGAGGTCTAGGTGACCATGGGATTGGGAAATTTAGTTAGCCTGAACTTTCCAAATGGAATTGTGCTGCTTCTAACTCCTAGACACCCTAATTCTGCTTTCACGGTAGACTGGTCAGTTCTCAAAGCCTTAGTTAAGTTAGTTCATGAAACAAATATATTTTTTCCCTTTATACTCACCTAAACACACACACACACACACACACACACACACACACATTTTGCTTTAAGTTTATCTATTTATTTAGAGACAGCATGTGAGTGGGCAAGGGGCAGAGAGAGAGAGAATACCAAGCAGGCTCCATTCTCAGCCTGGAGCCCAACGTGGGGCTGGATCTCATAACCATGAGGTCCTTACCTGAGCTGACACCAAGAGTGGAATGCTTAATTGGCTAAGCCACCCAGGTGCCCTCAACACTGATATATTTTTAATCAGATTTTTTTCTTAACTATGACGTTAAACATAATCATCTTGCTTACTAGTTTTCTAACTGGAATGAGGTTTTTATCTCTTTTTTAAAAAAAGGCTCATCGAAGCATAAGAGACTCTTAAAAACTGAGAACAAACTGAGGGTTGATGGGGGGGTGGGAAGGAGGGAAGGGTAGGTGATGGGCATTGAAGAGGGCATCTTTTGGGATGAGCACTGGGTGTTGCATGGAAACCAATTTGACAATAAATTTAATATGTTAAAAAAAAGGCTGATAATAATTTTGAATTCGAAATCACTTTTATTTGTGATTAAAAAAAACTTTTATTTGTGATTTTAAACAACTGCTTTTAACCACAGAAAATAAAATACAATGTACTTACCATTCAGCATTCCACAGGACACAAATGTGGCCGCGTATTGTTGATAAGTTAACAATGCTACATTTAGACATCCAGATACCTTGCCTCTACTCTGCTAGCACTCCATAGCTATGACTTGGTAGTTTGGGTAGTGCAGTTATGCATCTCGAGTTAATAAAGCTGATAATGTATGATAGGCCGAGGTTTTAAGGGGTCCCATCTAGTATGGCAAAGTCTTGCAGGCATTTGCCGGTAAGGCCACTACATTGAGGAATTTGGTGGAAAGTTTAGTGAAGGACAAGGATTGGTCTAAGAGAGAGGTATGAAAGCATAATGGAATTCATTCTGCTTTAGGAAATGGACAGGATAAATGAGAGATATGTTGTGAATTGGTCTTATTTTAAACTGATGGTGTATAGGAGAAATCATATATTCATTTTAAAGTCGATAACCTAAAGATCAGAACTGGAGACCAAAAATTTCTTATATAAATAATTCACATACACATACACACATCAAAAAGTATTGGCTGAGCGATGTTGTTTTTAACTTCCGTAGGACACTTCATTTTTAATGGCTATTTGTAAGGCCCTGTGATGAATTGACTCATACATATAAAATGTTTTGACCTCCTTGGTACGAGCTACTGCTTCAAATCACATGATTATTGTTAGTGGGGGTGAGCACTGAATGAATAGAAGACAATTTGTATCAGTTTATGAGGGAATAACTGCAGAAAACTTTTTACAAAATGGAATTCATCTTTTTTTTCCCCTCATGTTTCAATGTTAACAGCAGAGAAAAATTCAAGGAACCTGAAACATCAAATATCTGGTCCTGCAAATTTGAGTTAAATCATCAGTCTCGTGTGATTATTGTTTAGGAAAATTACAAATAACCTTATTCTCACCCCATGGTTATTCTTTCTCAGAGCAACCTGGACCTATTTTCAGGAACATAGATTCTAAGTTCGAATTTGGCTATTGTATGTACATGGAGATACCAGAAGCATTTGTCTCTGTTTGCATATCTGGTACAAGTTCAACCGTCTTTGAAGACCAGCATTTCATCACCACATTCCTAAGCAGTTCTTTGATACCTGGGATTAAGTGCCACATCTCCTAGCTTGATATACTTGCTTTTGTTACGGTAGGTTTCCTTTCTTTATTCTTTGGAAGTTTAATTCTGTCAACTTGCCAGCTCTTTTGGCCTTTTAACTTGGCCTCACCATTGTAGAAGCCTTACATCACATGACTGGTGACATAAGAGACAAAGTTATCAACTCACATTTGATTAAAGGAAAAAATCCAAAATTCCAGAAATTTAGTGAAATTGAACCAATTTCTGGACATTTAAAGTTCTTGGGTGTGTTCTTTTTATCCCCTTCGTGTTTTGTCTAATTACAGTAAGCTTCATGTTGTCATCAGAGTTTATTCCTCTTTTTAATTTTTTTTTTAATTTTAATTTTTTGAATTTTATTTATGTAATCTCTAAGCCTAACATGGGGCTCAAACTCACAACCCTGAGATCAAGAGTAGCATGCTCTGCTGACTGAGCCAGCCAGACACCCCATGGTTATTTCCTTTTAAAATCAGTATATGGGCGCCTGGCTGACTCAGTTGATTAAGCGTCTGACTCAATTTTCAGTTCAGGTCGTGATTTTGTGGTGGTGGGATCAAACCCTGTGTCCAGCTCAGCACAGTGTGAGGAGTCTGCTTGGGATTATCTCTTTCTCCCTCTTTCTCTGCACCTTCCCCGCTCCTGCTCTCTCTCTCTCAAAATACGTAAATAAACTAAAAATAAAATAAAACAAAGTAAAATAAAATAAAATCAGTATATGCTATAATCGTGTATCATTGTAAACCTGAAAGGTTATATAAAATTAGGGAGCCATTTGTATTTCATTATAATTATAAACAGAATACAGGGGGCAGGCATAGTGAATTATAAGGGTTTTAAGGAAATGTTAATAAATTAAATGCATATTAAAGACAAAATATTTAAAGAGTCAAAATGACAAAATAAAAAAGGAGACACATTAAAAAGGTAACAGTTAAGGGAAATAATAACAACAGTAAACCAGGGGAGAATTCTAAAGCCTCTATTATTTTACAAACAGACAAGCCCTACAGAACAAATGTGAGATCAGTTGATGGCAATATGGGAGCTTTCTGGAGCCCACATTTCTTTTTTTTTTTTTTTTTTAACGTTTATTTATTTTTGAGACAGAGAGAGACAGAGCATGAGCAGGGGAGGGTCAGAGAGAGAGGGAGACACAGAATCTGAAACGGGCTCCAGGCTCTGAGCTGTCAGCACAGAGCCTGACGCGGGGCTCGAACTCACGGACTGTGAGATCATGACCTGAGCTGAAGTCGGCCGCATAACCGACTGAGCCACCCAGGCGCCCCATGGAGCCCACATTTCTAAACTCCCCTTGTGTGTATGGCTTAGCAGTTTGAATGAATCTTTCTCAGTGTTCAAAAGAAGAAAATATACTGGAAATAGATGATAGAAAAAGGTTTGAAATGCTGGAAAATCTCCCTGGGTTGAGTAACCCAGTAAGTTTGTCTGGGAATATGAAGAAAACATCATGTTTACCTCATGTTCACCCCCAAATTTGGTGCGTTTCTTCTAAATGCCATGATTTGGGTGATTTCCCAACTAGCTCAACTATCTGAGTGTGAAACTATATTAATGTTAAAATGATAGACATGAGAAAATGAAAAGAGAGACTAGCCTGTTGCCCTTAAGGGGGAGGAACACAAGGCTCAGAGTGGACCATCAACTAATATTTGTAGAATTGCATAGAATTAAATTAACATATTTTGAATCAAGTTAGGTTTAAAAAAAAAAATTTTAATGTATTGATCATTGGTCACTGTATGGTTTAGGGTGTGCCACAGTAACAAAGTAAAAATTTCAGAAGCTTAAAGTAAAAATGTTGAAAACTATCAAGAAAAAAAAGGTTAGGGGCGCCTGGGTGGCTCAGTCGTTAAGCGGCCGACTTCAGCTCAGGTCATGATCTCGAGGTCCATGAGTTCGAGCCCTGCATCGGGCTCTGTGCTGACAGCTCAGAGCCTGGAGCCTGCTTCAGATTCTGTGTCTCCCTCTCTCTGACCCTCCCCTGTCTCAAAAATAAATGAATGTTTAAAAAAAAAGGTTAAAAATTCTCCATCTTAACAAGCGTTCATCTCAAGTTGGCAAGGGACTCTGATTCATGTCTTATCCAAAGATTTACTAGTAAAGCCTGCACCGTGTCACTGGTTGAACTGCCATTGGTTGCTGTGGTAGGGGTAAAAGGGTAAAGGCACGTGAAGGATCATACTTGCTCAATAGTTTCTGCTCTTAAATAATACACATTTTTTACTTCTATTCTCGTTTCACTGACCAAAACAAGGCACATGGACATTTGAAGAGCACAGAAAAGCCTAATTGTGCCCAGTGTCCAGAAGGAGGAAAAACAGGAACATCAGGGATGGCCTGGAATAACCACCCATTGGATCTGATGGTTTGCACTGATAAACATGTGACAGATGTTATTGAAAGTGTTATCAATATTTAAAAAATGCACATTTGTATGTAATATATACTCATGTCTATATATGTATGTCTATATATGTCAATTTTAATGACCACTTTTGCTAATGATAATCAATAATATATTTTATAAAATCAAAAAAGAACAAAGTAAGGGAAACACAGAAAAATGCAAATTTTAGTTTCTTGGTCTACAAGGTCCTTGTAGTTTATTGAAGGCGGATGTTTTTAAAAAAGTAAAATGATTAATTTCTAATACATAAAGCATTTTAGTATCCCTTCCTCCTGATCCACAAGATCAGAATATTTCTCTTTTTTTTAATTTTTTTAAGGTTTATTTACTTTTGACACAGAGAGGTACACAGTGCAAGAGGGGAAGGGGCAGAGAGAGAGGGAGACGCAGAATCCGAAGCAGGCTCCAGGCTCTGGGCCGTCAGCACAGAGCCAGATGAAAGGCTCGAACCCACGAACCCGGAGATCATGACCCAAGCCAAAGTCGGACACGCAACCGACTAGGCCACCCAGGTGCCCCTAGGATATTTCTTAAGTAAGATTAAAGTAATTTTTTTAAAAATACAATTGAACAAAACTTAGAAAAGAAAACCAAAATAGATGTATATTGTTTATAAACGGTGTCACTTCACCATTAAAAGGGAATTCTCAGGCCCTCTTTGAGCTGAGTAAAATGATGCTAACTTGTTATACATTGTTTTTCTTTGAGAAGAACATATGGATCCAAGGATAAAAGCACAGAGCTATCTTGCATGATTTATGATGTTCTCTGCTTACCCAAGGCTCATTCTTGTTCTCTCATTCCCCTTTAGTAACATAACTTGGTCATTTCCCAAGTATTTTAAGATGATATTCACTTTATTCCTATCCCAGTAAATTTACAAAAATTCTTCATGTTTGCTTTCAAAGAATCGGTTCAAATCACAGATTTATTGCTCCCTACATGGCTGAATTCCAAGCAGAACTCTGTCAGTAATGATAATGGCAGCATGTATGGAGTGGAATAAGATAAAATAATTCCTCTTTTCTGCCTTTGAGGTTTTCCTAAGGCACCTTTATAGGCACAAGTAAGGTAAACAAATTCACAAACAGTGAAATGCCGGTAGTAAATTTTTAAAAGCTGAAAAATGACTACCTTTCAATGACTTTAGCTTATGAATCAAATGGGGAAATCAGATTTCTCAATTTAGTATAGGAAACAATCATCAGCCAAGGTCAGGGAACGTGAGTTGCGGGGCCAACCGCTTCAAAGAGGAATAACACTTTATTCAGAAACTTTAAAGTTTATGTTAATACAACTGTATTGTGAGTTGGTTAAACCAAAAACCAATGCTTTTAAAGTGTGATTTCCTATAATCTTTAAATGTATATTGTACATAGTATTTATTCTAAGTTTGTTTTATTTTCTTGTGCTGAAAAAGCCAATTAGCCCTTGGGAAAACTGTTATGAATATACCTTATATTTGTTGAGATAAATGTTTCAATATCTTCAAGTGTCTTTGTTTCTGCTGAATGACATTGTGGAAATAACCATTTACAGGGATGGAAACTAATTATCACTTTGACTTCCCTTTCTATTGAGAATATATACCTTTGCATAAAACAATAAATGTTTTCTGCACAATTGTGAAATCTAGGCTTTTTAATTCTTCTGATACCAAATGCAAAACCACACACACACACACACACACACACACACACACCTGCTACCTTTATGACTATTACACCATCTGGAGACAAAACTCCAGAGGTGGCTGTACCAGGAGAAGCTCCACCATTGCTACATAAACTAATACCGGAGGGTATGATCATCAGTGTAAGAATGGGAGGATGAATCTTTTATTGTTGAAATGGTGTTCACGTTATGCTGACTAGTGAAAAATATTTTACATGCTTCTCTGACCTTGCCTGAAAGTATTTAAGAAGCTGGTAAGCAGAGCGATACAGTGGAGCTCTAGTCTTAGAATCTCGTTGATTTCATAGCCTGCCTCTACGTACAGGTTTGTGTTGCTTGATCTACTGAGAAGTTTAGCTTCATTACGCCCCTTGGAGCCTACTCAATTCACGCCATGAAACATAAACAAACAAACAAACAAACAACCTGTTGAGTACTTAGGACAGAATGTTGGGGTATTGCCCAGTCCACGAGAATAGACAGTACAGGGGTAAACTTAGCATTTGCTCATTTTGTTGGACTTCCATTGAATGATTAGCTGGACCATTCTGTATGTCCTCACCATTTGAAGTCTTTCTGGGATCCCCAGGTTGGTCTTAGACAAAGTACCTTGCCTTTTTTTTTTTTTTTCATAGTCCCTGTTAGAGATTCTAGCAGAGATCAAACTTTCCTCCTTCTTCTTAAATCAGAGTTTCTGTTAATTTTCCACATTACGTTAACTCCCCACTATTAGACTCATTTTTTTGCATAAATAAGTGAATATATTGAATGCTAGCCTATCCTTATATGGCCTAGAATTTTATTTAGAAATAATGAGAAGGAACTCTCCTCACACAACATCATCTACTATATGAAGACAAGGAAAACAACAAAATCATGGCACCTGGAAACTTCTGTTTTTCTCTCCTGTGCTCTTGCTCATGCCTAATGCTGTCTTTCTGGTTCTGTCTACTGGAAACTGTTCATCACATTCACCAGTATAAAAGAATACTAGTAGCTTGCTAGTACTAGAAGACTAGTAGTGTATTCTTTCTTAAGGTGCTCCTCTTAAAATGATACAAAAATATGTTAGAGAAAATCAAAGCCTTTAATAAGCACATTAATTTATCAAAGTTAGATCTTCAGAATCTACCTTTGGGTCATCATTTTGAAAAAGACCTGACTGTTCTTGTCTTCCTGAAATCCTTCCCTCCCAGTGAATGCCTACTTTCCCCAACACATCAAGACAGAGTCCCAGAAAGTATGATTCTAGCACAGACTTGGCTAAAATATACAACCACCATTTGCATTGCTAACAATGTCTTTTTCAAATGGCAGAAATTATTCCAAGTCTTCAGTCAGAAGCATGAGCCGTGGTGCTGGGGTTTTCTGTTTTCCGTTATGTCTTGTTTTCCTCTCTGTGAAAGTTAGACCAACATGGCCCCATGATTCCACTTCCTGGTGTCCTGTGTAACATCTCCTTGTTGCTGGGTGGAGCTGGTGACTTACTTCCACCTAATAGAACATGTCAAAGGTGATGGAGTATCATTCCATTGATGATCTAGACTCTGTCTTGTTAGCAGATTGCTCTAGTCTTTTTCTCTTTCTTTCCCCCATAGGCTTTGAGGAAAAAAGCGTTATGAATCCTGCCACTACACCACTAAGAGAAAATAAGTTCTGCAAACAACCTGAAGGAGATTAGAAGCAGAACCTTATCGAGCTGAACCTTACTGAAAACCCAGCCCTGACTGTCACCTTGACTGCTGCCTGAGACATCCTAAGCAGGCGACACATTTAACCTGTGCCTGAACTCCTGACTCACGGAAACAGTGAGATGAAAAGTGCGTATTGTCATAAACTTCTAAGTTGATGGTAATTTGCTCTGCAACAGACACAACCAATAAACTCACTCCCTGATTCCAGATTATTCTCAAGATCTAAAACATCCTACAATTTTCTTGCAACTAGAGAATATTAAGTAGTTAATACTGCTTTTATGTCGTAGAGTCAGACTACTAAGGGAAAACATTGTACACACGAACACATACATACGATGTTACAAAAATGTTCCTTTTGTTGCTTATGTCTGCTGCATCTGTATCCACCTTATAGTAAATGGACGCATAGTAAATGGACCTACCTTGTAATATTGTTTCAGGGACAAAATTGAAAGTGTAATATAAGTATTATGCACAAATTCCCTTATGTGGGGCTCTATTACTCCCATTTATGTGTTTGTCATGGTTTAATTGAATACATTAGTAGAAATACTTTCCAAAGAAGACCGTATAACTAGGAAGCACAAGGAAAGTTTGCATAAAATGCTTAAGGGGCACATATTGACATGCACAATTTTCCTCCTTGCTGAATTTTATTTAAACTTTACATTTTTTTTTCTAGCACATTTTCTCCCTCTCTCATTGCACTTTTACAGATAAGTAGCTGCACAGCACCTCAAGGCAGTTGTGATATGGTGTCCTCGCCATGAAATTTTTGTTTTCCAAGTCTCTGTGCAGTTCTATGCCCTCGGTGACTTAACTAGAGTTCCTTCTTAGAATTCTTTTCCTCCATGCTGTGTTCCCTCCCCCAACGGATTATTTATATTCCCCTAAAGGGTTTCCCAAGTTCTGGAAAGTACAGGCAGTACTATATTTAGAGTCACTAATATTTTATTTTCTCACAAGAACTTCAGTTTCATTGGGCATATGTTTTACACCTTGACATCTTACCCAAGTGTAATCAAATAATGTTGTTAGCACCTCTTAGTTTACATTGACTACAGCTCAGTATTGAAAAGAAAACTTGTTAATATAGTTACCTGATAGGCTGAATAATTCCCCCTTCCCACCTCTACCTCCTTGCCAAAGATGACCATACCTTAATCTTGGTAACCTTTGAATATGTTACTTTACATGGTAAAGGGGATTTTGCAGATGTGATTAAGTTAAAGGTCTTGAGAGGTGGAGATGATCCTAGATTATGTAGGAGGACCCAATGTAATCCCAAGAAGGAAGAGATGGTCAGAATCTTAGAGAAGGGCAGAGGTCAGAGAAAAGAAAGGTTGCTGGGCTTTGAAGGTGGAGAAGGGGTGCCAGGAACCAAGGAAAAGAGTCATCCTCTACAAGGTAGAAAATGTGAGGGAAGGGATTCTCCCCTGGATCCTCTAAAAGGGATGCAGCCCTGGTGGGCCATTTTAGACCTCTGACCTCCAGCACTGTAAGAGAATAGATGTGTGCTATTGTAAGCCACTAAGTTTGGGATAATTTGTTACAGCAGCAATAGGAAACTAATGCAGTTTATAAAAGCATCCTAAACAGTGTAGAAAGTTTAGAAACCAAAGAATCTAAAGACTTCCACAGTCTGAGAAACCCAAGGTGGCCAGATATTTTTCTTCTGAAGAGGGTTTGTACTTTTGTCTTTATATAGAGTTAATGACCCACTTTCTTTCTTGGAGGAAGAAGCATCTTATTTGTGAGTCAGTACAGCCCACACTTGGAATGAGCTCATCACCAGGATGTTAAGGTCTGCAGACCTCTGCCCAGGACAAATTTCTTTACGTTTGTGTAGTTGTGAAATTGAAAGATGATTGGGATCTGAAGAGGTAGACATTGAAAATTTTGCCAGAAGCCTAGACCAAAACCCCATGAAGACTGTCATTTTGGTTTTGTGTGGAGACCTCCCAATTACAAATGACGTTCTGTAGAGACAAACTTGTAAAACCAGAGTCTCGTCCAGTCAAAGCTCTCTTACCTTCCTCAGCAAACCAGGGACATTACTCCCCATTGATTAACAGCAACAGCAAGAACCACCACAGAATTCAAGTTTGAGTTCTAACCTAAGGAGGCCAATTCAAAGAAACTTTGCAGATACTTCCTTCATAGACACACTTCTTATCTAAGTACGTGCACAGAGGCAATGTGCTTTGTTTAAGGGTAGCAGACAAGAGTGTCTTGATCCCATCTGTTTCTCCTGAGAAGGGAAAATAAATTGCAGTAAGAAGTTAAAAGGGTCTTAGAATTTATCTTTAATTACTTGATTTCCCTTAACAACAATTCCAGCAAATATGTGATTTTTCCAGCCCCTGAATGAGCATCTCCATGTATGACGATATGTCCATAGACAACCTTGCCTTTGATGGAATGCCAGAAAGTTCCCAATTAGAGCTGAGATCTTCCTCCCCATAACCCATATTAAAGAGGCCGCCTTTGTCAACATGCCCACAAAAATTCACAAATGCAAAAGTCCCTATGTGTACGTGTATCAGGGCACAGCTCACCTTAAAGCCTTCTCATCTCAGTTTTGCACTGATTTTTCCATCAGAATCAAAGTTGAGTTCAGTGCTGAAACCTCAGTTATATGTTGTCTTTCCAATGTTTACCAGGGAGAGGTAACCTAAGAATAGAATAAATGTATTAGGTGGCAGAATCCTGTTTCAAGAATCAATAAATTTTATTAAGACATGACCCCATGTGCATGATCATCCAAAATTGTTGTTTCTCCAAGTCGCTGTGAAAAATTGCTTAGCAGGGAGTAATTTTTGTTACCTATTAAAGTATGTTTTGAAGGATTTTCATATACACTTTGACTAAAAAGCATGTTTGTTCTTGTAATAGACAGCAAAAAAAATCATGCAAATATTAAGGAAGAACAGGTTTATTGTATAGATATGTAACATAGAGAAAATATCAAGGTTGGTGTCTCAAGGCCATAATCCCTGGAATATTTTAGCTGTTGATTCATAAATGGAAAAGGTAAGTGCCACCATTTTCTGATCCTGGCCCTGTCAGAATTGTAATTAACTACTGTAATGTACGTAACCCTCTCTTTCTATCTTTTAATAAAAGGGAGCACAAAGAGGTTGCCTCTGAAAGTACCGCAATATTAAGGACCTCTTATTCTACTGCAAAAAGAAAAACCTTCCCGTCTCATTTGTGACATGCTTGTATCATTATTGGGTTGTTTCTGCATCTGAAACATACACAGATTCACTTGGCATTTCTGGTCTGTGTAGTTTTATATTTAGTAACTGTTTCTACCTCTTTCTACCCCCCTCTCCCACCAAATAAAATGAAATCTGGAATGGAGTAAAGTCAGGCGTCACATGCCACACTTCTGGATTCATCTTGAGTGTTTTATCATATTTCATTATTTGAAAAGAATAAATATACGAGAACACTTTGGGTGCCATTCAGCAAATAAACTCAATTCTGAATCATCCCAAAGGTGTTACCAATGGACAACTGTCCGCAGTTGTGGACAGTAATGAAAACAACCCATTTAATTTGAGCTGAGTTTTGTTCACCCAAGACTGGTGTATATATATATTTAATGAATTGCATGGTTACCCTTTAGGCAGAAATCTTGCCTTATAAGTTCCAGTAAACTTACCTGACCCAGTGTGAGTTTAGTTTGGTGTAAAACCAATACGTCAGCACAATTTTAGTAGCTTTTAACTGATTATTAGTATTATTAAAAGAAAACCATGAGCCCACACCTGTATGTTCAATTTTTTTAAGTTTATTTATGTTATTGAGAGAGAGGGAAAGAGAGAGTGTGTGTGAGAGGAGAGAGAGAATCTCAAGCAGGCTCACAGAGCTTAATGCAGGCTCAAACTTTACGAACCATGGTATCAGGACCTGAACCAAAATCAAGTGTTGGACACTTAACCAACTGAGACAATTAGTTTTTGACAAATGAGGAAAAGCAACCAGGTGGAGGGATTATGGTCTTTCCTCCAGTTGGTGCTGGATCAAATGAATATCGTTAGGGAGGAAAAGTAAATTAACTTCCAGACTTTCGGTTTCCAATTCTACATGTAAGGAAAGTTACAACTCCCACCTAACGAACTGACTGACTAAATAAATAAAAACACGATATGATAGACATATCTGTATATACTACCTAGTCAACTTACCAGGTAGTATGTTTCCAGAAATAATCTAACATACAATACACGAACTAAAGAGCAGACAAATGTTAGAAAAGCAATTTGAGGCTTGAAGGATCTAACATCTCACTAACGTTTATTTTGTTTCCCAGCTAACAAAGTGCTTTTGATGTCAGTGTGTTCTGTGTTTGGATGTTAAGTGGAGAGTGAATAAATATATGAAAATATATATAAATATATATTTAATATATAAATAAATTAATATTTAATATTAATTTAATATTTAATATAAATATATTATATATATAATATTATATATATATAAATATAAATAAATATATGAAAAATAAATATATATTTATTGTGAAAGTGGGAGTATATTAATACAATACAATTAAAATTAGGATGAGTCATGATCCTTGTTCGTAACATACTCTCATAACAGGCCTGGAGTGGCTTTCTCTCTCTCTCATAAACACCTGTGAGTCCACACTGATACATGAGAACTTCAACATTTGCAAATTGCTTAGATCGACCTCTGCGTTTCCATCTCATCGCCCTACCTTTCCCCACGGATACACTTTTTTTATTATGTTCATAATTCTTCTTTTGTTTAATATAGTTTTTACATGAATATATTACTCAGATATACTCATGAATGGTTCAGTTTTGCTTGCTGTTTTGATTAATGTATTATAAATAATCTTTGGATGTATAATTTCACCATTCCACATTACATTGTCATGATTCATCCATATCATGGTATGTAGGTATAGTTCATTGTTGTTTGCTTATTGTCTTGTCTGTAGATTTCATTGCTTTAACACAAGGTTTCTCAACGTTGGCAGAACAGTTGATATTTTGGACTGGATACTTCTTTGCCATGGGGGGAGGCTGTTCTGTAGGATGGTAGGATGTTTATAAGTATCCCTAGCCTTTGCTCACTAGATGCTAGTAGCATCCCCCCCCCCCCCCCCGTTATGACAACCAAAAAATGTCTCCATATGTTACCAAATGTCCCCTGGGGTACAAAATCACTAGAGGTTGAAAACCATCACTTTGATATATCACAGTTTGTATATTCATTATATTACCAATGGCTTGTGTGCTATATTCATATTTTTTACTATTTTTTTAACTTTCTTGAATGAGTATCTTGATAAGCACCTTGCATAAGTTTCTCTCAGTTTGATGCTAGTTTGTAAAGCATGTGATTATACAACTTTACATGTCAAATACTTTTCCAAAACCAGGTGGACTGATTTATGCTTCTACTTGCTGTCTGAAGAGAGTCTGTTGATTTACATTTTCTCCAACCCTCATGTTGTCAGATTTAATATTTGCTAATGTCAGTTGAGCGATTATAAAATAATAGCTTACTGTGATCTTGATTTTCATTTTTCTGATTACTCTCAAGATCGAACAAGTCATCATACTTCTATTGGCCACTTGTGTTTTCTCCTCTGTGAAATGTATGTTCATACTTTTGCCCATTTTTTTTTCTCTGTTGTGTTAACTTTTCTCAATAGTTTGCTGGATATTTCTTCTCGATATTGATCTTTTGTTAGTTGTATATGCTATATAAATATTTTCAATCAGTTTATAGCATATATTTTTAGTTATTTTAAGTGCTTTTTGATGGACATGAGGTTTATGCTTTAATATAGTCAAGTTTATCTCTTCTCTTGTGTATTAGTGCTTTTGTGTTAAGATCATTTTCCTTACCCCAAAGCTAGAAAGATATTTATCTTTATTTTCCTAAATGTTAAAACATTTTGCTTTTGACATTTCACTGGTAATATATTTGCAGTTGATGTGTGTATATGTGTTAAGATAGGAATCATTTTTGTTTGGATTTTCATACGGATGTCTTGTTAGCTCCAATTGTAGACTAGATTTCCTTTTTTCCCCCACTGATCTGACATTGTCTCTTCCCACATAAATCAATGTTCCATAAATGTGCAAGTTTGTTTCTGGGCTCTTAATCCTATTATTATATTCACTGCTTTGTCTATCCCTGTGTCTGTAATTGCTTATAATAAATAGCACTAAAGATAGGATGAATACTTCTTTTTATTCTTTTTTATAATCCGCTCCAGATGTAACTGGGCTATACTTAGCCCTTGAGACTTTCATGTAAATTTTACATTAATTTTGAAAAATTCTATGAATTTGAGATTGTTAGTAAAATTACATTGAAATTTGAGATAACTGTGAAGACATTTGATGTTTCTAGTCAGTGTGTTCTTTACTAAATTGATTCTATTAATTCTTCCCATACATGAGCACTGTATGTCTTTTTAGCTTTTGAACCTTATTATCACTCTCCTGTGAAACATCTGGATGGGTTTTCTGTCTGTGGGGAGATTTTTAATTACGGCTTCAATTTTCTATGTATAGTTACTGTTGACCCATCCTATTTTTTAGTCATTTTGGTCAATTATATCTTTCTATATTTTTGATTCTTTCATATAAGTTTTCAAAATTGTCGAGATAATCTTCTATATAGAATACCTATTATATTTTAATCTTTGCTATCTTTAATTATGTCTCTTTTTAAATCTTTGCCTCATCTATAATTTGATGCATAAGGGTTTTATTATAACATCACATTTATATAAAATTTTGGCTGAATATAAACATCTAGGGTCAATTTGTCATCATTTCCAATTTTTTGTCTATGATCATATTTATTGCATTTCTGTGATCAACCTTTTTGGAAGTTTATCGATTTTGTTACTCTTTTCAAATAACGTGTGCAGTTTTTATTTCCTCTTTTTTTTTTTTTAATTTTTTTTTTCAACGTTTATTTATTTTTGGGACAGAGAGAGACATAGCATGAACGGGGGAGGGGCAGAGAGAGAGGGAGACACAGAATCGGAAACAGGCTCCAGGCTCTGAGCCATCAGCCCAGAGCCCGACGCGGGGCTCGAACTCACGGACTGCGAGATCGTGACCTGGCTGAAGTCGGACGCTTAACCGACTGCGCCACCCAGGCACCCCTTTATTTCCTCTTTAATTTTGTTTACTATATCTTTGTTTTCTGTTTTATAGATTAACATATCCCGTTGTTACCTATTATTTATTTTTAGAATGAGATTTTTTTTATTTGTAGAGCTATAAATACTAAGAAAAGTTATTGACATAAAATAATAGATCAAAACTGAATGTGTTTTGTTACAGCAATGCCAATCAACTTTTTGAATTTTTTCCAAGTCATAAGCTAAAATGAGTGTGATTTATCATCAGAACTCTTTATTTTGATCTATCAAGAGACAATTGATGAGATTCTTCTTTAATAGTTTTGAAAGAAAATTTAAAGCCGCGTTATTTGCAAAATCATCTGTTACCAAGCTAGTAATGCCATTTCTTTTCCAAGATTCTGCAAATCCTAATAAAAATGCTAAACAAGATCTTGTCAAATGACTACTTAGCTACATCTGTGCCTTTTTTTTTTTTTTTTTTTTTTTTTTAACTCTGGGGCACCTCATTTACTCATATAGTCAGAAAGGGTTTAAAACCCTAAGCAGTTATTTCAATATACTTTTATCTCATGATAGGTTTTGACAAAATACTTTTATCTTATCACAGGTTTCAAATACATTTCTGTCAATACTTTGAAGTTCCAGGTTTAGGTTATTTCATGTATGAGAATAATTGTTGCATTAACGCTATGTCTAAGGAAACCTTTATTGTTAAGCTGATCAGATGAATCAGATTCACATTCTATTAGAGAGCAACTTATTTCAGATTTATTTGAAATGAACATATTAAGAAACATTTTTAAATACACAGAATATACTGTATAAGATAGGTTATTTAAAGAATCAAATTCAAGTTATAAAAGAATTAAAATTAACTTTGTATTGTCAAAAAATTACTAAATGTATGCTTATTTTTGATTATCTGATTTGTAATAAATCACCGCAAATATGACTTTAAGTATAAGTTGTTTATAAAATGAAGACTGTGGGGCAAAGCTTAATATGACTTCAGTGAATGTATAGCTTATGTATGTTGGGCATTTGGGGATTAATTGCACACATGATTGCACAAATATGTGCACATATGTATGTATATGCAAATATACATATACATGTGCATGTATGTATATTCACACAACACACATATGTGCACACATATGTATGCATATGCACATGTGAATATAGGTATATATGCACATTTGCAAACACATGTATATATATGTACATGTCTACATGTGTGCTGATAGGTATGGGTACGTGAGTACATTATATGTGTATATGTACATAGGTATTTTATTAACATCGTTAGGTCTCATAATCAAATTTTTCTACATGTTTAATAAAAGATGGAAGCATGTAGTGATCTGGCATCTAACATATTTAGCATAATGTTAATTCTTGTAAGGGAAGGTTGAAAGTTGAAAGTATTTTATAAGGTGAAAAGTGAAGGCTGAATATTGTTGCAATAAATGTATCATGTTGTGTTTAGAAAAAATAAGATTTAACAGCCTTATTTATCCTCCCTTCCACCTCCCACCCCGACGGGTACAAGAGATCATATAACTTTTTTTTTTGTCTATGAATTTTATCCCATAAATCTTGAAGTACTTGGAAGTCCAAAAAATATTCAAGATATATTTAAAGGATAAAGCTTGATTATATCCTTCTTTTTTGAAGCACTTTCTCATGATGATTCCTAATGATAAGTATTATGGAAAACAGTTTAAAAAACACTTAGAACATTTGGGACAAAAAGTTATTTTTAGCATTCAAAGGTTAATTTGGAACTGAGTATATTTAAGGTTTATATCTCATTATAAACTAGGGCAATGTGTTTTTTTTTTTAAACCTACTCTGCTTAACAAAAATTGTAGTTAACGTTTACGCATTTTGATAGGACTGGACATGCTTGGATTAGGTCTGGGGACTTCTGCTATCCTATTTCCTTTTTAGTTGTTTCAGTATAGGCAAAACTAGATTGCTGAGAATAGCACTAAGCCCAGTGATTGGCTTGTATGCAGGAAATTCATTTTTCTTGAAGATCCTCATACAAATAAAATGACTTTGCATCATCCTTGGGGAGAGGGTGAAATCGATATACCTACTGTATGTTTCTTTTATTTTCAGCTCATATTAGTAATGATAACTTTCATGAAGGACCTTTCATGTAAATTAATGACTGGCTGGTGTTAATGGACCACAGAGTAACCCCTCCCAGGCAGTCATTAATCTCCAGAAATGCCTTATGCTGCAATCGCAATTGCTTAAATAAAAGCTTGCAAGAGAATTCAAAGAGAAATGCTAGACTTGTACCTGTCACCACAGAACAAATGGCAGTTTCGATCCCCGATAAATCTCCAGAGGAACAAATAACTTGTGTTTCAACTGTTCTGTTTCCTAAAATGCTGTGCAGCGTTTACGACTTTTCAAGGTGCCAATGCAGATTGTATTTCTTCAGGATTCAGTGCTGGATGGAATTGTCCTACAGAGTAATTTCACTATAAGTAGAAGAAACTAGACAGCACTTGAAGGAACTAATTTGCAATATTAGTTTTTTGAACCTATAAATAACTTCAGAAGGTCCTTGGACCCAATGAGTTGTAACGTAAGAAACATCTGCATTAATGAAGTGTACCTAAAATGCCTTTATTGATGAAACAATGGATTCTGCATTACTTATCGTGTTTAGATCTCAGTCATAGTAAACAATTTTGGCATTTGCTCTTCAAAACACTATCATCAATTGCTTTCATGTTGTTTAGATGTCTTCCTCTCTCTGCCAATTCCAACCCTCTTTCCCGACTTTCATTTTGTTCCTTTCACTTTATCTTAATATCGATGGCACTTTGGGAACTTGTTCAGCCTTTTTCTCTTTTCACTTTGCAGTCCCAACTTTCAGTTACCTTCTATGGAGTCATGTCTGGCCCCATTGTGCATGAACTGATACCCCTTTTAAAGATTTCAATCTTAGAAGATGAGCATCATCAACTTCCATTCCAGGTAGGTCATTTGCAAAGTTCTTTTTACTTTACTAAGCTCCGTCAATTCTACTCTCAGAACAACATCTCACGTCCGCACACTATTTTTCAGTTATGTGGCCACGCCCTAATCTGATGTGATTCTGCCTTTTACATGGATTGATGGGCAGCATAACTGGTTTTTCTACCAGTCTTGTCCCCTCCAACTGCTTTCTTCAGATAGTAATCAGCAATCCTCCAAAAATGCAGAGCCATGTTGACACCTTGGTATTCAGAACCTTCAATGGAATGTCATTGTCTTTTTAACATAGTTCATGATCTTTCCTGTGATTTACAAGGTTATCAATAATCTGGGCTTCCCTCATCAATAAAAAAGAAATATGGTGAGTATTCTTTAACTCTTCAGATATCCTACCTTTATTCGCTGTGGTGGAGGGACTTTGGCTTCCTGGTATTCTTGTATAATCCCTTCCCCTTGAGTGTGGGCAAGATCTGTGACTTGCTTCTTACCAGTAGAATATGGTATGGGGCGCCTGGGTGGCTCAGTCGGTTAGGCGGCCGACTTCGGCTCAGGTCATGATCTCGCGTGAGTTCGAGCCCCGAGTCGGGCTCTGTGCTGACAGCTCAGAGCCTGGAGCCTGTTTCAGATTCTGTGTCTCCCTCTCTCTGACCCTCCCCCGTTCATGCTCTGTCTCTGTCTCAAGAATAAATAAACGTTAAAAAAATAAAAAAAAAAAGAATATGGTAAAAGTGACTGGATGTATGAGGTTAGGTATACATGATTATGTTACATAATACTAACATCTGTCTTGCTAAAAGATGCTCTCCATTTCTGCCTTTCAAGAAGCAACCTGTCACATTATGAGCTACCTTATAGATAGGACCAGGTGGCAAGGGGCTGAGGGTGGCTTCTGGCCCACGGCCAGAAAGAAATTTAGGCCCTCAATCCAGCAGCCTATAAAAAATTGAGTTCTGCCAACAATCACATGAATTTGAAAGCAGATTATTCCCACATGATCTAGGAAAGCCTTAGATGAGAATCCAGTCTTGGCAGACACCTTGACTGCAGCCTTGCAAGGAACCCAGCCAAACTATGCCTGGATTTCGGACTCACAGAGATGGTAAGACAATATATATGTGTTGTTTTATGCTACTAGATTTTTGGTAATTTATCATGCATGAATAGAAAACTAATACACTCACCATACTTCATAATGAATCTACCAGTGTTTCAACAGTTCAGAAGAAAGAGTTTGAGTAAATTTGTATAATTGGGTGTCAAAAATATAAAGCAGAAGGACATTTCTTATAGTCGAACACACATATACACGAACATGCTTATAGAGAGCAAGAGTTTGATGTTTAATTTTAAAATGCTTTAGATAATAACAGAGAAAAGCATTAGCTAAAAAAAATTAAAAATAAATTTGGTGATAGAATAGCGCTTCAAGGAGAAAAAAAGGAGTATTAGGATGAAAAGAAAATTTCTTAAACAGAGGGTAGCAGGGGACCCCAAGGATATTTGAAAAAAAAAAAGGAGCACTCACCCCAAGTGAGGGTAAAATAACACAGTGATAATTCAAATTTTATGGCTATTACTTCAGATATCAAAATGTTCACAGTTGAGGGTGTGGACAATCTGTTCTTTTGCAGCCTGGGAATTAGAGCTGAAATTTAACAGTAAACAGTGTTACTCGCTTTTTTACAAGTGAGGAAACTGAGGCCAAAGCTAAGTTGATTTTTCCAAAATTACAACAAGGCTTACAGTTGGCAGGGCTAGCAATCAAAATCAGATTGGACTTACATCATATACTACAGGTCTACTGCCTGATTTGTTTTGAATTTTAGAATAGTGGCTTCCAGGATTTGATAGACCTATCAAAGCAACTCCTCATTCTAGGCCAAATACTTCTGTATAAATAAACCAGTTTCTGTTTTAAAAATCAAAATTCACATATTTGCATTTGGAGTTACCTTTTTTCGGCATTTTGAATCCTTCTGCCCTTTCAAAGGAACTTCTTAAAGATGGACAAAGAGTTAAACCTCGAACTGATAAGAACATTAATTTTCAGGCCCCTCTATGTCCTACAGCAAGGCTTAGGTCAAAAAGTTGGCAGCTTTTTACCTCAGACATGAGGTTAACACGCAATTATCTCCTCACTGTGAAGAATGAGAAGGTTATCATGACAATCAATGGAAGAAGTCAACACAAAGAATACATCCTGTGAAATGCAACAGTTAGAGGAGACACTCAACACTTTCTAGGGGCTGAGAGGGCCTAAAGGCTAATTTAGATCATCATCTAAACTATTAAAGTCGTAAGTGTCAGCTGAGAGTTAAGTAGCTCACGTCAGTGGCACTGGAAGACCCAACTCTAAACAGCAGCAAAGGAGAAAGGAAAGTGAAAATGGGAAAACAAAAATAATGCATTGGGTTTCTACAGCATCTGTCGATTACGAACAAACTCCTGAGGTATGTTTCATCACTAGCATCATGATCCAGCTATGGATGCTGAGACTACCCAGAGAACACCACACAAGCTAATTTATTTGTTTAAGGTCAAATATAGAGTTGATCTTTAGAGACCTGCTTTTGTTTTCAGCCACATTATCTTGTGGTAAAGGGAAAAGAAAGAGGCATATTGAATACAAAGGTAAATAAGAAACTAAGAAAGTGTCTATTACAGTTGCTGATTGCTAGATGCACACTCCACCATGCCCTGAGATCTCCACTGAATTATTTAAGCTTCATCAAAACATAGCTGGGAGTTAATAGAAATCAGAGGTGTTGATTACTACTTCTGACAAAGGCACTCAATAATTGCATGACCCCTCAATAATTGTTAACTTTGCATCTCCTCACATTGTGAAATTGTACTTCCAGGAAAATAAGCAGAATCAAATGACATAATGAGTATAACAATGCCTCGTATGCAAATGTCACATAACAAATAATCTTAATAAATGTTAAATAACCTGATTCTGTTGCAAATTCATGAAAGTAAACCCTTTATTGTATCATATTTCATATAAATACCTTGGGATGATTAAAGAAAACTCATAATGTTTGGCCATGACTGACATTTCCTTTAGAGTCCATTAATAAAGACTCATACTCCCTGAATGAACAAATATTACTGAAGAACAAAAATAATATTACATGTGTTTCAGTGCCTTCTAGGAGCTTATGGTCTAACTGGGAAAAACACAATGGTATTGTTAGCAGTACTGTTCTAAGTGTAAATCTTTGGACAAATGGAAGATTAAAGTCCACCAAGATAGCTTCCATGGTGCTTCCAGAATTTGGCTGAAAGACACTAGCTAAGCAGAAAAGAGAAGGCAAGGCACTCTAAGGGCCATGAAGTTGTTACAGCGAAAGCATCAAGGTAGAAAATGTAGATGTATGAGAGAACATTAGCATTCACTGAGGGCCTGATGCGTATCAAACAGACCACATACAGAAAGTACAGGAACTACTTTTCACGTAACCCCTTTCAAACCATAAACAGTATATATGCTTTTATTACTCAAAAAGCTTTTGTGATAGATACTTCTCACAACATTTTATGTCTAATCCAAATGTAAACTGGCACCTCTCTGATCCTTTGGATAGCAATAGGATTACCTCACGGATCTGATTCCACAGTGCTCTTGGTAAGCCTTCTGTCTTCTTCAGATTTCTGTATTTCCTTTAAAGTTCCCCTTGTTCCTCTATCTCTGAGCTCTCACATGCTGATCCTTCCCTACATTACCACAACTGTGAGCTCTTCATTCACCAGTTTTTACTACAAATCCAATCACACAGGCATTGTCATTTTATTTGTTCTGTTGAAACTCAGATTGCAGAAAAGTTGGTGAGGGTGCACACTGAGTATTGTGACATTCTCCATTCACGTTCTACCTCATGCACTCTGTTTCAGAAGATAGATATGGCCCTTCCCTTATCTCCTACAAAGTGGCCTCACTGCCTTCTCTAGAGCCTTGATAGCCTCTGACATCCCATGTCCCACAGAAAATCAACTAATAGTTTACCAAAACAATTTTCTGGGGCACCTGGGTGGCTCATTCGGTTGGGCGTTGGACTCTTGATTTCAGCTCAGGTCATGATCTCATGGTTTGTGAGTTTGAGCTGCTGTGGGTTCTGTGCTGACAGAGCAGAGTCTGGGATTCTCTCTCTCCCTCTCTCTCTGTCTCTCTGTCTCTCTCAAAGTAAATAAATAAACTTAAAAAAAAAAAAAAAACTTTTCCAAGATGTGTTATTCAAGTATCAGGACATACTGTAAAAAATTTTGAAATGGGCAAAACCATCAAGGAATGTTCTATCTGGTCAAGCTTTCCATATAGTATATTTTATCTTTCGTTGTCCTTGAGCTATTTGCAACTCTGCAAGTTGTAGAAACCTAATCATAATGCAAATAATTCTAGTCCCTAGAAATGCAAGATTTCCTCCTGATAGAATGTAGTTGATTATTGTTCTATAGATATTGACTAATTGTGGATGTAGTCATAAATTCATTGTCACAAATTCTGACTGCCTAGCTAATTGTGTTCTTTGGGTTCCCCTCGAAGCAGCAATACTATCCTAGTGTTTCTCTCATTAATTAATCACCTAATAAAATCTCTGGCCCAGGTTTTTAAAATATTTTTTATGAAAGTCATGATTTCAGCTTTCTAAAAGTCTGCTCAGTAAAAACTTAGCTTCCCATAAAATACTTTACACTCAACTATAAGGAAGGAGTCTTCAAATGTCTTTAAGTTCTAGAAAATATCTGTAAAGACCTAAAGCCAAGTTTAGGGACTTTTAAAGAATTTATTTCTTAAACCACATTCAAGAAAATCTTAACTTCCTTCATTAGTTCATAGAACATAAGTATAATAGATTCTTAAGCATACTGTTAATGCTGCCCGTTAGAAATGACACAAGATAAGTGACATATCAGGGCGCCTGGGTGGCTCAGTCGGTTAAGTGTCCGACTTCAGCTCAGGTCATGATCTCGCGGTCCGTGAGTTTGAGCCCTGTGTCGGGCTCAGTGCTGACAGCTCAGAGCCTGGAGCCTGTTTCAGATTCTGTGTCTCCCTCTCTCTCTGGCCCTCCCCCATTCATGCTCTGTCAATCTCTGTCTCAAAAATAAAAAATAAAAAAAAACGTTAAAAAAAAGATAAGTGACATATCACTTAAATTTGGGTAGCATAATCTGATACATATTCTCAGATACAATCATTTTATGTTCACTATTAACTTGGAATTCTAATTGCACATATCACTTTGGATTTTATGTCCTAAATTTATTATGTTTGAAAAGATATTTATGCAATGAATCAAAATCATAGAAGTTTTTATGTCTTTTTTTTTTCAAGAAGCTGGACAGGACATGACATTAAACTTGTAACAGTTTTTCTGTACAGGGGTGCAAAACAGGATTCGTGCATACACACACACACACACACACACACACACACACACACGCACAGAACCACTCCAGTATCAATGATTAAGATGCACATTAATCAATTCATTTTACTAATTACCTGCCAAAAGTTTCAGGTAAGCTTTTATGGGCTTTATAAACGTTAATTATATGTGGCTAAACACATGTATACTTAGCAGAAAAATAAAGGAACAGTGTTGGAGTTCTTCTCCAACGGTTTTATTTCATAGAACATATTATTTCAGTTGACTTTTCCCATCAAATGTCATGATAACCTTTCCACTTTTCACAATAAGAAGATAATTATGTGTTAACCTGGTGTCAAAGGTAAAAAACTGCTCACCTCTAGAGGAAACCTTGAAATAGGATTCATAGGGGAAGTGGATATAGATGTTCTTATCTTTTTGAGGTTTTACTTTGTAAATCTCTAAATTTACTGTTAAAGACCTGAATTTAGGGAAAAAAACACATTCATTTGTTCATTCATTCATTCGTCCATTCATTCAGTCGCTCAAGATTAATTAATTATTATGTGCGATGGATTGTACTTGGAGTTGAGAATAAACAGATAAATAGAACAGTTTATTTAGTTCTGACAGAGCTCTAAGTGGATGAGTAAATACAAACAGCTAGCTAGTAAGCAGTTTAAATCCTGTGTTTGCATATTACAAACTGCCGGGCCTTGAGTTCTTTACATAATTTAACACTCAGTCCTTAATCTGTAAAATGAGGCCCTTTATCTCAACTTCTTAGGACTTTTCTGAAGATTAAATGGTGAGCAAGTGCCTGACATGCAGAAGTTGCCTAACATGCCTTATGGTTTCCCAGTGTGATACAGCAGCCCAGCATACAGAATGCTGTCAGGAACTGGGTGGAGAGAGACTTAGTATCAAGTAGAATCATAGATGTCTTTGTCAAGGTCATGACACTTAGTGCAGTTTTTCACAAACAAGTAGCATTTAAAAAAGAGGTTTATTTATTTATTTGAGAGAGAGAGAGAGAGAGAATGGGAGAGAGAGAGAACAAGTAGGCTCCATACTTAGCGTAGAGCCTGACTTGGGGCTCAATTCTAAGATTGTGAGACCACGACCTTAGCTGAAATTAAGAGTTGGACACTCGACTGACTGAGCCCCCCCCAGGTGCCCCCAAAAGTAAGCATTTTTTAAGCAATGCGATTGTATACCCCGAGACATGGGGGTGAGATTTCAACATTTCAAGTTTTAGCCTTTAAAAACAAAGCAAAAAAGGAAAATAAACACAACTCTAAACCCAGGATAATTAAAAAATTAAAATTCTGGGAAGTGAAAATCCGGTATTGAATTTGTTAAACTTAGAATAAATTACGAGTATAATTTTCCAACCTAACATGTATTTCTTAATATGTACTTTTTCCCCTGATGTCAATACGGTGAAATATACTTTGATTTTTTATGGTTGTATCTACTCCCATTTTTAAACCAAAGAACAGTAGCAAACATATGCTTTCTGAAATTAGAAGAGAGCTTTTGAGTTTCTTTTATAAGAAAGGAACTGGAGTAAGCCAATTATTAGAAAGTTGACTTGAGACAATGTTCTTTAAATTTTTAATAGGCTCCCATTGAATAGATGGAACTACTCCATAATTTCTGGATTGCACTCACTCTTGCTATTCCCCAGAATTCATGGTTGTAAATTATTCTAAAGGAAGCAGCAGGGGTGGAGGGACCATGAGGATATCAGGGAGCAATGGGAAGAGGGGTTTCAAGGAAAGTCAAGAATTCTACCTGTGACAATGATCTTTAAGTGTGTGAGTCTTGGAAACACCAAAAATACTTTTGGACAGCTTTACTTTGAAAGCTTACCTTAACATAAGCATAGACAGAGGTAATATTCTTCATAATTTACATAGAAAAAAGCCCAGCAATTCAGGCTTCTTTGGTTGTGGTCTCAGCTGACCAATGTCAATGTCTCCTTAAATCTGAAGAATCAACTTTCAGTTGCCTTTCTGAGAGAAAAAGAAACAGCTTAGATAATATCCCAACCCTTGAAGAACTCCTAAAAATGAATGGTGAGTAAAATTGTATAGTTTATAAAGCATTTTTACCTCCTGAGCCATTTAGCTAATCCCATTCTGTCCCTATCAAGACCCCTTAAAGGAATGGTTCTTTCGAGTGGTAATTATCCAAGCCCTAGTCTTCATGCAAAGATTGGTGCAAATTGATAAAGAGAGGAATACAGTGGTGAGAGCACAACCTCAGCTAAGGCTAGACTGGGGAACATTGCTAAACCAAGGCAATTTTCAACCTGGTGCTTTCTAATTATGGTAGCCCCTACTTACCCATGATTTCACCTTCTTCAACAGCCATCTGGAAGCAGATGATCCTCCTTCTGACAATACGTCAAAAGGACAAGAGTAGGCTAACACTGTGTCACAATGTGTACCATCATGCGCCTCACTTCATCTCATCATGCAGGCATTTTCACTCACATCTTCGCAAGAAGGGTAAGTAGAGTACCCTAAGATTTTGAGAGATAGAGAGAAATTACATTCACATAACTTTTATTATAGTATATGGCTGTAATTACTCTATTTTATTATTAATTACTGTTGTTAGTCTCTTACTCCATCCATTTATAAATTAAACTTTATCATAGGTATGTATGTGTGGGAACAAGACCTATGGGGTTTGGCACTATCTGTGCTTTTAGGCATCCACTGGGGTTCTTGGATGTTCTTGGATGGATAGGGGGCGACTAGTGTAGACCTCTGAAGCCATGCAGACTATTGAATGAAACCCATATTTAGGAATCACAGGTAAACCAATATGTGATGGTTAATATTATGCACAAACTTGGCGAGGCTATCATACCCAGTTTTTTGGTCAAACAATGGTCTAGATGCTGCTGTGAAAGTAATTGTAGATGTGATTAGATTTGCAATCAGGGAACTTGTAGTAAGGCAGAATACCCTCTATAATGTGGGTGGATCTCATCCAGTCAGTTGAAGATCTTAGGGGCAAAAATTAAGGTTTCCAGATGAAGAAGCAATTCTGTTTCAAGACTGCAAAAGGCACACCCTGCCTGAGTTTCCACGCTGCTGGCTTGCTCTACAGATTTCAGAGTCAAGGCTGCATATCAACTCTCATCGCAGCTTCCAACCTTCAGGTCTGCCCTACGAATTTCAGACTTGCCAGCCCCTACAATCATGTCAGCCAGTTTCTTAAAACAAACCTCTCCATATAGACATCAATGTCTATATATCCATATCTATATATCCTATTGGTCCTGTTCCTTTGCAAAATAGAACCATAATACACAATGCAATATACAAAACAAGTAGATCAATTTCAATTTCCAGACCTTGAAATCAGGCTAGTCTTGACAGGTATCTTCTAGAGTAACTGAATTCCTTAAGAAGGTGTATTGAGTAAGAAAAAGTATACCATGCAGAGAGTCACAATTCAGCACTCTTATATCATATGTTGCCAACTGGCCATGTGACTTTCTCTCATCTCCACCAAATGTATTCATCTGTAAAATGACAAAATTAGATTAGCTCATCTCCACAGACTCTTCCTGCTCTAACCTTATGTAATCTCTGTGATCCATCATTTGCACTGAGTATCTTCAGTAGGACCAATATCTACAGAGACCTCCTTCCAATAACATATGGGTGACATAGGCGGGAAATAATTGCTAAAGAAATTATCTAAAGGTAAAGTAAGGAATGGATTGGCCAGGAAATTGATGTCTGTATGTGTGAGGAGTGCATAGGTATCTGAAACAGATTTGATTGGTTGATTAAGGTGAAAAAAGCCATAGAAACCCTGGTATCCATCTGCCCAGATGAAAGTTTGTGTTGTTGTTTCATTTGGGTGGTTCATGGGTCAGTTCTAACTTGCTCCATGATTCTGTTGCTGTCAGGAGTATAACGATTTATGACTCCACATTCCTGCTCTAGATTCCCATTAAGCCTTGCCCTTTGGGATTATTTGTACCTCTAGTTCCACAAAGACTTTGTTCAGGAAATTGGGATTTCTTTCTAAATGTGGTTTTAAGAACTGCAATAAAAGCTTGTTGTACCCAACACTGGGGTTTTCAATAGCATCTTTGGATTTGGATTTGAGGATGAGTCTTACTTGGTCCAGTGACCCTGAGATTCAGGCATTTAGGAACAGGTGCTTGAACACCAACACTAAGTTACCTTCTAGAACCTAATAAAAAAATGTTGCCTTGGTTGTTCCTCATGATGGTAGAGATATAATACCAGTAATAATAATAGTCAATGAAAAGCGGGAGGATAAAGTATATAGATCCCATCAATGTCAGTGACATTTAGACAGAAAGATGGAAACTGGGTTCTAGCAAAGAATACATTCTCTGGTGTTAAACTGGTTTCTGGGGAAATACAAAATCTGATGTGCTAATGAAGGAACCATAAATACACTTTGTTTTTCATCTGGATTCATGTTTGTAGAGTGAATCAACTGAGACTTTACATTCTGACTAAACTGGCCCGGTCTTTCTGTATTATACTCCCCAATATTACTGTTTTACTAGTGGTAACAGATCTATGGTCCACATGGTGGTCCCTGGCCCAGCAATATCAGCATCACCTGTAAACCTGTTAGAAACATAAATTCTTGGGTACTCCCCAGTAATCCTTGTTTTCACAGGCCCTTCAGGAGATTCTGACCATGCCAGAGTTCAAGAATCAGTACTATAGGCTGGCACTCTGATTCACGCCTAAATCCACGTGTCCAACAAAAACTCTTCTACTTTTTTTAAAAAAAAAATGTTTATTTATTTATTTTTGAGAAGGAGAGAGAGAAAGAAACAGAGGCAGAGAGAGAGAGGGAGAGAGAAAGAATCCCAAGCAGGCTCTTGCTATCAATGCAGAGCCTGACATGGGGCTTGAACTCACAAACTGTGAGATCATAATCTGAGCTAAAATCAGTAGTCGGATGCTCATCCAACTGAGCCACCCAGACATTCCCCAAAACTCTCCTATTAAACATCGACAGAGAAACGTACTTTCCTCTTCTCCATAAGCATCTCAAAATGGGACCTAATAAAACAGAACAAAGCCAACAATCCAACAGATAAACACAAATAAGTACATAGAGAGGTTCCAAAATGTGAATTTAGAAAGCAATCGTTCTTTTACTTCTGTTAGCTGCAAATTGTGTTTACAGAAAGAGACATGCGGCCAAATTGAGGCTCCTTTGCCTATATCTTAGACCGTGATTTAAGTTTATATTTATTCATCTTCTATTTCCACCAGCAGCTACAGCAAAATCAAAGAATTGCAAACATCTTTAGACACTGCAGACCTAATATATGTAATTCCAGTGTTCCTCTCTCCTCTTTATCTTTATATATCTTCATTACCCACCCACTAGTTCAAACGCTTAGCTGTAGGGGTTGAGAAGAAGGCATTTATTAAATCCAAATTCAAACAAATGTTAGGTAGTTAGAATCAGTGCTGGGAAATAAAAATAGACATAAAAGACCACTTGGTATCTTGATGAAAATTAACCAGAAATAATGGAACGTCTAGAGGAAGAAATAGTATAAACACATAATACTAATCTCCTATATCCAAATGACGTAACAATTTGACTCCACTTGTCATTGATTTGCTACTTTAGGCATGGGAGACAATTTTGGTATGATCAGAACTATTACACATACCAAAGATAATGGTTTAAGCCCTTGATTCAAAATCTTTAATGTTTTCAAACAATACATAATTAAAAGTCCACCTACCTTCAATTCTAGAAATCATTTCAGAATGCAAACTTAATTGGCTGTTATTAGCAGAACCAGATTAAGTAGCTTGTTATGACCATGATGAGTTTATCTATTATGCTCATAATTAGGACTCCCACAGCCAACAAACCCAGAGGGGCTCAAAGTTCACAGCCAATCCCTGTTGCCAACAGCCACTTACACATTCTTAAGTCATCAAGTTGCTATCCTGCCAGCAACCCCTAATTTTCTTTTTACATTTCTAATATACCATGTGGACTAATTTACTTTCTGGGAACCTCAAGGGCTAAAGGCTTTATGCATGGGTATGTTTGCTTTTCCCAGACGAATGCCAATTGCTAGGAGAATTTGGAGCTGGGAACGGGGGACTGGGGCAAGAATGACTGCAGTATTATCCTCAGACACTGGGAAACAAGGGAAGCTTCTGAAGTGTTGGTCTTTGGGGATATGTCTTCCCAATTTATTATTGTTATTGTTATTATTATTGTACTTTTAAGCAACTTTTTTTTTTGTATCTCCATGTATGTTATAACTTCCCTCTTTCTTTTTGACCCTCTTCTGAGAATAGATAAAACCTACTTTTCCAGGTCTGTATTCCAGTGAGAAGCTGGGATAGATGTCTGTTCAAAGTAATGTATTTTTAGGAGTAGTTCATATATACTAGCTAGAAAAGCAGTAGGTTCAATTTGAATGTTGTTCAGACACCAGCAAAGACCACTCTAAACGGCTGCTTTAAGGTTTAGCCAACTTAAATGCTGCACATAGTGACAGTGGATTTTTTTTTTGTCTTTGTTTTCCCAGCAATTAGGGAGTTTACAATATGCTGGCACCCAGGCCATAGCCCGGGTAGACTCAATCAGGGAATCTGGCAGGGAATCCAGGCATCAGTACTTTTTAAAGCTTCCCAGGAGTTCCCAAAGACAGCCAAGATTGAGAATCATTACAGAGGGAGTCCACATTAGTTCTTTAAGACAAATAGCACAGAAGATCTGATTGGATGTTTTTAGCTTCTACAACCTATTTTATTTCCATAGAGGGATTTCTTGGATTGTGATTTAAAAATGTATATATATTTTTACGTACTTATTGGGATTGGGGCTAATCAATCAAATGGAGAGATATATGTCATCTTAATTCAGGGTCCTTCTGTAGATTTCTGTCACTCTCGTCCCATTTTATACAGGGTCAGAATGTTTTCTTCACCTGGGACAATATCTTGTAGAAGTTCTGTCACTTATTTACTATATGATTTCTGCATTATTTTGTAGCTATACTGCCACTTATTATCTATATGATTAGGTAAGTATCTTAATCAATAAAATGAGGCTAATATTACTGCATGTTTCATAGTGTTAGTGGGTTAAAGGAGATAACTCTTATAAAGCAATTAGCACAGAAAAGCTGGCATAAAAAGTGAACTTGGTAAATATTAGCAATGGTTATCAGCATGATAAAAAGCTAGAGATTTTGAATGTTGAAACAAATATAAATGTGTTTTAAGTGTTGCATCTAGCTACTGAATTACTATTATTTTCAATTTAACCTGTCAGAAAAATACATTAGAACATTTTACTTTTTGTTCCAGATATTGATATTTCAATTACGTCTTTTTGCGTTGCTTCCCTCCATACCCTTAAATAATCTTGCCAAGAATAGATCTGGTGTTTTCTAAACAGAGTTTGCTGTGAGGGACAAGATGGAGACTTGTGACTTGCCTTTGGTTTATTTCATCTTAATAGGATTTGAGTAAGAAAGGCTAATGTTTGTACATATACCCTTTAATTTTTTTTTTCAACGTTTATTTATTTTTGGGACAGAGAGAGACAGAGCATGAACGGGGGAGGGGCAGAGAGAGAGGGAGACACAGAATCGGAAACAGGCTCCAGGCTCTGAGCCATCAGCCCAGAGCCGGACGCGGGGCTCGAACTCACGGACCGCGAGATCGTGACCTGGCTGAAGTCGGACGCTTAACCGACTGCGCCACCCAGGCGCCCCTGTACATATACCCTTTAAAAAATAAAGTAAAACACTACAACAGTGCTTCGTCAAGGCGATTCTAAAAATTACTCATCCTAGATTTAATTATTCATCAGAGTACTTCCCTTTTGTAAACATGAAATAAAAATGTTCCAGTGTCACCCCATTAAATATGATAATCCATAAGAAAAAAAGGGTAAAGTTATTAAAAAAAAAACATGAAAAAGGGCTCATCAGGAAACATTTGAACAGCCAATTAAGCTGCAATATGAAACAGGTGAGTCCACCGTAAAAATGTATACACATTGTATTTTTATTTTCATCAGAGATCAATTTATCACTTGAGAAGACTCACATCTGACGTATCTATATTCAAACATTTTACAAATTATTTCATTCAAAAAATTTCAAACTATGGCTGCCAAATAAAATATAGGATGTTGGGTCTAATTTAGATTTTAGATAGGCAACAGAGAATTTTTTTTTAGTGTAGGTCCCACAAATATTGCAGAACACATACTTAAACTAAACAAAATTTGTTGTTTATCTGAAATTTAAATTTGACCACACATCCCATATTTTTATTTCTTAACCTGTCAACTCTAACTTAAACCATATTTTATGTTTTTGATAAAAACTTTGCAAGGGCTTCTAACACTTGATGGGTAATGCTTTTCATTTGGCCTTAATATTTGAGAGTGAGTTCTTCTGGAACTGGAAAGTATACCCATTTTGAGATAAAGTAGACACATTTTTAGTGCTAAAAAATACTTTTAATGAGTCAAGGGCAAAAGTTCATAGTAAGGTATTCTGAGTGATGCTTTGTTGTCTTTGATTTGTTTGCCGGAATTAGAGATGTTAGATTTACATTCTGAGCTGTTTTGTTTGCTTTGTTTCATTTATTGAGTCCAATCTGGATTTTTGTTTTTTAATCCCCTGTAAATAATCCAGTTTATGTTTAGGGGAAAAATCTGTAGTTGATATTCAACATAGATGTTCTACAATTATTTTTTTTAATATGAATAAGTGTCCTGTTGCAAAAGTCATTAAGTAAAACTTTTTAAAAAATTAGGAAAGTAGCTTATACACTGAACCAAACTGTGGTGTTCCTTGAAGCAACGTATGCCAAGTGTGGGTTTTAGAGAGTCAGCTCTTGCCCTTCCAGCATTAATCTGTATTTGCCTCAGTTTCCTTATCAGTAATAAGGGATAATAAAAATCCATAAACATAGGGTATTTGCTAGAATTGAATTCCCAGGAAGCATAAAGTTTGGCACAAAGCCCACTTCAGAAAGTATTAGGTGTTGTCTCGACTACTACCAATTTCTGGAGTATACCGTGAGCTAGTAGTTAGGATGTAGTTCCCAGCATCAGGAAGCCCAATTCCTGATATCATGACCATTTCTGTGCCACAGGACCGGAAGTCTACAAAGAAAAGGGCATAGGTAATTGTGGTCAACAGCTGAAAGTCTTCATGAAGAGCACAATATGTAATAAGTACGTGATAAGCCTAAACGAGTATTATCTGAGGATCGTTTCAAGTATATTCTACCTTCTGTAGCCAGCTGGCTCTTGTCTCTAATAGTCAGGAAGAACTATATTATCAGATGTACACCTCTAAAATTGGTTGGAAGGGT
Source organism: Puma concolor (assembly GCF_028749965.1). NCBI lineage: Eukaryota > Metazoa > Chordata > Mammalia > Carnivora > Felidae > Puma > Puma concolor. The sequence goes on from NC_141672.1 coordinate 20,190,835, forward strand.
TTTGTTTTGTTTTGTTTTAGTTTTTGACACAGAATGGCTCCCATAACTAAAAAATGGTAAACAAAAATTAATTAAACAAACAATCAAATAAATAAATAAATAAAGGAATCCACATCAAGGAATGACTACCACAGAGTTATTTTGTGATTGTTACATAATATCATAACCACAGTTTCACATAAAACCCAAGCATGTCAAACTATTCTGACAGTAATTCCAAATTTATTTCTTATGAAATAATACATATATTTTTTCAACTTGCCGGTTTGAATCTCTTGTTTTCCTCTGTTCAATCTCTGCTATCCTTTTCTGGCTCCTACTCTTTGTCTCCCACTCTGCTGTTCTTGAATGTCACATCTTTGTATCAGAGCCCTGATTACTTTTTTTTAGAAAAGAGAAAAAAAAAGAAAATAAGCCCTTGCTTACATATTAATTAAAATTTCCTTCTATGTACCATATTTTTGTCATTAATATAGTTAAGGAGGAATTGCTTCTCTCTTACATACTCTGGAAACTGATGGCACTATTTACTTTTTAAGCTAGAATTTTTATTTTCCACCCACCTTCCTTCCTTCCTTCCTTCCTTCCTTCCTTCCTTCCTTCCTTCCTCTCTCTTTCCCACCCTCCCTTCTTTCCTCCTTTCCCTGTTATGACTGCTCAGTCCAGAAGCCATATCTTTCATATGATCTGCAGTTCACTGTAGGAATCATCTTGCTATCCGTTTGTGATATGCATTTTCTCTTTAATCTGAACACTTTATATTCTCTGATCATGACTTTCATCTTCTTAGCTTTTTCTTACCCAAGATGTAATAATTTCCATTTGTGTGTGTGTGCATACGTCTTTGTGTGTGTGTGTGTGTGTGTGTGTGTGTGTGTGTGCGTGTGTAGAGGAAAAAATCTGTAGCCATGGGAGAAAACTTCATTTCTGTTGAAAGTCATGGTTTTCGGCATTGCTGGAATATTAACTCCTTAAATATTTGGTGCTCATTGTCATGCGGGCAACAGTGTCTGGCCAAGCTGTCTCCTTCCCTTCAACATCCCCCCCACCCCTTTTTTTCTGGTCAACCAGTGAAGCATTAGGTAACAGAGATACAAGCAGTATTTGTCATCTCTCAGACAAGTGCATTCATCCTAAAATTACTTAGCAACATGTAGCATTTAATACTGACCATGTGAATAATAATGGGTAAATAATTAATACACAAACTATTATATCAAATTATGTTTATCTATCAGCTTATTTGATCCACAAATCATGTCCATGGGATGAGGACATTTTCCACCCTTTATAGACTTATTGAAGTTAAAACATCTAACAAATGGGAAAGTCAAGATTTGAACTCAAGCAATGTGCCACCAAAGCCTGAGCTCTTTATAACAATGATATGCCATCTTCTCATTTGGACATTTAATCTCTTTGTACATGTCTTCTCAGAGTTCCTCTTCTTTTTCCATGCAATCAATGGGGAAAATAATAGGAGTTGTTGTACTTGAATAACCGGAATAAAATCCCATTTTCTGTATTACCTTTTGTATTTGAAAAAGCTTACTTACACAAGTTGTCATTTGTTCATTCGTTCATCTATTCGTTTATTGCTATGTTCAATAAAGATTTATTGTGGACTTCCTGTGGCAGTAATGGTTGGTTTCTCTAGCTACCTTAAATATTTCAGATGTCATTGCTTTTTTTTTTTCCCTGCTAGGATTAAACTCTTGAACTTCTGATTGGGTAAACCATTTCCATAAGAACATGCTAAATAGTGTAGAGTAACATGACGATTGTGGTCCTTTAACTTGGGTCCAGCTGTTCTGAATGTATTTGCTGGTCATCAGATCCTCTGTCCTGGATAGTGCCATTCCTTTGCATTATGGGGGATATCAGCTTTTTATTTTGCTCCTGGTATGTTTTCCTGGTTGATTCTCTTTTCTCTCTATTGTTTTTTTTTTTTTTTTTTCTTTCAAAAATATGGCCACAGGTACGGTAAAGCTGATATAAGTGCCCAGGGAAAGTCTTGTTTGAATCATGAGTTTTCTATGCGTGATAGGAAGGTAATTACTGTTATAACTACAGGGTCTTTTCTTTGCAGGGGCCAGTGTCAAGGCTGGAAGACTGGCAGTGTTATAGTCTGTAGTGTGATCTTGGGTGTCATAAAGAAAAATGGACTTTTGTGCATTTGGAGACCCGAAAACTGCAGCAAGTTCATGGCAGAAGGACCAGCCTCCAGAGTGCCACAGAGGGCAAAGCGCACTGTGAGCATGTAAGCGTGTACTCTTTGCCAAGTTTTTTTTTTATTAGCAGGACTTTCCACCTTAGTTGGTTCTTAGTTGGTCAGAGTGAGACTGCACTCTAGTGACACCACTGTTGTGACAAGACAAAGAAAAAGAATTCCTCATAATGGACAACCATCACCATTCACTTGTGTTCAGATTTCGCCAAGACGTGTTTTACCACAACAAGAAACGTATTCTCAGCTTTGTCCACTGGTTGCTTCTCTACCCAGAGAGAAACCCCATCTTCTCTCAGAACTTGCTGTTGTTCCCTGTAGCCTATGTGTTTGCATGTTCTACTTATTTCCAACTGTCATCGAATGTCTCAGAGCGGTGCTTTTCAACTTCAATTTTCATAAGAATTACCAGGAGAACTTGTTAAAACCAACCCCCCCACCCCACCCAGAGATTCTGATTCAGTAAATGTGAAATGGGTTCTAAGAATTTGCAACTTATGTTGGTGCTGCTCATTCTGGAACCACCTATCAACTAGCATTGTCTTAGAGTCTTTGAAGATTTTGAATTGGAAGGGATCTTACAGATTATAGACCAAGGATAGGAAGTGACTTGTCAAAGGTCACACAGTTACTCTGTTTAAACGTTGTAATGTTTTCTATGATGTGACTCAGACTTTTTAAGTAGGTTTAGTTTTATTACTCCAGAATCAGCGGAGTGCATTCCTCTAAATGGCTTCCTTGGCACATATAAACCATTACCACTGTAGACAGGGTCAGAATGAAATAGACCTTTATCCAATTCACACTGCTCTCTTTTATTTTGGCCTTCTTAAATTTAAAACTATCTTTACCATCAGCAAAAATAAGCAGATTGGGGAGTGCGTGCATTCTCCTTTCTCCTAACATTAGCCCTTCAATGTGTGTGTCACTTCTCGCATCCTTGCTAAGCTTTAATAAATCCCATCTCTTTTGACTATCCTGTATCTTTCCTTTATCTTACATAAAGTGATTAAAACTGATTCCAGCTACCTGATTATGTTTCTCTTTAATGGAACAGGACAAGTTTCCATGAGAAAGGTTTTGTGAACCCTCTACCAGTTGAAAAGTAGCTATACTTCCAAGTCTACACAGGAGAAGAAAGTAACCACAGGAGAATAAAAAAAAAAAAAAAAAAAAAAAAAAAAAAAAAAACATGTATAGTTTTTGTCTAGTACATGGTTCTGCACTAAAACAGGCAGAATGAGGACTCCTTGGCTGGAACAAGTCCGCGCGTCATATTTTATCATGTCTTCTCTGGCAAAGTCTCCAAGTTATAGCAAATACATAAGTCTCTGCCTCTTTCTCTTGGAACTTATAGTTTTTGTGCCTGAATGATATGTTAAGTCTTCATGACAATTTATACATTTTTTTTTTTTGCTTTCTGATGTTGATAAATGCAAGCTTTTGACTATTTTTTTTTTTTAGGAAGACCACGGAAGGGAAGCCTTCCTACTAATAAAATCAGTATAATGAGAAATGCAAGGATGTCCATGCTTTCTACAAATCTATATATAGCTACTCTGATGATGAATACAATAATCCAAGAACTTCTAGTCAGCTTCAAGGAAGCTAATAGGAAAGGATGGGAAGAAAATGAGGGGGTTAATTTCAATGTCTCTCTGAGAATTAAGCTAAAATATTGCTCAAACTTAAGAAAAATCTAATTAAAGGACCAATATGGACCTGGTGACAGATGAAAAGGATTTAAAAGCAGGAGACACTCGAAATTCTGAAAGACAAATTACTGTCAAGGAAGGATAATTCTGTCTGACAGGTACTACTAAAACACTGTGATACGATATTATCTTAGGAAAAGCCTGTCAACACAAACGTGGTAAGTCACAAAACTCTTGAGCAAGAGATAACCTCCCTGCAACCAGGCATATACAAGTTTGTCTGGCAATTAGTATCCCTGAATACAGACGGTATGGCATCATCATTTTCTGGATAAAAGCATGTGAATGCATCCATAATAGGTACAGTTTGAGTTTACATTTCTTGCTACATTAAGAAACTATAACCCAAACATAAAAATCTGTAATAAATGACACAAACCCCATAATTTTATGCATTATTTGAGGACTCTAAAAAAGAGACATAAAAGAAAGGTAAAATTAAACTTATAAAATGTAAATTCAGTAAATACACATTTAAGAGCACAGCCAGATGTTTGATCAGACATTCAAATGTCTTCAGATTCAGACGAAATGTCTCATTTTTTGATCATTTTGGATATACAGGGCATATAATACCCATTTTGGTGTATCAGTGCAATATGCCTCGTTGACTCTCAAATGTCAAACACATTAATAGACATAAGAGAAGCTAGAAAAAAAAAAAAAAGAGAAAATGATCAAAGTGCTACCTACCCAGTTCTTGAAATGGTTGCCCAGATGAGTTTTTTTGAACTTTTCAGAAATGGATATGCCCAATATATTTGTTTGTTTGTTTTACTGTTTCAGTGTTTAATAAAAGAATTGCTATAACATGGATAAAAACCTACAAGAATAACACAAAAATAAAATGAAAATAGAATATTATAAAGTAAACATCCATGACCCCACAGTGAGATAGATATATATAGAGAGAGATATATATATAGATAGATATATATATAGATATATGATTAAACAAATACATGAGAGAGAAAGAATAAATTATCCTTACAAAAGAATTCCACACAGTATATCTAATCTCCCCTCAGAGAGGTGAGCTTAATTCTGTTGCTCTTGAATGTGGGCCGGTTTATTGAATTGTTTCCAAAGAATGGAGAGAAAAAAAATAGTAACTTTACAGTGAAGAAACATGTCATATCGATATCATGGACCCCTGATGTGATGGAATGAGAAGGGAACTTTATCTCTGTGCTATTCTTCCCCAAAACTCAAACCCCAGTCTAATTATGAGAATCTGTCCGATAGACTCAAAGTGAGGGATATTCTGCAAAATGCGTGACCAGTGCTCTCCAAAACTGTTAAGATCAAGAAAAACAAGAAACAACTGAGATGTATTGGAGGAGGGCATACTAAGGAGATGTCATGAATGCATACTATGCGGTATTCCTAAATGAATCCCGGAATAGAAAAAGGACAATAATAGTGTCAGTGAGACATCAAACCTTGTTTTAGGTCGCAGTGATTTGCATTTGTTGGCTACTCAGCATAATTAACCCAACTTTACAGCTATAGTAGGAAAAAGAGCATTACATTAAACGGTGTAAGAGTAAATGGCCATCCTTTTCACAAAATATATGGTTATTTGGGGAAAAAATATTATTGGATTCTACCTTAAGTGCTCATATAAAAATAAATGATAGATCAAAGATGTAATCACTTAAAAAAGGAGACCCTACAAGTTTTAAATTAAAATATATGGATGTATATCTATATAACTATATCTATATAGATGTACAGCTATCTTCAATAGAAACCAAAGGAAAATAGGATGAACTTAGATATATAAAATATTAAAAATAATTTTGGCCAGAAATTCCATGGACAACAATACTGCTGTCACTACAACAACTACAACTACCACCAAAATACTGAAAATAGAGGAAAAGCCAGGACACAGAGGCAAGGAGCCCTTACATATAAATAGGAATAACCATAAGAGAAACAAATATAGCAGAGTATTAAAATATTTCACTAAAAAGAAAAAAAAATGGTAAATTCATGAACAGCCATTTAATTTCGTTCTTCCTTTAGAAAATACAAAATACAAATTCAATATTAAAATAAGTCATTATTATTTATCAATTCTACTTCACGTCTGTTCCATAGGAAAAACCTTCCATATTTTTTTTTTTGGTAAATCAAATCTCTAAGGAATGATCACCCCAAGGTTATACAGATTGTTAAGTAGAGAAATTGGAAGTCGCAAATTCAATATGGTGAATATTGATGCCCAAACTGGACAAGCACAGTATGAAAATGGAAATTTAAAGCCAAGTCTCATTTAAGAATATAGTTATCAAAAATCATATTTATAATTGGTAACCAGCAATATTTGCAAATAATTATACATTATGATAAATTAGAATTATCCCAAGAAGGTGATAGATAAAGATGATTAAAACTGAGGAAGTCTATTTAACCCAATTATTTATATTATTATTACAAAAGATGAAAATGTATGGCTATAAATAAGAAAGTAATGATTAACGTTTAATTCACATTTATCATAACCATTTAGAACCAGCTAGTAAAAGGGTTTTGTTTACTTAGCATATTATATAAAAGTTACATATCATTTTAATGACGACAAAGTTGGAATTATTTCCACTATGGTAGAAGAAGGTAAGAATACTTGTCTTTTCATTTCTTGTCCATTTCTCTCTCATTTTCATTGGATGTCCTAGCCCATGCAAAAAAGAGACAGAGACAGAGGGCGAGAAGGAGAGAGAGACAGAGAGGAAGTGAGAGAGAGAGAGAGAGAGAGAAAGGAACTATAGATTGAAAAGAGAAAAACATATTTATAATCGATCTAAGGAAACAAATAGTACAAATACAAGGATTTATTGGATGAGAAAACATATTCCGTCTTTCTCTCAATTCTCCCCTCAAATACTATTCCACATCCTCCACCTTCCCCACAAGAACACTGATAATTTAATAACAACCGATTAAAAGAATAAAAATAAGTCATTTAAGAAAAAATGTGAAAAACTTAAGATCTTTTTGTATTTGTATTGAAAGGTGTGAAAGAAGACCCAGATGAATATTTTACGAGGTATGGAAATACGTTGTTTCAACTCAAATAAATTAAGAAACTCGATGTAAATTTAGTGAAAACACCATATTTTCATAAAAATTTTTGAAAAGTTGATCTTAAAATTTGGATGACAAAATAATGATGAGGAAAAGAGGGAAAAAAGTAATTAAAGAAATTGCAATAAGAGGATGAGGCTTTTCCTTCCAACCGTCAAGACTTACTACACATATACACTGATATAAAAACGTACATGCTGCTTAAAAATACACAAATATACTAGTCGAACAGGACTGAGAAATGGAGGAAGAAATACAGAGAACGTTCAGGATATTTAACAACTGACAACATGAATTACTATAGAAGAGTGGATTTTTAAAATAAATGATGTCGAGGAGATTGACTCCATATCAAAAAAAGAATAATATCTGATTATCTCACACAATGCACAAAATAAATTTAATTGTACTAGTGACATAAATGTAGAAACTAGAACTTGCAATGTGTTAGAGCTAAAGACAGAATAGTGTCTTCATAATATGGCTGCAGGGGAGAAAAATTTAGGATACAGAAATGCAATAATAAGTAATAACTTAAAATTGAAAAATAATGTTTGGCATTAAGTGCTTGAAATATACATGAGCACATTTATATCCAGAACATATAAAGAGTTACTAAAATATATGAACAAGAAAACAAGCAGCATGGGGAAAAGGTATGAGTAGACAATTCACAGATCAGAAAATCAAGTGGCCGATCAAATAAAAGATCCTGAACATCATCTACAATAGGAAGGTAAAAGAATTAAAATGAGATAAAATTCATAACCCTCAGATTGGAAAACAGGAGCTCAAGATACTGTTTCTGCTTACTGCCTTTGCAGTAATAACAGCCAGAAGAGGGCTTTCAAACTCATGTCTGTCTTCGAATTTCATACGCATGCATCGAATTCATGAAACCTAATTTGCATACTAAAACCTCAGTACGAGGGATTGTGCAAAATATAGACATTGGTTTTTCAACCTCTTTAATTAGGAAAGTGGAGGGGAAGATAGAAAATTTCATCCAAAATATTCATGAGAGTGTATACAGTGTGTTCTGTGTATTCCAATTTTTATTAAAAAAACAAAAGGATAAACATTTACACACACACACACACACACACACACACACACACACACACACAAAACCCCTACATGTGAACCAAGGGCAATAAATAAGGAAAAGGAGGAAAATAATTATTTTGACCTTGAGTGGTCTTGGAACTAGAGTGTAGCTCGAACATGGCCATTCCAGTTCTCCTTCTGTAATGTTCTATTTACCATTTCTTTTTTGTTTAATTTTTTTTTGACATGTATTTATTTTTTGAGAGACAGAGAGAGACAGAGCATGAGCTGGGGAGGGGCAGAGAGAGAGAAGGAGACACAGAATGGGAAGCAGGCTGCAGGCTCTGAGCAAGTTGTCAGCACAGAGCAGGGCTCGAACCCACAAACCGTGAGATCATGACCTGAGCTGAAAGTCAGAAGCTCAACCGACTGAGCCACCCAGGTGCCCCTCTATTTACCATTTTTAATCCTTTCTTCTAGTGCAAAATGGAAACGATCTCTAAGTGACATTACAGTCATGGAGTAAAGGGAGCTCTGTACCACTTTTGTAACCTAATGTTAGTGTAAAATTACTTCAAAAGAAAAGGTTAAAGGAGAATGCTGTAGGTTTTTTAACCACAAAGATCATTTTTTGCTAACTACTGAAAAATGGTATTTATCTTTGGTTCTAGGCACTCCTCAGGGAATAAACGTGATGACCACATTGTTATGGGCTCTAAATGCATGCCAGACTGCTACTAGATGACAAGAAAACCATTGCATTTCTCTGCAAATCAGCTTTTTGTCAATAGTGCATAACATTATTATTCATGCATCCAATTGAAATATATATATATGTTTATATATACACATACACACACATATCTGTATTCATGCATCCAGTAAATATATATACATATAAACACATATGTAAACACACACACACACACACACACACACACACACACACATATATAATAAGCACAGAATCTAAACTATTATCTTTTCTCTCATTTATTTCCCTCACACATTATATTTATTAAAGCAAATGGCCTAAAGAGTCAGTCTGTGGAGGTGTCCACACTGCTACCATCTTAGTGTAAGTTCTCATCGGCCCCTTTGCTGAATATATTTAAGAGCTTTTTAATTAATCTGTGTGCCGTCAGTCTCCTTTCCTTCTAATTCTACTTGTTGGCTGGTCCAAGTTTTCCTTTGTTCACCCTTTCTCTTTCCTTTGTCTTCCTTTCCTTCCTTCCTTCCTTCCTTCCTTCCTTCCTTCCTTCCTTCCTTCTTCCCTGCCTCCCTCCCTCCCTCCCTCCCGTTCTTCCTTTCTTCCCTCTTATATATTAGAAATGCACTATAAGTATATGTATACTATATATATGTATATTTTGCAGTTATATACACCATATATATAGTATATGTATATATAGGGCATATTCACACATTGCATATATGTCATTTACATGCACACATATGTTTTTTTCAACGTTCCCTGCTTACTCAAGAATATAAAATAATTCTTCACTACCAAGGATTGTAGATTTAATGCTAAGTCTGTCTTTCAAGATCCTACAAAACAGAAAACCCAGCTGCCCAAGTTCACCGTTCACTTCTCTGAATTAACTATTCCTTCATGTATATGGCCCCTTCTACTCCTTCGCCATTGCTCTCACATCCTCTTGAAACACTGCTGACCTTCTCATTCTCTTGTGCCAATCAAAATTTGATTTATCCCTTAAAGTCCCTCTTGAGGCCTCACAGCTATCTTAATGTTTTTCATGTGTACCTGAATTTTAATAACTCCTCTTTCTCTCATGTTTTGCTGCACTCGTCGCACGCACTGTACAACATGATATTTATGTTTTTTCTCTGTTATTTCTTGCTCTATTTCTTGTGTGGCCTCCTTACAAAGATGGTAAGGTCTTGGTGCCACTGCCAGGGAATGGGTTTATACTTCTTTAAAGGTCTGATTGTACCTGACTCAATAGCTCTTAACATATTTTTTATTTTCACATTGTACGTCAGGTCTCCATTGAAATAGAGGCATCTATAATTTCTGAGGCCCTCTTTGGCTCCTGAGTTAGGAAAGTACCAGTTTCTATCCAATTAACATTTCCCCAAACACTCGACAAGTAGCAGACTCAAGATGCTTGTGTTTTAGCGCAGGTTTCCAGTCACTGACAGGGCAATAAACCATATTTACCTCCCACTAAGATATGATACTTTAGAAATCTCCTAGGCAAATAAGTACCCAATTCCAAGAACAAATATCTCTAGTACAAACAATTCAAGCTTCTATTGATTTAAATCTGGGTTTATGTAACCACTCAAGGGTGGCCTGTTGGGGCAACAAGACCCGCCTGAATTAAACTAATCCATCATAACACTGACTAAAGCTCTTAATCATGTTCTACAGAAGCAGGAAGGAAGTTTCAGAAAGATCGTAGGCAAAGGTGTCTTCATATTTTATTTGAAATTATTTTGTTTCCCTCTTCCCGGAGAGGACATAATTCTCTAGCATTTATCTTAGTACTGTAGATGATTAAAAAAAAAAAAAAGAAAAAGAAGAAGAATCTAAGCAGAGCTTCGGAACTTTCCAGTTGCTAAGATCTATGATTTATGATTTCAAGTTCAAGTGTTCCCAAATCCAGTGTCAGACCCGGGAAATTGTCCTAGGTGGAATTATCCACATACTACATAGTTTTCCTTTTATTCTCTGTGGTGCACAAAGTGTACTTTGAAATTAATGGCGATTTGAAACCTGCATCCATTCTGTGGCCGTCGATGCTAATCCAGACATGAGTCCCAGAGAGAAAGGTCATCATTGTGTTTCTTGGATATTGGATTTTTGATTATGAGATGCTTCAGGAGAATTAAGGGATTCTTTGCTTTGAATCTGCTTTAAATTCAGTAAGTGAATTTAATTTAATAATAAAATTATTAAACCAAAGTGAAATTGGACTTATTTTTATTCCTGGGGAAACATCATACTTTCATCACCATTTATTTAGCAGAGTTACCAATTTCTTCGGTGAAGTCTTTCAACAAAGAGCCTTAGGGGATAGAAGAACAGATAAACACAAAAAGAAAAGAAAACCAAATATGCGTCAAATAACAAATGTAAAAAAGTTACATTTTTACATTTACATTTACATTTACAAATGTAGGGCAACATTTGCTAAGACACTATGTTTGTTTGTTTGTTTGTTTGTTTTTCTCTTTTATGTAGATGGCAGCTGTACTCCCAAAACATTTTTTTTTTTCTCTCTCGGTAGTACAAGCATCAGGATTCATTATTGCTAGTGCACAAGTGCACACACCAGATCAAGCAGTGAATGTTGGATCGAAGGCTTCCTCTACCACAGCTCCTGCACGGAGAGACAAAAATAACATTATGGAAGGAGAAAAATGTTACACTCAAAGAAGTGGAGGCGGCAATAGTTCTATTCAAGTTACCTGGGTTTTCTGTTCTTGCGTCTGCCCCACCCAAGCTCACTAACAAATCCTTCATGGAAGGCGATTTTCCCGATCCCATGAAGAACTCTTGACTTGCGCTCAAACCGTTGTCTCCTGTACTGCCTTTGCCATGTAGTCACTTATTATCAGTTACCTCTGCATAAGTTGTTCGATATCTTGAGTTTCGCCTGGAATCAGATAATAATATCACCTCGACCCACCTCAAATGTGTTTTGATGTCATTGTATTCAGTGCATACCTCTATCATTATGCGCAGCATATTTTAGGGGGTCAAAATCCATTGCATATGTGTATTTCTATCTCTCACGCTTGAAGTTCTGTGAGGGCAAATACCATAAATTACTCTTAAAGTAAATTATAGTACCCAGCTAGCCTAGCACAAAGCTTGAGACATAGTGATCCTTCAATATAGTTCAAGTCGATTCAACCAATTATAAATATTGAACTATTCAACTAATATTGAACTATTAATAAAATAGATAATGTATGTGAAAATGACTTTTGCACAGCAGGAGTAGATTATCTCTCTTCTCATCCTTCATGAGGTTTTTGTTAGGAATCAGGTATTTGTATAAAACTCTCTCAGGTCAATATATTTCAGTGGGCAAAATAATTTTATTTTAAGAACATGAAGATTTATCATAATATAAATCATATACATGTCAGCAAATGAAGAAATAAAACCCATATTTAATACAATTATACAACATTTGAATATGTTTGGAGACTTCTCAGCTTTTAGATCTGATTGACACAGGATTTTCACATGGCTTTTGTTCAGTTACTGTCTATTGAGTCAATAAATTAATTAAAAAATTAAAGAATATCCCAGCTTAATGCATCTAGGAGTGTCCATTATCAGTTCATTATTTCTTTACTTAAATGACAGAACAGTGTCTGTTTTTCTTTTAAATTGCCTTTTGTTTTGACACACAATTCAATTTTTTTCCTTATTTGCTTTCTGAGTCGGGAGTTTCTTTTTGTCTGTTTTACTTATTGCCTTCCTGGGTTTGAGTAGAGTAAGCTCCCACCCATATTACAATTTACAAATATAACTACAGATTGTATATGTATAGAACTTACTTATTCCCAATATCTATGCCAAACTTACTCCCTTTATCAACTGTCAAACCCAATTTCTTCCATGTCTTTAATTTGGGGTCATGAACTCATCCCCACGCCCCAGTCTAAGAATGTCCTACCCATATTTCAAATACCCCAAGGATCCTATTCACTGTTAGCATCTCCCATATCACTTAGTCTTAATTAAGCACATCTTAGAATTTATGAGATGCTGAGGAATAGAGATTCCCAATAGCCTCTTAAGAACTCAAATACATCTTGATAATTATAATTAATATAAAAATATGCATGCAAATTATATTAATTTTGTAGACTGCCTACAAAGGATCAGAACCTCACAACAGTCCAGTCTAAGGGAATCTTCATAAAAAGAGCTGTCTCCATTTTACAGACAGAGAGAACTCCACACAAGGGGATTTCTTATTGTTCCTTGTCATTGTTCTTCCCTCAGGCTCTTCTCTCCTAGACATCTTTATCACAAACCCTTCAATTATGCTAAATTGTCTTGGGATGCTTCAGATACCCAAGGCAAGAGGTGCTCCACTTTTTTCCAGCACTGTCACCATCATCTCCTTCCTCATCTGTGCCTGCTTCCAGGTTTTCCATGTTTTTTTAAGTTTTTTTTTTCTTTTTTTTTTGGTTCTTACAAGGGACCAGAACTATTCTTTTAGCAAAAATACGTGACATAAAACTTGGTTAAATATTCTTCTAGCCTTAGGTCTAAACACTTTTCTACAGTTATAATGAGATATACTATCTATGGAATATGTCCATTCAATTATCAAATGAGTTTGAAAGCTACCTACAGAATGTCCTCTAATGCCAATAAATAGACACCTTCACATATAAAGCAGTGTCAAAGATATTTTTTTCAACGGCCAAGATTTCTCCAAGATTTTTCTTGGCTAGATGTAGCCTAAACCTGTGAATTTGTTGTAATTCAACATTTTTTATCATCTATTATGATAAGTTAACAATAATGTTTATCAGTTTGGATTAATTGCAGAGAAACATAAGATAGCCTATTAAATTTCTCATTTTGTCCACAGATGCAAGATCATTTTAGCACAAGAAGTAATTTCTTTCCTTCCTCTTAGGACAGATGTATACTAGTCAAACTTAAATAGCTGATAAGATAAACAAAAAATAAAAATAAAAGGCTTGGAAAACTGAAATTCTTCTGTATTTTTTGTGTCTCTGAGGTTTCCATGGAAACCACCAATCTCTCTCCTGTAATTGAAATATGGATAATTAGAAGCACATAGACAACTGAATTTAGAATCAGAAAACTTAAGCCGCATGACTACTGCTTTACCACAGCTGATCTTGAGACTCTGTCCAGCATCTCTTAGTCCATCTCCAAGTTCACTGGCAGGTGGGGTGGGGGAGTTTGTAGAAATCGAAGAGCTCTTATTATTTTTTAAACTACCTGTGCCTTTTCATCTCTCTGCACAGACACATCTTCTTATGTTTGCGAAGCTTACTAAACACACAGGAGAGGCAGCCCTGTAGAAGACGGCATTTAGTGTTCCTAAGGTCAATGCTGATCTAATGAAGACTGGGAACGTTGTGAAGTCCAACATGTCAGCTACCCCATCCCTGTTCCTCAGGGAGGCAATGCTGAGGTGTATGCTCTCTAGAATCTTTAGTGGGTCTGAGTCCACAGCAATAGATACCACATTAATGAAAATTCTATTGGTATATTTTGGCCTTGCACATTTGGACTTTCTGAAATGACTCCTATATTTTAGTGTCTGTTTTGGAAGAATACTGAATTCAGGTGTTGTCCATGGATAAAAGGTTTTTACCTGTTTTAAATCTTCAGTTTCCACACTTAAAATATTTATTAAACAGGATATCAAGTGGAACCTGTCCTCTTGCCTTGCAGTCCCAAGACAGGGACAAATGGTGGTGACAAACAGAACTAAATACACATTTTAAAAATGAATTTAACACCTGGGAGTACATTTGCATACCTATGACTTACTATCAACCAAGCACCACGACTGTCCCACTCCAGGACCAATCTGTATGCTCCTACCTGAGTCCATATGAGAGGTAAGTCTCATATAGGAGTTACAGGAAAGGAAGGAAGTAGAGATTTATCCAACACTTGCCTCTATAGAGAGCACAATGTTGTGTTGAGAAATGTTTTTCCTTTCCTCTGCACAGAGAAAAGGAGGGGAAAGTTGTACTCATATTGCAAAAACAAATGTAGGAGATGTTGGTCAAAGGGTATGGAGTCTCAGTTATGTAGTATGACTGAGTTCTAGAGACTCAATATACATTATGTTAATAATGCTGCATAGTATAGAATTTATTTGCGAGTAGGGCTTAGGTGTTCTTACCACACACACAAAAAGGTAACAACGTGAGTTGATGGATATAAATTAACTTATCTGTAATAATCATTTCACAGTGTGTATACATATACCAAAACACCATGGTGTATATCTAAACACATATAATTTTATTTAAAAGCAAACAAATGTGGCTCTGTAAGCAAATTGCTTGCTAAAATGTTGTTGGCTATAAAGAATGGGAGGCTAATAGTTCATCCGTCTGTTGAATGGCTTCTTAAAGACTGGACTTACTGCCCTTCCCCTGTGTCTATCAAGAAAAGTAAGAGAGAATGGATCGAGATGGTGGGGAGTGACAGGAAACTCCAACCCGCAAACTCATCATTCGCATTTTCCTATGTGTGAATTTCTCCTGTACGGATTATTCCAATGGACAGTGCAGTGTAGCTGTGTCTGAGTCCCTCTGCAAGACCAGAAATCAAGTATTGGCCTTCCAGGTAGCTGGAGGAGAAGAAATAAGAATAATGAGAAATAATGAAGGTTTAGTTTAAGAAATTAGAAAAAAACATAACATTTGGTTGAGAGTGGGATTTTTATGTACCTGTTGAGGAAGACAAGTGTGGACAGTCAGGCAATCCTGGGGAACTGTCCAGAACGGCAGCAAAATCTACAACTGAACTCACACATGCCCCCAAAGACAAGCAACTCAACAGAAAGTGGGAGAAGGAAATAGACATGACATTTCCTGGAGAAAACATGCCAGTAAACATTGGAATAGATGTCCAGGTTCAGTAATGATGGGACAAATACAAATTAAGTCCACATTTTGTTGCTATTTTTTCACCTATCAAATGGGCAGAAATTTAAAATATGGATTCTATCTTTTGTTCTTGTGGTATTTGGAGAAGAGCTCTCTCATTAGCTCCTTTCTCTGCTATAGTAGTTTGTAGATTTATGTATTCATTTGCATTTATAGCCTAAGACTGTAAAGAGGCGTACTTTTGAAAATTTCTCTTCTGGGCTTTTTACTAAGGTCTTTAATAAAACTTGCACATAGTTTAAAAAGTCAATTTATATTAAATGTTTTGTAACAAAACTGGAACCTGTGTCTTCTTCACCACCTTCCTGTATTCCCCACAGGCATCCCCACACCCAATATCTCTTTTCATCTCTTGCATCGACACTTATTATCACCAAGACTCATTCAATCAGTAATCCATATCTATAACCTAATAGTATATAAATACTTCCTTTTATGAACTTACCAGTGTCCCATAAGTCCATAATAAACCTATTAGTACTCTTGTCCCAAAGCTTAAAGTGTCAGTTTATCCACTAGTACTTTGTCCTTTTCTATAGATCTTGGCCTTGATGCCCTTCATTTCCTGATCTGACTTATGATTTGGCCTCCAGGCCTATCTAGTGTTTGCGTGTTAGGACTACTTTTATACGGTATCCTGGTTGTTTTCCACTTTTCCTGAATCCTTCATGTACTTCTTTCGTTGATAACAGCCATTTTTGAGAGGCAAACATTTTAAGGCCTTGTATGTCTCAAGCAGATTTTATATATTTTGTTGTTGCTGTTGTTAACCTTCCCATTTGTTAATAGTTTAGGCAGTGTGAAATTCTAAGATAAAAATAATTTTCCCTCAGAAATTTGAAGTTGTTACTCCACTTTCATTTTGGTTCTAGAGTTGCCTTTGATAAATCTGCTATTCTGGTTCCAACAGTCCCAATACTTTTCTAAGTGTCTGTGTTTGTTTGCTTCTTTGCTTTCTTCTTTCTGTACTTTTTTTTTTTCTCAAAATATTTAGTGAACTCTAGCATTCTTGGCATACTTTGCTGCGACCATCCTGTGTTATTGTGCTTTACAATAATAAATATATGTTTGGTCTTCATCTCCATTTCTGGCACAGAGCTTCTTGGAATTTCCTAAGTTATGATTTTAGCAAAGGGGTCTTTTGTTATGTTAAGGAAGTGACTTTTGGAATGTCCCCTTGGTCACCGAAGAATGGAGAGTTAGTTGCCAGAGAAACGAACCACATTAGAGGATAGGAACCACATTAGAGATTGGAGAATGGGAACAGTTAGTCTCAGAGACTGACCTCCAGGGAGGGGAAAGGGACAGGAGATTGATTCTGTTGCCAATGGCCAATGATTCAATCAAGTATATCTATGTAATGAAGCCGCCACAAAACTCTAAAAGCACTGGGTTAGAGAACATCTGGGTTGGTGAAACACACAGAGATTTGCGAAGAATGGCACCTGGAGTGGGCATGGAATCTCCTGGTCTTTCTCCCATACCTGTTCTAGTCATCTCTTCTGTCTGACTATTCCTGAATTATGTCCTATTATAATAAACTGGGGATCTAGTAAGTAAAATGTTACTTTGAATTCTGTGAGCAGCTTACCAAACTGATCAAATCTGAGACGAGGCTGTAGGAACCTCTAATATATAGATTGTTCAGAAGCATGGGTAACAATCTGAACCTGTGACTTGTGTCTCACGTTGGTGAGGGGCAGTCTCGTAGAACTGAGTGTTCATCCTATGGAATCTGATGTGATCTCCAGGTAAATAGCATCAGAACTGATTTGAATTATGACACCCTGATGGTATCTGAGAATTGCTTGGGCTTATGTGGGAAGCTCCCCACCCCCCCCACACACACACATTGGAAGTGACACAGGAAGCCAAAGTACATGCCAAACTTCACTGCTTGAAACAAGATTTATTGTTATCCTTCATGGTTCTTGGGTTGACTGAACTTGCCTGGGGTCCCTCACGAGGTTGCAGTGAAATGGTGGTTGGGGATAAGGCCACCTGATGATTTTATTGGGCAGGGGGTTCAAGATAGCCCATTTTCATGGATTGCAGTTGATGCTGGTTGTCAGTTGTAGAATCATTGGGACCATCTACTGGAGTGTCTACATGTAGCCTCTGCAAGTGCTATGAACACTTTATTCTATAGCAACTGATTTCGGAAGAAGTATCCTAGAGAGAGACTAGATGGTTTCTTGGGACCTAGCCTTCTAAATCTCTTAACATCATTTTTGCCACATTCCATTTAATACAGGAGCAGCCTTGGTTGAAGGATGAGATGCCTGGTGTGAATACTGGTAGATGTGGTTCATTGGAGAACCATATTTGGAGACTAGCTACCATATCTGATTTCCTGAGATTCATCAATGATTTACATTGCTGTTTGCAGACGTGTTTTACTCATTGCACTGGACACCATGAGGATGTTTATGATCTGGAAACGATGTCTTCTGGCCCAGAAAATGTTTATGTATTTTGTTTTGATGTTTCTTTCCTTTCATTTTCCTTATTACCTTTAAAAAAATCATCATACTGATTAGGTATGTTGACTACTGCCCATTCTTTGTCTTCACAGTTTCCCCCCACCCTTTTGTTTTTCCCTCTACCTGCCTGGAGAGTTTCTAAATTACCTTCCAATACTTCCATAGAATTTTAATTTATTTTTACTACAAGAAAATTCACACCCTATTTCTTTTTCTCTGGCCCATTTACATAATATTCTCTAAAGTTGTTAAACAGATGCAATGTATTTGCTAGTCTCTGAAAATATTAATTATAATTGTGTTGAACGTCTGTATATTTTCTTCTGTAAATTGTTGCTTCTACATCCCCTTTCTCTGTGAGCTAATCTTCTTTATAATGAAAGATTTCCTCAAATGTTGTGATATTTAATGTTCATAATTTAGAATAAATTAGTATAAATGCATTGGAGTCTCAGTGGGCATAGGCAAAGTATTTACTAGATGACTCATGGAATGCTACGCAATGAGTAATATTTTTCATTGGCAGCCACACAAAAAACAATACCTATAAATGAATTTTTTTTTCTTTTCTTTTCTTTAAAAAATTTTTTTAATGTTTATTTTTGAGAGAGAGAGAGACAGAGTGTGAGTGGGGGAGGGGCAGAGAGAGAGAGGGAGACACAGAATCAGAAGCAGGCTCCAGGCTCTGAGCTGTCAGCACAGGGACCAACACAGGGCTCAAACTCATGAAACTGTGAGATCATGAAGTCAGATGCTTAACCAACTGAGCCACCCCGGTACCTCTTCCTTCCTTCCTTTCTTTCTTTCTTTCTTTCTTTCTTTCTTTCTTTCTTTCTTTCTTTCTTTCTTTCTTTTTTAGATTCTCAAATAAATAAGCTGCAATCTGGATGCAGGATGGGGTAAGAGCTGTTGTTTCCACCTTTAGATGGGTGATTATTTTCTAAATATGACATTTTCACCTTCACTCCTCAGCCTTCACCAGGCTAAGTGCCTGGGTCAGCTAAGTGCCAGGGTCCTGAGCACTAAGTATGGTCAGTCTGTAGCTGTAAGTGCCAATTTGTCCATCTATCTGTGAATAGGAAGAAGTTTATGATTCCTCATGCCAAATCATTAATAATTCTTCCCGTTAAGAAAAAAAAGTTTCACTTTTATTGTTTATACTTAAATTTTCTCACAATGTTACATGATATTTTGAATATTTAGCAGCAGTCATATATATGCTGAATGTACAGATTATCTAAAAATAGGAAAAAAACACCAACCTGGCTCTCCAGGAACTAGAGAGAGAAGCCCCTGGGATTGAATTTTTATCTACACTGCACACCTGCCATTTTCTTGCCTGCATAGTTTGTGCCTTCAAATTCCTTGAGCTGTGGTTAATGGCTGACTGCATATAATCTTGCAGTTGGCTTATTTCAGAGGGAGTTAACAGATAGAACTATATTTTCACAGGCCTAGGAGGAAGAGGACACATTAGACCTTAAGGCTTTTAAATAAAGAAAACAAAATATTCAATGGTGAATAGAGAGAGTCTTCTTTTTGAGACAAGAAATTTCTTCTTTTTTCTCAACAAGAAGGACACTATATATGGGTTGCTTCCCATTGTGAGGCTCCAGACACCAATGGTGAGAGTTTTGCTACGAGCAAGGGCACAATGAAATGGTGTTTACATTTTGACCCATATTTTCAAATTCCATGAAGATATAAGGTTCAACAAAGGACTTGTGAGGGGGAAAAAAGAGAAATTTTCTTATGTTTTTTAAACATCAGTCATTACAAATTTTGGTGAGTGATGAAATAAAACTGAAACAAAGGACAAGCATTGTGTGTGTACGCGCATGTGTGTATTTGTATGTGTGTGCATGAGGTCAGAGATGATAATCTGAAGAATGACTTTGTCCAAAATAGTAAATTATCTGCTTGAAGAGGCATCCAGTGAGTTTTCTTCCTTTCAAGTAAAAGGTAATAAGAAAATAAATCTAAAAACTATCCATGAAGATACCCCTTGATAAAAACTCAAGTTTAATATTAAAAAAAGCTAAATTATTAGAAAATAATATGTTTTCAAGAATTATATGAACTTGTTGGAAGAAATAAAATTTTAAATTCTTGGAATCATAGACATAGTCATGAATTATTAAGTGTTGAATGTTCTAAAAAATTATCTTTAGTTTGGAAACTTGACAATAACTTCCCATGTTCTATGTGACATTTTAATTTCTAGGCCAACTAATAAGAGGTTACTTACACATAACACAGCTTTAAAATTATTATCATCAATATGCCCTTACATCAATTTGCCCTTCATATGTTGAGAGAGCACATGTGCATTTATGTTGTAGCCACAGATAACCCTATGTGCAGCCAAAAATTCATGTATAATTTTAACTCCCCCAGACTTATTAGTAGCTCACTGTTGGCTGAAAGTCTTCCCTATAACACAGTCAATTCTTTAATACATATTTTGTATGTTATATGTATTATATACTGTATTCTAATAATAAAGTGTTAAAAGGAAAACCATAGGCCCAAAATGGCGCCACTTAGGCTAAGTCCGCAAACCAAGGCTTAATACCTAATCTAATTGCATCTTCAACCTCCCACAAAAATGTGCTCTTAAGGGACCAGTCAGGAATTCTCTGATCAGCTCCAGTGAGTCTGCCACATAAGCCCTCTTCATACCTTAAAGGAGGTAAACAGTCTAATAAGACCCCTTTACCTGTCCCCCCAAGGGAAAGTGACCTTGCCTCAACGAATCCTTTTTCTTCTCCTTTTTCTTCTTCTTCTTCTTCTTCTTCTTCTTCTTCTTCTTCTTCTTCTTCTTCTTCTTTTTGATAATAACTTCCTTGACCCACCCTCTTTCCTATAAAAAACAAACAAACAAACAAACAAAAACCCTCATTTTGTGTGGTCCTCAGAACTCCCCTCTACTTGCTAGGTGGGCTGCTGCCAGATTCATGAATCACTTAGTAGGGCTACTTAGCTCTTCAAGTTTACTAGGTTAAACTTTGTTTAATGACAAAAAGAAGCTAGAGAAAAGAAAATGATGTTAATAAAATCTTAAAGAAGAGAAAATACATTTACAGTACAGTGCTTACTGAAAAAAAAAATGCACGAGGACGCAGTTCAAGCATCAACTACACACAAATGAACTCATTAGGGGTATACTGTTGTGCAGATTTTTTTCATCCTTTAGTCATAAAAGTATCATTGTGGTAAAATAATTTCAATGATGTGGAAGGACTTGTAGTCCAATAGTAATCTTAACCTTGCCCCTTAATGCTTCCCCAAATGTAAGTCCATCAGGGTTAACTAATATCCACCATTTGGTGTTTACACTTAATTGTTTTCCTCCTTTTGTGTATGTATGTGTGTGCTTGTATGTGTATATACATTCAAATATGATTTTTTTGTCCAAATAAGAATCAAATATAAAAATGGTTCTTAGAGCACTTGGGTGGCTGTTAGTTGAGTGTCTGATTCCTGATTTCCACTCAGATCATGATCTCACGGTTTGTGAGATTGAGCCCCGAATCGGGCTCCATGCCGAGTGTTGAGCCTACTTGAGATTCTCTCTCTCTCTTTTTTTCTCACTCTGCCCCTTTCCCCCGTTCTTGCTTTCATGCTCTTCTCTCTCTCTCTGTTTAGAAATATAAGTAAATAAGATACATGCACACAATTATTCATAAAAATGGTTCTAGAATCTGCTTTTATTTTTTTTCTTTTTCAAATTTTTATTTAAATTCTAGTTAGTTAACATATGGGGTAATATTGGTTTCAGGAGTAGACTTTAGTGATTCGCCACCTACATATAATATCAAGTGCTCATCATAACAGGTG
Source organism: Puma concolor (assembly GCF_028749965.1). Classification (NCBI taxonomy): domain Eukaryota; kingdom Metazoa; phylum Chordata; class Mammalia; order Carnivora; family Felidae; genus Puma; species Puma concolor. The sequence continues at coordinate 20,212,902 of NC_141672.1, forward strand.
CCCTCCTTGCATCACCCATTTAGCCTATGCCCCACCCACCTCCTCTATCAACCCTCAGTTTGTTCTCTGCTTTAAAACACAATCTCATGGGGAACCTGGGTGGCTCCGCTGGTTAAGTGTCCGACTTCAGCTCAGGTCATGATCTCATGGTCCGTGAGTTGGAACCCTGTGTCAGGCTCTGTGCGGACAGCTCAGAGCCTGGAGCCTGCTTCGAATTCTGTGTCTCCCTCTCTCTCTGACCCTCCCCCATTCATGCTGTTTCTCTCTCTGTCTCAAAAATAAATAAACATTTAAACATAAATAAATAAATAAAACACAATCTTATGGGTATTCCCTCATGAAGCAAACTAAAGATTCACTTCATTATTTATAACAGATGTACAATGACCCATTTTACAAATGAACAAAGAAAATAAAATAATGCATCTATTAAAACTCTTTGGGATCATTTCCATTTGTTATACCATAAAAAATTTCATATTACATATCTTTGTGCACATGTGTGATATTTCTGTAGACTAGATCCCTAGAAAGGTAGTTGCTGTAATGAAGAATGGACAAGTTCTTTTTTAAATGTTGATTTATTAGGGTGTTTGGGTGGCTCAGTTGGTTAAGCATGTAACTTCAGCTCAGATCATGATCTCAGGGTTCATGAGTTCAAGCCCTGTGAGAAAGTCTGAGCTGATAGCTCAGAGCCTGGAGCCTGCTTTGGATTCTGTGTCTCCCTCTCTCTCCTCCTCCTCACCCACCCCCATCTCTCAAAAATCAATAAACATTTAAAAAATAAAGAAAATAAATGTTTATTACTTTGAAAGAAAGAGAGAGAATGCAATTGATTGGGGGAGGGGCACAGAGAGGGAGAGACAGAATCCCAAGCAGGCTCCATGCTGTCAGCACAGAGTCAGACTCGGGGCTCAATCTCACAAACCATGAGATCCTGAGCTGAGCAGAAATCAAGAGTTGGATGCTTAACCAACTGAGGGCACCCAGGAGCCCCAAGAATAGACAAGTTTTAAATTTTGATAGACTCTACCAAGCTGTCTTGCACAGACTAATTTTTTTTAATGTTTATTTATTTTTGATAGAGAGAGAGAGAGCACAGTGGGGAAGGGTCATAGAGAGAGAGGGAGACACAGAATCTGAAGCAGGCTTCAGGCTCTGAGCTGTCAGCGCAGAGCCCAATGCAGGGCTTGAACCCATGGTCCACGAGATCATGACCTGAGCCGAAGACTGATGCTTAACCTACTGAGCCAACCGGGAGTCCCTGTCTTGCATAGACTTCATAACAGTTTACAATCCTAATGAAATTGATGGAAGTGCCATATTGCCACTTATCTGATTAACAAGTAGAGAAACGTACATTTTATTTATTTAACTTTATCTTTTCCAAATGTTGAAATTGTTTTAATTTGCCTTTTTCTCCTTATTAGTGACAACAAAGATGTTCTGATATGCTTGGTCACATTTATATTCCCTCTTCTGATTTGATTGTTCATGTCCAATGACAATCTACTTTTCGAGCTTTACACTTTTCGTACTGATCTGTTTTACTGCTTACCACTCATTCTCCATCATCATTCTCATTGTGTCTCTCTTGCATTCATATTCTGATTCTTAGAACACTCTTCCATCTTCTTTCTTCCTTTGTGTTTCTTCTGTTAGATTGGGAATGTGAGAATTTTATGTTACCCATGTATTACCTACCATGTATCTATCTATAATTTATTGGATTATAGGGAGTATCCATAAATAAATTATAAGGCAGCCTTATAATTTTAAGAAACACATTTCCTAACTGTCAAAAAGTCACCTTCATGTGGATGCACAATTTAATTTTTTTGTCTCTGTCCCACTCTATATCACCTTTCAACTCCAGTTAAAATGAGCTTTTTTTCTAGATTGTTATTAGTACTTTTAAATTACATTGATTTTATTTTATGCTTTTACTGAACTACTATAGTATATTTTACATTCATCATCAATAATAATTTAGTATAAACTATTGTTTTTCTAATTCCTTTGTCACCTTATCCTTTACAGTTACAGATAAATAACTGAATAAAGTTTTTTGTTATAGATAAATAACTTGAATAAAGTTTTTTGGGTTTTTTTGTTTTTTGTTTTTTTGTTTTTACTAAACATCTTAAGATTTCTTCATGAGTGTGTGGTGTATGTGAATTTTTTTTAAAGTCCTTGTGGTGGAGGATGTTCTTATTTGATTCTCATGGTCAAATATGTTATTATAGCTGGATCTCAGTCTACATTCAAAATCCTTTGCCTTCAACATTTCATCTTCGTCTTCCTGAAATCTTACTTATACATTCTGTAAATGAAGAATTGAACCAGACCAATTAATAGGCAAGTGAGATTCTATTTGGGACATTTGCGAAATGGAAGAGAGACTGACATTTTATTTACTTTATTTTTAGGTTTATTTATTTATTTTTGAGAGAGACAGAGAAAACAAGCAGGGGAGGGGCAGAGAGAGGGAGAGAGAGAGAATCCCAAGCAGACTCTGCACTGTCAGTGTGGAGCCTGATGTGGGGCTTAAACTCACGACCCGTGAGATCATGACCCAAGCTAAAACCAAGAGACCACTGCTTAACCTGGTGAGCAACCTGGGTGCCCTGATGAATACATTTTAAAGGGATGGTTTTTAGGTCATTTAGAAGATATTTGTGGGTAGTCGATGATTCACATCTTAAAAGAGCAGAGACATAATTTACAATTGTAAGTTTTCTAGAGTAAATGCTCTAGAAAAAGGGAGGTCAAGGGCTATAGTCAGGAAGAAATCTGTCTAAGCTGAAGGGAAGCGTGAGGGTGTCTTGGCCGATTCCCTTAAATTGCTTTGTTGTTGTTGTTTTCTGGAAATCTGTAAAGTATTCTCTTTATTCTTAAAAATTATCAATTTCACCCAGATACGTGAAGTTAGGAACCATTTGGTGTTGTAGTTGGCCTATTATATTGGGTATTATTATATTTAATACAATAGTACCCTATTTTGATTGTTGTTGTTGTTCCCACTACAGTCTGTCTTCTTTGAAATCCTCCCATGCCCTCTTAGAAACAGATCCAGGGTCTCCTGGGTTTGTTTTCAAATAATAACGCTCATGTCTTTGGTATCCTGTGCCAGGTCTTGTGACAGTCACTTAACTGTCATTCCTGATAAGTAATTTGGTTTTCAGCCATCTCAACTCAGTTATTCAACCATTCTTTTCACTTTTCAAAACAACTAATTTTTGGCATAATTTTAGAAGGACAGAAAGAATTGTGAAATAGTTAAGAGAATTTCCATATACTTTGAACCCTGTTTTCATTATTAACATCTTACACTAATATGATACACTCCTTACAATGAGCCAACCAATATTCATACTTCATTATTAACTCAAGTCCATACCTTATTCAGATTCCCTTGTTTTTATTCAGTATCGTTTTTCTGTTCTTGGATCATAGCCAGGATACCACATTACATTCAGTGTTCCTTATGATCCTCATGCCCGTGGAAATTTCTTTGACTTCCCTTGTTTCTCAGGTTTTTTTAAGTTGTGAGGAGTAGTGGTCAGATGTTTTGTGGGATATCCTCTTTTGCAATTGGTCTGATGTTTTTCTCATGATAATCCTGGGGTCATGGGTTATTGGGAGGAAGTCCAGAGTTATAGCGTGCCCTTTTCATCACATCCTATCAAGAATACATACTATCAACATGATTTATGACTGTTTATATTGACCTTAGTCATCTGGATAAGGTAGTGTTTGTCAGCTTTCTCCACTGCAGAGTTAATATCTTCCCCCCTTCTGTATGCTGTATGAAAGGGAGTCATTATGTGCAACCTACACTTAAAAAGTGGGGAGTTATTCCTCCACTCTTACTACTTAATATATTAATCAATTTGGACTCTGAGAGTCTAAATCTTGACTCTGAAATACAGTGAACAGTGTGGCGTTTCTGCAGCTTTAAATTAAATTTCTCATCTTACCGGCTCATGGTCCCTTCCAATTCCTATTTCTGATAATGATTTTATTTCTGTTCCGCTAGGAAAACTCTCTTTGCAGTGATCCTATATGTCACCTGTATTTTTTGGTGGGTTCTCCATTCTTTCAAAATGCCAGAAGGCTGCGCTTTTCATCTTAGCTTTGGAGAAAAATCAAGAGCAACCAACCCTTTTTCACTGACATTTTCAAACAAAGCTGATATCTAAAAAGTGCCTTTCATTCTAAGTTTCCTAGACTACATTTGCCATCTAAAGGCATGAGTTACAGCATCCTTTTTTTTTATGTGGATGCATTACTGACCATCAAGAACACTTCTTCTGGTATCTAAGTGTCCCTTTGGCCTGGGAGCAGTTCAAGAATTAGGGACTGGTGTATTGGCATCTTAAAACTTTGAAAAGTTTGAGCAAGGTTTTAAGTTAAAGCTGCCTCGAACGGCAACACTGATTCAGCCAACTAAAAGAATCTCTTGAGCCAAATTTCTATTTCCTCTCACTCTGAGCACTCCTCCCCAACTCTACCTCCCCCCACTGCATACACATTCACACATGTTTGTATACATGTTCTCATCTTACTGCTTCCATCCCGGATTTTCCTACTAAACAACTCTTTCAAACTGCCACAGGCTATGTTATATTTTTCTACTATTTAGGTGGAGACAACCCAGATGCATGCTTATTACCCCACACCTTACTAGGGCAAATGGGGACCCCAGTTACTAAATACATCAGTAGCTCTGATCTCAGCCTTCTCTCATCTTCCACAAACTATTATTCACAAGTAGGTAATCATAGCTCACACCCATAAGAAGAAGGCTTTATTTAGCAATTTGTTGGATTGTCTGTCTTTTACCATTTGTTCGAATTGTGTGTTTCAAGAGTGGGTGTAGAACAGTTTACTGGGTCCATTATGTATCATCTTCTCAATACTAGTGCCTTGTCACTTGTATCTTACCAAGGACAGTTCTTTTTTGTTCATGACTTATTACTATACTTAATATGAAAAATAACCTTGATAATTTTTGGTTTTATGTGAACAATGAAAATACTCAAAGCAATGAAAAATTTTCAAAATGACACATTTTATTATTTAACTGCTATGTCCGCATTCATAATAAAAATGGATATAAATATAATACATATTTCAAACAATTCTACTCTGAGATTAAAAATAATAATATATGTAAAATCATGTTATATAAAAGAAAATCACAATGATTTGCACGGATTTTACACATAACATGGTTCTAAATTTTTAATAATCCTCAGATTATCAATAATAGTAATAATCCTCAGATTAATATCTGAGATATTCTTGGGAATATAAAAGGAAGTAATTGATAATAGAGACTTTGAAAAAATTAAGTAATACTTATAAAATGTTTTTAAGCATCCATGGTAAAAAAAATCAGATATCACTTCAATATCATTTTTGTTTCCACAAATTTTATAATTATGTTAAATAAATACACATGTTTATACCAGGGAAGTGGTTCAAGCTTCTTATAAATTGCTGCACAGAACATATTGAGGGGATGGGAGCAAACGCTTTGAATTATTTAACGATATTTGTGAATAAAGGCTATTGGACTTATAAGAAAAATGAATGAAAGTTATGTCCAGAGATTATTTTACCAAACGAATTGGTCACATTACTAGTGTATTTTACTTCTAGTGCAGCTATCCAAATGATCTGAAAGTTGAAATACAATCAAACGTGAGAGCAAAAAAAGAAAACTTTATACTTATAAATTTACAATGGCTATTGTTAATGTTACTTCTTCTTATTTTTTTTTTTTTACCTGCCATACCGAGTAGAATCCAGAAGTTGTAAACCAATCAATACATGAAAAGCATCCACTTCATTCTCTGAATGGTGAGTTAGAGTCAATGTGACTATTTCACTTCAACCTCTGAACTCCTGGACAAGACCAACCTGGCACCTGATATCATTTGTTGGTCACACTTTGATGACAACATTATATATAGACTTCTGCCCATGAGGAACTAGATGGGAATAGTTAGTTTCCTTTCCAGTTATGTTATCAAATATGCATGGAATAATCATTGTTTATAATTCCCATAAGTCTGAGAAGAACTCAACCCGACCATCCCTGCTAACCAATCAATCTTGATTAAACTAAAAGAGAAGTGTCCAATATGAGAATATTCTTAAATAAATATTTCCAAGACAAGTAGATTTACTGCATTCAATTAAAAGAAAACTTCAGAGGAAGAGGTTGAAAACACAAATCTCTTAGTACCATCAGTTTGACCTTAAAATGTGGCCTGCAAAAGGTAACAGGACAAATAACTATGCATTACCTCTATTGGAAATAGCTTTATAGCATTTAATTTCTCATTCCTTTATAGTCTTATTAATTTTGATGATATTGATTTTAGAAGGATAATTCAAAATAAAACATTGCTCAAGAACTCTTTTTCCATGTTTTCAGAATCAACCAAAATGTTAAATTATTTGTATGTCATTATTGATTCTTATACATTTAATCCATGACTTGGTTTTATAATAATGGTATAGAAGCCATTAGCTTGATCTTTCCTTTGGCTAATTGATTTTTTCTATTTCTAAATGTATATAAACTAGATGTTTTTACAGAAACTATATATCTCTATTAGTAAATATATAGAAACTCTATTTGTATATATAAGTCATCCTTGAAATTTTCTAGCAACATAGAAAAAAATGTTATTTTTGAGCAAAGTTAAAAGGATTAAGGCTCTAGATTTTTCTTGAAACTCCTTTGCATAGAAAACAACATGCCTTATGACATTTCCCCCTTTTAATGTTTTAAGTTTAATATCTACTCATACCCTCAGAAGAAGCAGGTTAAGAAAAATTCAAGGTGAAAGAGGAGAGAAGTACTAATATTTTGACCATCCAAGGTCAAACACTGTGTCAAGGGCATAAATTAAACCATCTCATAATGAGAAAGTTTCCATGATCATCCCCAATTTTGAAATGAGCCAACCGAGAATTAGAGATATTAAGTAAATTTCTTTAGTCATTCAACTCTTAAGTGAAGTTTAAAAGTGTCTAATTCTGAGTGTGTACTCGTAAACTTTTTGTTCTGCTTGCATCAGTTTATTTGTGGCTCTTGTTCCTCACCACGTTCTATCACATGCCCTTGTCTTCATCTCTTCCTCCGGTGTCCCTTTGTGACCTACCTCCTTATCAGAGCCTAATTTAGTCCACCAGGTTCAGCTTTCATGCTGTTTTGTCTCTAATAACTAATTGATATCTTCAAGCAGAATAAACCATATTCCTCTCTCGATACACCTCTTTTAAATGATATAAAAGCTGTGTATTGCAACTATTCTCTTGTCAGCCATCTTTACAAACCAAAAGGCAGGGCAATATGGTATTCATCTTGCTTTCCAGAGAACCTGAAGCACGTGGGAAGTCTTTAGTGCATGTTTTTAAATGAAGAATGAACAAAAATGAATGAACAGAGATCCATCAAACTGGATGGCCAGAAAACAAGGGGGAGGGGTAGCATTCACAATCTTTCTCCATCCACCAAATGGTTGCTAACATTTTCCTAGACTTTTGGACACTTTTATCAGAGTGTACCTCAGTTAGAGATACTGAAGCTTGATTTCAAAAACAGGGATTTGTTTTGTACTTTTTCCTACAGTGGTTCGGCACTCAACAGCACTCCTTTGTTGTTATTTATTGAGAGTCTACAAAGCAAAGAAAGACACCTTGTTTTGTTTTATTTTGTTGGAATAGCCACTTTTCTTTTTATGGAGACTTTTACTATTTTTTTGGTATAATGCCAATATCATATCATTATTATGATTATAAATGTTTAATTTGAGCCTTAGACCATCTCCAAGAGGTCTGAGCATTCCATGTGATAGGTCTCCAGGAGCAGAACTCTTTCCCACTCAGATACATTTCCTTGTGGTCAGCTGACATAGTTCTTGACTTTCACTTTATTACCAGTATTTTTTTTTTTTATTAATTGAGGTGGTTTTTTTCCCTGAAGTTCATTATGTCAGGTTTGTTTCAACAGATAGAATGAAGAGCTTCTTGTTCCCTATGCATAACACAGGGCAGGGCATTTTGAACATTGGGTTTTCACACTTTCCTTTCATGCCCGTCAGTCTATAAGTAAGACTAGACGGAATCAAACAATCTAGCCCACCAGCAGATACAAATCTCCAGATGTAGCTCACTCTTCACCATTCCAGAGCATTTTGAAGCACCAATTTATTTGGTAATATCAAAAAATACAAGACAAGGATAGTCTCATTGTTTTTGTCAATTTCTAGGCACTTTGGCTGACAACCTGTTTTAAGAATTGCATAATCAATACTCAGGGATTTGAGAGCTTCCATAATAAAAATATAATTCTAATCCTATTCATTTTAATTTTTTTTTCCAACGTTTATTTATTTTTGGGACAGAGAGAGAAAGAGCATGAACGGGCGAGGGGCAGAGAGAGAGGGAGACACAGAATCGGAAACAGGCTCCAGTCTCTGAGCCATCAGCCCAGAGCCCGATGCGGGGCTCGAACTCACGGACCGCGAGATCGTGACCTGGCTGAAGTCGGACGCTTAACCGACTGCGCCACCCAGGCGCCCCTAATCCTATTCATTTTAAATAGCGAAATTGTAATTCTTGTCTAAAACTTAAGAATTTTGAGTAATCAGAACTTAAGTTTTTAGGTTTTTGTGTTTAACCTTTATTTATTTCTTTCTTTATTTCTTTATTTCTTTATTTATTTATTTTGAGAGAGCGAGTGAGCAGGGCGGGCAGAGCAAGAGGGAGAGAGAGAATCTCAAGCACAGTGAGAGAGAGAGAGAGAGAGAGAGAGAGAGAGAAAGAGAGAGAGAATTTGTCAGCACAGAGCCTGATGTGGGGCTATAAGTCATGAACCCTGAGATCATGACCTGAGTTGAAACCAAGAGTCTGACACTTAAGGGACTGAGTCACCCAGGCTCCCCTTTAGTTTTTTTGTAAAAGGAAAATAAGTCTCTTAAGTATTGAAGCAGAGCTATTTAATTTGCTAATAAATAACACATTTTAATTTTTAATTATTTTTTAATGTTTATTTTTTTTGAGAGAGAGAAAGACAGATCACAATGTGGGGAGGGACAGAGAGAGAAGGAAACACAGAATCTGAGGTAGGTCCAGGCTCTGAGCTGTCCGCACAGAGCCCGATGCGGGGCTGGAACCCACGAACCAAGAGATCATGACGGGAGCTGAAGTGAGCCGCTTAACCCACTGAGCCACCCAGGCGCCCCAACACATTTTGTTTTAAATTATGCATTTGGCTTTGAAGTTTACCACTGAGAACCACCAATTTTTTTTTTTTTTCAGATAACCGCCTTACATGTAACAGCTATTATATTACATATTACATATTATTATATGTAACAGCTATTCTCATTAACAACTTGTAAGGAAGAGTTTAAGAAAAAATAAAGTAAGTGGGAGCGAAAGGGTCAACAAGTATGATTTCTTACATTTTCCAGGATGTACAAACTCTGTCGTAATTGGCAGAGAGCCTTTAATGAAGACAGAAAATAAATCCTTCCGTAGAAGTACGTGAACACGGATGGATGGACACGCTGGCCGATCGGGGTGGATACAAGCCGGTGGTTAGTGGACGCACGTGGGGCGCGTGCATGTGCGTGCGTGTCTGTTTCTGTACACAAAAACTCATAACGCTGCTGATGTGTATAGTGGCAATAAAGGCTGAAAATTACTACAGGCTGTCAAAGGGTTTGGTCCTAAAGTGGAAGGGGCAATTTACTTTCTACTTGCCGCGCAGCACCTTCCTTTTGATTCCACAACACCGTCTCTCTCCAGCCCTCCCTCTTACTCACTTCCTCTCTCCTTCTCCACTGCACACTGTAATGAGGCACAGCTAGAGATTCCTTTCAAAGAAGGAAAAAAAAGGACGTCTCTGAGTGGTGCAAATGGGCTGAAAATGTGTTCCTTCTACTCAGGAAAGGCTCCTACAGTTCATACTGAGAAAGATCTCGGGTTTTTTTTTTTTTTTTTTTTCCCTCTGAATTCATGGTGCGCACACACACAGCCTTTATCTTGTGGTTTGTAAGAGTCAAAGCCATAAATGACGACTGCTATGGCTCTTGGAGAGCATTTTAGACTCAAATAGAGAAAGTTTGCTATTTCGTTGAAAGGGATTTCTGCCTTCATACAGCATACTCAGTTTGGGTTGAGTAAAACATTATAAAGGAACAGATTGCATATGAAAGAAGCAAGCAAAAAAAAAAAAAAAAACAAGGAAGCACAAGACTTTTCTTTCAAATTCAAATTTCATATGAAAATATATTCATTTCCCTGTATGCATTTTCACTCCCAAAACTCAGTGTGTAAAAAGAAAAGTGATAGGTGTTATTCTTCCTTAAATATGTTGTCTTTTCACTGATTGTCAGGTGGGGGGAGGGGTGTGTTTCATGAAAGTAGGGACTAAAAGTTGAGACAGGAGAAACCAAACAAATACATGCGTTCAAGCAAAATAAAAGACAGCCTTTTTGTCCTTAAGGTTTCATTATACTGTCTCAGTAATGAGTGTCACATTTACAATAACCTCTACAAAGCAGAGAAAGCCTCACTGCCTGAAGTGATAATTTCAAATTAAATAACTAAAAATAGGGTTTTTTTTCCCCCTCTGATAGCGAAAAAAAAATCAGGTTTAGAAGTTACGCTCTATCTTCCAAATTTGTGGAAGTGAATATGTGATAGTGTTGACTGAATGTTGGCTGGGCTTTAAAACGAAAGAGGTAGGATTCCTGAAATGGCAGCTTATCTTTGCCAAATATTAATGCCTCCAACTCCCCACCGTGTTTTTCCTTCTCATTTCTGAAGATAACACAGGCCGGGTGTGTTTCTTTTCAAACTTAGGAAAGACTAGACAATACATATCCTCCTAGACCCTAAATTGAGAAATTCTTTCATTCATGCTTTTGTGATGGCCGATTAGCCCTGTGTGATAACTTGAAAGTGCAGGCTTTCAGATATTCTTAGGCCTCAATTTGACATCAGGATAAACAGCATGAAATTCGTAAAAACTAGACAATCCGAGTGGCAAATTAAAGCTGCCTGTGTTGAAAGACTATCGATAAAATCCTAAGAAGAAACGAAAATGTATAAAAACAACCACCATAAAATTATCAGGTATAACCAAAGCTGTCAATTTTGGCAAAAAAAAAAAAAAAACAAAAAAACAAAAAACATATTTCTAAATTCTGTTTGATTTTATTGATAAAGTGGAAGGGGGGATTCTAGAACATATTGGTTCTGTTAAATTTACTTAAAAAGGATCGCAAGCAATGTGGACCAAGAATCAAAAGCTTATCACAGGTAATTAATCCAATTCCCCAAAAAGGTAAAATTTATAATAGGTGGAAGATTATTTTGAGTGACAGAGAATGTGACCTGAGAAACAAGGTGATGAAGACGTGAGCAAGCCATCGGTGTGAAATAGCCTTGGGCAAGGATGTTCCCAGAGGTCACAGTTAGGTACAAGTAGTTTTCATGAATGATTGTAAAACTTAGCGATAGGTCGAAAGATTTAGCTTACACAGTGAGATCCTAGGACACCTTTCTACCCCTAATGCCTAGCACAGGGTCTGGCACAGAATAAATGCTCTATACATAGTTATTTTTTTACCTCATGCATATCCAAATTTCAAAAAAAAAAAATGCCTAAAAACTTTTATCTGATAAATGTACGCTCTTAATTTTTTTAAATTTTTTCTCTTTAACATTTATTTATTATTGAGAGAAAGAGAGACACACAGAGCATGAGCAGGGGAGGGGTAGAGAGAGAAGGACACAGAATCCGAACCAGGCTCCAGGCTCCGAGCTGCCAGCACAGAGCCCCATGCGGGGCTTGAATCCATGAACTGTGAGATCATGACCTGAGCCAAAGTTGGCCGCCCAACCGACTGAACCACCCAGGCGACCCTGTATGCTCTTAATTTTAAAAATGCTGAATAATTAAAACCAGCCAATTCATCTCTGAAGCAAGTGTAATATCACAGACAAGTTCATACTAAATAGTCAATTACTGCAAGTTACCTCAAAACACAACGGAAATGATGTGTTTGATATTTAGAACTGTTCCAGAATTGAACATAGTACTCACATGCCATTCTAGGTCCTGGGTTCTCTATCACTTGAGGTATTCGAGTCGAAGTGAGATGATTGTCTTTGAGGATGGAATGGAGTATGTAAGCTTTGGATGGAATAACTAGTCATTCTGATTCTTTTTTTTTTTTTAATGTTTATTTATTTTTGAGACAGAGAGAGACAGAGCATGAACAGGGGAGGGTCAGAGAGAGAGGGAGACACAGAATCTGAAACAGGCTCCAGGCTCTGAGCTGTCAGCACAGAGCCGGACGAGGTGCTCAAACTCAAGGACCGTGAGATCATGACCTGAGCTGAAGTCGGACGTTTAACCAAATGAGCCACCCAGGCGCCCCAGTCATTCTGATTCTTAACTCCTGTAGGCGTGCTGACAACAAGTGACTCCATCTTCGGCCCTTCGTCATATTCATTCCCTGCGCAGTGACCTTCCGGGGATCACTGTTCCAGACCCTGTAGATATTAACATACCCCTGGATCAAAATGCTGGAAGGCTTATTCTACACTTCCATATAGTGGCACACAGAAGGTTTCACTTGAAATAACTACCCTTTGACCTTACCACAATGCTCCTTGCTCTGTAAAAGCTGTGGATCAAGGTGTGGACTTTGTGTATTATAGTTGCATAGGGCCTGGGTCATCTGCCCCATGTACCCTATCAGTAAGTTATCCTAAATAAAACTCTGTGTAAATGATATCAAGTGGTTTGCTTTGTTTTCGGGTCTCCACGTAACTTCTCAGGCTGGAGGCTACTTTACTGCCCCTCCTCCACCTTCTAGCACCTCCTTTCTAGACATGTGTTTTATCATTGGTCAATTACTCTTCCATTTCTTCCCATATGCAGATCGGAGAGACCTTTTGGGTTGAGGGACAGTTATATAATTTTCTTGTTTCACAAGTTGGAAGCATTTTGCATTTTAAAGATAACTAGTCGTATTCGATGCATGACTAACCCGCTACCTGTTTTTGTAAATAAAGTTTTATTGGAACACGATTGGTCATTTCTTCATGTATTCTCCATGCTTTTTTCACTATAGTGGCATAATTGAACCATTGCAACTGAGATCACATGGCCTTGCAATGCCAAAAATATTTACTCTCTGGCTCGTTGCAAAAAATGCTTGTTGACTTCTTGTCTAGAAACCTATTTGAACTATCCATATTATTTTGGCAAAATATCCAAATATCATTTCAAAAACATAATGATTATTTCATGCAATAAAAATATGAGATTGGGTGTTAGGAAGACATATGTAGCTGTCTTGCACTACTTGCCTACAAATAACAGGTTTGTATCAGCATTCCTATGTTACAATGATTTATAAAGTATACATACTAGCATATAAGGTCTTATAACTGACAAACATATGTATTCAAATATGAATACTTTCATTGACTCTAAAAAACTCTATTTCTCCAGTGGTTTCCTGTGACTTCACATAGCAAAAAATTCTCTGTGATCTGTTTGAAAACATTGGCACCTATGTTCCAGTCAAGACAGCTTTAAAAATGCATATTGCAGGGGCACCCGAGTGGCTCAGTCTGTTAAGCATCCAACTTTCAGCTCAGGTCATGATCTCATGGCCTGTGGATTCAAGCCTGCGTCTGGCTCTGTGCTGACAGTTCAGAGCCTAGAGCCTGCTTCAGATTCTGTGTCTCCCTCTCGTACCTCTCTGGTTTGTGCTCTCTCTCGCTCTCTCTCAAAAATAAATAAACATCAAAAAAAGAATGCATAATACAAAACATTTCTAATTTGGAATTTTCCAATAAAAGAATAAATGTTAAGGAATCACTCTGATGTTTCATTTAAAAATAATGACATACTATAAATTTTTCATTTTATGTTTTTATTTTGTTACTTGTTTGTAACAGAGATAGTAAATATTGTATTTGAACCAATGTTTCAAATGAAATAAAAATTCTACAATGGAGTCATTCAGCTGAATGAAAGTTTTCTAAATTATATGTGCCCTCTTTCTACTCTGATGCAGGGTTTAGATATTCATAAATATTTAAAAAGTCAGGTTTTCAAATCCAATATGACTGCAATCCATTTTAACAGTGAGAACTGAATTGTTTTTGCCCCTGTAGGTGAATAAGATAGACAAGCTAATTGCCTTTTTAACTTACAGATTTTCAGCACAAGATCTCATTATCATTTGCTTTCAGGAATGAATTTCTCCTGAGTTCTAACGGAGAATGTAGTTTCTTTTATTATAAAATCATGAACCCTTTACCTTCTCTATCTTCCTTTAAATTCCCAGACAGAGTGCTTGATAGAAGACTGATTTTGCTCATCACTGTTTCAAGTGATTCTTAGAATAACTTGAGAGAACAAGGAACATATCACATTAGCATCACAGAATACTTGAAAAATCAATGGCTGGGCCTAGGTAGAAATGATTGCACCTGTTACCAATATTCCACACATTTAGAAAGGTCATATAGAACTTATTTAAAACTCTATTCACAAGAATAATTGTAAATGACAAGTTTCTATTTATTATATATAGAGCTATTCTATCATTTTAAATGCCTTAAACTGGTATACTAAAAATATTCCCCTAGTAAAGAAGCCTAGTTGAAAAATCTAGCTGTTGAATTTGGAGTAAATTAAACACAAATTCTACCCCACCTCTCACACACACATACACACACACACACACACACACACACATTCAAATATGTACTGGGGTAGAGGTTTTCAATGATCCCAGGCAGGGTAGATGAGAACAAAGAGATTATGTAAAAAGAATATGCAATTCATAAGTTACATAATGGAAAAACATAATGAATATATGTGTAAGGGACGTCAAGTTACAGAAAGTTGATAGAGTTGTGAAGGAGTTTTTTTTTTAAGTTTTTTTTTTAATTTATTCTGAGAGAGAGTGTGTGTGAGTGGGGGGAGGGGCAGGGAGAGAAGGAGACAGGAGGAGAGAGAGAGAGAATCCCAAGTAGGATCCACACCGTCAGCACAGAACACAATGGTTGTAGGACTCAAACTCATGAACTGTGAGATCATGACCTGAGCCGAAACCAAGAGTCAGATGCTTAGCCAGCTAAGCCACTTGGATGCCCCAAGAGCTATTTGCTTTATAAATTTTACTTAGATCCACCTCTGACTATATTTCAGTTTTTAGTTGGAAAAACTGAGTTGATTTCTTAATATTATAATTTGCATTTTTCTCTATATCTCTGAAGAAACTTCAATAATTGGATAGATACATGTTACTAATATAAGTGTTTTGTTTCAACTGCATTTACTCTACTGGACATTGTTCTTAAATTCTACTTTAGTTTTAATGAGTAATTCAAAGATCTTAGAAACAGAAGGCCTCGGTATGTTTATGTAAGCAATTTATAAACTTGAGCTTGTTTCTTAATCCTTAATATGAGAAAAATGAATTTTTTGTCAGATTAAATGCTCATTAATGAGGATTGGATAAGTAATTTGTGTAAATGAACAATGCGAATGAATTATTTTATGGATTTAAGTTTTTATTTCATATGACTGCTGAGTGGATTTTTTGTCACAGTGACTATTTTCAGAAACAAGGATTGAGTTTTATAATCTCACGAGCATATATTTCGTGGAAAGCATGACAATATTAGAATCTAGATAGTTGTTATAGGTCAGGCTTTGTCTTCATAAATTTATTCCAGCAATATGATATCAAATAGACACGTGGAAATAGGAAGCTCAGTCTAGGCTAGACATTACAGTGCTATCACAGGGTAGATGCAGTAATGAATGGAATTGGATGGGTATGAGGTCTTTTTTGAGGTGAATAGAAAGGAGCTGGAAGAAAGAGAAACATTCTAAATAACTTATTTATTTAAATATGGAAAAACTTCTTTCAATACAATCACCTTTATTTAAGTACAAATACCTTTTCTTTTTTTAAATTTGATTAATTTTGTTTTATTTTTCGTTTTTAGTAATCTGAAAGGTGTTATTTGATCTGAGGTGAGAGAACGGGAAAGGATCAGATAATTGTTCTTACACATGTTTCTAGTGTTGAGGGTGTGTGTATGTAAGAGACACATTAAATGCTTTAATTTTGACATGATGATTTGGAGATATCCAGGGACCCGACATGTATAGATGTCAAATAGCTTGAGGGATATGAATGTGAATCTAGGCTGTAACATCAGGACTGAGAATACTTAGGGACTTGTGCTGTGGTGAGCAAAGTCATGAGAATTAATGAGATCATCTAGAGCAAAGTGTAGGAAGGATAGGATGAGAGAACCTAGACCTGAGCCCAAAGACAGTCCCAAAGTTGGTAGTTGGATACAGAGGAAAAAGTTAGCAAAAGAAGATAAGTTAATAAAATTGACTAAACTTAGGAATATTTGATGTCATGAAAACCCCCAAAAAGAGACTTTCAAGAACTGGTAATGGGAGGGTAAAGGAGGAAGGACACACTTTACCACCAAGTGTTTCTAAGATATGAAGTGAAGATGACAATATGAAGTCAAAAGTCTTTCCATTGAGTTTAGCAAGAGTGAAGTCCTTGATGAACTGGTCTAGAGTAGGTTCAGTAAAGGGTGTCCAATGTATGTTAGAGAGATACTAGGAGGATGTGAACATAGTGGATATAGACATTCCCTTGAGGAAATATAATGTCAACCTTAAAAACAACATAGCCAACAATTTTACTAACAAAATGAGATTATTCAGGAATAGCACAAGAATTGCAATTTGAGACAAATTATGGCAAACCATAGACAAGTCTGAAGAGACAAAGGTGAAGTCAACTTTTGTTGGGTTTTGGAAGGAAACTGGGGAAAACTGTTAGAACAAAAGTTCATTGGAGAAGAACAAGAGTTTGAGATTGTGATAGGTTCTCACTGGCTGCAAGCATGGGTTAAAGCATTGTTGCTGGAGAAGGCAGGGATCTTCTTTCTTTTTCTTAAAAACAAGAGATAAAATTCCTATGTGAAAAACATCCTCTCTTGTTAAAATAATTTATTCTTTCTTTCTGCTGGTTGTGGTTCCTACCACAAGTGATTTGTGTGTGAGAACAATGGCTTCCTCTTCATGGCTTCCTGGCTCCATTTTAAATTAGGTTTTTTTGTGTTCTTTTTACTAATTTTCACAATATATCATATAATGTATCTAGTATATATTAGATAACATATTATGTGTATTAATATGTATATAGGAACACACATCATTATATATGAATAGAGCCCAAGAATAGAACAGCAGTAGAGACGTTGGGCTTTCATCAGATGGACATTTCTGACATTTTAAGAGGGAAGGAGATGTCTTCAAATACAGGTGGAATTATCAACTTTGTGATAAAAAGTGGTGATAGTTTATCTCTGTTAACTTCCTTTTTTCTCCTTGAACTGTGAGGTGACAGCAAAGCGAGGGTGAGAAGGGAATGTACAGGTATGAGGACAGAAGAGACTATTCATATGATATTTCTGTTAATAAAGCTAATTATAGAAGCATTGGCTGTTATATTAGTTTTTCTGCCATATAGTATATTATACATAGGTACGTACGTAAAACAATATGCAGTTAGATATAATGTGAAGTGAAATAATCAGAGAAAGACAAATGTCATATGTCACTCACATGTGGAATATAAGCAGCAAAACAAACAAAGAAAAAAAAAAGACAAATAACAGCAAAAGACTCTTTAATACAGAAAACAAACTGGTGGTTGTCAGAGGGGAGGTGGGTGAGGGAAATCGATAAAGGGAATTAAGAGTACATTTATCTCAGGGCCCCTGGGTGGCTCAGTTAAACTTCTGACTTCAGCTCAGGTCATGATCTCACGGTCCGTGGGTTCGAGCTCTGCATCAGGCTCTGTGCTGAAGGTTCAGAGCCTGGAGCCTGCTTCAGATTCTGTGTCTCCCTTTCTCTCTGCCCCTCCCCCTGCTCACACTCTGTCTTTTTCTCTCTCTCAAAAATAAATAAAGATTAAAAAAAAGAAAAGAGTACATTTATCTTGATGAGAACTGAGAAATGTATAGAAATGTTGAACCATTATTATATTGTACACCTGAAACCAATAGAACAGTGTATGTAATTACACTGGAATAAAAAAATAATACATTTATCATCTCATAGTTCTAGCAGATCTGGAGTCCCAGTACAGTTTAGCTGGTTCCTCCACTCAGGGTTTCCCAAGGCTGTAATCAAGATGCTAGCTGGGGTGCAATCTTATTGGAAACTCCAGGTGATCTTCCCAGCTCATGTCGCTGCTGGCAGAATTCATTCAGTCCTTTGCAGCTGTGGAATTCAGGGCGGCTTGCTTCTCAAAGGCTAGCAGGGAAAGTCTGAGTCCTCTATTAAAGGCTTTCAACCAATTAAGAAACTATAAAACCCTATTTTGGGTTCTGAAAATAAAGTCTCTTTAACTATAAAACCCACTCAGATTTACTGACTCACTCACTGGCTTTTCTGTACCTTAGATCCCATGGTCCATTACTACAACCACTTTCTTTGTTTTCAACCAACATCCTCAACTCCTGTGACCTGGCTCTTGTCATTTTTGCCGATGGCCATCCATAGTTAAACTCAACTAACTTTCAATACCTACATGGGAGACGCAGGCCATTGATTTAGATGAAATATACATTAGGGGTGACTGGGTGTCAGGCTAAATGTTGTGAACGCAAATTTCAAGCCACACAACCACACTCATTTATTACATGTGTGCAATAAATATAAATATATCCCTTCATACCACAATGGTAGAGTTGAATAGCTGTGATTAAAAACTAATGCTTACAGAGCCTGAAATACTTCCTACATGGCCTGTTAAATAAAATGTTTGTCTACCTCCAGTCTGGATAACGCAGAGGCATTATAGGAAAGAGGGTACTACTGTTGTTGAATTAAAAGGAAAAGAGACGTAGGTGAAGAGACTAGGAGGCTTAAAGTTGTTATCTTGGTGATTGGTGTAGTTTTGGAATATAGGGGATGAAAAAACTATGAGTAAATTTTGGAGAGCAGGACCCTGGATATTGATCTTTCTGAGAATTAAGATAAGAGAAAGTATGGAGTAATAAATGATGAAACAAAACCTCTAGTCTTTCAGGAAGGGCAGGACTACAGGGAGGGCAGAGCAGATGACAGAGCTCATAGTGGGATCATGGTGGAAGATTCAAGATATCTATCTATCTATCATCTATCTATCTATCTAATCATCATCTCTCTACCACTTGTGGTTTTGTTCACCTTTCTCTACAAGCAAGGGGGAAAGTATCCTAAAAGAACCATGATATGTAAGTAAAGAATATGTCTCTAGTTATCGGGCCCTGAATTAAGACAAGTCTGACAGAACAAAAAATTAAAACAAACAAAAAGGTAAAACTGTAGAGGCAGTGAAAATACCAGTGGTTTCTAAGACTTAAGTGGGGAGGGAGAAGTGATTCAGTGGGGCAAGAGGATTTTTAGGGTCGCGAGACAAGTCTGTGTAGGATTCTATAATGTTAGATATATGTCATTTATATATTTGTCCAAACTCATAGAACATACAACACCAAGAGTGGACCCTACTGTAATCTATGGGCTTTGGGTGGCAACAATGGATCAATGTATGTTGGTCAACTGTGACCGTTTGTACCATTTGGTGGGGGAAACTATACATAAGCAGTGGAAGAGGATGTATGGTAAATCTCTATACCTCCCATGCAATTTTTCTGTGAATCTAAAACTTCTCTAAAAAATAAAGCCTATGTAAAACTAGCAGCAGCAACAACAACAGCATAAGCACCTGCCTCTGAAGTCCACAAGGTAAGTGTGCTCAAGCAGACAACCAACTTTCAATTGAAGTCATGTAAGTGTTTGGAAATTCCAAAGGTGTAATTGTCATGGACTAGCACCCATTGATTGTATAGAGTTATTGACAGTAGAGTGAACTACAGATTGGGTCAGAAAAATATAAGGGCCATCATAGGGAGGAAAAACCAGATGAAAACAGGAGACCACTGAGGCTTGAACTCCTGAGAGCCACAGGGATAAAAAGAAGTGTAAGAAATGATAGGATTGGTGCAGATGGTCTGGTCATATGTGTTTCAAGGTCCATGTGCTCCTATTCATTTTATAGGAATTTCACAACTATCTTTCAATATTACAAGTCATTCTAAAATATGCAATACTTGTTTTCACAAATCTTACGTCACCTCATATAATTAAAATCTTTATTGTGCAGTATTTCATTCCTGAATTTTCTGATAAAGGGATTGGAATCCAGAGGGTCGAAAGGAAAAGAGGTAGTCCATAATTAAAACAGTTTGGCTACATTCTTGTAAATATAACTTTACTCTTGTTTCTATATCGTGAGTGCTTCCGCAGAAGGAAGTAGAATAGAACCTAGATTTACGAACACACTACAGACAAAAAATTGAAACCAAATAACTTTAAATTGTCCCCCTAACATTTAGTGACTAAAATTAAAAGAAGCCTCAATGTTTCTTATCTTTAAATTGGGAATAATAAGACCACTTCATTGTGATATTGCATCAGTGGAATGATGTGTTTGAGCTTGCTTTGCAATTATAATGTGTGATAAAAATAGTAATTGACCATATTCGCATTCAGTAATCTATGGGAAATATTCTGCTGGCATTCAGCTTCATTTCACCCGTGAAACCTGCGGGTCCAAATTTTCTAAGGTTAAATTTCCAGATCAAACACTTTCAAAGTTTCAACAATTTAATTCTTAACTTTTCCTTGATTTTAATACACGTTGTGGTGCACTCATTACAAACCAACAAAATGTGCATGCATTTATAAATGAGGATTCTAGCCCAAAATTCATACACTCATAGCAGATTTTTACTGTTCAAAGGATCATTTTCCAAGTCTGTTCAGTGAAGATTTTATTTAAATATTTCCACTTAGATAAAAAATAGTCAACAATTCATTACTGCCCTCATCACTGTCAACCCTCTCCTCATCAGCCTCACTGCCACCATTATCTTCGTGGGTCATGGGGCCGCTGATGCCCTGGCAGTCTGCGTTGCAGAGTGCATTATGGAAACAGATTTTTTTTGCCCTGTAGCAAAAAATTTTAAAAAAATAAAAAATAAAAAACAATTCATGAGTGTACTTAGATTATTCCAAATCTTAATATGTATGAAATCTCCAGATCGTTAAGAAAAAGTGAGGAATGATTTTTCCCTTTGTCAACCAACCGTTCAGATAATTTCTTCAAGAATAATTTTTGTACGTACATGTGAGTGCCTTGCCTAAATACAGATTCATTCATTCACTCTTTTCACTCTCTTTTGTGATATTGAGAAAGAAAAAAAAAATCATAGATGAAGAAACTCCGGGAAAAACATTTTACACCCCAGAATTACACTACCCTGCAACTAAAACACCATAATGACTTAGCAATTCTCTTCTATTCTATGCTCAATGGGAAAATCTTCTAGGAAAGATGTTTTTCCTACCAAAGAGATTTTTTCAGCATATTTTACTGTAAGGAAGCAAAGTGGCAGAGTGAATTAATAGATGGAAAATGATTAATCAAGTAGAAACAGGGCATCGGTGATCACTTGTGATTTCAAATTTCTTTCTCTGATATTTACTTCTGCCCATACTTTCCCACATTTAGAATACTCATCTTCAATCTCAAAAATATAACAAACCATTAACATGCCAGATAATCAGAAGAGATATGCCTATTTAATAAACTTTCATTTGTTGTATGATAAACTGATTTTGTTGTCGATTAGACTCTTCTAACATCACCTGTTTAATGTTTTATTAGCCAGATGTCCATGCTTCTCTTTCTTAAATGAATTTAATTATTGCCAAAAAGGACATTAAGTTTGACTTCTTTATAGACAGATCAATATGATTGACAGTGAAATAAATATCGCTCATTAATTTAAGTTGTTGTACAATGTACAAGCTGCCAAATTAATGGGAAATGACCATGATTATCAGCCAGTATGCAGCTTTGAGCGTTGCTTTCTCAGGTTCCTGCACCTGCCTCTTTGTAAGATGCCTTTTCTTAGGATGGAAAGACAATAGAGCACATAGGTATGCGAGGCCAAGTACAGAAATTCATCAGCGCTGTTTGTTGTGGGCAAAGATGAGAATTTTCTCATGGCAGCAGGGATTTTTAGGAACAAGTAAAAGCGTTTTGCTTACAAGGGTGAATGAGTTGCATTAACCAGCTATGGTATTATCTGGGCCGATTTCCTGTCACCTGAAATTCATGAGCTCAGAGATTCAAACCAAAACACAAAGATTTTAGTGGTTTTCATTCATATTCTTATTGTTCAAAAGTGCTTAAATAAGACATAAAAAGTTTCATGAGGCTTTCAAGATATCACATTGTTCTTTCAAAACACTATTTTGGTGATTTAGATGGTCTTTTAGGAAATAATGCAGAAAAATACAGGTAACAATTTATTTGCTACAGTGAGAACAGTGTATATGAAAGGAAAAGTGTTTTTGAGAAAGCATGCTCGTGTTTTTATCATTTAAAGGGCATCTAAACAGAGTTCAGCAACTTCAAAGGAACTAAAATATAGACACTTTCTTTCTTTCTTTCTTTCTTTCTTTCTTTCTTTCTTTCTTTCTTTCTTTCTTTCAGAGAGCCAGAGAGAGAGAGAGACAGAGAGACAGAGAGAGAATCTCAAGCAGGCTGCATGCTGCACGTGAAGCCCGATGTGGGGCTCAATCCCAGACCTTGGGATCATGACCTGAGCTGAAATCAAGCTTTGGATGCTTAATGGAATGAACCACCCAGGTGCCTCTAGCCACTATATTTTAATTCTAACATCACACTCCCTCCTGAACCAGGTTCACTTAATCTTGGGATAACCACTGAGCTTACTAAAACTTTTATATCAGTACAAGAGAAATTTCATTGTGTAGCTCTACAATAAGCATTTTTTAAAAACATCATTATTACTGAAGAATTATAACACTGCCAACCACATTGTAATTATTCTCATATTTAAAGCAAGTGTTAGTACATCTGTAATAATATGATGTGGTATCAGAGTACAGTGAAAATTTCTGGATAATAACTAAGCTAGTTAGCAAATAAATGAATAAAAGAAAGGACAAATTGATACACTTAGTACATACCGAGTCTTGGATTCTCAAGATCCTTCCATGTGTGTCAAAGTTGAATTCTAAATTAGTCACACATTGTTAAATTCTTATATTTTAAATCTGTGTTCAAGTATATGGTACTTCTTTTCTTATTTTTTAATGTTTATTTTTATTTTTGTGAGAGAGAGAGAGAATAAGTGCACAAGTAGGGGAGGGGCAGAGAGAGATGGGTCAGCGAATCTGAAGCCGACTCTGTGCTGACTGCAGAGAGCCTGATGCGGGGCTCGGATTCACAAACTGTGAGATCATGACCTGAACAAAAGTTGGACTCTTAACTGACTGAGCCATCCAGGCACCCCAAGTATATGGTATGTTAATTTGAGGTGCCATCACTCATATTTCGGTGAATTATAAAGTGTCTCTTCTGTCCCCACTCTGTTAGGTGAGCTTTCATAATTCTGTTACTTACTTCCCATAAGATCTTTTTTATGCGAGCAAACACTCAGTGAAAAGATACAGCTGAGGGGAAAAAAAAATAATGGTTTTCATTTATTCACACATTCAGTAAATGTGGTGTTTGTTTAGGAAGGAACAGGCACTGGACCAGAGACTGGGAATACAACAGCCCAGGGACGGATCTAGTCCCTGCTTTTAAAAAGAATCGATATACGAGTGGGTAGTATTTTTTGCCAGACATACATGTCTCCACAAAATTGTGTTTTGTAAGAGGCGTCTTCTGAGAAAGCCTATCCATTGGCATGTGGAAGTGTCTTTTTTGAATCATTTTTAGATATTTGTTTCTTTACTATATTGTTTAGCCCCTCTAACCAGAACGTTGGCGGACAGGAACTTTGTAACTTTTCTTTGATCACTTTTGTATCCTAAGGGTAGAGCATACACTGTAACAAATCTATGTTAAGTGGGTGAATAAAAGAAAATAATCATCAACTAGTTTCTAGATGTTTATAGGTTTATTTTATTTTATTAAATTTTTTGAAAGTTTATTTATTTTGAGAGAGAGAGAGAGAGTGTGTATGACAGCATGTGGGGGAAGGACAGAGAGAGAGGAGAGAGAGAATCTCAAGCAGGCTCCACACTGTCAGCACAGAACCTGTGGGACTTGAATTCACGAACCATGGGATCATGACCTGAGCTGAAATCAAGAGTTGGATGCTGAACCGACTGAACCTCCCAGCGGCCCCTTGGTTACCCCCATTTTGGAGATAAGGACACTGAGGGATGGAATGCTTAAGTGACATGATCAGAATCCTTCAATTAGCAGATGTTGAAGTAGACTCAAGCTTAGCTCTGTTTGATGGCATTGTCTTAAAATAAATATCTGCATAAATGCAAAATAGCACATTTTTCAGCAAATGAACAGATGAATTATGAAGCAAGCACACTAACATATGTTATCATTTATAAAATAAACTTACAGTTTACTTATCATTTCTAGAGAGTGGTCCTTCAGATCTATCACACTGTATCCATTTTTAACGGGAGGTTGGTAGAAAAAGATATAAATTCTCTTACTAACATCTAAAATATTTTGGTGCTTTGGGAAAAGCATGGAGAAATAAAAAGTGACCCCTTGATCGCTGGTAAAGCTTTTTTGTCTTGAAGTCATTATTTCCAGATATCTACTTAGCTGTGTCTTCATTCTTCTTTGTTTTTTTTTTTAATTTTTTTTTTAACATTTATTTATTTTTGAGAGACAGAGAGAGATAGAGCACAAGCAGGGAAGGGGCAGAGAGAGAGAGGGAGACACAGAATCCAAAGCAGGCTCCAGGCTCCGAGCTGCCAGCGCAGAGGGAAGGCAGGGCTCGAACCCACGGGCCACGAGATCATGGCCTGAGCGGAAGTCCACCACTCGAAGGCTGAGCCACCCAGACGCCCCAGTGATGTTTTCATTCTTATTTGCACACGTTTAATTGGCACATGCATACGTGTGTGTATATACACACAGTACACATTTGCATATGTGCACTGTATACACACGTGTATGTATGTATTTCTGTCATTTTAGTTTCAGCCTTTTGGTTCATATATTTAGGTTTTTTTTGTTTTGTTTTGTTTTGTTTTGTTTTGTTTTCATTTCTTTTTTTTTTTTTTTAATTTTTTTTTCAACGTTTATTTATTTTTGGGACAGAGAGAGACAGAGCATGAACGGGGGAGGGGCAGAGAGAGAGGGAGACACAGAATCGGAAACAGGCTCCAGGCTCTGAGCCATCAGCCCAGAGCCCGACGCGGGGCTCGAACTCACAGACCGCGAGATCGTGACCTGGCTGAAGTCGGACGCTTAACCAACTGCGCCACCCAGGCGCCCCTCATTTCTTTTTATTTGGGAGAGAGAGAGCCTGATGCAGGACCCCATCTGACCACCGTGAGATCATGAGCTGAGCCTAAATCAAGAGTTCGGATGCTTAACAGACTGAGCCCCCCAGGTGCCCCTAGGTGTTTCCTTTTTCAATAGCATATTCCTGGATTTGTGTTATTTTATTCACTTTGACATCTATTTTTTAAACAGATTTTTACTCCATTTGCATTTATTATGGCTACTGATACTTTGAAAAAAATTTTTAATCTTTATTTTTGAGGCAGAGACAGAGTATGAGCAGGGGAGGAGCCGAGGGGAGGGAGACACAGAATCAGAAGCAGGTTCTCATGTTTTAAAGATACTGATCCGCTCCTCTGGTTTAGACTTTGGCTTTTATAAAAATAAGTTGTCAGCTTGTCATTCTCTTGCAGATAATCCTTTGGTTCTACTTTTATTTAAGGCTTGCTCTTTTTCTTTGGTGTGCTGCCAATGCACTAATATAAGTCTGGTGAGGATTCACTTTTATCGCTATAGCTTAGGTTTGGCTGAATTACTGAATATGTGAATGTGTGATTTGAACCCTTCGGCCATTATCTTTTAAAATATTGCTTCTTTCTCATTCTTTGTTTCTCCATCTGCAGCTCTCCATATCTACGTGTACTCACTTAGAAATGCAAGTGTGTAAGTCCTGTTATGGTCTCACTTTCTCGTATTCAACTTATTCTCATATTTTTCAAGTTTCTTTGTTGCATTCCAAAATATGTGTAAGTCGACCTTCTCTAACGCACTCTCCAAATACATCTAATGTAGTTATTACTCCATTCGTTGTTTCTACATTAATTATTAAAATGTCAAAATTTAATTAAATAACTATTTCAATTTAATAAGTTATTAAATTAAGTATTCACATTTTTGCCTGGTGATTCAAATAATGTTTTGGTATTTGGTAATACGTTGATACTCCCTTTATTTATTAATCCATATTAACAGTGCTTTTGTATTTGGGATACTGGAAATATTCTATAGTACTTACATCTGAGTAGAAGTTACTTGGAAACGTGCACACACACACACACCTTTGTTAAACTGTGAGCTTAAGATTTGTACATATTACTGTCTGTATATCCATTTCCTATTGCTGTTGCAATAAATTATCATACATTTAGGGGCTTAAAACAGAACAATTTCAGGGCGCCTGGGTGGCGCAGTCGGTTAAGCGTCCGACTTCAGCCAGGTCACGATCTCGCGGTCCGTGAGTTCGAGCCCCGCGTCGGGCTCTGGGCTGATGGCTCAGAGCCTGGAGCCTGTTTCCAGTTCTGTGTCTTCCTCTCTCTCTGCCCCTCCCCCGTTCATGCTCTGTCTCTCTCTGTCCCAAAAATAAATAAATGTTGAAAAAAAAAAAAAAAAACAGAACAATTTCATTATTTCAAGTTCTGAAGGTCTGACTTTTGAAATGCTTCCTGTGGAGAGAAAATCAAAGACTATTCCTTCTGAAAGCTTTAGGGGAGAATCTGTTCCTGGACTTTTTCAGTTTCTAGAGGCTATGCACACCCTTGGCTCATGGCTATATCTCTGTGACCTTTGCTAACATTTTATCTTTTCCCTATATCTGATCCTCCTGCCTCTCTCTCTTATAAGAATCTTTGTGGTTATATTATCTCTACCTGGATAATTCAGGAAAATCTCTCCACTCAATAGCCTTAATTTAATCACAGCTGTGACTTGAAGTTGACATAGTCCCAAATTCCAGAGATTAGAATGTGAACATTTTTGTGAGGACGTTATTCTGTCTGCAATATATGTAAACTATACCTCAATAGGAATAAATAAATAACAAATTCTGTTTTTGTTAAAAAAAAAAAAAAAAAAACCCAGAATCTCAGAGACAATGCTTAAGATAGTTTCAAGTATCAAGGCTGTATCCCTTAGCATGAAATACCAGACTGAAATTTCCTCTCTGTATGTAGTGCTAATAAAAGAATGAAGAAATATTTTTAATGAGCATTTATCAATCCTAGTGCTTTTATCTTTTAAGAAAACTCTACCTCCAATCACAGAAACCAGTAATTCTTCATATAAACATAATGCCCACACTTGTCTTCATATAAACATCATATAAACATAATGCCCACACTTGTCTTCAATTTTCCCTGATTTCAAGACTAGTTCTAAAAATTATGACTCATGGAAAAAAAGAAAGTCTAGAATCTTAAGGAGTTTCAAATTTCAAGTTGACAACGGTTTTATTTGACGTGGGCTCATCAAGTCATTGGATTCTTATCTCATCCTGGCAAAATTTGAAAGATGAGAAGGTATTGTATTTCTCATATCTACGTATGTTTGTTCCTGGGTGAGCTCCTTCAAAGAAATTTGATGAAAATTTCCCAAGGTGGATTTGGAAAAGTAGGATAAATTTAGAATCATTGAATTGTTAAGTAAAACACAATAAACAGTCCACAGCAGTAAGCTTCTTACTCCCTGGAAAAGAAGGACATAGATAGAGGAGAAGGCGGTGCTGACAATCAGTCTTGCTCTGACATCTTTTTCTCTAATGAAACTCTTAAAGTGTTTTATGAGGAAAATCTATTTTCCTCTGTGTTATCCATTAAAATATAGTTTCATGAGTTCCAAAGGACAACTGCCAGGACGAATGCCTATAAACCTTAGGACTGAAGTTTTGTTTTGTCTGCTCTGGGAGTGTCAGTGCCTTCTCTTATTCATGGTATTAGGAAAATTATATGATGCATCCATTTTATGTATCTTTCATTAGACCAATGCAGATATATTCTAACTCTCAATACCACAAACCTTGCCATTCTAACAAGTTTAGCTCTGTGTGCTTGTGATACAGAGACCCAGGAAGTTTTATATTCTGTTTTCAAAATTTTACAGCTTTGCAGCTAGAACTGTATGAATTTTCTATATATATTGGAGAAAGAAAACAGTAACCTTCATACTTGAGAGCTAGTACATAAAACAAAAAGCAGACAGAAACATTTGTTCAAGAGCTATTTTTTCTTTTTTTCCTTCTTCCATTCTTTTTTCTATACTTTTTTTTTATATACGTGTAAAATTTGGACTACATTGGGTGACAATTCTGATATTCCTGACACTGAATCTAATTTCTGTCTTTGATAACAGGCATTATTCATGTTCTTTCACTTTGCTACTTTAATAAAAAAAAAATAACTAGGAGAATTATTCCTCCTGTCTTCCTGTTTTTGTTGTTATTCTGTCTTGTAGTGTGTGGGTGTGTGTGTGCGAGTGTGTACGTGTGTGTGTGTGTGTGTGCATGGTGTGATATACACTAGCCTAAGTGGAAAGATGTATTTATTAAGCCAAAGAATGGCCATCTTAGGAGACAAGTTTGCTTATTCTTATTTTTACAAGATCTATTTTCTATTATATTTTTACCATAATAATTGTTTTGATGCTAAGAGATATTCAACTTCTGATGAGGATAGTATTTTCTATGTCAGGTTAAGACTCAGTTATGCTGCAGTAACAGACAATCCTAAAGTATCAGTGGCCAAAAATGGCCAAAGAGAGTTTTCCTTCCTTTTACTTTTCTATTGCAGGTTGGCTCCTGCTCTCGTCCATGTGAACATCATTTTGGGATGTGGCTGAGGGAGAAGCAACATCCAAAACAGTGGTGGTTACTATGAAAGTAAAAACATGGGGAGGGAAGAGAAAGGGGGGAGGGGAGAAGAGAGAGATGGCACACCTTGTTATTTCTTTTTCTTTTATTTTATTTTAACGTTTATTTATTTTTGAGACAGAGAGAAACAGAGCATGAACAGGGGAGGGGCAGAGAGAGAGGGAGACACAGAATCGGAAGCAGGCTCCAGGCTCTGAGCCGTCAGCCCAGAGCCCGACGCGGGGCTCGAACTCACGGACCGCGAGATCGTGACCTAAGCTGAAGTCGGACACCCAACCGACTGAGCCACCCAGGCGCCCCCCTTGTTATTTCTTAAAAGTCACACTAAAAGTTCATAAAGAGACTTGACATGACACTTCTGCTTAATTTCACTAGTCAAATCAAGTCATAGCTGTGTCTGCCTCTGGAAGATAATTTCGTGTCTGCTAGTCATTTTAAAAATCTCACGTTACTAATTGACACAATTCAAATTGCTTCACTCTTTATATATTCATGTGCACCTTTCCAAAGCGTGCTAAGACTAGTTATGTATGAAGTCTCTTATCCATTCCCTACCTTCATCATGTATAATACTCCTACACAGTCACGGCTTCTTGCAGTTGATATGTTCATTTGGTGGGTTTTATCTGACAAAGAATAGAGATCACTTTATAAGGCATCACATCAGTTTTCCTACCTCTCTGTTTTGAAAATTTTATACTTGATTCCCATTTGAAGTTTTTTCTTTTCCCAGTGCCTCCATTAACAATGGCTCATCTGAAAAGATTGTGTCAGGAAAGAGATAAATAATGGAGAGATTGCCAAGTTCAAAGGTATTGAAGTTCTACAGGTGCTCCTTTCATTTTCCTTCCTGTCAAATCAATGCCTCTGCCTTTGATTCTATTAAGATACTGAGTGATCTCTGGAAACACAGTTGTTTCATGTAATGTCTATACTGGCGAGGATCTGAAAAATATGACGGTTAATTTATGTATTTTTCTCTAAATTCTACCATTAATACCCTGTAAAGACATTGGTCTCAATAGCACATGCCATTTCATGCCAGGTGTAGGTAGAATATACTTAACAAACTTTTGAAGACCTCAGTCACCATCTTTTCTCCAACTTATGTTTGTTGAAGTTCACTATTTCTGACCTGTGCTATGGCATATCGTGACACACCTAAATGCTTCCCTTGCTTTGAAGAATTGAAACCACCCTTGAAATAATGACTTGACAGCCTAACTCTGACTTTCTTCTATCCTGGCTGAGTCACCTGCATATTGCAGTTGATGCACCATAACATTTCTGAGCTAAATCGAATGCTTGATATCAGTTTCATTGCTTGTGTCCAGTTCCCTTGTGTTTTCCCCAGAGTCTGATTTACAATTATTGAATCCAGTCGAATGATCTTACTTTGCCCGCGAATGCCTTCGATGTTCAATAATTTTGCTTATGGAGTGGACTTTATCTGAATGTTGATTATTGCTGTGCCATCAGGCCTCCTGCTACCTGTCTCATCTCATTCCTTACTATTTTTCTTTCACCTTGCCTCCACTGTGGCAACTCTGGGCTCTTTACTAACAATCTCTGAGCAGTCAAGGCAACGCATCACCTGAAATCCATTTCATTTGCTGCTCCTTCGGCCTGTTATAGTCTTTCCCAGGTATTCTCAAGATCAACTCTTACTTCTTTTGTTTTTCCCTAAATCCATCTTTTCTGTGAGGCTGACCTGGCCGCTCTCTAAAATTGTACAATGCTACGGTTACTCAGAATAATATAAGAAAAATAAAAATTAAACCCATTTTCTCGGTTGGTTCAAGTTGCTATAACAAAAATGGCATAGACTGGGTAGCTTTAACAACAGAAATTTATTTCTCCTAGTTCTGGAGACAGGGAAGTAAAAAATCAAGGTGTCAAAAGATTTGATATCCAGGTGAGAACCTGCTTTTTGGGTTATTAATGTCCTCTCTTTTTGCTGTTGCCCATATGGCAGAATGCGTAAAGGATTTCTCTGAGGTATCTCTTTTTTTGTTTTTTTAAGTTTTTATTTATTTGTTTTTCAGAGACACAGAGGTAGCATGAGCAGGTGAGGGGCAGAGAGAGAGACAGAATCCCAAGCAGGCTCCGTGCTGCCAGCACAGAGCCAGATGCAAGGCTCAAAGCCAGGAAGCAAACGGTGAGATCATGATCTGAGCCAAAACCGGGAGTCAGAAGCTCAACCAAATGAGCCACCCAGACGTCTCAAGGGGTCTCTTTTGTAAAGACATTAATTCCATTTATGAGAGTTCTATGCTCACAACCTCATCACCTCCCAGTATCATCTCCTTGTGTGTTGGGATTTCAGCACATGTATTTTGGGAGGACAGATCCAGTCCACAACACCCACAGACAAGAAAATTAATCAAATACCAATGTTAAACATTTAAATTTCATGATTCATTGTTTCTGTGAGCTTAATTAAAATAATGAATCACTATGTATTATCAGAATAGTATTGGTTGTTTCAAACAGGAAACTAATTAAAAAAAAAAAAGAAATAAAGAAAAAGCAGGTATTATGTCATGCAAATGATCATTCCAGAAGTACTCTTAGCTTGGGATAAGCCTTAACACAGGGTTTAAATGGTCTGAACCATACCTACTTGCTTTGTTTGGTTTTTGTCTTGGCCTCCTCAGAGCTGGCCCCTTGTTCAAGCAGTCTCTCCTCCTTATGCCTCAATAGAACTCAGAGCTGTATCCTTCTTCATTCACAGTCAGCATAAAAAAGAAAGGTACCACCTTCAACAGCTTAAGAAAAGTCCCAGAATTGAGTTTCATTTATCCTGATTTACCCTGCCATCATGAAAATTAAGAGTACTGTTTGGAAAGAGAGAGAGAGAGAAAAAGAAACATTTAAGGAGTTCACCAAGTACTTCTTTTTCCCTCTGGAATGATAATAGCTCTTGAATAACTTAAAATTAACACTTAATATCTTTAAATTATTACCTTAATCTCCTACAAACTACATTAGGACACATTCATTCATTGCAAACTATGCACATGTTTTTTGTTTGTTTGTTTGTTTGTTTGTTTGTTTGCTAATGTTTGCTGATGAGCGCTGTTTGACAACAGCCACTGATGTGTTGGGGGCCTAGTTTCAATATGTCCTTAAAGCAAGAAATAGCATTCCCTCCATCATTCTCTTCAGCACCTGCATATGTTTGAATAGACCTTTTATATTATACTCTATATTGTGTGCTTTTCAACTACTACAGTGTTTTTAGTGACTACAAACAAATGAACATTGATTTTTTAAAAAGTACTCTAAATGTGTCTTATCTCTGCATGATCGGAAAAAGGCAAGTAATACTTCAAGTGTTTCAAAATGTCACTTATTTTAGTAATTTTTATATTTTATTACAGTGAGAACAGAATTCATAGTTATTTACAGTGTATAATTTTACACATAGCTCATGTATGTTGCCAGCTTGATGCTGAAACTTACCTTTTCATTTAATAATAGACATAGAGATATTCTTTAAATATAACGTCTAGCAATGGTCATCTATATATACTTTTGCCTTCAAGTAAAAGCATTGAGCCAATTACAATTTATACAAAGTTTAGAAAGAATACAAATTAATTCTGGATTATTGACCTGAGGATAATAATGAATTATCATGATTGAATTTTTGAGTCAAAACTCAATCAGTCAGGTTGATCTTGTGTTTTGCGCTGCTCTTAGATCATTATTAGCCTTGTTGGTTGGCTGTGTTGGCATACTAAGGGTGGCATACTAAGTTTGGGGGAGAATAAAATATGTATTTGAATCTGATTGATGTGGGTTGGTCCATGTTTCTGCTTTTCATGAATAATTTAGGCTTGATTAGGTGTGCTTTCTCTGCTTTTGTCTTTGTTTTAACATGTATATTTTAGTTATTATAAGAGACAAGGGTTGTGTTAATAATATACATTATCCAGAATAATATAGACATTATTATTCCATTTCTCTTTATCTCTCTACTTTTCTCTTTAAAATTCCTCATGAGAAAAAAAAAATACTTTCCATGACATCACAATACCTTCATCCTACCTACTAGATATCAATTATTCATATTCAATCTCCCCTATTTCTGAAATTTTCCTCCTTTATTTTACTTTTTTCTTTTTCTGTGTAATCCTTGGTCATTTCCAGACCATGCCTCTTAAAAAGTGTTCTGAAGTGTCTAGACGACCTTAACTAATTAAAAAAAAAGATCCTCTCTAGTAAGTATCATCTTGTTCTTTATAGTTAAAAGTCTGTTTCTTGGTTTGCCTCTCTTCATTTCCCTATGATCATTTGTTTTGTTTCTTAAATTTCACATTTCAGTGAAATCATATTTGTCTTTCTCTGCCTGACTTATTACACTTAATATAATACTCTCAACCTGTTCTTGCAAATGGCAAGATTTCATTCCTTTTGACAGCTGAGTAATATTCCATTATATATACCACATCTTCTTTGTCCATTCATCTATCGATGGACACTTGGTCTCTTTCCATAATTTGGCTATTGCAGATAATGCTACTATAAAAATTGGGATTCATGTATCCATTTGAATTCATTTTTTTTTTGTATTCTTTGAATAAATACCTAGTAGGTAATTGTTAAATCCATTTTTAACTTTTTGAGGAAACTCCATACCGTTTTCCAGAGTGGCTGTACCAGTTTGCATTCCCACCAACAGTGCAGGAATGTTCCCCCTTCTCCACATCCTCTCTAACATATATTGTTTCTTGAGTTGTTGATTTTAATCATTCTGATGGGTGTGCAGTGATATCTCATTGTTTTGATTTGTACTTCCCGGATGATGAGTGATGTTGAACATCTTTTCAGGTGTCTGTTGGCCATCTGAATATCTTCTTTGGAAACATATGTCTTCATGTCTTCTGCCCATTTTTAATTGGATGATTCATTTTAGGGGTGTTGAGTTTTATAAGTTATTTATGTATTTTGGATACTAACCTTTTATCAGATATGTAATTTGCAAGTATCTCTCCCCATTCTGTAGGTTGCCTTTTGATTGTGTTGATTGTTTCTTTCTATGGGTTAAATAGGTGATGGGGATTAAGAAGTTCACTTCTGATGAGCACGAGGTGTTGTGTTTAAGTGTTGAGTAACTAATATAACACTGTATGTTAATTAACTGGAATTTAAATTTATATTTATTTATTTAATGTTTATTTACTTTTGAGAAAGAGAGACAGAGACAGAGCATGAGCAGGGGAGGGGCAGAGTGAGAAGGAGACACAGAATCCAAAGCAGGCTCCAGGCTCTGAGCTGTCAGCACAGAGCCTGACACGGGGCTTGAACTCACAAACCATGAGATCATGACCTGAGCTGAAGTTGGACGCCCAACCGACTGAGCCACCCAGGTGCCCCTGGAATTTAAATTTAAAAAGTTATTAAAAATAGTGTTAGTTGTCTTATTAGGGGTTTGCTAATATAATTATACCTTTAAATATTCAATTTAACTGAATAAACTAGTTTGTTAATAAATATCATAGAATTTTTTACATCATTTTGATGGTATGAAGGTGGTAAAGTTTTCAATCTTAGCATGTTCAGATTTTAATAAATTATAAATTAATCTTCCTTAGGTCCCTGTCATGGTAAGACACAATGCACAGTTTTACTATGAAAAATCATCAGGGAAATTTGAAAGAGCCAACACCCGAAATATCTGAGAAACCTTGGTTCATCATTCTTGTTTCTCAAAGATCTTGAACACTGAGCTATGTGCTTGGATATCAGATGATGGATCTCAAAATTTTCATTTGAGAGCATATGTGAGGAAAGTTGAGGAAAAATGTGCCATTTTTCAGATCGTATGAGAAAAATAACACCAAAATGTATTTTAGATGTGTTCAAAAGTAATTTATTAGTAGCCAACTGAATTATGAAATTAACACTTATAAATTACCAGGGCGCCTGAGTGGCTCAGTCGGTTAAGCCTCCGGCTTCAGCTCCGGTCATGATCTCACAGTTCATGAGTTCGAGCCCTGCATTGGGCTCTGGGCTGACAACTCAAGGCTGGAGTCTGCTTCAGATTCTGTGTCTCCCTCTTTCTGCCCCTCCACTGCTTGCACTCTGTCTCTCACATTGTCTCAAAAATAGATAAACATTATAAAAAAAACTTATAAATTGCCTAGAGTAATAAAATCTCTATTCACTCTCATTTTACGAAATTCAGCTACTTCAGAATTTTTTAATACGTTATTTATTTTTGAGAGAAAGAGACACAGAACACAAGCTGGGGGTGGGGGGGGGGATGCAGAGAGAGAGGGAGACACAGAATCCAAAGAAGGATCCAGGCTGTGAGCTGTCATCAGCACAGAGCCTGATGCAGGGCTCGAACTCACAGACTGCCAGATCATGACCTGAGCCGAAGTCAGACACTTAGCTGACTGAACCCCCCAGGTGCCCCTTTAGAATTTTTATATGCAGATGGAATCCCCACATTTTTTTGGAAGGGCTCTTTGGTAGCAATAAATATTTCATATTGTTTTGGATTGATCCTGGTAGTTAATTGCTAATATCCACTTTATTTTTATGAAGAGTACGTGATAAGGAATTGTGATTATTCCAAACACCAGATGTCCTCACTCCTACCATCTCTGTGGATGAGTTATAAAAATGAGAAAGTCAGACCCTAGGGTCTTTCCTTCAAACCAAGCATTCTTGAGGAAACCAAATGTTTGACGGCCAAACGGCCAGAGTAGTGAAATTGATTTTGTTTGGTATTGCTGACAGAGCCTTAATTTATTATCCCTTTTTAACACAATTAGCAATTTATCAACTGTCTTTAAAGTGTAGATTTTAAGAATAACTAATAGCTAAAATTTGAAACTCATTGGCAGAGGAATTGTGGGAGTGTATTTGCATCAAATGAATCATAATAGAGTTTAATATTTTTAGGCTAATTTAAATACATCCTTTGATGTTATTGTATCAATACGAGGAGTCTTTATTTTTTATTTTTTCCCCAAAGTCATGTCTCATTGATTTTTTGGGTTTGATGCTATTTTTAGTGTCTGGGTGGATGTGTGGTCTGGCACCAGGCATCATAGCCATAGTTGTAGTTCTGGAGCTTTCTAGCTCATGATCATGGTTGCATTATTCAAATTTTCTGAGAGTCAGATCTTTCATTTTTTTTGTTTAAATGAAGATTCATTCTAATAGTACTTGTCCTTTTTTTTTTTTTTTTTTGTAGAGACCAACTGATATACTGGGAGAATGCCTTTAAAAGAAGAGTCAGAAGTCAACTAATATTTTATTGTTATTATCAGAGATTGTTTCTTTTTTGTTTGTCTGTTTTAGATTCTCTACTTTTTCTTGGGAGTCTATCTATAACCTTTAAAACATTTCAAATGTGAGGTGCCTGGGTGGCTCAGCCGGTTAAGCATCCAGCTCTCAATTTTGGCTCAGGTTATGATCCCAGGGTCATGGGATCAAGCCTTGCATGGGGCTCCATGCTGAACGTGGAGCCTGATGAAGATTCTCCCTCTGCCCCTCTCACCAGCTCTTGTGTGTGCACGCTCTCTCTAATAAATAAATAAATAAATAAATAAATAAATAAATAAATAATAAAAGAACAGGGGTGCCTTAGTGGCTCAGCTGGTTAAGCGGCCGACTTTGGGTCAGATCATGATCTCACAGTTTGTGGGTTCCAGACCTGTGTCAGGCTCTATGCTGACAGCTCAGACCCTGGAGCCTGCTTCAGATTCTGTGTCTCCCTCTTTCTCTGCCCTTCCCCCATTCTCTCTCTCTCTCTCTCCCTCAAAAATAATTAAACTTTAAAAGAAAGAACAACAACAACAAAAACAAACCTGTTTCAAACGTGAAAATAGTTAGAGTCATCATGAGATATTAAGTTGTGAACCAAGACTGCAGTCCCATAACTCAGCTATCAGGCTAAGAAACAAGGCCATGCTAAGGGACTGAAATTTGTGTGTCCCAAATTCATATGTTGAAACCCTAGTTCCCAATGGAATCATTTTTGGAGTTGGGTCTTTGGAAGTTTTTTTTATTTTTTTTTTAATTTTTTTTTAACCTTTATTTATTTTTGAGACAGAGAGAGACAGAGCATGAACGAGGGAGGGTCAGAGAGAGGGAGACACAGAATCTGAAACAGGCTCCAGGCTCTGAGCTGTCAGCACAGAGCCTGACATGGGGCTTGAACTCACGGACCGCGAGATCATGACATGAGCCGAAGTCAGACACTTAACCGACTGAGCCACCCAGGCACCCCTGGGCCTTTGGAAGTTTAATTAGGTCATGTGGGTGAAGCTTTCATGACTGGGATTTATATTCTTATTAACAAAAAATAAAATAAATAAATAAGTAAAAAGAGAGGAGAGACATTATCTTTTCTTTCTCCACAGCGTGAAGGTAATTCAAAAAGGTGTCTGTCAACAAATCAGGGAGAGAACTCATCTGGAACCAAATTAGCTAGCACCTTGCTCTTGGAACTCCCAGGCTCCAGAAGTATAAGAAAAAAATTTCTCTTGTTTATACCACTCAGTCAATGGTATTTTTGTTATAGCTGGCCAGGTTGACTAAGATAGGCCACTTATGACAATATGACTCTACCCTTTGCTCCTGAAACTTCTGCCAAAAAGATAAGACTTTGGAAAACCCTTCTCAGAACAATAATTTCACTGGTTGCTTCAAGAACTTCTGAAGATTAATTTACCTGAATAATATACTACTCAACTAACCTCCTTTCCAGGACAACGTAGTGTTCATCCAGGTAAATAGTTACTTTCCAAAGACAAAAGATGGCTCAACTGGGCAAATGTTTACTTGTGAGATCACTTTCAACATTCATCTTACTGTGTCCATTAGTTCTAAGCTCTTATTTCAAAAATGTTGGCCAATCCCAATTGGATCTCTATATTGGAAAACTTCCTTTAAACCACTGGACCACAGACTCTAAAAGCCTGTAAATACTCATCCCTTTTTCTTCCCCCCGCCTTATGGCACCCTTCAAGGCTCCTTCAAGATGGTCTTTTCCTTTAGTAAGTAATGATTTCAGCTCTGCTTTATCAATTGGTGATAACAGTGGCCTTTACAGGGAATTGAGGGCGGACATAAGTCAATCAGTTGGAACTCTGATGTATAAATGAAGGAAACTCTGCTTGTCACCTGGATTCCATTGCTGAAGTGGATTTGCTTTGATTTGTTGTTTTTGCATTATCTTCTAATGGGTGCTGTTGTTTTGTATACTGAGTTGATGGATGGAGATAATTTCACTCTTTCTAGCTACTAAGTGCGTATAATATCAGATGTTCTCTAATGGATCTTAAAGTTTTCACAGAAATGAATGGAAAAGTTCCAAAATAAGATAGAAATTGCAAAGAGGAAAAGATTAAGAACACTGCTGCCATTTCTTGAGCATTCTGTTATATTTAAGAGAGTAATGTGGAAACCCCTAACCCCACCCCCTCCCCAGAAAAACTGCAGTTCAGAAACTATTCTTTTGACCCCTTATGCTTCTAAGCAAAGTAATGTTGGTTTCATATAAATGGTTTCTTTGAAAATAACTTTAAAAATAGGTTAAAATAGATTATTTTCCTTGTACTTTGAAACTTTATATTTTTATATAGGGTGGAGGTAGTTTCCTACTCTTGTTTCCTCATGGAATTGGCAGAAAACAATGAAATGACAGTAAGTCTTTTCATATTTGTGTCAGATAGTATTAAAATAATTTGAAATATTTTGCTTACCACTATTGTCTTATCATAAAAGTGGTAGTGTTATATTTTTTTAATATGGAAAATATTCAATGATTTTCTGGGGAATTCCCTGAAATACTCCCAAGTTAAATCCATTTATTATTTTCCTTTAATAGCTACTGTGGCCTTTGAAATGGGTTCAGTGTCAGGAAGGGCAGTGTTTTTCAAAATTAGTTCATATTTTCCTCTCTTTCTTATATCATTTTTTAGGCTGACTGATGTTCAAACTATATGATCTCACATATTGCAAAGTAAGTACATTTGTGATTCAATTATATGATGTAATATTTAAGGTCAAAGCCTCTGTAACCGAACCAATTTGCATTTGAATTCTAATTCTACCTTTCTCCTGTTGGGAAACTTAGGGGTAATTTCCTAAACTCTATAAATCTAAGGGTTCTCCTCTAGAAAATGAGAAAGATAGCATCTAATTTACAGGGCTGTTGGGTGCATTCAACCTAAAGAGAGGTTGCTGTACCATGCTTAATACGGTGGCTGGCACAGGACGAGTGATCAATAAATGTCAACTATTATTATCATTATCTCTAAACCTATATAGCCTTTCTCTACATCTATAAATACCATTGGCTTTTTCAAAGAACATATTAAACCACAGTTGAGGATAAACTAGAATAGGATCTTCCACATTTCTAGATAAGATAGATGGTGTAGAGAGCCAGAGTTGAGATATATGTCCCTGTTGACGACCCTGACACGTATGAAAACATTTGATCAAGATAGCAAAGCATTCCTGGGAAGAATACGACTGGGGTCACATTTTGTAGTGAGGGAGTTGGAAGTCCCAGGACTTGGAACACGGCCTTCACTCATGAACAGAGATAGTGTTTATTCTCCTTCAGCAAGGAAGCCTGATCTCAACTCAAGGAACAATGCCAGGAGTTGTAGGAGTTGGCCTAAATATTTTTCCAAGTGGTTTATAGTTGCAAAGCCCCTAATTAGAAACTGCTATTCTCTAGAAAATAAAAATCTGATATGCTGCTACTTTGTCTTCAATGAGAGATATAAATCTAAAAAGTTTGGAACTTCACCAAGGGTAGAAGGAATGAAAGCCAAATCTTCATGAAGTCTGAGTTTTCAGGAAGTCGAGTAAGAAATGTCTGGCTTTGCTGTTTAAAGTACTCTTTTAGGCTCAGACAATGTCCCGCTCTAAATGATTTACAAAAAAGAAAAAAAAAACAAAAAACAAGAGAAGGTCCTGAAGGTTGAAGCATCTTTAATAATGCTTTGGTGAAAGTAGAAATTTTTGAGTTTGCTCCTAAAAGGAAGTTTGTGAGACTAAATGTTAACCCTGCTTTTTTGCATTGTTGTGCTGTGAGAATAAAATCCAAGCTATGTTCTTTTATGGAGCAGGTTAAATTTCATTTACTTCCTTCAGATTTTTAATCCTCTTCCAGAAAAACTAGAGGATAAGTGGGTACTCTGGAATTTCCTTGAGAGGTTTTTAAAACGGGATTTTATTTGGGGAAAAATATCTAGCTACAGTTCAAGAGAGATATGTATGAGTTTTTGGCTCTTGGAAAAATGTTTAATCCCTTTACATAAAATACATTCCAGGGGCGCCTGGGTGGCGCAGTCGGTTAAGCGTCCGACTTCAGCCAGGTCACGATCTCGCGGTCCGTGAGTTCGAGCCCCGCGTCAGGCTCTGGGCTGATGGCTCAGAGCCTGGAGCCTGTTTCCGATTCTGTGTCTCCCTCTCTCTCTGCCCCTCCCCCGTTCATGCTCTGTCTCTCTCTGTCCCAAAAATAAATAAATGTTGAAAAAAAAATTAAAAAAAAAAAAATAAAATAAAATAAAATACATTCCAATCCTACTTTAGTTCATTCCCGTCTACCCTATTACAAAAGTTGCATGAAGGATCTGCACTTGAACTCAAGAAATAGAGTAATAACTGAAGTGGAAAAAAATGAAATGATATGAAGTACATAATATACTTAAATAAAAAGACTCAGGGTACTGGGCATCTGTTCATTACTTTATGTTTGAATCTATTTTAATTTAATTACAGAATCCTGTTTATGTTGCCTTGATGAAAATGTGCACATGCACCCATACACAAACAGCCTTTCACAGAAAGAAAGAAAAAGTAAGAAGGAACGAGAGAGAGAGAGAGGGAGACAGAATGAGAGGTAGAAAGGCATAAAGAAAAATAAAGGAAAGAAAGGCAAAATAAGGAAATAATTTAAACTATAGTTCAATACCATATATTTTGATGAAAATGGAAATAAAGTGCATAAATAGGACTTGTTGACATTTTAAACACAAAAAAAAAATGGTGCAAATTTCATTATCGCTTCAATCACATGTTATGAAAAATCCGAATTATCATTTAGTTGGAGGATGAAAATGCTCAGTTCACTCTGAGGACATAGACAATACTAAAAATTTGTACTTAATTTTTTGGCGGGAGAGGAAGTGAAAGGCTAGTTATGGAGGTAGTGATATGCAGTAGAGGTCAATGACTGCGCCAGTATGGGAATAAAGAGGACCAAGAACAAAACCTTCCTTTGTGTGTTGGCATTGCAGTAAAGGTGTTAACTAAGAAAACAACTTTATTGGGTTTCACTCTTAGTGTTTCAGAAAACGATGAGAAGGTCAGCCTATTTTTCCGTAGACACTGCACATGATAATGGACTGGCAGATTATCTTTGAGAGTGTATAGAAAGGTACTTATTCCAAGTGGAAAAGAAACATCACAGAGAGGTGCTGAATTCTGAACTGAAATTTTTACCATTGCTAAACCATAGTAGATCAAATTAATTGCCAAGTGTTTTGTTACAAAATTAGAAATAAATGTCAAGATAGAATAAAGCCAAGCTTCACAAACGCGTAAGATATGTGTAGTGAGACTCTGCTAATAGAAGAAGAAAATTTAATTATTGTTCCTATGGATACAGAATCTTGGAAAGCAATCTTTGTGAAGGATTTGCAGACAAGAGCAGTAACCACCAAAAATTTGACTAAAGAAAGATATCTTAGAGATAGGTGAGCTTTAATTCATGCGGATTAATGATCTAGAAGGGAGACTAATGTATATAAAATACTGACTAGCTAAGAAATAATATTTACATGTATCAAAGATAGGTGAAACAAAAACAAGCCATGGGAAAGTCAAGGAGCAACCATATAAATAATTATAGCCACAAGATGAAGAATCAGAAAGAATTTAACACACATGGATACAGAAATATGAGTAAAAGTCTTTAATTTCTTTACTGATCTTGTCTTTTAAAAGAAGTAAGAAATGAGTAAATTTTTAAGTTTATTTTGAGAGAGAGAGAGAGAGAGAGAGGGACAGAGAGAGATACAGAGGAAGGGGATGGGCAGAGGGAGGGAGGGAGAATCCCAAGCAGACTACACACTGTTAGTGTGGACCCTGATGCAAGGGCTTGAACTCATGAACTGCGGGATCACGACCTGAGTTGAAATCAAGAGTCAGAGGCTTAACAAACTGAGCCACTCAGGTTCCTCAGCAATTAGTAAACTTTAAGACTCAATTCCAGCCATTTTCAAATTATGTTATTTTATTTTATTCTACACTACAGATCAAAGAAATTCTCATGTACCTGAGTGGGAACAGAAACACGAAGGGATCCTCTCACCTGTGCATTTTCATACATTCACACAGCACCCAGAATGAAATGAACATAGCCTTAAGAACTGTGCTAACATGCGATGAACATTCTGAGAGCATTTGGATTCTCCCCCCTCCTGTTTATTTATTTTTTTTTTTAATTTTTTTTTTTCAATGTTTATTTTTTATTTTTGGGACAGAGAGAGACAGAGCATGAACGGGGGAGGGGCAGAGAGAGAGGGAGACACAGAATCGGAAACAGGCTCCAGGCTCCGAGCCATCAGCCCAGAGCCTGACGCGGGGCTCGAACTCACAGAACGCGAGATCGTGACCTGGCTGAAGTCGGACGCTTAACCGACTGCGCCACCCAGGCGCCCCTCCCCCCTCCTGTTTAATAAAAGAATCAAATGGGAGATTACCCAGTGAGAGAGAATCAAATGAACTGATAATGCTAATACTGGGAATGAAGATAAGAAATATGATAGAATTTCCATTTCACTGAAAAGAAAACCGAGGCATTGAAAATTCATATGACCCAAGGCCTCACTAGATATTAGCAGCACAGCCAAGACAAGAAATTATTTTTCCTAAATCTATTCCTTTATAAACAGCAGTAAAAATTACATAAATTTACCAAAAACACATTGCGTAAGTTACATAAATAATACCTATTTCACTTATTATATACCTACTGTATACCCATTGTGGGAACTGGAATGGGTTGAGATCTGTAAAGGACATTTAATAAAGGGCTCCTGACTTTAAAGACAATTACTCCCTAAATGAAACAACAAAGCTCTACAAAACAATCTTTGGGATACGATATTTATCTACATTGTTTAGCATGGGCTACCTGAGCCTTTCGAGATTTGAAAACATAAAGATTAAGCGATACGAAATTTGAACTTGAATTCAGATTTAAGGGGCGCCTGGGTGGCGCAGTCGGTTAAGCGTCCGACTTCAGCCAGGTCACGATCTCGCGGTCCGTGAGTTCGAGCCCCGCGTCAGGCTCTGGGCTGACGGCTCAGAGCCTGGAGCCTGTTTCTGATTCTGTGTCTCCCTCTCTCTCTGCCCCTCCCCCATTCATGCTCTGTCTCTCTCTGTCCCAAAAATAAATAAACGTTGAAAAAAAAAAATTAAAAAAAAAAAAAAAAGAATTCAGATTTGAAAAGGTGAATGGCTGAAGGAACACGGAATGCCGTATTTATGTGTTAGCTATGTGACCTTGTGAACCCCATTCCCATGAGACATGTCCTCAGTTAATCTTTTCTAAAGCAGAAGGAATCAATTCTGAGTCCTGCGCTTGCCTGGCACTGCAGTGTTATGAAGGGCTACCTGCTGCCCAAGAAGGTCATAGGCCCCCGTGTCAGATAAGCTGGGTTTAGTTCATTCTTTACTCATGAGCTCTGGGGGGCAGCCAGGTTACTTAGTCTCACCATTTTCCCGTTTGCACTTTGCTAATAATATGCTTGATC
Organism: Puma concolor; assembly: GCF_028749965.1. Classification (NCBI taxonomy): domain Eukaryota; kingdom Metazoa; phylum Chordata; class Mammalia; order Carnivora; family Felidae; genus Puma; species Puma concolor. Next base: position 20,256,863 of record NC_141672.1, read on the forward strand.
ACAGCACCCTTGTAGGTTGTTCGTACTCTTACATGGGCAGCAGAATTACAATGTGCAAGGTGCTATGAAACTCAGCATAGCTAACAGACTTTGATTTTGTGGCAAACATAAAATTGAATCGCCAGTCTAGGGCTTCTTTGGAATTCCTCATTTTACTAACTTTACCACCCCCCAAAACACATTTTGACACGTTAAAACACCCCACAGTATTATCTGGTAAGAGCAGAAACTTAGAAATGTAACCAAATTCATCAAGTTTTGTTATATGAAATCTGACTGGGGATGACTTCCCTGAGATGTTCAAAGCAACTTGGATTTTCTCTGGAACACATTCTTTAAGTGGTGACTCAGTTGGAACTTATCAGTAGTCTTCCCTTAGTCAAAACGCATGAAAGACCATGGAGGAGAATGGTTGGGTACCAGCATGTAAAGAAATGGCCTTGAATTTTCTCATTTTGTCCTCCTCTTTTTCCTCTCTGAGATGGCTTGTTGATTACTTCTGTCCAGGCCTGTTTATTTCTTTTTTTTTTATGTTTATTTATTTTTGAGAGAGAGAAAAAGAAAGAGAGAGAGTATGAGCTGGGGAGGGGCAGATAGAGAGGGAGACACAGAATCTGAAGCAGGCTCCAGGATCTGAGCTGTCAGCACAGAGCCCCACGCGGGCCTCGAACCCACAAACTGCGAGATCATGACCTGAGCCGAAGTCGGATGCCCAACAGATCGAGCCACCCAGGTGTCCCAAAGCCTGTTTATTTCTAAAAGGCCAAGAGTTCAAAGGAACTGCATAAGCTCATGAGTATAAACCCAAGCTTTTGCAGGAAACACAACAAAACGATGTAATCACTCTTTAGAAATTTAGAAATATATGAGTCTGGCTCTTTCTAGACATATATCTATTTTATTGAGGGAAGTATTGGTGGGGAAGATGTCAGTTTACACCAAGTTGGTTTCCCACACTTGACTATTATAATCCAGATGGTGATGACATGAACCGGTGACCCTGAAGCAGCAGAAAGTTCTCTGACGTTAACTCTGTTTCTACGATTCTATGTGAGCAGAACTCCTTAAATAAATTCCAACATCAAAATTGATACCAGTAAAATAGCCTCTTTTGGAAATTTTAAACTGTATCTACTTACAAATTTGTCCAAATTTTCAAAAGGCATGTTTCTTTGTTTGTTTTCTCTCCTATGTAGCTATAATCTGGAGGCCATGGTATTCTGAAATGTGTACATCCTTGCATCCAGATAATGTTTACCTCTACGTATGAGCACACACGCACACCTACACACACACACACACACACACACACATATTCACGACATCAAGTTATTATTATCATGCCATTTAGACCAATAATTGAAATGGAAATAATATCACATCATTTCCTAATTCGAAATTTCTGTAGAGGTTGCTTTAGGCTTTCCAGTAAATGTGTATGCCAGACCAAAATAGAGACATGCAAAGCCAGCTCGTGACTGATTTCCAGTAAGAGAAATCTTACCTTTTAATTTCTCCAAATCACTGACTACAGTGCTCAGTGATACTGAACTAAAGATTTAGCGAATTTGTCTGACAAGCACTGACCCACACATGTTTTGAATTTCACAAATAAATAATTCAGAGTTTATCAGCGCACTTTCAAAGTTAACTTACAACCTCTGCCATATTCTTGTTTTCATAACACTGCAGGACGTTCCCAAGAAAGGGCGTATTTCTCTTCCTGTCCCATTGTGAGGCTAGTATAAATCAAATGATCAACAAAAATTCAGCACAAGGTTTTAGTAACTTAAACAATTTGTGTCATCATTTAAGATATACAGTAGGACTGTGTGGATTTAACATTATAAGAAAAAAAAAACAAACGTGTTCAAATAATTTAAGATCTTCCTCTGCACCTGACTACTCTGTTCTCCTAAAATATCAGATACATTTGGTTATGCATTGTAATACCGCTGTGTAGAGAGCGATGCATCACAGGTCATGCTGTCGGAAGTTAACAGTTATTTAATGTTATTGTTGATGACAACAACAACAAAAACAAGTTTTCACACTGATCTCCGAGAGTTAAGAATCCTGATTTCAGTACCCCTGTACTAATGGCTTTCTCATTGATTCTGGCCAAGTTAAACGATGATTTTTTTTTTTTCACGTATTCCTTTCAAAACACAAATGCTTAAATCATGGAAAACTCATCTATTTTTGTCATTAGCATTTGTTTTCATCTGTATGCGCTTTACTCCCAAATAGCTACATTTGGTCAACCTAATCCACGCTAACACAGACCTTGGCTTGGAGGAGAAAAGTCTAGCCCGATTGTCAGTATAAGTATGCACTTTTGATTAGTATTTATGCTTCCAGGGAGACTGTGCAGCATGCCGGAAAGAATACTGTTTGTGGCACTAGCCAGGACTAGGTTTACATTTCTTACACCATTCACTAATGACTTAAACAACTTGTGACTCAGTTTCCTCAATCTTAAAAGGAGGGCAATGACAGCCACCTCCTTGTTGGGACTACTGATCCGTTGTTGAGAATATGACGTGTAATAAAACCCACATGGAGCATCCGGGAGCGACGAGAGCTCTCAGAGACTTCATGACTGGTGCCAACCGTTTTGATCACAGCCTCTCCGCCTCCCTACCTGAAAAGCCCATATGCCAACCAAATACAAATTTAAAACGCTTCATTCGGCCCTCCAGGTTTTTAACCTACTGTGGACTAAGTGGAAATCCCACCTGTCACTTAAGAGAACTGAGACTTGCCTGAGCAAAGGGAGTAGAATATTCGATCTTCTGTGTCTCATCTGCCCTAGGGCCCTTTATCTTCATTCTTCTACAAACAGGCAAGGCCCAGATTGATGGTCTGTTGACAACACCATAGATGTGCTGTTTCCTTAGCTATGATAACCTATACCCAGAGAAATCATATCATCCTGAAAACTTCGTTTACATAATTGGCAGATGGAGCACTTAAAGGAATTTGCCACCAACCTTTCTAGAATTTGATAGACATTCGGGGTACTGCGGTTATCTAATAGAAGGAAGAAAAATCATTTGACTTTTAAAAAATTCATAATAGTCTCTAAGAGCCTCATGGCACAATTATTCTTTAAATATTGTTGACACTATTTTTATTATCAACAGCAAAACCTATTCTGAAATAAAATTGCTTCCCAGGGGCTAGGGATTCTAACGGATGGTGCCTAATTATTTTAATAAAGTATGAATATAATTTTGAACCTTATTCTTTCCCCCTTTTTTTTCTGTACATTTTTGCAGAGGAAAAATAATTTAGAAGTTCTACTGTGTGGATATGATTTCTACCATGATACTACCAACCTATTTGATCATGTTTTCTCTGCAAAAATACCAAAGGGCTTATTTATATTTCTCGAGTTTTCTTCTTTTTTTAAATTGTTTTAACGTTTATTTATTTTTTCAACGTTTATTTATTTTTGGGACAGAGAGAGACAGAGCATGAACGGGGGAGGGGCAGAGAGAGAGGGAGACACAGAATCCGAAGCAGGCTCCAGGCTCCGAGCTGTCAGCACAGAGCCTGATGAGGGGTTCGAACTCAGAGACCCGTGAGATCATGACCTCAGCTGAAGTCCAACACTTAACCGACTGAGCCACCCAGGCGCCCCGTCTTCTCCTTTTTTTTTAATAACCTGAACTTAATTATTTAGTCGCTGTGGTGTGCATGGGTTCCTGGGTTCTCGTTGCCCCAAGGGAACCGTGAACCCTTTCCTTTTCCCAAAAAGTCAATGCCATCTCGTCTCCTCTTAATGTGCCAGACAGTGATCTGGAGAATAAATCCGTCATATTCAAGCGAGTCCTGGGATTTAAAACCATGAGTCTCGATGAAGAAAGCAAAAATGATTCAAAATACTTAGGCATCTGTGCCAGTTCAACAGCTCTTAAGGAAATCCAGAAATATTTGTATAGAGCAAACAGAGCTGAAAGGACATGCGGATCTTGTTCTGCTATTGCAAACAAACCAGTCCACAGAAAAGTGCTAGCTTAGTCCCATTTCTTGGTCTGGAAGATAAACTTTTCTCCACATGTTTAGATTTATGGGAATTTGGCGTTTTTTTCTCTTTAATAACTAAACACAGGATGTGGAGAGTAAATTAAAAAAGAAAGAAAGAAAAATATTAATTCAAATATAGATAGGTTTATGGGGCACCTGGGTGGCTCAGTCGGTTAAGCGTCTGATTTCCACTCAGGTCATGATCTCATGGTTCGTGAGTTTGAGTCCTGTGTTGGGCTTTGTGCTGACAGCTCAGAGCTTGGAACATGCTTTGGATTCTGTGTCTCACTCTTCCTCTGCCCCTCTCCAGCTCTCTCTCTGTCTCTTTCTTTCTCTCTCTCTCAGAAGTAAATAAACATTTTAAAAAAATCAAATATAGATAGGTTTAGATTTTATACAGATGACCCATTTTGATAAACCATTTATATCCTTGCTTTTTATTTGTTTCTCTTTTTTATACTCATAGACATACAGTCTCATATACACATATGCAAATATGTTAGAGATACACATATTTGTATATGTATATATGTATAAGGGTGTGTGTGTGTGTGTGTGTGTGTGTGTGTGTGTGCGTAAAACATAGAGACAAAAAGCAAGGAGACATACATGCATGTGGGTGCATACATGCACACACAGGGTAATTGGATGATATACCTCTGTATGAAATTATCAGAAACTAAAGTTGAATATATTTTTTAATGTTTACTTATTTATTTTGAGAGAGAGCATACACGTGAATAGGGGAGAGGCAGAGAAAGAGGGAGAGAGAGAATCCCAAGGAGAGAATCCCAAGTAGGCTCCATGCTGTCAGCATAGAGCCCAAAGCTTGGCTTGACCGTGAAATCATGACCTGATCTGAAATCAAAAGTGCAACACTTAACCAGCCGAGTCAACTAAGAGCCCCTAAAGTTGAAAATAATTTATTACCGATTAAGTTCCCCAGTATACAAAATCTTGCAATTTCTGAGCTATGAAGTCACTAATAATCAAAAGATCTTTTCTTTCTCTGCTGTGAGCTTTCAAAAATAATAGCTCTATTGCATGCATCATAAAGGATTAACAAATTAGAACTCTAACCTTTAAGCTATATGATTTTCACTACATAACTTAACATGACTTTTCCACCTTTAAAATTCTGTCATTGTTTGTGGAGATTGTGCTTTGGGAAGGAGCAAGAGCAATGTTGTCTTTTGGTGATACAGATAGATATATAGATATCGATTAAGTGAAGGTGTAGGTATGTATAGATATGCATACAGATATGAATTTTCATGCAAAAGCATAGGGAGACATGTCTTATAAAATTATTTCTGATTCTACTATCATTTTTTCAAAAATTCTAGTCCCAAAGAGTAAAAACTAAAGATGACTTTGTCTTTCATCCACCCTTATATAGCTGGGATGTAACAATTTTTTTTATTTTTTTTTAACTTTTTTAACGTTTATTTATTTTTGAGACAGAGAGAGACAGAGCATGAACGGGGGAGGGTCAGAGGGAGGGAGACACAGAATCTGAAACAGGCTCCAGGCTCTGAGCTGTCAGCACAGAGCCCGACGCGGGGCTCGAACTCACGGACCCTGAGATCATGACCTAAGCCGAAGTCCGACGCTTAACCGACTGAGCCACCCAGGCGCCCCTGGAATGTAATAATTTTTATTTTTATTTTTATTTTTTAATTTTTTTATTTTTTATTTATTTATTTTTTTAATTTTTTTTTTCAACGTTTTTATTTATTTTTGGGACAGAGAGAGACAGAGCATGAACGGGGGAGGGGCAGAGAGAGAGGGAGACACAGAATCGGAAACAGGCTCCAGGCTCTGAGCCATCAGCCCAGAGCCTGACGCGGGGCTCAAACTCACAGACCGTGAGATCGTGACCTGGCTGAAGTCGGACGCTTAACCGACTGCGCCACCCAGGCGCCCCTGGAATGTAATAAATTTTAAACAAAATGGTACACAATGACTTCCTTATAAAAACTGAAGAGATTGGTTGCAGGGCACCTCTGATAGGTCCGCCCTGAGAACCTTCCTGAGAACCTGGCCTTACAGGCTTCTAGGACCAACTTAGGATGAATTTTCCCCATTATCTCCCAACACTGCACTATGGAAACAATGTACTCCAAGGCACTTGATAAGACATTTACTTGCTCTAATCTCTGCAATATAATCCTTCCTGTTACAGACTTCTGTCTAATCTTTACACTAATTCAAACTCCTTCTTCCTTTGGGGGGGTGGGGTCTTCACTCAATCCTAGGTAAACATTCATTGATTACTCTAGCCTGCTATGATACTTTCATTTTCTGAATTTCAGTCGTGTTTGCTGTCTCTCTTCCTTATGGGTTTCATAATAGTCCTCTTGTGTTGTTCAATATGTGAAATACCTTGATCTGTCAAGTAACCCCTTCCTCCTAATGTGTCACTTGGTGCACAGTACATGCCTAAAATACATTCATTGAAGAAATGAGCCCTTCATGGTCAAGCTCAAATATTCAATCTTCCCTGACTCCCCCAGGCATTCAGTTGCTCACATCTGTCTTTACATAACGTGTTGTAAATCACTCATTCAACAACAACAAAAAATTTTTGAACAGCTTCTACGTGCCAGGCATAGTTGGAATATTGGCAATAGAGAAGTAAACATGATAAATCTGCCCTTGCAGAACTTAAATTATTTCCACCAGGGACATGCAGATAATAAAAAAGCAAACTCAAAAAGTCAGCTAATTAATTTAAGGCAGTAATGATGCTATGAAAATAATCAAACAGGTTATGAGATGGAGCTCGACGGCAATGGACTATGGATTACTTCACTTGGGTGTTTATGCCTTTCTGGGGAGCTCATGTATGAGTTGAATCAGGAATGATAAGTAAGAAATAGCCATGTGTAAACCAATGAAAACTTATATGCAGGAAAAGCATAGTACAAGTGAATCTTCCCCAAGGTAAGAAAGCACGTGATGTTTGATGCATAGATACAGGGCAAATGTAGCTGGACTGTAGACCTTGTGTAAGGAGAGAAATACGATCTGAGAATGACAGACCTTGTAGAGGAGAGAAATACAGTTAGAGATAGTGGAAAGACTCTTGTGGAACCTGTGGTCCAAAGTAAGAATCTGGAATCGTATACTGATTACAATGCAAAGTCAGTGGAATGTGTTAAGCAAAGAAGTTACATAGTATCCTTTATTTTTTGAGATATCACTATATGTTTGTAGTAGAAGCAAGCTTAAGCAAAAGAGACCACCAGTTCAATGGCTGTTGTAGTAATCCTGGCAGGATAATAATGGTGACATGGAATGAGGTGGTCACCAGGGTAAGAGGAGAAGTGATCATATTTATAATACACTTCAGAGGTAAAGTCAAAGGCTTTGCCTTGCATTGGAATCAGAGGTAGAGGGAAAGAAAAGAATAAATGTGGACTTTTCCACCTGGTTTCTAACAGTGAAACGAAATAAGGCAAAGGAAATTGGGAATAAGCAAGTTTAGGAGGATGAACGGAGAAACTTATCACATGAGTTTGGAATCACATTAAGTTTGGAATCATCCACACACACACAATAAAATTAGTTCCTTATGGTCAAAGACCTTGACTAATTTCCCCTTGATAAAGAAGGGATGTGTTTTCAAGTTTAAGCTTTGAATTGTCTTTCAGTTATGTCTCGCACACTATGTAGTTTCTGAAGAAACATAGATAATGTTAGCTACTAACACCAGTTGGCCTTAGGAATTTAAAAAGCAAATGTTTGGAAAGGACCAAGATTAGTGCTTATCATATAGTAGGGATTTAAAAATAACACTGATCTTCTTCTCTTCGTGTTTTAGCAACCAGCATAATATTTTTCATGTAACGAAAGCCTTTTCTATGATACAATTATAGATATATAGATACTGGCACATTTATTAAATTATAAAGATTATAATATGATTGAATCAACTGTTTTTCACCCCCACCCCCTTCCTTGTAAGCTTAATATTTGTCACCTTTATGTGTATCTGTTTTGCCAATCCCTAGAAAGGCACCACAGGAGCGCCTGGGTGGCTCAGTCAGCTAAGCATCTGACTCCAGCTCAGGTCATGATCTCACAGTTCATGGGTTTGAGCCCCACATCAGGCTCTGTGCTGACAGCTCAGAGCCTGGAACCTGCTTCCGATTCTGTGTCTCCCTCTCTCTCTGCCCCTCCCTTGCTTGTGCTCTGTTTTTCTCTTGTTCTCTCAAAAATGAATATTAAATATGTATATATATATATATATATATATATATATATATATATATATTTTTTTTTTTTTTTAAAGAAAGTTACCACATTGTGTTGGGTTAGAAATACTGCATGCCTAAAGTAACCCTTTAAGGTCCATGAGCCTTAAATATCTATTTTTTCCAGCCTCAAAAATGCCTAAATGTCTTAAGCCTATGGTTTTCCTTTTATTATTTTGCCCCCAAAAAGACACAGAAAAAGGAGCAACAAAAGGAAAGTGTCATGAAAACTGTCCACCCTATCTTCCCAGTATGCATCATGTTCGGAGAGACCATGCAAAGTTGTAGGGAGACAGTGGCTGATGAGTTCAGGAAGGACATCATTTCACTTATCAGTTTAGCCTCCCAAGTTGTTATATGTGATACATGTCAACAGAAAAAATATATATTCCCAAGTTGTCATGCATGCTGTGTATGAACAGAGCTAACACCAGTTAAGCCTGATTTAAAGCTGATTGTGATTAATTTTGGAGACATTGGGGTCACCAGACTGAGATGAGAGAGTGAGCAGTTAGCAACAGAAGCAGAGATTCCTTGAAGTATAAGGACCAGTTGCAGCAATTGGGGCAATACCAGTGACAGCAGTGAAGACAAGTCACACCGTTGTAGTGGATGGGGTCCCCCCAAAAGGTATATTCAATTCCTACCTGGTGATACCTGTGAATGCAACTTTTTTGGGAAATAGGATCTTTACATAAGTAATCAAGTTAACATGAGATCACATTGGGTTAGTGTAGGCCTTAATCCAATGACTCCTGACTATATAAAAAGAGGGAAATTTAGAAATGATATAGAAGACCCAAAAGAAGGAAAGCCTTGTGAAGACAGAGGCAGAGACTGGATGATGCATCCACAAGCCACGGAACACCAATGATTGCTTGCAAATACCTAAAGTAGGAAGAGGCAAAGAAGGATTCTCCTCTAAACTTCAAAAGAAACTGTGGTCCTGCTGACCCTTAATTTCAGACTCTAGCCTCCAGGACTTTGGGAAAATACATTTCTGTTGTTGTGAGCCGCCCAGTTTGGGATCCTTTGTAATGGCAGCTCAGGAAACTAATACGCATAGCTTTGAAGAATTGCCGCCCCTGATAAACCAGGCGTTGTCAAGATATTTACAATTTAATTTGGATACATTTAAAAGCTAGATAGGTGGATGGATGAATGGGTGGATGGACATGATAGGTAGATGATAGATAGATAGATAGATAGATAGATAGATAGATAGATACATAGATACATAGAAAGATAGATAGAAATAGAGATACAGTACATACAGTAGTCCCCCACCCCCCCCTTCTCAGTTTCACTTTCTAGGCTTTCAGTTACCCACAGTCAACTGGGGTCTGGAATCAGATGATCCTCCTTCTGGTGTATAATCAGAAGCTCGGTGGTAGCTTCACATTATGTCGCAATGCCCACGTCATATGCCTAACTCCAACTTACCATGTAGGCTTGTAATCGTCTCATGTCACCACCCGAAGAAGGGTGAATACAGTCCAATAATGTATTTTGAGAGAGAAAGACCTCATTCCGTACCTTTTAATACAACATATTCTATAGTTTTTCCATTATGTAATTGCCATTAATTTCTTACTGTGCTTAATGTATAGATTAAGCTTTATCATAGCTATAAATGTATAAGAAAAAAACATAGTACATACAGGGTTTGGTACTATCTGCACTTTGAGGCATCCACTGGGGGTCTTGGAATGTATCCCTCATGGATAAGAGGGGACTACTCTATATAAAATAGAGTATAAGGCATTATGGGCACCCATCCATGTTGTACTATGTTATTTTATTGTTCAGGGTCTTTGCGGAAGCAGAAGCCGGATAGGGTTAAATGTGAAGAATGGTATTATGAGAAATGCCTGTCTCGTGAAAGAAAATGGAGAGAGTGACAGAAAGGCTGGGAGAGCCATCAGACCTGCTGCAGGTCTGACCCGGAGTGCTAAAGAGAGGAAAGGAAGGGATGTGTGTTAGAACTTTCTTAAGCTGCCGGACAGCTTAAGGAAAGTCCAGAAAGGTCACTGGGGAGTCTTCAAGCCAAAGTGTCCTGAAAGAATTTCTCATCTTCCAGGCATGTTTCTCCCTCTACCACATTTGGTCACTGGCTGGGAGTCATCCAGAAGATGCATGATTTCAGTGCAAACACAGTGATAAACTTGATACTGTAGCCACGGGGACTGTTGAGATCTGAGACTTGTATCCTCATGGTTCCCTTAGGGAGTGTGATGGTAGGGTTGGGGGGGCGGGTTGTGGGGAGAGACCGTTAGTATTAGCTTTACATACCCAGCACCTATTCTGTGCTCCTCATTTGTACGAAATTATTTTTCTCCTTTCTTAATCATCTTAAATTCGTCCAGATAGAAGGGGTAAGGATGGTGGAAGACCAGTGAGGGAGAAAGTGGAAGGGTCAGGCTATTAACTGGAGTTTATTTCTGGGTGAAACCTGCTTCGTGTGTAAGTTAGGGCTACTCTTCACTGTTGGAAGAAGAGCGATCCCTTTATCTCCTTTTCAGTGTTGGAGCAGTGCAGGTGCAATTCCAACACTCTCTTAGTGCCGTCTACTGAAGGGGACTCCATCTCTGTGTTGCCTGTTCACTTTTCCAGCCCGAACACGCCATTCTTCCCATTGTTCCTTTCTCTCAAATTTTGCTTTGTTTTTTTTTTCTGGGCGGGTTAACATCAGCCAAACATCAGTATTCATGCCGTCTTCCATGCCACCCTTCAGGTGGTCTTAGTTCAGGTCAGTAAACATTTCCTGATGACCTGAGAGGTGCTAGACACTGGTCTAACACATAGTGATTTCACAGAGAAAATTTGCGGTCCCTGATTTTAAGAAGTTTGCAGATATGCGGGAGACACTGGAGCAGAGCAATTTCAGAGCAATGTAATGAGCACTGTGTTAAAAGTAGTTCCAAGTGTGTTTGAACACAAAGATGAGCAATCAAACCAGCTGGGATGGAGGGCTGGTTCTTGTAGAAAGCTCCCTAGGACACTGAGACTTGTATATCAGACAGTTTCCTCGACCACGGATACACCTGATCTGCTTCTTCAGTTCAAATCTACACCTACCCAGCAAATGATTTGAGTGTCTAAACTAGTATGATTTAGTGCTGTTAACTTTTAAATAAAAAATAATACTTGTTCAATATGATACCCAAGTCAGACCAGCACATTTAAAGGTTAACAAATATATCCATCTTCAAGCAATGTATAGAAGGAGCTCAAGATGTAAACGTATTATTTTTTTTTTCTTTTTTATAGTTTGTTTATTTTGAGAGAGACAGAGAGCAAGGAGGAGAGGGGTAGAGAGAGAAGGGGACAGAACATACAAAGCCGGCTCAGTGCTGACAGCAGGGAGCCCGATGCGGGGCTTGAACTCATGAACCATGAGATTATGACCTGAGCTAAAATTGGACGCTTAAGTAGTTGGGCCCCCCAGGTCCCCCAAGATGTAAAAATATTTCATTGTAGATTGGGAACACAATTAATACATGGATTATGCTCCAAAGTTTACTCCTTATATAAAAAAGTTTGGAATGCATAATACAATTTCCCATAGAATACAAAACTGTATATTACCAGGCTAGTCCATGAAAGTCTAATTAGCTTATAATGTACCCAGTATATTATATATTTATCATGAAAATCATTAAAATCATATTATTCACCAAAAAATGGAAAGATTAAATAGCCAATAATGGTGGCTTAATAAAATAAATTTTGTTTTAGCTAATTAGCTGTATAATGGAATGTTGTAAAGCCATTGATGATTACCCTGCAGAAGAATATTTTCAAACCTTATGAGTTTTCTGAATTAAAATATTCAGTAACACAAAATGTAAAAAGCACAATACAGAGGTTTCTTATCATTCCACTTTCAAGAGCCATCCTGTGTTAATAGTTTAGCATACATTCCAGACTTTTAAAGGAAAGTTATTGATATAAATGGAAAAAAGCTTTTAATAGTATATTATTATTAAAATACATATTTATTTATTTTTCAAAACCCCTAGTATTAATACAAAAGTATTTTAATAGTAGTTGGAGAATGGGTAATTTTTATTTTTTACTTTTCTGAATTTATTCTATTTCATTTTATTTTCTAATATAATTTATTGTCAAACTGGCTTCCATACAACTCCCAGTGCTTACCCCACCAGTCCCTCCTCAATGTCCATCACCCACTTTCCCCTCTCCCCCACCCACCCATAAACCCTCAGTTTGGTCTCTGTATTCAAGAGTCTCTTATAGTTTGCCTCCCTCCCTCTCTGTAACTTTCTTTTTCCCCTTCCCCTCCCCTAGGGTCTTCTGTTAAGTTTCTCAAGATCCACATATGAGTTAAAGTATTTGGTATCTGTCTTTCTCTAACTGAATTATTTCACTTAGCATAATACCCTTCAGTTCCATCCATGTTGCTGCAAATGGCCAGATTTCATTCTTTCTCATTGCCAAGTAGTATTCCATTATATATACAAGCTACATCTTCTTTATCCATTCATCAGTTGATGGACATTTAGTCTCTTTCCACAATTTGGCTACTGTTGAAAGTACTGCTATAAACATTGGGGTACATGCGCCCCTATGCATCAGCACTCCTGTATCCCTTGGGTAAATTCCTAGCAGTGTTATTGCTGGGTCATAGGGTAGTTCTATTTTTAATTTTTTTGAGGAAACTTCACACTGTTTTCCAGAATGGCTGCACCAGTTTGCATTCCCACCAAGAGTGCAAGAGGGTTCCCATTTCTCCACATCCTCTCCAGCATCTATAGTCTCCTCATGTGTTCATTTTAGCAACTCTGACTGGCGTGAGGTGGTATCTTAGTGTGGCTTTGATTTGTATTTCCCTGATGATGAGTGACATTGAGCATCATTTCATGTGTCTGTTGGCCAGCTGGATGTCTTCTTTGGAAAAGTGTCTATTCATGTCTTCTGCCCATTTCTTTACTAGATTCTTTGTTTTTCGGGTGTGGAGTTTGGTGAGCTATTTATAGATTTTGGACACTAGCCCTTTATCTAATATGGCATTTGCAAGTATCTTTTCCCATTCCGTCAGTTGCCTTTTAGTTTTGTTGATTGTTTCCTTTGTAGTGCAGAAGCTTTTTATCTTGATGAGGTCCCAATAGTTCATTTTTGCTTTTACTTCCCTTGCCTTTGGAGCTATGTTGAGTAAGAATTTGCTGTAGCTGAGGTGAAAGAGGTTGTTTCCTGCTTTCTCCTCTAGGGTTTTGATGTTTTCCTGTATCACATTCAGGTCCTTTATCCATTTTGAGTTTTTTTTTGTGAATGGTGTAAGAAAGTGGTCTAGTTTAATTCTTCTGCATGTTGCTGACCAATTCTCCCAGCACCATTTGTTAAAAAGACTGTCTTTTTTCCATTGGATGCTCTTTCCTGCTTTGTCAAAGATTAGTTGGCCACTCATTTGTGGGTCTAATTCTGGGTTCTCTATTCTATTCCACTGGTCTAAGTGTCTGTTTTTGTGCCAGTACCATACTGTCTTGATGATTACAGCTTTGTGGTAGAGGCTAAAGTCCAGGATTGTGATGCCTCCCGCTTTGGTTTTCTTCTTCAATATTACTTTGGTTATTCGGGGTCTTTTGTGGCTCCATACAGATTTTACGATTGTTTGTTCTAGATTTGAGAAGAATGCCAGTGCAATTTTGATTGGGATTGCATTGAATGTGTAGATTTCTTTGGGTAGTATTGACATTTTAACAATATTTATGCCTCCAATCCATGAGCATGGAATGTTTTGTCCATTTCTTTGTGTCTTCTTCAATTTCCTTCATAAGCTTCCTATATATTTCAGCATACAGATCTTTTACATCTTTGGTTAGGTTTATTCCTAGGTATTTTATGGTTCTTGGTGCATTTGTAAATGGGATCAGTTTCTTTATTTGTCTTTCTGTTGCTTCATTATTGGTGTATAAGAATGCAACTGATTTCTGTACATTGATTTTGTACCCTTTGACTTTGTTGAATTCATGTACCAGTTCTAGCAGACTTTGGCGGAGTCTGTCGGGTTTTCCATGTAGAGTATCATGTCATCTGCGAAAAGTGAAAGTTTGACTACTTCTTTGCCAATTCTGATGCCTTTTATTTCATCTTGTTGTCTGATTTCTGAGGCTAGGACTTCCAACACTATGGTAAACAACAGCAGTGAGAGTGGACATCCCTGTTGTGTTCCTGATCTCAGGGGGGAAAGCTCTTAGGTTTTCCCCATTGAGGTTATATTAGCTGTGGGCTTTTCATACATGGCTTTTATGATTTTTAAGTATGTTTCTTCTATCCCTACTTTCTTGAGGGTTTTTATTAAGAAAGGATGTTGTATTTTGTCAAATGCTTTTTCTGCATTGATTGACAGGTTCATATGGTTCCTATCCTTTCTTTTATTAATGTGATGTATCACATTGATCGATTTGCGAATATTGAACCAGCCCTGAAACCCAGGAATGAATCCCACTTGATAATGGTGAATAATTCTTTTTATATGCTGTTGAATTTGATTTGCTAGTATCTTGTTGAGAATTTTTGCATCCATATTCATCAAGGATATTGGCCTATACTTCTTTTTTTTTGTTGGGTCTCTGTCTGGTTTGGGAATCAAAGTAATGCTGGCTTCATAGAATGAGTCCGGAAGTTTTCCTTTCATTTCTATTTTTTGGAACAGCCTGAGAAGGATAGGTATTAACTCTGCTTTAAATGTCTGGTACAATTCCCCTGGGAAGCCATCTGGTCCAGGACTCTTATTTGTTGGGAGATTTTTGATAAGTGATTCAATTTCTTCACTAGTTATGGGTCTGTTCAAATTCTCTATTTCTTCCTGTTTGAGTTTTTGTAGTGTGTAGGTGTTTAGGAATTTTTCCATTTCTTCCAGGTTTTCCGGTTTGTTGGCATATAATTTTTCATAGCGTGCCCTGATAATTGCTTGTATTTCTGAGGGATTGGTTGCAACAAAAAAAATTATTTCATTTTATGTATTTGTGACTTCTCAAAATTTCAGAATTTGCAACTTCCTCTTCTTCAAGGGTTGGCTTAAATGTCACTTTTCAGAGAAACCTTACTTGTGCAATCCTCATAAAATGGCTATTCTACTCCTTCCACCATGCTCTACCATGGAGACTCATTATCCCATTAACACACTACATTTTTCCTCATCGCACTTATCATCACTTGGCATATTATATACGTATTCAATGACCCTCATTGTTCTAAAAAGTCCCTTTCATGAAGACAGAGCCTAGTTTGGTTACTGCTTTGTCTCCATCAACCTAGACAAGTGCCCAGGATGTAGAAGACACACAACAAATATTGTTGAAAGAATTCTTCTATATAAACTACTATATATTCAGAGAATACTGTGTTTTCAAAGTCTTTATTTACAATAAGCATGCTGCTTTAACTTTACCGAAACAGAAAAGAATACATACAATTGGTGAAAATATAACCTTATGAATATTAAAAGTTGGTAGTTGAAGATAAAGTTTTTAATTAGGGAAAGAAATCAATATAAAGACATTTCTTTAGATTTTGATGTGGTCTTTTGAATTAACTCAATATTTTCTGGATGGTGGATACCAAATCTGTTTACTGACTCTCAGAAATGCTCCCCAATAGACCATCAGTCTGTTATTAGCACAATTCATATGCATAATAGTTATGATTATATATTCTTGGCTCAAAAATAGAACAAAGCATGGGAGTAATTGAAAAGAAGACAAGAAAAGGAGGGAGAATGACAGGCTTTCAAGAAGCATCTGGGCAAGATTTAGATGACCTGATATAACTAAATGCACCATTCAGGATAAGCTAAGTTATGTAGAGAAAACAAACAATACTAATACATCATTGGCCTAAGTCAAGAAAGGTTTATTTTTCACTCATGCCATGTGCATCAAAATCAGTTGCACATTCTCTTCCATTCTGCGAGACGCACGTGAGAAAGTCCATTTTGCCCCTGCAGAGGGAAAAAAGAATCCTCTGCAGATAGCAAAGGCCGAACTGACTCTTTCAAACTCTTTTCCCTAGGTGACTCCAAACAGCCTCTATGTATATTTTCTTTGCCAATGCCAGACACATGGTCAAGAACAAATTCCACCCAGTAAGAAGGGGCAATGTTACCGGATGCCCAGAGAGAGAGCGAGTATCAACCATTTGTAGACAGCTCTAATGACTGCACAACAAGAAAGAGTGAATGGAGCCCCCATGGGAAAATGAACATGCTTTAGAGGAAAAGAGACCATTATTCCTAGCCAAATTTGGGGCTGATTCAAACTGAGGATGCAGATCCAAATCGGGCAATGCATGAGGTTCCTCATTTGCAACGTGTTATGAGCTACATGCCTGGGGAAGAGTAGTAAATATAATGTTCTTGGTGATAGTTTCTTTTATATTTGTGTATTCCCTACCTCCTATTTCAGACAAATCCTCTGCACCTGTATACAGCATTATGATGAATGAATAAATATAATTAGAGTTTTAATAATAATAGTGTGAATGTCTCCAGTCATAGATTAGAAGCATAACGAGACCAATGTGTCCTATTGATTTTAAGTACTTTACATCTTTAATAAGTGAAGAAACCACAGGGCATCAGAATGTACAATGTGCTACACTTAATTGTAAGTAAGTCAGACTTAAAAGGGTTACTTAGATTAATTTGCTTTCAAAATTCATTTATTACTATTTTCAAATAATTTACCTATTGTTATCTAAATTTAGCACCCATTAGTCCAGAAGCCCACATATAACTTCTCTGATTTCTGTGATTCTTAGTTGCCAACATCAGCCCTCTCCATTTCTCCCTTTATGGTAATACATTAGTTTGGTCCCACTGGATATGAATACAATGCAGCTTTTAACTCTGTTTATGGGATACAGGAACACACATCCTGTCAAGAGATTTCACATTGAGCTACAAATTACTATCACGAGTCATTATTTCCATTTCATTCTCCTCCTTGTATGCATGGAATTAGTGTGGAGATCCCATTAGCCACAGTGCCATTACAGGAAGTATACTTTTTTAAAGACAAAATCAAACCAAAAAATTTTTATAATTCCCAGGCATAAATGAATATGAAAAATCCTTTAGAGGTTATTTTCTTTTTTTTTTTTTTAATTTTTTTTTTCAACATTTATTTATTTTTGGGACAGAGAGAGACACAGCATGAACGGGGGAGGGGCAGAGAGAGAGGGAGACACAGAATCGGAAACAGGCTCCAGGCTCTGAGCCATCAGCCCAGAGCCCGACGCGGGGCTCGAACCCACGGACCGCGAGATCGTGACCTGGCTGAAGTCGGACGCTTAACCGACTGCGCCACCTAGGCGCCCCTAGAGGTTATTTTCATCATGAGAAATACATAATATCTAGAGACACAGTGGGTTATTTTTTTTAAAACTTTTTAACGTTTTTATTTATTTTTGAGAGACAGAGACAGAGCATCAGTGGGGAAGCGGCAGAGAGGGAGGGAGACACAGAATCTGAAGCAGGCTCCAGGCCCTGAGCTGTCAACACAGAGCCTGGTACAGGGCTGGAACCCGTGAACCATGAGATCATGACCTGAGCCGAAGTCAAACATTCAACCGACTGAGCCACCCAGGTGCTCCGGGTTATTTTTTAATATGGGGATTTTTCTTAACTTACATATCTAGAGAAATATATAACCACAGAATAGAATCAAAAATTGATAGTAAATTTGTAAAAGAGTACAAAAGTAATTTTTGAGGTGTGGTCTATTTGCCTCTGATGAACTTGTCCCTTCCTTTCTCTCTTGTAAGCTAAGGGAATTATTTTTACTTGGATGGCCCTATGGCATTTGTTATTTTAAATTAAATTAAAAGCTTTGGTATTCAGAAAAAGAAAGAAATCATCGAGCCATATAGATTTTCAATGCTCTATTTCTGTTTATTTGACACGTGTGAAGCAATGCATTGAATTAGTTGAATCTACTTCTAAAAGTTTACAGAACAGCTTTCTCGTCCTAGAAGTTTCCTTACTAAGTCAACTCATTTAGCTGGATATAGCTGTTGGGTTTGTAGAGTCCACACATTGTTCCCGAGCACCTAACACATGTCCAGCCTTTTCCTAGGCACAACACAGGCTCAAACCTGCACCTTGGTGGGAGCTGATACACCAGTGTGGCAGACAGACCCCCCACAAAATAGTTCCGGAGGGACATGTAAGAAGGGAAGATGTGCTGTCCAGCGATAAGAAGTGATGCAGCGACACTTTTACAGTAAAAGCATCCTAGTGCACAGCAATTGAATAATGAGCTGAAAGTAGAAAGTGTGAGTCATAGGTGTTTCTGAGGAACAGGCCAGGCAGGAAGGAAGGACGGTTCTTGCAAGACCCTGAAACAGCAGTGTATTGTGCGGCTTCTATTTACGGCAGGGAGGTCTGTGTGTTTGGGGAAGAGAAAGTGTGGGGGAGGCTAATGAGACATGAACTTGATGTCCCCAGTAAGCTTCTTTCCTCCAGCATATCCTGATAACTTACGTGAAAATTGGGCAGAAAGGAGTAACAACAACATCATCATCATCAACAACAACAACAAAATAATGCTCTTTTTTTACCATGCAACTTGTTTTCACAAGTGAGACACCATGGCACCTTTTGCCAGAACTTCCACTGAGAGCTTTCATAACACACAGTGCTTTCTAGTGAAACACATAGGAATTTATGCTTATAGAGGTGTCCAGAAATGGGGTGGGGACGAGAAGTTTAACACTCACTACTGAGAACTATGTGTATTCCTTTCATACTAAGGTAGATTAAAAAAAAAAAAACATTTTGCAAATGAGACAGCATGAACTCAGAGATTAGTGACTTTTCCATAAATGTGTACTGACAACTAGCCCATCGGAGCTGGAACAGTCACCCAAATCTATCTGTCTCTAAACCTCATCTGACACTTTCCGGTTCATAGTGAAATCTCTTAACTGCCAGATTTGCATATGAGACAGTCTGGTGTATTCTGTGAGCACAAATTAATTCACAAGTAGGAAGGATCAGAAAATACAATGTCTAGTTTACAGCAGGGTCAGGATGAAGGGAAGATATGAGCACAAAATATTAAGCAGAAGGCAACAGTTAGCAAAAAGGATTTCTGAAGTTCGAGCTGCCTATTGGAGAAGTGGGCAGAGAGCAAAAATATAATTATCACTAAGCTGCAGAAGCTGAGAAAGAGTTTTGTAGGTTTCACAGAGCACCAGGAAGAACAAATGATGTTATTAGCATTTGTTTGCAAGAACGATGAAAGCAAAGTGGAGTGGTGCCAGAGATCACAGAAGCATGAATCTCAGTGGCCCAGCTGAACTTGGCCTTGAGCTCTTGTTACGAACTCAGCGTCACAGTGCCATTTTTACCTGAACAGGTTATATACGTTTAGCTACATATCAATTAAAGCGACTCAGAAGTCCCTGTTGTCAATAAGATATGCATCACTTAATAGCTTCACAGGCTGGGAAAGAGTATGGGATACACACAAAATGCTAAATAGTTAACAGATTTAACCACTTGCCAAGAAAGAAAATTTAAAAAATCCAAAGCAGTGTTGAAATGGTTTGTTACAATTGCCTTTCAATTCAGGTTTTTGTTTTGTTTTGGATTAGCTTTCCAAGCCAAATAGTTTTTTTTCTACTTTATGTTTTTTTCTCCACAAATTTCAATGGACTTGCCTAGGGGAGCATGTCTTCAAGAAAATGGTAGGGCTCAGAGGCAGGGGTCATACATGCAGATCGGACAGACGTGGTCAGAAAGGTCTTTCGTGTCAACTTTTCCAGGCAGGAAGGAAAAGATAGGAGAAGGAAGTTCGGAGGAAATGCATTCTGATGTGCTGCTAAATAATGGTCTTCTCATTCATTGGGCGACAGAACATACCCAGGCATTTCAGGCATGAAAAAAAGAAGTTTTTTTAATGGATAAGCCAGCAACCCTAGAAATAATGGAAATTGGGGGCTTAATGCACATTCTCACTAGATGGCTTACTCAAAGACGAGACTGTAAGTGTCTGCAATTTACTAGCTTTTCTTGTGATTCTTTGATGGACTGTAGATTGTCTCAAAGTGGCACTCCATTACCCCTATCTATCACTATTAATGGACTAACTAAAAGTGATCTAATTGCTGGTCATGGAAATACAAAAATACTCTTTTCTTCTCACCGATGAAAAGAAAGATTGGACTAGAAGGTATACAAACTTTTAACCACATCTGCTCAGGGTCATACTCCCTTAAGTAAAGAATTACGAGTTTTAGAATCTCAGTGTGGATCTTCTTTTGTTTTAAAATAATTGTAGTGGTGATCACTTCTAAATGTAAATGCTAATGGCAGCCATGATACTACGTCTACTGCTTTAATGGCTGGATGGTGAAAGCTACAAACACTGATTTTTTTAAAGCAAGAAATGCAGAAGTGTTTTCATATGATGGTGTGATTCCTTTTTCAGTTATATCGCCATTTTCGTAACTATTTTATATAATCCGTTAGGTCATATGTACGCGGTGAGGTTAAAATCCATACCATACTGGACCGGACATTTGGTATCACATTTCAAACATGGATCCTGCTCTATTTTATCACTTGTTTATATACATGTAGGATCTTCAAGTATTTTTTGTTTCTTCTCTTAAGCTCAATCACAGGGCCATATCTGGGAGGGAAATGTGTTTTATTCTAAATTGGAGGTAACTTCACCTTCCATACTTGACATCTGTAAAAGTCTACACAAAAGAATACACTTTGTATTCTATGGATACAGCAACTGAACTCTCATTCTATGGATTATCGTAAGTATTGGGATTATTGTCCGTGCTTATAAATGAAAGTTTTCTAAGGTTTGCTTATGCTGAAATTCAAGAAACAGAAATCCTATCCACAAGGACTTACAGCCTTAAGGTTGATTTTTAACGTGGCAACCTGAAATCTAGTTTGTTTGTTTTATTCTTAAGTATGTTTGACTATGAATAAGTCAAGAAAACTCTGCACATACCGTGTCTTGCTTTGTGGGGGTTGTTTCACATTTGTTTCACAATCTGTGTGTGTTATTGCTTTTATAATAACTGCAACATTGATACCAATGAAATAAGCAACACAAAGCTAAGGGGCCTGACAATCAAAAGTAATGTTGAGAACACATCCATATCGATTCAAAGATAATGTATTTTTGCAAAACTTTTCTGTGTTAAGAGATTTGACTGGGTTTTTAAATGTTGCCATTTTGGTGATTAGAGCGTTAAGGCAGATAGACAGCTAAATGACTTTTGCCCTGTTAGATAATAAAATCACTTCCATTACTCAGAAACTCATTTCTTGCTGCAGGAGACCCACATCATTTTAATAATAGTAATTATAATAATTATCATAGCACTTACACTTGCAATTATACTGTGCCGCCTATCCAGCGAATCCTCTAACTCTAGGAAGGAAATACAAAGCATAGATGGGAATCGCTGTACCACTGAAACGCAGACCTCACTGGAGTGAAAAAAGATGGCGTCTCTTTTCTCTCTTGTTTCCATCTTTTCCTTTTCCTAACAGTAGTTATTCGGAAGACCAAATTTAATTCAAGGCCCCCAAATTAAAAAAATAATAATAACAATTTTTTGAGAATCGGGTGGAAACTGAAAAAGCCTTAGGTACCCTAAGATCCCCCAAGTTGTTTATACCAAAGAATATTGACTGGCTAGTATGTCTGTCAGTCATTGTATGCTTGACTGCACATATATATATTGTCCATAGTCTTTTGGATGATTCCCTGTGAATCAAGACTGTGTTATTTAAAATATAGTGGGAAAATAATTCTATTCTACTCTCATAGCTCCTTTTGTTCCAGCAAATTCAAACCACACCATATTTTCAGGGTTATTTTGGCTACATTGTGAATATACATGGATTGTATATAGACAGCATTACAGCAGTAATTGCTGGTTGGCAATCTCTCAGAACATTCTGGGTTTGTTCGACTTAAATTGTTTTTCTCTTGCTCTTCGTTTTGATGAGTCTCTAGATATAATGAAAATAATTCTGTTGTGTTAATACTTCTTTAGGTGAACCTGACTGGAATTAGTAGCTTAGCATAGTTTAAGACTAAGAAATATCAGCCCAAGGGGTGCCTGGGTGGCGCAGTCGGTTGAGCGTCTGACTTCAGCCAGGTCACGATCTCGCGGTCCTGAGTTCGAGCCCCGCGTCGGGCTCTGGGCTGATGGCTCAGAGCCTGGAGCCTGCTTCCGATTCTGTGTCTCCCTCTGTCTCTGCCCCTCCCCCGTTCATGCTCTGTCTCTCTCTGTCCCAAAAATAAAAATAAACGCTGAAAAAAAAAATTAAAAAAAAAAAAAGAAATATCAGCTCCAAAATCTGACCAAAGTTCCCCATTCTTACAAGTCCTCCTTAATAACATCCTCTTTCTAGACCTCAGGATGAAAGTAATTTAGATGTATTACTTTTCTTCTTTCTCATGTCTGCATTTCCAAACCCACGTCTTTCTTCAAATGCGCCCTCATCTACAAAGAATAAAATGTTCTTGCTCTGCTCTGAAATTAATAACATGTAAGCTAGCTTATTCCTTTCTTGGAGCACTTAATCACCATCCAGTCTATGAAAGCAAGGATCTTGTCAACTGGCATCATGAACATTCATAGTGCCTGTCACAAGTAGGTGCCCAATAAAATTATTTCACCTGCACTGAGATCTACTTTGTACAAGAACCGTTTTGTGCTCAAGTGGATGTCTTAACGTTTACCACCCACAATGCCAAATGCTTAGTAAATATTTACTAGATAACAACGATTATTGTTGTCTGCCCTAAAGTTCTTTAAACTCATAAAGAAAAGGGTCCTATCTTATTTATCATCCTATCTTCCATAGTACCTTGCATATACTACACATAATACTTATTCAGCAAATGGATTCAGCCTAAGAATTCTGTTCACAGTATGCTGCTTAAATCCAAGAATAAAGTTTTATATTCTTTATAGAATATTTGCATTCTATACAATTTGTAATTCATTAGGAGTTAGATTTCCAGAAGCACTTTGGAAACAAGTGGCAACTATTCCAAAAGTCCTATCCAAACACAATAAATTTGAAATACATTTGAAGAAAAAAGAAAGAACATTCCCCATGACTCCCCCAAAAAGTTGCTCTATACTGAGGGATTTAATGTTTTTAGCAGATAACTAAAAAATGTGCTGAATCCAAGAAAAGAATTTATGTGTGGCCATCTGAACTTTAAGAAATAATTGCCCTGCTAAGATTTATCTTCTCTACAATTGGGTTAATGGAAGCCTGTATTTTGGTATGCGAAGAATCCTTTTTTAAAATAAAAATTTGTAAATCTCTTAGGCGTGTTACCCTCTTATTTGACAAGAAAGTTGCCTTCACATATAATCTGTCATAGCGAAGACTGCAAAAATGCACTACTGGTGAGTCTTTAAATGAAAACACTATTTCTTAGAGATGAACAATATTGAGTATATTCTTCCAGTTATGTGTTGTTGAAAGAATAAATGATTCTCATTATGAAGGAAAATGTTGAAAAAAATTGCAAAAACAATATATTAGTAGTTTTCACTGGAAGAGTAGACAGCGATTCAGAAACATATGTGAGAGGACGACGCGGGCCTGTTTGCTTCTCTTGAAGGCTGTGTTTTGGAAACAGAAAGCATGTCCTTGCTGAGGGAAATGAGTGCCATGTAAGTTTTAGATCAGCTGCTGCCCTAAAATCCATCTTGATGAGCTTGTGTTAAATGGCAAGGTTGTGAAATGAAATACAAATTAGGCTTAAATAGGATAGATTGCATTAAAAATGTGCTCGACTGAGCGGGAAAGTTCAACCAAAGTTCAGTGAGTTCATGCTGGTGGTGAAGTGGGGAGAGGAGCCGGGCACAGTGTCATGTCTGCTGTGGGTGGGACCTCTCCCGGGGACATCTTCTGGCTTCCAAAGGTGACACTATGTACGCAAACAAGGGCATTCCAACAGTGACTGACATCCTGCCGGATGAAGTTAATTTGATCCACCTGAGGATAAATCCAGCGACTCCCTTAGGACCAGCCTGCTCACTGCCGGTTCATACTAAATATATATGTTGACCAGGGCGCCTGGGTGGCTCAGTCAGTTAAGCGTCTGACTTCAGCTCAGATCATGATCTCATGGTTCATGGGTTCAAGCCCCACGTCGGGCTCTGCGCTGACAGCTCGGAGCCTGGAGCCTGCTTCGGATTCTGTGTCTCCCTCTCTCTGCCCCTCTCCCGCTCACACTCTGTCTCTCTCTCTCTCTCAAAAAATAAATAAACATTAAAAAAAAACATTTTAAGTATATATGTTGACTGATCCTCTAAACACAGCGTTGTTCTGCATTGTGAAGAGATACTTCTGATTTTAAGTTATCATTCGTTCGATTCTGAGTGAAGAAACTAAACTGAATGGCATAAAAAAGAGATTTTCTTATCTTTTCAATTACTATCTACTTGTAGCATAATTTACATAATTCAAAAGAACTTTGAATGATTTCATGTACCCTACTGAGAAAATGTCATCATTTTTTACATTAAAAATTTCATAAAGTTGAAACAGATGACTCTCTTCCTTCCAGCTTTATCTAGTATAGCTGAAATTTGATACACAATGATTTTCTTCTTTTTTTTTAATTTTTTTTTTAACGTTTATTTATTTTTGGGACAGAGAGAGACAGAGCATGAACGGGGGAGGGGCAGAGAGAGAGGGAGACACAGAATCGGAAGCAGGCTCCAGGCTCTGAGCCATCAGCCCAGAGCCCGTCGCGGGGCTTGAACTCATGAACCACGAGATCGTGACCTGAGCCAAAGTCGGACGCTCAACCGACTGAGCCACCCAGGCGCCCCTCACAACGATTTTCTTCTGATAGACCGGAATCTAAAACTACTTGCATTGATAAAAATGGCGAGCTTTTATACTAAGAACTGCTCATTATACATGAATATTTTGTATTTAATTTAGTACTTCCAATAATGCTGTGATGGAGTTACTATTATTACCTTCATCCCCATTCTATAGATGAAGAAGCTGAGGCACTAAGAGGTTGAGTCATCTGCCCGAGAGGCCAAACCTGTACAAAATGGAACGAGGATTTAAACACAGGCCGTTTGGCTGCAGAGGTGGAAAACTAAACCGGGGATTGTGACATCCTACCCTCTTAGGCTCCATAAAAGAAGAATCCATTACAAGACATACACACCTAGAACACCTAAATGGTCCAAATTGAGAGATCAAAAGTGGGAATACACATAAATCGCTTAAATTTAAAGTAATGGGCACAGGGTCTTTTGCAGGAGATGAGGATGGCTGAACATTGATTGTGGGGATGGTTGCACACTCATGTAAATATAGTAAAAGACATTGTATACGTATATACGTATGTATGTGTATATATCCATATATATATATATATATATATATATATATACACACACACACACACACCAAGCTGTATTTTTAATATATGCATTTCATTTTTGTAATGTTTATTTTATATTTCAAAGAGAGGCAGAGCACAAGTGGGGGAGGGGCAGAGAGAGACAGAGACAGAATCTGAAGCGGAATCCATGCTCTGAGCTGTCAGCACAGAGCCCAGTGTGGGGCTGGAACCCATGAGCTGTGAGATCATGACCTGAGCAGAAGTCAGACACAACCAACTGAGCCACCCCGGCACCCTTATATGTATTTTATTTTAAATAATCTTTCAAATTTTTATTGAAATTTTTCCAGATCAGAGAAGGATAATTAATGGTATTTATAACCTCATGTGACCATATTTAAGGATAGTCCAAAATCATGGCATATAATCACTTGAACTGAATTGTTTCCATGCCACAAATCTTTTTGTGACTTGATTGTGAGACACATACACACATATGGGTGTGTGTGTGTGTGTGTGTGTGTTTCCTACTTATTTATGTATCTTTTTCATTACTCAGGAAAAAAAAGCCCTAATTTCTTTTTCTCCATTTTGAAATGTTCTAATTATAATGGAAAATACATTCAAATATAATTATTTTTAACTATCATTTTCCTTCAGCCTTCATTAAAGATTTTTTTTTTTTTTTTTTTACCATTTGAACTATGGGAAAGCAGAGAAACCACTTCGGAGTGGTTCACTTCCTGAAAACATTTATCTTCAAAATAAATTGGATTTCGGCGGCTTTGGTTAATGACTAGAAGTTGACAAGGCATCACCCTTATCAAACCAAAGCACTCTGTTCTCCATTTGGGATATTAACATTCATAGTCTCATTTTCCTAAGGTTACACCCTCATGTGTTTAAATTTCTAATGCCCTTGGGAAAAGTGTGTAGCTTAATCCCGCAATGTATTAGATACCCTATACTACATTCGTTCTTGTTTTGTTTTACTTGAAAACATGTTCTCGGTATCGCGAGAGAGAATAAAATAAATGTACTACGTTTTATTCATATTTACAATGTGCTCTATTCTCTCATATATATAATGAAAGGATCTTGCTGACCCCTATGTTCTAAGCCACATTGAAAGTATACATTTAAGATTTTAATCATAAACAGATTTAGTCTCCATTATGGTTTTCTTGTTTTAGCCTGAACCAACACTGTCATTTAAAGCCAACGTTTATTTGTGAAAGCGTGCACTTTATCTGAAATAGCTGATTATAACGTTGTTTGGGGTTTTTATGATACCTCATTTAAAGAGGTAATTTTTTTAGGTTAAAATGCAAACATTTCACCTTTTAAAATGCTTCGTGTTTGATTTGGTGTGCTTGAATTAAACATATCCAGTCTACTGGAATCTCTCTCTATTTAAGGGAACCTTACTGAAAAACAGGCATGGCAGTTGACTTCCTCTCTGTGGCTTTCCAAGAATGAATTAAAATGTGCAAAATGATTTGAGATTCATGGTGAAAGCATGCTTTAGAGTGTTAATCCCCCATGAATTCTGCCTCCAGGATCCTGCTTAAATGAGCAGGAAACTTCTGGAATTAAAGATGTGAGTTAAGTCACATAAATACCATTATTTGTAGGTGCATGTGCATGAGTTGTAAATACAGGCCTGCACTGATAGGGTAGAAAGGCCGAGAGAGACTGAAAAATAAAGTCTCCTGTGTGTCCGAGGAAATGCTCTGGAGATGGAATGGATATTTTCAGGAATTTGTTTTGTATCTCTTAACATACTTGAGCAATGTAACATCCCATTGAATTTGACTCTGATCTGAGTTTCAGAGACTTGCAGATAAATTAAAGGGTAGCGTTACATTTTGGTTTACTGTTGAAATTTTAGAGTTTAAACTGTTTTTCCACTTCGATTTCCATGTTCTGGGGCAGGGAGGGGGGGAAGAAAGGTAACGTACATTTATTTCCTGTGTATTACAACTGGAAAAAATTCCCACACTGTATGGCCAGGCAGTTTAAAGGGTACTGTCTTTAAGAGCAGAATTTAGAAATCCTGTGTCTCATGAGTCCTGCAGAAGTTTAATTTATGAATTGTTTTCTAGATTTCTCCATTCATTCATAACTATATTACAGTGTTTCTAGGTTGGCTAGGGTTTTGATATTTTCTTTAACCATCTCTCTCTCTGTCTCTCTCTGTTTCCCTCTCTCTCTCACGCAGATATGTGCATACATACACACAAATCTATAATTAGATTTATACTATTAGAGTTATGATTTGTTTTTTTTTAAAGAAGGTAAGATTGGAACTCTTCAGTTTCCCAAAATCAGTTACTTAAACATTTCTAATTTACAGATATGGCAAATATGATCATTCAGGTGGTCTAATTTCAAGTCTAATATTAACTCCATTTATAAAGAGGGGTAAGCAGGTAGGTGGTTGGGATGTGGTAGGAAATACTGTGAAAATATTAAAACATCAGAGTTTAAAATACAAGTCAATTTATGGTAAGACTAAAATAGAAACAGTGACTTTACCATTTGCTTTTTAATACAACTGTCATTTGCATCAGGAGCTTTGTTTTTTTAAAGTGCTTTCTGATTTGGCGCCCTGGTATCTTTTCAAAGCCTTGTAGAACAATTGGAATTAGGCACTTAATCCTTCAACTTGTCAATGTCAAGGAAAAGGAAAATGGATTAAGCAGCAGAAGATGCCTGAAGGTTTGACTGATATACTTACTTGTCTTCAAGAGCACATCTTATTCACTGGGCTTTGTTATTTTTTCACAACTTCTCCCGAAGAATGAGACTGGCCTCTGCTGCTTTTAGGACAGAGCTGTATCCAAGTCCCCATGTTACAGAATTGCCTGGTCCCATAGCAGACATCTCCAGGATGTAGTCAGAGAAGACTCCATGGGACCCAAATCCCCAGAGGGAGTCTCTGTAATGAAAAGTACAATGTGTTAGTTTCTCTCTGGTTGTCTCTCCTGCTGTAGACATGCTTGGTACACTGTGTACTCTTTCTGCCCTTTAACAGCAAACAGCAGTGATGTTTGTTTGTTTGTTTTAATTTTTTTTTATGTTTATTTATTTTTGAGACAGAGAAAGACTGAATGTGAGCAGGACAGGGGCAGAGAGAGAGGGAGACACAGAATCTGAAGCGGGCTCCAGGCTCTGAACTGTCAGCACAGAGCCTGATGTGGGACTTGAACCCACAGACCGCGAGACCACAACCTGGGCCAAAGTTGGGCTCAACCGAGTGAGCCACCCAGGTGCCCCAGCAGTGATGTTTTTTATAGAAACTTTACACCAAGTATTCCCTTGAGGTTCAGGAAGCTTAAGATTCAGAGACTCCAATTTATAAGGCCCTGGGAGAAGCCATCCCAATGTGTTCACACCGTCATGCTTTTGTAAAATGTTCCAAGGTAAGATAGTTTCATCACAACACATCAAGGCCTCACCTTTTACCACTTTAGATTCCCTGAGGTCACATCTCCCCTCATGCTGGGTGCCCTTGGAGGGATCAGAGGTAATTTTAGGATTTGGTAAAGGAGAAGGTGAGTTTGAGGATACACTTAGTCTAGTGTTCTGGGATGATGTTTATTTGGTTCACGGTAAGTTTCATTTGTAGTTATTGTTGGCCATACCTGTGCTGACTCATGCTTATCACAACACAGAGAAATGTGTCCTGTCGCACTTGGCACGGCAAGTGTGTGCCTGATGGGGTAGATAAGTGTTCAAAATATGTGGAACTGGAAGCTAGCTTGTGAAAAAGTTTTCCAGGATCTGATGTGCAAAATTTTAGTACAGAATATGTTCAAAGAATACATTAAAATTTGGGACATATTTAAAATGTGTCCAATAAATTTGATTTTCTTTTGTTTAACAGGAAAGGCATATTTGCAAAAGTTTAATGTACCTTCTTAAGTGGAAAGTTATCTTGGAGTATTGTAGTAAAGCAAGAAATTGCAGAACCTTCTATTTGGACAGATATGTTGTGTACCTTCTTAGATTTTGTACCTACTTGGAAAAGTTTTAAAATAAAGTGAATGGGACATGACATACAAATTATAAATATGAATGGTAAACGTCTTACATGCTACTTTGATATTTACAAGAAAATTGTAACCAAATATTTTTATATTATTCCAACAGCAGGAACACGTTTTGAGAAAGAGACGAGATTCAAATAGAAGTAATAAATGTTTTTTTAACTAATCTACTGTTACTAATCTAGTAATGAAAAGGAAAGTATTACATGCATATGTGGTAAAAGATTTAATTATTTTGCTGATTTTACAAAAAAACTAATGCCAACAAAAAATATGATAGAATTCATAACATACAAGTACAATGCAGACTGTCATCCAAAACTGGCGATACATATCAGAAAATGGAAAACTTAGGTTTTGTCACTATACACACACACACACACACACACACACACACATTAGTTAGAATTAGTTATATTAATTAGAAATTAGTTAGATCTCCAACTGACAATCCTAAAACTTAAGCCACATTACTAAGAAGGTGTGAAGCTGCTGGTCTACATGTTCAATTATAATAATGAAAAATTCAATCAACCACGACTAATGAAAATTGGATTATCCTTCCTTTTTTTTCCTTTATTTTTTCTTTCAGTTTATTTATTTATTTTGAGGGAGAGAGAGAATCCCATGATGTCAGCACAGAGCCCGACGTGGGGCTCAATCCCATGAACCTTGAGATCATGACCTAAGCTGAAACCAAGAGTCAGATGCTAAACTGAGTCACCCAGCTGCCCCAGAAAACGGGATTATCTTTCTATTTTTACTATAGATATGAGAGATATGATACTAAAATTGTTGTCATAAGAAGACATCTAATAAATACATAACCAAAAATGTTTATGAAAAGAAATATTAAAGGGGCATATCAGGAAAAAGTTATTAATAAAAAAAATTGAGCTATGTGAATATCTGATTTTTGTGGTATTTGTCAGCTTTTAAAATTTGCAAGTTTGAAATTTGCATATATTCACACCATATGTGTATATACACTATACACATACACATATATGTCGTGTGTGTATACACTTTCTATATACAATTTTCTACCTAATTTTATATTCTCAATTTACACTCTTTTTTCTTAAAATGAAACTCTAAAATAATGCAAGCTTTAGGCTCCTGAAAACCTAGATCTGTCCCTACCTACAGAATCAAATACATTTCTCTGAGTACAAGTAACAGAACCCCGGTGTGTGTTTAATTTCAGAAAAAGGACAGGTTTATTATAAGAACACTCCATTCATCACAGAATCAAAGGAAGAAGTCAGTGACAAAGATTGAGGAGGTGGAAGCCAGGAAGGCAGACAGACTCTGGGTTCTAGGAGTATCTCTACTGGTTGGCCTGTCCTGCCGTCTAACTGCATCTTTACTTGAAGTTCAAGCAATGAGGAGGAAGAGTCTGTGCTAAAAAGGATCCTGTGTGTGAAATCCCTTGAATGACAGCCTACCAGAATTGCCTGGATTGAGAGCCAAACAGTTTCACTAGGGGAAGGTAGGCAGGAGAGAAAGAAATAATCTGCTGCAAACAGACACTGTGCTTAATGTTGGGGATATGTGGGGGAGATGGGGTTCGGCGGCCGTGCACTTTTCAAAAACTTGCACTTAGGTGTAAGAGATAACACCATAAAAAAATAGTTTGAAAATCCTGTTAAAGGCTAGGGAGATTTGGAAACACAGGGTAAGAAGACAAAGCCCCAACGGGATTTTCTTGGAGAGAAAATGCCTGAACTGGATCTTGATTCTGATTCTAGACTTCTTTTCTTAAAAATTAAAAAGTAAAGTAAAATAAAATAAAATAAAATAAAATAAAATAAAATAAAATAAAATAAAATATTTTGGTATGTGGCCTTTACAAAAAAAAAAAACTGGGGAATCTAATCGTTCCAACTCATCCAGTATAATATGCTCTTCTGACATTAAGGAAATTGAATCCCAGAGTCCCAGAGAAATGAAGTAATTGACAAAAGAAAATACAACTATTTGGTGGCAAAGTTTTACTGAACAACTCAGGTCTTGTGAATCTTACCCCAATACCCTGTTGATCATTTTACACAACAGATGAAAGGAATTCAGGGAATTCAACAAACATCAAAGTGAATAAATGGAAATTTATAGGAGGTTCACGGAAAGCAAGCAAAAAATCTGGCATTTATCATTTTAATTCAGGAAACATGACTAAAGATGCATATATATAAAACAAAACATAGTATGTACAGGTTAAGGAGAGCAATCTGTTGGGGAAATAAATGGGCATTTATAAGAGGAAGCCATAAGCAGGAGTCCATGGGATTTTTAAGCTAACTGACAGCATGTTCAACAGTGAAAGCAATGACATATGTCAAACATCATTGAACAGACTTTAAATCTGCACTTAATAACAAATACATAACCCATTTAGACCCAGATTCCTGGCTTTGATTTCTTAAGAACATATAGACAAATACACTTTATAGCATATATTAAGATTCATGATTTACAATATACACAAGGATGATATTACCCAGAACTCTGGGTAATGGATAATAGAAATTCCAGATTTGTAAGCATAAGAGTAATACTGAGCGTGAGGAAAAGGATCAATGCAGAAAGTAGCGAGGGCGTAGAAAATACCCTGCACCGAAATGCATTCCCACTGCATTTGTTAAATTGTTTATAAACTTGTTTCTTTCCTTCTTTCCGGTCCTCTTTTGTTCTTCTTCTAATGAACCCTTGCAAACACTTACCTTATTTCCTGGTTAAGTTTCCCTCATCGTCACTCCACTGCTATGTTTTCCACTGTTACGTCATTCAGTGAAAACGTCTTCCTCAGCTAGTACAGGTAAGATTCATTACCTGAATTTACTACCTGTAGGTAATGTCCTAGGGAGATTTTAGTGCGAATATGTGATTAATGAGGCAGTAGAGAACAGTGATAAGAATATGAACTTTTGTGTTAGACAGAATTGTGTTAGAATCTTCACTTTATTACTTCATAACCTTATTACCTTGAGCAAATAAATAAAATATCAGATTCTTCTTTGGTCCTATGAGAGTAATAATAATGCCATCTCCTTGTGGTGTTGAAAGGATTAAAATAATTAAAATGCAGAGCTCTCTGGAAATCCTACTCATCATCATCATCACCATCATCATCATCACCATCATCATCTCTGACGAAAGCAATATTTGGACAAATGTCTGTCCTCTCTGAAGCAAACATACATCTTGTAAGCCACTTCTGTACTTTTTCCTAATGATTCCTTTGCTTTGGCTCCTTGTTAATTTTCAAGGAATTTCCTGCAGTAACTTTCTTTATATTTGAGGGTTTTCTGTTAAGAGTTTTTAATACAAATCAAGAAGAGAAAAGCAGGAAAAGATGAAATATTGTCAGTGGGAAAATAGAAGTGAGAGGTGGATATAGTAGACATGAATTTAATACATTAGCCATTGAATTTATTACTCTTATTTGTTTGCTCTCAGGGCATCGCTTTGTTCCCAAGAAGTGGTTGCAGCGGGTTAGGAAGTTCAAACCTGCCAGGCTTCATCTGAGCGAAACAGATGAGAGCGTCATCTGATGAGAGTGGGGGAGGCAGGGTGAATTCAGGGGCTGGAGTAAGTCGAGTATGCTTTGGAATAGCTCCTCTGGGAAATTGTACAGGGATTCAGCCGGGAGTGAATAAAAGGGTTACCGAGAAGCACTGAGTGGAGAGAGAAGGCATTTCCAGGGGATCCAGTTAGCCTAGTTACATGACTCTCTAACACAGCTCAGCAATTCTTGGTTAGCAGTAAAGAAGGGAGTATTTTGTGTTTAAAGGGCTTGCTAACGGGTGGAGATTTGAGAGCACCCAGAGTAAAATTAGTCTCATTTGTACTGTTGCAGGGCTGAATTCCTGGGCTGCACACTGAGCTGTTTGTTTTCATTGTGTACAACATTTTGTGTGTTTCATGTGACCTAGTGAGGTCATTATTTCACACATTTACTTTTTTTTTCTTATCGTGAAGGAAATATTTAGTTGTTGGAAAGGGTTTGAAACTAAATGTGGAAAAATCATATGGCTCTTAATTTATTTCACCCTAAATTAGAAATTAGCAGTTTGAATTTTTTATAGGCATGTCTTTTATGTGAATGAACAGAGAGAGGGAGACAGAGAGAGAAATAGCTTTAAGCATATTTCTATGATGGCATGTGTATGTATATAATATACATGATAATATAATACAGATTGTCTCATAACCTGATATTTAAAAAAATTAGTACACTATAACTTTATCTATACCTTTATTTGCTGTTCTATAATTCAGAATTTCTACATGGTGTTCTATTTCCATTACTGGTGTGGTTTATTTAACTAAATCTGTAAGGTTTATTTGCATATTTTATTTTACCTTTTGCTATTACATTCAAAATTCCATCAAATACACTATAATTAATGCTTGTAATCATTCGTGATTATTTGTTTAGTAGGTATTGCGAGAAGACTTGATTGAATATATGACCTTCTGTATCTCACTGTTGTATATTGTCAAATTCTCCTCTAGAATAACTGTTATAAATATATCTCCTTTGATTGTGCATAGTAATGATTCTAAAAACTTATTCTTCTCCTCCTCCTCTCTCTCTTCTCTTTTGTTCTTAGCCAGAAAAAGTTATCATTGCAAAAGTTTACCCTAAATCATATTTTACAACATGTCAGAAAAACGTTTACACATTAATAAGTGTAAGACTAGCTTATTTTATTCTTGCTAGTTAATATCACTAAATCTGAAAGCACCACAACTAAGTTCAACATTAGAGGACTTTAACTTGTCTACAATATTTTTGTTATTGAAATTCTGCATTATGTATTTCTGTTCACAAATTATTATATATTAATAACATTTTATGTACCACATACCCTTAAAATAAAATTCTAGAGCCAAAATACATTCACATTTTCTTAAAAACAGACATTATTAGTACGTGAATTTGCAATATTAGGGCAACTTATAGCCGGCTTATATTATTTTATATTATATTTGTTATTTTATATTTATTATAGCGCTTTATTAGTGGACATTTGCACATACTCTCACCTGCATTGACTGCTACTACTTATTTTTATACAATGTTTTATTGTTTCACGAAATTACCTCTAGGGCTATAAACCCATTTCTGAGGATAACTTCAGTCATCCCCTTTAAATTTTATTTTTATTTCTATCTTTTTAGTTTCATCTATTTTTCTGTGTTCAATATTTCCCTGATTCTATTCTTCACATTTTAGAATTTATACATCCTATTACGACATGTTAAGACTTTATATGGAGTGTCTTCGTTACTGAATGAGCTTTTATTCTGGTGTAGATTTAGATTTACAGAAATACATGAAAATAGTACAGAGCGTTCCCATTTCATCCCCATTCAGTTTCCTCTGTTACTGACTTTATTAAGGTTAGTTGATAATGATCAATGAACCATTATTGACACATAATTATTAACTAAACACCTTACCTTATGCAAATATCCTTAGTTTTTACCTAATGTGTTTCTCTATTCCGGAATCTAATTCAGGACACCACATCACATTTAATCATTAGAGCTCCTTAAGTTCCTTGTGACCGTGACAGCTTTTTGGAATTTCTTTGCCTTTGCTGACCTTGACTGTTTTAAGGAATACTGACTGGTTAGGTATCTTATAGATGGCCCCACATTTGGGAGTTGCCTGATGTTTCTCTCATCTCTCATTATTATATTGAGATTATAGGTTTATGGGAGAAAGGCCACTATGGCAAAATGCCATTCTCAGCACATCACAGCAAGGGTAGGTCAATGGCATACACTATCAACAAAACTTATCACTGCTGTGAATCTTGGTCACCTGGGTGAGGCAGAGTTCGTTAGGTTTCTCCACAGTAAGTGACTCCCTTTTCCTCTCTTTCCAAACTGACTTCATTGTAAGGAAGTCACTATGCACAGCACATACATAGAAGTAGGGAGTTAGGGGCGCCTGGGTGGCGCAGTCGGTTAAGCGTCCGACTTCGGCCAGGTCACGATCTCGCGGTCCGTGAGTTCGAGCCCCGCGTCGGGGTCTGGGCTGATGGCTCGGAGCCTGGAGCCTGTTTCCGATTCTGTGTCTCCCTCTCTCTCTGCCCCTCCCCCGTTCATGCTCTGTCTCTCTCTGTCCCAAAAATAAATAAACGTTGAAAAAAAAAATTAAAAAAAAAAAAAGAAATAATTTCATCAGATATAGAAGTCTGGCGTTTTGGGGGGCACCTGGGTGGCTCAGTCCGTTAAGCATCTGACTTCGGCTCAGGTCACGATCTCGCGGTTTATGAGTTCCGACCCGCGTTGGGCTCTGTGCTGACAGCTCGGAACCTGCAGCCTGCTTCGAATTCTGTGTCTCCCTCTCTCTCTGCCCCTGCCCTGCTCATACTCTGTCTCTCTCTGTCTCTCAAAAGTAAATAAATGTTAAAAAAAATTTTAAAAAGAAGTCTGGTGTTTTTTCTTTCTTAATTCTTTAAATATTTTATTTCATCATCTTTTTCATTCCATAGTTTCTGATGGCAAGGTTGCTATAATTATTCTTGTTTCCCCATAAGTACTTGTTATATTCCTGTGATGTTTTTCAGGACATTCTTTATCTTTGATTTTCTGCAGTTTGAATATCACATGCTGAGTTATGGTTCTTTTTGGCTTTGAACCTGGTAGTGTTCTCTGAATTCCCTGGATCAGTAGTTTGGTATCTGTCATTCGTTGGTCATAATTAAATTAATATTTCTTCAGATCTGTTCTCTCTTTTTCCTCCTTCTGGCATCCCAAATATGTGTATATTATGCCTTTTGAAATTGTTCCACAGTTCCTCAATGTTCTCCTCTCGATTTTTCCCCCATTTTTTTTCCCTTTGCACTTACGTTTTGAAAGTTTCTCCTGAACTATCTTCAAGCTCATTGAAGCTGTGTTGACTAAGGATCAGCCTGCTCAAGTTTTATTAATTTCAAGAATTTCTTTTTTATTCTTTCTAATTTCCATCTATCTGTTTACACTGCTCTTCTCCTAGCTCTGCCTGCCTTTCCCCTGGAGAGTAGGACTTTATTATAAAGGAAGTTCTAGGTATATTTCACGATAACTCTAACCATCTCCCCCTCGCCCTGCTGATTTCATGGGGAGAACGTTTCTGGATTTTCATCATAACAGCCTAGGGGGCTTCCTAAGGTAATACTGAGAAAATATACCCCCCACCCAATGAAGACTGTAGTTCCCAAGAACATCTCTATAACATATCAGTGCTCATTCTGACCCCAGAAAGTAATCCAAACATCACTTGAGTTTCCTGCTAGTTGGTGACTTCAATGGCTTCTGTTCCAGGGAAACAGATGCTGACCATTTCTCTTTGGGTATGCTTGTCTTTTCAGATTTTGGGGGTAGTGGTTTGTTCTGAAACCCCAGTTCTCTGAGGGTCCGTGATATGTCCTGATTTTCAGTTTTTCAGGATTTTTCTTCTTGTAAGTACGGGAGTGACAGCCTCTAAACTCTTTAAAATTCAGAGCTGAAATCTGAAGTCTTACACTTAAATTTTTAACACACTTTAAGAATATTTTTTTTCTGTCACCTCCTCCAGCTAATTAGAAAGTATGTCTTTTTCTTCAAAACAAGAAGGACCATAGCATCTGTGCTAGTCATAAAATTAATGCTTCTCAGTTCAAATCCACCTTCCTTAGCCCTACTTTGTGATAGCAGAACAGGACTCTGTAAACCTTTCTCCTGTGACAGCTGGAAAAATGGTAGGTCTTCCAGTAGAGGATACTGGAGGAGAATGACAAGAACAAGGAGCTTCTCTTTTTGTTCTGGGTGTGTTTCTTCTTGTGTCTATGGCTTGGAGGCCAATGGGTACTTCTTGACCAATGGTGTGCATGAGACCTAATGGTACGTGCCCTCCGGTAAGTACGGCCAGCACCCAGCAAGCTCATTTTTAGCAAGTAATCTAACACCCAAGTGGTTAATTTCTAAGTCCATCTCTCTAGCATCTCAGAAGTCAGCTATGCATCTCAGACACTAGCTTCAAAGTCACAACTCATACCTTCATTTCTGAAGACTACCCAAACGGTCATCAATTTATTTTTTTCCAGAAAACAATCTTTTCCACTGTCTCACTGGAATTTAGAGAAGTAAGAAATATTCACTTGTGAGCTTCTATGACTTAGTCTCCACTGTTGTTATATGGGTCCAGTTATACTATTTCCAAAAGTACACCAAACCTACTTTTACAAACACATAAAAATGAGTGAGATCTGCTCTGCCTCGAGACACATTATAATCAATAATTAATCCAGAAAGGACATACTATAATCTACACTCCACTATCATTTTTCATCTGACATTTGGTTCTCTCTTTGAAACTAGAGAGGTGGCACGATTGTGCTCTGTATGAGGACTTTTGTTGGAAAGAGAGCAGATCACTTAACAAATTAAAAAGAACTTCAAAAATGTTAGCCCAGTTTATAGATATTATCGATTGATATGCGTTGCAATGCATGCATTACAAAATGTAATATATATTGGCTATATTTATTTATAAGCAAGCACAGCAGAAACTGCGGATTATCCTCAAATACTCATCCTCTCCTTTTTCCCAGTAGTAGTGAGATGTTCCAGTTTTATCTTAGCTCATGGTTGCTCGGGTAAAGAATCTATTTCTATGCCTTTCTTTCAGCTGAGGAGCTATTTGACTAATTTCTGGCCAATAGGATGAGAAGAGGAATGTGTCCAACTCCTGGATTATGTTCTTCAAGGAGAGACATGTGATTTTCACTTCTCATCCTTTTCCCAGTGGATAGAATGTAGCTCCAATGGCAGGATCTGGTCTTATACTATTAATGGAGGCCTGTTCTCAGGATGGCAAGCAACAAGTCAGAATCTAAAACCTCCTACCAGTGCTGCACCATCAGGCTTGATGACAGCAAGGAGATTACCAAACAGGCTATCTATTTTAGCCCACTGTTATTTTCACATTGATTTCAGAAATTGAACCACTCTATAAAATAATAGAGAAGTCACATTTAAATAACTTTTAATTGATGTTAAAATATCTGAGCATATTCCCATAATTTAAATATGATATCCCAAAATATTTAATATAGTATGTGACCATAATTTATTATCACAATAATCATAATTTTTAGTTTTAAAATTTATTTCCGCCGTATGCCATTATTCATAGAATCTGACATTCTTTACTTTTTTGGACGTGCCGGGAGGGCTCCTTTGTGACCACTGAGACTACTCGGTGGTAGAAACAAAAGCAACAGCAACCAAATCAGTTCAATCTGGATAAAATCATGTCGCTTTGAGTTGTAATTTTTTTTTCTTGTTTGTTTTGCAGGTTGTTCTCATAATTCCACCATCAGTTGACAGCAGAGTTGTGGGGGAAGGGTGTCTTGTGGAAACTCATGGCTTTGGTGGGTAAGGGGCAGGACACATGTGATCATCCTTATCCCTGTATTCATGCTGGATGGTGTCTGGTGATGTAGGGATGGCCAACACCAGGCATCCCTCTGCTTTCTGTTGTTGATATCTTCTATTAATTCACGTATATTATTTCTTCGCTTTGCTAGAATCCAGTAGATCTTCCCTTCTAGTTTGGTCTCCATCGGTTGTCCTTGATTTTACCAACCTCTCTGACTATTGTGCTTGTGTCCTTCATCTTTCTTCCTATTCATCCGACAGTATATCTTGTAAGGTCAGCACACACTTACCATAGAAGTCCCTATGTTTGACCTCTTGGCTTTCAACTCAGGGTTCTTTCACAAAGAAAATTATTGAACTTGGCAGGTGAAAATAAGATTTCTGTCTGTCCGGCTAAGCTGCTTTGTTTTCGTAGCTCTTCGGTTGCCTCTTATGTGATCTCCAAGAAACCCCAATACTGGTTCCTCCCAGAGATAGAACCAAAATTAGAAAAAAAAAAAGTTCTACTGTCCCGAAGAATTCTCTCAATTTACCCAATAACCTCCTCCATGATGTTTTAGGAAGTTAGACCTCCAGGTTGGGGATTCAAGGACCATTATCTATTTCTTCCAATTGCCTCTTTTCTTCAATCTTTTTTTTTTTTTTTCTTTTTCTTTTCCTCAACATCTCTCAGATGTGATGAGGGTAAGGCCTTTTTTTTATTCAGGCTCAGTGCCCTAACTAGCAAAGTAACTGCAGGATTTTCTCAAAGAAGAACCTTTGCCTTTGAATTGTTTAATGTAAATTAAAAGCATGTGATAAATTCTTTTTGTCCCCTTGATAAAGCTTGGCTTTTGAGCCCATTGCCTTCTGGCCATTTTGGTTAACCAAAATGTATTATTTTCCTCCTTTCTTTCTTTCTTTCTTTCTTTCTTTCTTTCTTTCTTTCTCTTTGCACCGCATTTCTAACAATCGTAATTACTATCTCTCCAAAAGAATGTTCACAGTTTTAAGGCATATATTTCCATTACCTATGGATATGAAGATGCAGTCTATAGACATATTAGATGGCAGAGTTTAATATTTGACCTGGCTATTAAGCCATGTAGTTATTTAGTCAGGAAAAAAAAAAAAGATTTAATAACAGATTAAAAGCATTTTATTATCATAGATGGGAAATTTTTGGTTAACATATGTCTGAACCTTTCCAACACCATATATTTTTTTATTCCTAGACTGGCTTCTCCGGTGTGCAATAGCAATCACTTTCAAAAAAGCAACAAAATGCTTGTTTTCTTGAGATTTCAAGGTTGCAGCAATATTGATAGCTAACAGCTATGTGAACCGTTCATGGATCTTTGAAAACTTCCTTGTTAGAGAATAATTTAAGAGAATAACTCTTAAGTCTAGGTGTTTATTTGTTCTGTTTTGAAATCACATTTTCTCTTTCACTAAGTACCAGGGTGAGCCTCCAGTGCTCTGTAAAATGCACTCTTAGCTTTGGTGGTGTTTCTAGGTGCAAATCATATTATTCATGCAAGTGACTAATGTATTGCAATTTCAGAATTGCCTTAGAATCTAGTAGCTTTATAGAAAAAGTTGAAGTGATTTTGGAAAACGAAGTCTACAAAAATTCTTTAACACTCTAAAGTACATTGATTTGAAAACCCTGTATCTATGTCTGCACAGTGACAGAGAAAGGATCTGGGATTATTTTATGAGTCATTATAACTACAGGATTATATTGTTCCTTAGAAATACTGTGACAATAGAGTTCAGAGAGCCTTAGACTAATCACAAAATCATTTTAAAGAAATGTTGTTACTACAAATTTTATCTGTAACATATTTGGAGCTTAGCACATCCGCCAGCAAGTACCAGAAACCACAGAATAGGCATAGATCTTTCCCAGAAATTTTATTTTATTTAAAGACTTGGAAAGCAGAAAGCATTTAAAATTTTAAACATATATGGGTATGCTATGAGATAGAATGAAAAGTTAAGATAAATTTAAACTTCAAAGGAAGACTTCAAACCCCTAAGGCTTTATGATCTTGCCTATAGCTCACAAATGTTTCATTGCTAAAATTTTCACTTTCTTTCTCTTCTATGAATCCTTCATTAGAAAAGTTTCAAAGGCAGAGCCTTAGGATTAGAATTAAAAACATGATTATCTAAAAAGAGAAATGAAGCCCATTCACCATAGCAAGAGAAAGATAAAATATTTAAGAATTAATGTAAAAAGATGCACTGAATTTGTGTATCATTCAGAGTTTCATTAAAACACACACACAAAACAAAACAAAACAAAACAGAGCCCTTATAAGTGATGTAAGAACAGGATTTATTACAGGGATTGACAACTTTTCAGTAGTAGGAGCTGGTAGAGATATCTATACAAGACAATTGTCTCTGTCTAAGGTTGGGATTCCCGTCACTATAGGTCTGTCAGATTGGCAGTCATTAAGAAAATGAGAACTGGGTGAAGATGGAACCGAGGTCTCCAATAAACACTGGAGCCCATAAAAGCAAACTGGCCTGTGCTGTCTCACCACCTCCAAGCTCCAAGGCATGGCCAACATCCAGGAAAGGGTAACACTTTTCACCACTGGGTGGCACAAGGTTCACGTAGGTATTCTTATTCCCAAGGAAGAGATTGACCAGAGCAAGGAAAGGGCCAATCTTAAGAGAAAAATGTGTTATTCTGACGATTCTCAAGTGAAAGAAAGACAGGCTTATCGTTAAGGGAGGAATGTATTCACTACGCTTGGATCTAGGGTGTAAGTTTCATAACTGGAACAAAGAAAGTCCTAAGGACTTCAATCAGACCACATTGTCTTGGTAGATTCAGAAAAATGAGAATTTCTTGGTCTAGGTAATTTGAACTGTGTACAGTCCCTTCTGACTCCAGACAGATTTATTCTCATTGTTTCAGGAAGGGCTTAGTGGGTAGTTATTTGCTGAAGTTACTCAAATGTAGGTAATATAGGGACAAAAGAGCCAGAGGAATGGGAGAGAGAAGAGCTCACAATTGCTGAAAACTAAAGGTAAAACCACAAAGGAAGGAAATAAAAAGTAGAAACAAAAAAGACAAAGAAGGAAAGAAGAAAGAAAGAAAAGAAAGAAAGAAAGAAAGAAAGAAAGAAAAGAGAGAAAAGATAAAGAAAGAAAGAAAGGAAGGGAGAAAAGAGAGAGTGAGAAAGAGAAGAATGAAGGAAGAAAAAACAAGAAGAAAGGGAAAAAAGTTGCATCAAACTATCGCGAGAGAGATATTATTAACTTTCTATAAGTTATTTAATTACCTGTTTAACAATTTTATGAACCAATATTTATTATTTTTCATTTTAAATTGACTAACTAGAAATGCAGAGAATTAAGTCACAGAGCCACAAATATATAGTGAATGCTAGAGCAGAAACTTAAATTCAGGTGCGTCTCATTTCATTATCAATTTCCACTGTACCGTCCTTTCTTATAAATCCAAGTTGATAATTCCGAGATGATCCCTCCTGACAGTTTCTGAACAAGTGTGATCAGGCTTCAAAATCCAGAAAGCTGAGTGCCATTTGTGAACTTGTGTCTTTTTAAAAGTACTGATTTGCAATAAATAAATAAATACATAAATACATAAATAAATATTCATACTTATTTTTAAGCTACACAAAGTATTTGTTAGTACAAGTTTATCGAAAAGGTACTTGTTTTTCCATCTCTGATTTCAAGCTTATTTGTTGGATATTTTTTCTCAGTGCTTGGTAGCATCGAAGGCAGATTCCAACACTTTCTTGCCACTTTGGGATATTAGAATTGTATTAATTTGTGATCTTAATGTGTAAGGGAATGTGATTCGGGGTCTATTTATTCCTTCTTCTTGCCGGGCAACTTTGCCACACTAGGTGGTGACTGCTCATGCTCTTTCGTATCAAAATTGTGAGAAGGGATTAAAAATTCCAATAAATAAATAAATGAAACGTGCTTTCAGCTAGTACTGTGATGTATTGATTGTATGTAATGTTTTCAAGGAATTGTGAAAAGAATAGGTATTTTCATATGGAGGTACAGACCTTTTCTATAGCCCTCAGATTCCAGGGAGCAACTTGCAAAACGAGTAACTGCATGTGTCAACATTAGGCAAGCACATAGCTGGAGAGAACATTTCTGGTTGCCCCGCCCCACCCCCACCAGGCAAGCTGCCCTACTGTCTTTCGGTGGAGTCATTGAAACCCTCCTCACTTCATTTGGGAAGAGAAAAGCCACCCCACTCCCTGTCATATAAACTCAACATCCTTTGAAATAACCTGCATTTGTCCTGATGAATCTCTAACCTGTAAATACAGGTTACAAGTGGGTGTTAGACAAGAGTGTCAGAGGGGCGCTTTGGTGGCTCAGTTGGTTGAGTAATTCTTGATCTCAGCTCAGGTCATGATCTCAGGGTCATGGGATTGAGCCCTGCTTTGGGCTCCATGCTGAGCGTGGAGCCTGCTTAAGATTCTCTCTCTCTCTCTCTCTCTCTCTCTCTCTCTCTCTCTCTCCCTCTGCCCTTCTCCCACTCTCTCTCTAAAAAAAATGTGTTGAGATATTTATGCTCTTTTCAATAGTTTCTATATCTATAAATGTGTCTGGCCACTCTTTTTTAAATGCTGTACTTTAAAACAATTGATTTCAGCTTTGAGCATCAGCTGAAATTCTAAGACAACAGAAAATCCCACTTAACACCCTGTTACCTAACTACTCACCTTTGAGAATGTTTGGAGAGAATGTACCATAAGAATCTATTGCTTTATAGAGAT
This sequence comes from Puma concolor, assembly GCF_028749965.1. NCBI lineage: Eukaryota > Metazoa > Chordata > Mammalia > Carnivora > Felidae > Puma > Puma concolor. Next base: position 20,300,794 of record NC_141672.1, read on the forward strand.
ATAGATCAATTCTCATTAATTACATGTAGATAAGAAAGATACCTTACTTGACATTTAAAAAGAAAAAAAAAAGCAGACTTTTAAAGAAATAGAACATATAAAAATGATTATTATCAGTTATCCCAAGAAACACAAATTAGACCAAAAGTATTTGTTCTGCCTGTGTTTGTGCCTTAAAAAGTAATCTCTAGTCCTAGGCTCTAAATTGTTCACAAACCATTTCCAGATTGTTTTTGAAGATCTCCAGTTTGTTATGAAAATACTGACAGAATCTTAATTATAATAGTGCTACTGGGCACCATTAACCTCTTTCAGATACGTTTATGCTGAAGAAACGAGAATCTGCAAGGCATCCGTTTGTTGAATAAACACAGGTGTTGTCGAGTCCCTGCTGGCGTGCCATCTACAGAAGCATCATTCTTCCCAACCAGTCATGAAGAAAGGGAGAAGAGAGAAAGATCACTGAGGTCAATCGTAAACCTGCTGAATGTTCCAAAACAAAAGTGGTTTGTCAGGAGGCTGAGTGCAGAGAGACACCGCCGACAGCCCACGATGAGAGGGACAAGGACTCTTGGTCTCTTCAAGGGAGAGTTGCATGTGATTTTGTGCGTTTACAAAGAAGTGGGAGGAATGACTTGTTTGGTTTTAAGCGGTGTGCAAAGTCACACGCCCCGGTATATACGTTCTCCCCATGCTTCCCCCAAACGTGTTTGGGTGCTGACTTTTTGCTGAGTTGAAGATGACTTCAGATGAGTTGAACATGACATCAGATGCTGTCATTTAAAATAGTGGACTTGCCCAGGAGAAAAACAAGTTGAGGTTTTCTTTGATTCCCCTTTGTAACCCCTGATTTTGTTTATTTTTTTTTAATTTATTTTTGAGGCAGAGAGAGAGAGAGAGAGAGGGAGAGAGAGAGGGAGAGAGAGAAGATGAGCAGGGGAGGAGCAAAGAGTGAGAGGGAGGCACAGAATCTGAAGCAGGTTCAGGGCTCTGAGCTGTCAGCACAGAGCCCGATGCAGGGCTCAAACCCACTAGCTGTGAGATCATGACCTGAGCTGAAGTCAGACGCTTAACTGACTGAGCCATCCAAGTGCCCCTGGAACCTCTAATTTTAAATATCAGTACATGGAAAAAAAAAAGTTTGTCTTCTGGATGCAAGGGATATCCAAATTAAATGACATTCCTCCTCAAATTAGCTCTCAATTTACCCATGATGCAAATGTTTGTCGTATTTCTGTCTTGATATCCACTGATAGGAGAAAGATGAAACATTTACAAGGACAAGAAATTTCCACTAAATGGAAGTGCTGCTCTCACTTTTTTGCCTCCATCAAATTCCTTGTTCTCTTGTTCTTTCCTTCCTTTACCCATATCTCTCTGGGCATCGTTATCCAACCTGAGCTTTTGTGTGAGGGTCTCTGCAAACATGCCATGGCCATCTGCGGAATCACGGTGCACTTTTGGAACACTAGTTGTAGACTTTGCCTGTTGTAAACGTTTCCTAACTATTTACTTCCTCATCAACTGGGAGAAGAGAGGCGAGAGGCAAGGAGTGTTTTGAACAGAATAAAATAACACTGAATTCTAGACATTTAAGATCAACATGCTTTTAAAGAGTCAACTTGAGCAAACGTTTTATTTTGGTAGCTAATTATAGCAAACTCTGGTGCCGAATGAGTACAATAAGGACAAAAACGTACAAGATGAATTCAATCTGGAATACATTGTTAAGTGGGGGATCATCAGATAGTGGAAATGCATGCATTCCAAATCAAAGCATCCAAGGGGAACAATTGCTGATAAAGGTACAGACAGCTAAATGCACCCTGTCCTTCTCGATACAGGAAGTCGGCTTAGATTAAACAGAGGAGAACTTCTAAGCCAATCCTCCTTGATTGCACCACCAGCAGCCAGCCTTCCTCTGGACTGATGTGCATAAGACTAGAGTCTGGTGCCTGGTGTGTGTCTGTATTTATGGAAGAAACTGGCTGTGAACCAGGGAGTTTCTCCTGCTTCAAATACTCTCCTTTCAAACACAATCAAACTGTCAGCTCGTTGGCATTGGTTTGATACATCTCTCAGACGTTCTCTTTTCAATACGCTGAGAGAATCACAGACCACAAACATGAGCCTCCAGACCTGAGTCATTAGTCCTCTTTTGATCAGCAGCTTATGGACCTGATCCCTGTTTCGAGTTAATGTCTCTGTGTTGATGTAAATTGCAAATGAACAATCGGATGGTATGAGATTTTCTTTTGTACCATTAGTTGGACTAAGAATAGAGAACTGATCACTATTTATACTTAAAAGGCTTAATTATATCTAAAAACATACTCGAGTCTGTTTTATTTTGCTTTCTGCTATATTCATTTAAAAGACCAGGATTTGTTTACATATTTAAAGTACGTTTTTTCTATACAGATGATAAGAAAATAACAATTTCCTACTTTTACATTCTCCTGAATATATTCTAGGAAATACGTGTGTGTTTGCACATGTGCCAATGTTCCCCACGGTCCCTTGGATGCTGGGTACCCTTAAAATTTCCTCTTTTCTCCTACCTTTTTCCTATTAACTTGCCTGGTGCTACATGAATCCTAGAAAACTGGGATTCTTTGTCCACCTCAGGGAAGTCCAAGACTAAGTATCTTGTCTTCTGGCTGAAACTATGAAATTCCTAAGAAATAAATCAAGTAAGGTAAAGAGGAAAACAAAAGAAGGAAGGAAAATACAGAACAAAAATGTAAACTTTATTTTGGTGAAACACCTTATTGGCCACTGTTTTCAAAAACCTGCTTTCAAGGTACAATGACTTGTGAATGTACCTTTTGCATCTGTAACACATTCTTCAGAGGAGAGAGAGCTAGGGGCGGGGCGGGGGGGAGGTGGAGGGAAGGATTTGCCATTTGATTCATCCTTCTTTGAGTCAGTGCTAATCCTCTCTCTCTCTCTCTCTCTCTCTGTCTCTCTCTCAAAATAAACACACACACACACAAAAAAAAACAATGTTGAAGTGTTTAATTTGGGATTTTTGTTTGTTTATTTGTTTGTGTTTTTTTTTTGTCTTGCTGTGACCATCCATGTGAGCACAGCAAATTGTCTCTATGATGACCATGTCTCTTGAAGCACCACTGTCTCATTCTAAAAATTATTTCTATATGCTCTGCATGTCGCACTGGTATAAAGGTGTGGATAATTGAGTTACCTTGCTTGAGAGGTTTAAGAAACATACTTAAAGTGGCACAGGAGAAACAGACTTTCAAAGCAAGTATCTTCCAGATTCAAGCCCAAGTTATAGGTTTTGTCTCAAAAGAAATGATTAACCCTGCTGAATATTCTAGAAATCATTTCCAAGAGGAAAGAACACAAATGCAAGCCAAGATCCCAGGAGTCTTTGCACGCTTGGCAGGAGATAATCTGTCTTATTCCTATCATACTGGTAGGACCATCAGCCCTTTGCAGGGCCCAGATACAATGCCAGTGTGCAGCAGAACTGTGCCTCACTTCTCATGGAGACATGCATTTACAAGGCAGGGCCCAGATAAAGAGAATGAGGTCAGAACTTCTGGAAATGTTTTGCAGAATACTCTTAGCAGCTCTCAAAGGTTGCAGTAGAATATAACAAATCCAGAAGCTTTCTCCCGCCTACCTACTAATATTTGGTTTCTAGCGGCAGATAAGCTCACCTATTACTCTGAAAAAGATGTCTCTTAATATACTAACATGGAGAAATGCTTCATCTAAAAGAACTATATATTTGATATTAATTGTGACAGATCATTTCCTTCCCATGTGCAGTTGGTGTTATGCCATCAGTGTTGTTAGGATACTGAGGATAATTGAAATGTCTGAATTTACACAACGGCTTCAAACTGAAATGGCTATCGTTTGGGAACCAAGACAGGCCAGATTAATTCTGTATTTAGTAATGTGGTGTATTACCAAGAATGCTCGATTTGCTGGTAAATAAAATACTTGAACTGGACAGAAACTCACCCGCCTTCTTAGTGGTGGCAATCTGCATGTGTGTTTATGCTTCCACAGGTAATGGTCCCTAATTAACATCAACGGGAAACTTCCAAAATGTTCTCCATATCTAATGTGCCCTCCCAAAACGGTGGAGGCAGGACTCCTCAGAAGGGCAGCATGTGCGTGTTTTCTCTTTTATCTAACTCACTTCCTTGATTTTGTCTTACCACGGCAGGGTGTGATGAGCCAGCCTGGTTCCCATGCCCTGCAGGTCAGGTCATTGACTGGTACTAGGGACGGGCAGATCTGTTTCATTGCAAATGACATAACCACATCTTCTAAGTTTGAAATTAGTGCAGCTGAAGATATAGTGAGAAAAGAATCACATCCAGATGACGTTTTGCAAGTCCTCTCCAATCCGGTACAGTCATGCGGGTGTTTCCTTTCTGTTTCCTCTTGAGCCTGCTACGGTTTATGAGCTTGAATTGAATCTGTTCATCGTTCTCCAGGCTAAGGACATGGCACGTGACTTCTGTAGGGTGTGGAGATTTTCTGATCAATTTTGTACGTTGCCATGTCAATCTCTTCACCATTTGCTGGTTTCTATGATCATATTACAATTAATCAGCCAGGGATTACAAGTTTGTATTAAACCTCACACACATTCATTGCTGTTTTCCATATCTTTTTTAGAAACTCTAATTTCTACTATTCAAACACACAAGTGGCATCATCATCATCATCATCATCATCTTTTGTGTATCTTTACAACTGGAACAGTCATTTTAGAACATTAGACCATTTAGGAATGGCTGATAGCAGTCTTTACATCTTAAAGTACCCAGTATCCTGTGGCGAGCACTGACCTTAAAGAGAATGCAATTTACACGGTACCTTTCAGGATGAATAGCTTCATTTTTAAACTGCTTGTGGAAAAACAACAGCTATCAGTTATTTTGCGTTTTACTTCACTTGGTATCCACGGGCAATTATGAGTTAAGGTACTCCTTGAATATTTTTCTCCTCTCTTTCTTAAGTCAGTTTGTAATCTTTAGATGTATGCTTTGAAACTTCTGCCTTGCCAAAAGAGTCATCACTCATGTCTTTAACATATAGAACAAAATAAACATTTTGGTCTGGTTACATTTGGGCTTCTATACTAGAATTTTTATTCATATGAATCAGGACTTTTAGAAAAATCTATAGATCTGCAAATGCATCACATCTGGCTATAACGATCTGTGGATAATAATAATGATTCTTATATATAATATACAATAATAACATTTATAATAATTTACATTATTGTTTTGTAGCTGGAACCATCAGTTGGTGCCCACATAGTGGGGGTTACTGCTTAAACCGAGTGCAGCTGTCGGTAACCATTTGCAGGTAACTGACTGTTTACCTCTCAATGTAGGCTCTTTTCTTTGATCTACTCATTTTTGTATTTGAACTTTCATAACCTTAAAAGAGAAGCTGGCTTTTCTCTAACCCCTCAAACACTGGAATGGAGTTACTTTAAGACAATGTGTTCAAATGTAAATCTAAATTCTCTGGCCTCAGCAATTTAATGTGTCGTTCATAGCAACAAAACATTAAATATTACGATGTCTGGAGACAGAGAATGACTAGGCAAAAATTTTGTAGTAACCAGATCAGTTTGCAGTTAAATGCAAACCTCAAAAGAAAGCAATAATGTTAATTTCAGTTACACATGAAACTGATAGTATCAGACTTTGTGCATTTGGGCAACATCTATGTAGTTTGGTGTTTTTAGAAGCCTTTAGAAAAACAGTTTCGTTAGATTGTCTTTAGACTTGAGTGATGGAGTGTAAGTTATTGTTAGTAGTAAAATACTTTTCGTTGGTGTCGAACATCGAATATTATTTTCATTAGCTCTGTTTTAAATGTCCCTTTAATTCTAGTGACTAAAGTAGTAGTCACAGAATCTTAGTGGTCGAAAAGATCACCTGTTGAAACCATATTTTTACAAATGTTCAAGGTGAGCTTTAAGAGATGTGATTATACATAAGACCTCAAAGATTCTTACATCAACATAAAGAAGAACTGCTCAAAATCTGGTTCGGAGATCACTGTCCATTTATGGAATGTTTATTCCATGTCTCTTATAATACAAACACAGAAATGAAGAGTGTTTTGAAAACCTTACAGCAATTTTACATCGCCGTGACATTCAAGCGAACGATTGGTGGACGTGTATTGTGTATATATATTTTTTACGTTTCATTTTGCTAACAATCCGTTTTGTTGTATTCTACAAAAATATCCATAATGAATTAGAATATTTTTTAGAAGTGGGTCTTCACCAGGTACAGTTGAAAAAGCATTTAGTCTAGAAGCTTCATATATTTGTAATTGTCACTTTTCTGTTATTTTTTTTCTTACTGCACACACTTTAAAGAGGTCCAGAACCTCTTTATGCAGTGTGTAAGTGCCATTGTTCAAAGTGAAATTTTACACAAGTACACACCAAAAAAAAAAAAAAAAAATCCTTCAGCTGTTTTCTTAACTTTGGGGTGTATTTAAAATTTTAAAAAAATGTGAATAATCTTTTTGATTTTTAGAGAAGGAAATGGCATGGTTCCCTCAGGACTATTACACTTTGGGATCCCAGACAGCCATTGATGATGTAGCTGCCTCTTCTGGTCCCCATGCTGGGCATACACAGCGCTCAACAAATACTTAACAGCTAAAATAATACAACTCAAAATGTCTGACTTTCCAGAAAGCCAGCCACTCTCCGTAGAAATTAAAAGCCTTCACAGAAAGTCTTTCCTTGGATGTGGACGAAGCAAGGTTCTGGAATTACACATCATGGGGTCCTGAGGAATGAGCACACCAGGGACCATTTGTCTCAGCAGAGAGAAAACAGCTGTGCTTCATGGTTTGTTCAGTTTCTCCAAGAAGCACACCTCATTTTTCCTGCCCAATCAATTTGGATAAACTGCTTCCTAAAAGAGGTTGATATTTTTCTCAGCAGGCAAATAAGAATACAGGGCTTTGGTAAATATCGGGTGTCTAGAATGCCAGACAGCAAAGACTTAAATCGTAGAAATGCATTAGGTGGTATTTTTGAGCGTGCAACGTATCTAACACATCTGGAATTTCCCTGTTTTTACATTAGACTTTGGGTGCTCTCTTCTAGATTTGCCCTTGTCTTTTCAAGGAAATAGAAGTTACTGGAAACGTTGGTTTATCTGTTTAAGCAATTCAATTGTCTGTACAATTATCTATATAGTTCATGCTTCCTGCATCCTTGTATATGCTCTCAAATGTTGTTTGGTATACATTCTTACTAGTTTCATGGGCATTGTTGTCTCTGTCATTATTTGGGCAGTTATAATTTCGAAGCCACAACCAGTGATTTGGTGCTGGAATGCTGCCCCAGATTTAGAAATAAATCTTACAATTTTTTTTTCTTAATCATTTTGAGTGCTGGAGTTGAACTGCTTTCTCCAGCCTATATGAGGTGGCTGGATGAAGGGGAAGGGTTGCAAATATTACTGGCAATACACAATTATTTAATCTGCTGCACTAAATCCCTCAATCAACATAAATCCTTGAGTCCAGGGTGTTTTTTGTTTTTTGTTTTTTTTGTTTTTTTGTTTTTTTTACCTTTCAAACGACACACTCAAATTATATTCTATGTATCTGTAATAAAGCATGATTTTCAACTCAGAGTAGTTATTAATTCTATGATAATTAACATAACCAAGCCCTTGAATTTCAAATGCACATTTCACATAACTACGTGCAATTCATTTTTATTTGGTCACTGCTGCACTTCTCAGTGTTAAGGATTTTATGAAGAATGCAATTAAGAAATTTCATTGTCTTAAATTGCAAAGGCAAAGAAAGACACTAAACTATTCTTGACAATGTTTACACAACTCATTGATTCACTTAATCATTCATTCAACAAGTATCTGTTGACAATCTAGCAACTGCCAAGCAGTGTCCTAAGCAGTCATTGAACAAAAGTGCCAAATTTCGTGCTGTTTATACACAGTGATTAACATGACTAATTCTTCCACTAAGAAATTTTTATAATACACATGGCTTAAGTTTTAATGCTTCTTTCTTCCTTTCTTTCTTTCTTTTTCTTTTTCTTTTCTTTTTTTTTTTTTGTTGGTGGTTTATCTCAGAGTTTCATTTCCTAAAGTGTTACCCTCTTTAGAACTATGAATTGTAATCACTGTTCTCTGCAATACGTTGAAAGCCTAAGAAAACAATTCAGAATCTAAGCAGAAATACAATGTTTGACACCTAATGTGGAGGTGAATTCCATTCAGTCTTCATCGCCACTCGTATTGCTTATATATAAAAGGACTTCGTAACACTGGTGAACCTTGAATTGTATTTCCAGAGAAATAAATTTCTTTCCATATAACTTTATAAAATTTGCTGTTGTTAATGTGTTGCTCTTTTACATATGAGGTTAAGAAAGCTGAAATCTTACCAATAACTGTCTGCATGGTGTCACCTAAGTAATTAGTAGGGACATGGCTTTTCAAAAAAGTGAACACAAACTCATGCTCATGTATTAATTGCAAAATCAATAAAAAAAATAGCATTAAAAAAAAGAATCCTTCTTTTCCTCCTTTTCAAAGCTGATCATTGTTAGCAGGTTCTTTTGACCCATTTCTCACTGCGAAAAACTGATGAACTAAAAAGTAAATTAATGCATATGCTAGCACATAAATATTCAGGTTTGTACTCATCATGCTTCGAATTTATTTGCACAAAAACATTATACAGATCACTCTGTGCTTCGCTTTGTAATTAATTCCATATTTTATCTTTGCATCATTATGTGGAAGCACTTAATCCCTTCCGTTTATTATTTTCCATTATGTGAATGTGGCATCATTCATATCTCCTGTATCCTGTTGAGGACGCTCAGATGGTCTCTACATACAGAAAATTATTATTATTTTTTAATTTTTAATATTTATTTATTTTTGAGAAAGAGAGAGAGGCAGAGAGAGAGACACAGAATCCGAAGCAGGCTCCAGGCTCTGAGCTGTCAGCACAGAGCCCGATGTGGGGTTCTAACCCACAAACCACGAGATCACGACCTGAGCTGAAGTTGGTCGCTTAAGAGACTGAGCCACCCAGGCGCCCGATTCAAATAATTCTTAATGAAGCAGGTAGCTTAATTAAACTATTTGCAGGAACTCCAAGTGAAACCCCTAACTTGGTTTTCATTTGAAGTTCCCCCAGGGTTCAATATGTACTTACCTTTGCCTCCAAGAAGATTTAGAATTTGCCTATTTCATTCAGGAAGCTATCCTGACATTTCTGTACAGGAAGGATGCATCCGAGGGCTGTAGGAACTCCCTGACTTTGCCTGTGATGTTCAGGTTGGCTCCACAAAGAAAAAAAAAACAAAAACAAAAACATGTTAAGCTAGTGGAACTAATCCTTCCTGGGGTCTGGCCAGCACTAATCCATGAAGAATCAACTCTCAGTTATCTGTGGCAATGAATGATGCTACTGTAGGGGCAAGGACCTTGAATATATATATATATATATATATATATATATATATGAATAATATAAATCAGATTTTAATCATCTTCCTCATCCCGTCAAAGGATTACTTTTGTTTCATTTCTATTTGTTTCCCTAAGAGCTAGCAATGAAGTTCACAGTAAAAACTGAAAAGTTGAAAACAAAAGCAGTACCACAAATAGGGCAGAAAAGACAGGGAGAAGGCACTTAATGAATGATTGGCTCTTATGAATGGAGGTTTATGGTCATATAAAGAAACACTAGAGACGGGATCATTTCCTTATGATTTATCACCACTCACTACTGTTAACCATGAACACTCACGATATGAACAGATAGGAAAGCAATAAGAAGACGTTGAAGACCAGAGCTTTGGTCTTTGGAGAGCTTAGCAGTGGCAGAGAACTAACTTCTGGTTTCCAAGAAAAGGAATGGCGTGCCATCAATACACAGAACAGCCCTGTCGTTGTAAATCCTGCGGCAGAATATGTCACTGGACTTGAAAGACATTTGTGATAAGCGATTGGGGGGAAGGGGTGGCTTTTGGTTTCTCTGTGTTGATGACAGCTGCTTGTGGGAGCCGAGACCCTCGGTCACCATCACTGACCAACTCGCAACGCTGGCGAGTCTCCTTGGCAACTCTCTCATGATCCCTGGCTGCCAGACGCTGTTCTGGAACTTCCGGGACATCACTATGCAGGGTTCAAGATTAAACACTTTCTGGTACTTCCTGCCAAAGACTGAAGGACCTCCCGTCTCCTCGAAGGCTAGTTAGAAATGAAGAAGCCAGCAACAGGCAGCTATGTGAAGCTCCGTTTTTATAATGGGGTGACAATCGTCGTAAGTTGTCTAGCATTTGAGATTTTTGCTTTCTATTTCTTTCTAAAATTACCCTCCATCCTGTTCCAGTGTCATGGAAAGACAGTTCATTCCTATATTTTACTTATTTGTTAATGCAGAAAAATGAAAAGTTCAAGTGTGAAAGCTTTATTAGAGAAAATAAAAGGCTGAAATACACAGCTGTCTCCACACTATTTTATGGACCTATTATCTACTGTTAATTGAATCCATGCATAGCAGTGATAATAAAATATAGAAAGGACAGATAGCTCGGTGAGGGAACCCTTAAGAGAACCCTTATTAGCCTTAATAAATAAAAAAAAAATGTGAAGAGTACAGTATTCTACTATGATACCAGAGGTCTCTATGTGAATTAACATAAAAATAGAAGTAAGTAGCTTCTTGGAAAGAATAAGCCAGGTTTTCCAAATATGAGGTAAATTTATAACAGAATGCCTGTTCATGCTCCATGAGTGACTTGCTTATTTTCTGCTTTTCTATTCAGAATAAAAGGTAGGTTTCAAGTTTCTGATAACAATAGAACTGAATACTAATGCTTTTACTTGCTTGTTTAGTTGGAAACTCATAGGTATTCTGTGAGTTTTATTTCTTGAGAAATATGTTTCAGGTGATTTATCAAGTTACCTTATAGTGATTTCCCCAGAAAAATATTACTCCTTTGGTAGTGTATTTTTGAGTCAGTCTGTTTTTGGAGACAAGACTGCAACCAGTTGACAATGACATGGGAAGCAAAGTTCACCTATATGCATATTCTTTGGCTTATGTGATGTTACCTTCACATGAAGTTTTCCCGCGTGTTTCCATCGGTGTCCAAATTTTCCTATTTTCCTAAGAATAACAGTCGTATTGGATGAGAGTACACGAGAATGTTCTCATTTTAGCTGTTAGATCTGCAAAGTATCTACTGCCAACCGAGGTCACAAGCACAAGTGCTGGGGATTAGGATTTTAATATATCTTTATTTGGGCGGGGGGACACAAGTCAAGCTACAACAGTTACTATCATTGTTTTGCCTACAAAGCACAACACTAACAGCGCACTGTTCTTACGACGCACACAAAATATATGACGACTTCTTGGGTAGACGTATCAGCATATGTGTATCTTTTTGCACCGAGTTTTCTCCTATATGTGACTTTTACCCCAGCACAAAGCTTACTTGATAAATACCGAACCTGTGGATTCGTGAAGGAGAAACAACAATTTATTTTCAAAAGTAATTCTTCAATGGATTCCGAAGTTATTATGGAAATAAAGAGAGAAAAATTTCCTGGTGTTTGTACCACCGTCTCATGTTAACTGCTAATTTGTCAGAAAAATACCGAAAAGAATAGCAAAACTCCCAAGGTGATAAATATGAAATAGCTAATATATTATCCTGACGACATCCCTACAGGCTGCCAAGGAATATGAAATTCAACAAGGGAAGATATTCTGCTGGCAAAACTTTTCTATATGAATGAGAATGATCACCTTCTAAAACTGTACTCAAGACCACTCCAGCTGCATGAGAATTTTATGCAGAAAAACAGTCTCTCACAGGCACAAAGCACCATGCTATATAAAAAATTGTATTCCAGTGGAAGCATTTGAACAACTATCAAGAACGCTGAAAAATCAAAAGGCTCTAAGGTCTCTGCTTAATAAGAATGAAAAAAAAAAAAAAACACTATAAAGATAGGTCCAGAAAAAATTCTAAGCTTTGTATTTTCTTGATATCACTTTGATTGTATGGAATTAAATACATTTCATATTATCTTTACATTACCAAACATTTGTTTGATTCCAAAGGTGTTAATGTTAAAGTAAGAAAAAAGATCAACGATACCAATCCTATGAGTAAATATAAAGTAATCCAGTCACTGTTCACCTGGTTTTAAATCTATAGAAACCAACCCTCTACTCCCATTTTAGCGTGTCAGACGTCATCAGGCAGCCAATGATCAATTCGTTTATCATTATACAAAAGACAGATACAGGAATCAACCTACCAAGATATTCGCTTTTCCATTACTTTATAATTGTAATGGAAGTTCATCAAACTCACCCGTAACAAAAATGCAAGTTAATAGAATAAAAAGATACTGTCAGCTTGAAGATAACATACAAAAGCCATAAATATTTTTCGAAATAATGTGAGGAAATCCACATTCAGATATGTCAAATGTGATTCAAAAGTACCATAATTTTCCTGAATCTCAATTTGATGATATGCACCAACAAATGTTTCAAAGGTTTATGCCTTCTGGTTCTACAATAACACTTTTAACAATGCATCTTAAGTAAGTTATCAGACAAATGTGCAAAGATATATGCATAAAGGAGTTCATTATAGTTTTGTCTATGTAACAGAAAAATATAAAATATTTAAAACATCTGGGGTGCCTGATTGGCTCAGTCAGTTAAACATCTGACTTTTGGCATTGGCTCAGATCATGATCTTCTGTTTCATGAGACTGAGCCCCATATTGGGCTCGTGATCATAGAATCATAGCATGGAAACTGCTTTGGATTATCTCTCTCTCTGTCTCTCTCTCTCTCTCGCTTACTGTAAAAGTAAATAAATATACTAAAAAATGTAAAATATCAATATAAATGTAGGCAAACTTTTTATACAGTGAAATACTATGCAACTGAATCTGAACCTGTTTCTCTAGATTTGAATTCTAATTGGTCAGAAATATAAGGTCAGAATGACACATTGAATGGCACGACAGTAATGTAATCAGCAAATTCCCTCTTTCTTACGAATAAATTGCAAAGCAAGAAGAAAAGGAATGAGAAGGTAGGAACCAATGGATTAAAAATAACAGATGTATTATCCAATACGGAATTTATATGGATTATGATGCAAATAAAGAACAAAGAGAAAACATTGATACATTAAGCAGATATGTTTAAACACTGGATGATATCTGATTACATTATAGAATTTTAATTAACTTGTTCAATGAGATAATAGTATTGTTATGTCTTTAAAAAGGAATCCATATCTTTTTTATTAAAGTTTACTAATTTTGACAGAAAGAGAGAGAGCAAGCAGGGGAGGGGCAGAGAAAGAGGGAGAGAGAGAGAATCTCAAGAAGGCTCCATGCTGAGAACATAGAGCCTGACAAGGACTCAATCTCATGAGCCTTGAGATCATGACCTGAGCCGAAATCAAGAGACAGATGTTTACATGACTGAGCCACCCAGGTCTCCTTAAAAAGGAACCCATATCTTTAGATATATTTGCACATAAATTAATATATACTAACCCTTGAACAGTAAGAATTTGAACTGTGCAGGCCCATTTTATATGTGAATTTTTAAAATAAATAAGGTACACTATTGTAAATGTATTTTCTCTTCCTTATGATTTTCTTACTAGTGTTTTCTTTTTTCTAGATTATTTTAGGGTAAAGTACAGTATAAAATACATATAATATATAAAATATGTGTTAACTGACTGTTTATGTCATTGGTAAGGCTCCTGGTAAACAGCAGGCAATTAGTTAAATTTGGGAGGATCCAAAAGTTATACATGGATTTTCCAAAGTGCAGGAGTATCAGCTGTTCTAACCCCTGTAGTGTTCAAGGGTCAACTGTAATGTCTGGAACTTATTTACAATGATTCAAGACTGAGGATGGAGGTGAACAGGTGGGATATGGGTAAAACATGATTAGGCTGATAATTGTTGAAGCTTTGGGATCAGAAAATGGAAGCTCAATATACTTTCTCTATTTTTGTAACATTTTAGGAAAAATTACACATTTAGGAAGTATTTAGAGTTAAGTCATAAAAGCATGGCATATAACTACATATAACATTGATTTGTTAGTTAAATTATATATGATAGTAAGCACACATACATAATAAAAAGCTGAAAAGATAACCCAAATGTTAGCAATAATTATCTCTGGATGGTGGAATGCATAGATGGCATTAATTTCATTACACTTTTTAGTAATTTCTGATTTATTTTGCCAATACTGAATATAGAAGAAGGAACATAGAACTATTTTGTCTTAAAATAGGTATTTTCATTAATTATATCTTTACAATAAACTGTCATCCAAAGCACTGTCCACCTTGTAGCCAAAAGAAACAGACACACAAACAAAAAAAATCCTTTGGAGAGGTTTATGAAATGGTTCACACAGTCCCCAGCCTACCGAATGTCCTTCTCATGGGTGGAAATATATCCTTTGGAAAGTGATGATAAAAGCTGCCAAATTATTCCTCAATGGTTCAATATTTTTCACATCTACACACATCCACCGCATTTTTGTTGACACATTCTCTCTTCAAAAGGTTAGCCAATTAACTTGGCCAGAATTTACTATCCTTCTCATTTCATAGCTTTGGGGTGGGAAATATTTCTCCCCCTAAGGATTTCTGCATATGTTTAAAAGAACCCAATCTGTGCTGATTTAATAACTCTTGGGGGCCATTTTGCTTCCATATTTGAAGGCCCCATTCTAGAGACCCTGAGTTTTGCTGTTTTCCTAAGTGACTAAGAATTCACACTTGAGGCTTAATATCTATGGAGTTTCACATTGCACACTGTCATATTTCTTATACCAACTTGCATACGCTGTTTCTACATAATATTTTCAACCGGTTTTTTTTTTTTTTAATTTTTTTTTCAACGTTTATTTATTTTTGGGACAGAGAGAGACAGAGCATGAATGGGGGAGGGGCAGAGAGAGAGGGAGACACAGAATCGGAAACAGGCTCCAGGCTCTGAGCCATCAGCCCAGAGCCCGACGCAGGGCTCGAACTCACGGACCGCGAGATCGTGACCTGGCCGAAGTCGGACGCTTAACCGACTGCGCCACCCAGGCGCCCCTCAACTGGTTTTTAATAAGTATTCTATTCCTTGTCAATTTTCTCTTCAGTACCAGGTTGCAATTAATCTCCCTTATTTTGCACGCTTTACTACCTAACTCCTAGTGGTCTCTTCTTTTTTTCTTCTCTCCCCAGCCCCCACCCCATGCTTGCTCCCATTGAGATCAATCCATATTTAACATTTCAGTTCATTTGAGTTGTTGGAAATGACAACACAGGTGTTTTACATTAGTAGTAAATTACTGATTAGGTGTCTTAAGCTGACTAATGGGCTTCCTGATAACACTACTCTAAATGATTGATACACTGAGAAACCTCCACAATCCCAAATATGGATGATATGTGATGCATCCAAGTTCATCCAGCTTTCCCAAATGATAGGCTTGCTTTTAATTAGTATGTTTCTAGCATTTTAGTTATCTACTGCCTATGCTTTTTGACCTAGTGGTGTCCATCCAAATTTGTATACCATGAGACTGTAAATCATGTTCCCAAATTAGACCATCCTTTTGTGAAAATATGTGTTTGTTTTTCTGACAATGAGAAGAAAAGGTGAGTAAGCTTGGTGGCAATAGGTAAGACCTGATAGTTCAGCATTTGGAGTCAGCTCAGACAAAAAAGAAGCAGGAAAACATACTCTTAAATGGGCATGATTAAAAAGAAAATTTCGTAAGAATGATATATGCATATCATATTTGCAGCATCCCCTGATTCTTGTTAAGACTGAAAAACTTCTCTAGCAAGACTTTTGAGTTTCTTTCTGGATATGATCACTTGAGAAGTTCAATTTCAAGTCACATATTTTACCATCAGAGCACAGAAGTTACATCTAGCTAAAATCCACTACATTCTCTTGAGAGAACTCCATTGATCCATGCATCTTACAAGCAAACTATTTTACCAATACCTCAAAATGCATTCCAGCACAAAAGATTTCTGTTATTTCCCTATTTTTTTAACGATATATGCTTGGTGGGCATATGGTACCTATACAGCAGGTGTTATTATTGTCTCCATTTTACATTTTTAGTCACAGAGAGATTGAACTCTTAATTCAAAGTCATATAGCTGCTGAATACTCAAGGTGACATTGAACCCCAGGTGCTTCATCTTCCTGGCCCACTAAGTCATACTGCTTTCCTGCAAACAGAATTTGAATGAACTACTCATAGGTTTGGACATACTCATTGAGAGGTGCCCTTACTGGTGGTGTTTTAAGAAATCAAACATTAGAGATGAAGTAATTGTCCTATTTGCCTATATATTCTTTTCCCTCACTTCCCAGAAGGCACCCCACTCACAAGCTTGGTTTTTACTTCCAGTCTACTCTATATTTTCTACATAAGTAAAATAATTACATTTCCTTCCATGAGATTATATAGTCTTGCTTTGAGTGATTGTAATGTAATAAATGGTATTTGGGGGGACCTTGGAAACATTTCTTATTCCACATTATGTTTATGTTGAGAGTGTTTTCCATTGGCCTTCTAGGATTGGGAGTTGAAGCCCTTTATAGAACTGTTTCAGAAGGACTTTGAATCTCTCTGGGGATGATTTGACCTGCTTCAAGTCGTAGGTAACAAAATACAGCGCAGAATTGGAGAGGAGGCTCTTTCCCTACGCTTGCCTGAAATAAAAAATGTTTTGCCAGGCTAAGACAGATCTTGGTGGAGGCACCGGGGGTGGTACCTTTAGAGCAGTGGGTGGAGCAAGCGAGAGTCAGGAAATGAAGAATAGGTTGGATGCCAAAGATGTATTTCAGGTGATTGGCCAGTTTGAGAGAGCAAGTGAGGAACATCCTAAAGAGAATTGTAAGATCTTCCGGAGGATCCTAATTTCTAGTCTTTTAAGAGCTGAAGCCTCAGTGGCCAAAATGTGATCCTTCAGAAAGTGTAAAAGGGACGCTATTTGTAACCACAGCCTGGTGAAGCCTGTTTTATATGAATGACTCAGCGTTCACTCCCTTGGCTCTGAGAGGATTTTCACGACGTTAAGAGTAATATGTTATTATGCACACATCTTAAGGGTCAGCGAACATGTTTGCAAAGACTGGTTTACACCTCACTTAAGATTCAAAGCCATGTGAAAACAAGGACACTTCTGTTGAACTTGGGGTCAGATAGTGAGGGCTCTGAGAAGAAAAATTGTGGACATTGGAAGGTTAATACTGAAGAGTGGGCCATCAGTGCTAAAATGTCCTCTTCATAATTTTACAGTCACCTCTGCTGATATGCAAAATGATCAGAGGGAAAGAGATATTTTTTACACACCACAGATGCCTCATTATGTTTCTGAAAGAAATATAATGATATTTCATAGAGCTTTCACCTCACAGAAGTCAATCTTCCTGATTCTTGGACAGCCCTACATTGTTATGTTTCTGGCGTCTTCTCAGCCACCTGTGCAGTGTCCTAAGTTTTCATTTCACAAAACCTAAGCAGTCTTTTTATACACTTAATAAAGTCAGACATGGTGAACTTCAGGCTTTAAGGATAGAAGAATAGGGGAAAATTAGAGAGGAAAATGCATATGGAAAAAATAACAGCAGGTTGTTATTCTAGCAAATGGTCACATTTGTTTTCAATATGGTTTTGAATTCAGTGTGCAAGATTGAAATTTGACTTTTCTTCGAAGTCAGTCTCAACCCAACTATTAATGGAAGAAGTTATTGAAGGCTGCAGAGAACATCCGGAACAAAGCAGCACTCAGATATGAGTAATTTCCAAGACATTACTTTGGTTAATTTCGTTACATTTTTCTCAAGGGTAAAATAAACATAGTAATAATTGCCATGGCCTGCTACAGAATATTTTCTGTGAAAAAAACATTTTTTTTTATTCCAGCATTACAGGTAATGCCACTGTTATTTTAGTCAAAGCCTGGTTTTAGTTGAAGCTGGAGGCTATGTGATCAGTAATGCCAGAATATGAAAGCGAAGTGCAACATCTTTGACTCCAGAAGAATAATAACTCTGTGATGAGAGGCTCCAGATAAATTTCTCCCTGGTGATATTTACTAATTTGTTACTCTTTTATGTGCATTTATTTTCTGTCATGATAGAACAACAGTCAACAATACCATATGAAAATCTCCCTTGACGTAGGGAATTCCAAAGGGAAAATCCCTTTTAGTTTTTATTTTCTGTATCACTTTAAAGACCAGCTTATGGATATTTTTCAATAGTAAGTCAGATCAGCCTGAGAATACATTGGGAAAACAAGAAGGCTCAGCTGAAAATACATTGAGTACATCTCGCGATCCCCTCCCCAGACCAGGCTGCAAAGCCAAGCTGAGCTTGGACTGGCTGAATGTCCTGGCATAAAAGCCTTGGCATTTGGCAGTTGAATTTCCAGACCCAAAGCTCAACTGGTATTTTTCTCTACAGTTTACTGTGGTAGTTTGGGGAAAGTGTATGTCAAGAAATAAACCGCCAACTTCAGTGTGCCTAATTGTGCAATTAGGTGAACTATTGCACACTTTATAGCATTACTGGAAGAAAGCAATTACTTGCTGCCATACAAACGTTATAAAGTAGAACCAAAACCAGAAATTGTCCCCGCTGCCAAAGTGCGTGGAGCCCACTTGCAGTCTGAGGCATGTAGAAATGTGGCACCCATTAGAAGGATCTGAATGCCAGGGAAGTGAGCTAATGGAGAGAAGGATATTTTTAGTATGAAAATGATATCAAAATGAAGATCACAACTCTGTCTTGGCCCAGAACAATTGTGTGACCATTTCACATTATACGTTACATATTAATTATAAGTTTGGAAGACTTCTTCAGGATTCTTTCCTGGTGGTAATAATCAATTGCTAGGTTGTCAAGGCTATCCATAGGATTAAATAATACTGCTCAATTTTCTAGGTTTTTTCTTAGGCATTTAAGAAGAGCACCAGGAGGGTAAAAAGTATGTTTGCTTTAAAATTATCCTTACATTTGCAACTCTCAATTCCACCAATTCTTTAACTCTTCTATGGTTAAGTATAGCCCTTTGTTACATATGTACCTCCTCCCTGACATGCAAACTAACATATGCACTCTTGTACAGACACAAATTTCACCATTAATACTGGTAGACATAGTGAAATTATGTAATAGAGTAGACAGAGAACTCCAATTGGCATCAGAATACTTGGTTTAAATCTAGGTTTACCAGTTGTATAGATGTATGTATGGTAAATGTGTATATCTGTAATTGTTTCCTAGAACAACAAAAATCAATAATCCTTACCTTACATCAGAATTACAGAAATACTTCTGCCTTTCTTCCCCACCTTCTCAGACCCTCACAACCTCACTCCACACCGATGTTTAACTTCCACGGCTACTCACATTATGTTTTATTCACGTTTTGCAATTAGGCACGTTGCTATATCTCATTCAGTACTTTATCATGTACTGGATGTGCAAAGCAGCTCCGAATAAAAGAGTGACAGACAAGGGCCCAATCCACTCTGCTCTCAATGGGATCAGTTCTTTTGCTTTGGGACATGCACTGCTTTACTTCCAAGACACCGAGAGAGCTCACAGCACAATCGGAGACTACAGTCATCGGTAGATATCACTTAGGAATAAAGATGCAGAATTCCGCGTACAATATGGCAAATTCAAACTCAGGAGTTTTTTTAGGTTTTGTTTTTATTTTTTTAAGTTTATTTATTTATTTTGAGAGTGAAAGAGAGGACAAGCATGTGGCAGAGAAAGAAGGAGAGGAGAATCCCAAGCAGGCCCTGTGCTTTCAACACAGAGCCCCATGTGGGGCTTGATCTCATGACCAGAGCCGAATCACGAGTTGGACGCTTCACCGACTGAGCCACTCAGGCACCCCTACTTTCATTTTTTTTAACTTTTTATTTAAATTCTAGTTATTTGGGGCACCTGGGTGCCTCCCCTATTTTATTTATTTATTTATTTTTAATTTTTATTAAATTCTAGTTAGTTGGGGCGCCCTGGGTGGTTCAGTTGGTTAAGCATCCAGCTCTCGATTTTCTCTCAACTCATGATCTCAAGTCCCATGGGGGGCTCAGCACCCAAAGCCCGGATCCTGCTTGGGACTCTCTCTCTTCCTCTCTCTCCGCTGCACACTCATGCTCTCTCTCAGTCTAAAAATAAATAAATTATGCGTCAGTCACTATGACAGTTAACTTTGTGAAGGAAAGCTGTTAGAAATGTCAGGGGAGTCTCGTAAAAGTATATTCAGATGGGAGATTTTCATAAATCTCTTTAAGAATTGGACATCGGGGCGCCTGGGTGGCACAGTCGGTTAAGCGTCCGACTTCAGCCAGGTCACGATCTCACGGTCCGTGAGTTCGAGCCCCGCGTCAGGCTCTGGGCTGATGGCTGGGAGCCTGGAGCCTGTTTCCGATTCTGTGTCTCCCTCTCTCTCTGCCCCTCCCCCGTTCATGCTCTGTCTCTGTCTGTCCCATAAATAAATAAAAACGTTGAAAAAAAATTAAAAAAAAAAAAGAATTGGACAAGACTAATAGAAAAAAAGACATAGAGGATCTAAATGTGGTAATCAACGAACTTGATTATATTTATAAACATATATACAGTGTATATCTGCGCTTGTATTACAACATATATTTTGGCACATCTCCTTTTTTTGGTATGTTCATAGAGCACTGATTAAAAAAACTAACACATAGGGGCGCCTGGGTGGCGCAGTCGGTTGAGCGTCCGACTTCAGCCAGGTCACGATCTCGCGGTCCGTGAGTTCGAGCCCCGCGTCGGGCTCTGGGCTGATGGCTCAGAGCCTGGAGCCTGTTTCCGATTCTGTGTCTCCCTCTCTCTCTGCCCCTCCCCCGTTCATGCTCTGTCTCTCTCTGTCCCAAAAATAAATAAACGTTGAAAAAAAAAAAATTAAAAAAAAAAAAAAAAAACTAACACATATAAAAAAATATAAAATAAATAAATTAATTAATTAATTAACTTCAACAAAATTAAATAAATTCTAGTTAGTTTATATGTAGTGTCAAACTCAGAAATAATAATTTATGTGGCACATAAGTTTAATCTAATATTGGGAAGATACTTCTATATTTAAAACCCTCCTCCTAAAAATTACTATTTTTATACGATTGAAAGAAGGAAATCTGAATTATAATATTAGTTACCAACAAAAATTTCATGCAACCAAACATTGTCTTTCCAGAATAATTTAGATGCTGGTGTCGACATGTACGTATATTTTATTTTTAAAGCTGTTCTAAACTCAGATGATTATAACATGCCATATATAATGATGTTCTGGCTGTATTAAGATTTACATGTAAAGTCAAAAATAATAAACACAGTAGAATGAAATTTGAAAGATACTCACATAATTGAGACGGTATAATCTCCTAGAATAATACTTAGGTCAGGAATTGTGAAATTCTTATTTTGCATTTCTTTAACTAAAATTTGAATATTTAAAAAAGTTATTTAGCTAACATGTCTATCATATTTTTATGGAGTTTGCAAATCTTTTTCAAAACGGATATAATTTGGGGGAAAAATTTACAACAGATGTGGCCGACAAAGATTAAATGTGTATTTTGTCAGTAATTGAAAGCAACTCATTATTATACATCGGTAAGAAAAAGCCAATATACTAATGCTTAACAGAAAAGACCATAGCTAGTTCACATAAATAAAACATCACATAAAGTAAAAAAGCTTTAATATTCATGATCAAAGTTTTGAAAATAAAAACTGATATTTCTTTCCTATAAAGGTCAAAAATGTTAAAATAAATACTAGTGCCCACAGTAGGCAGAGGCAGTAAATAGGTAGGCTTGATATAAGAATCAATGCATTCAACCTCTCTGGCTGACAGTTTGGCAATGACTATGTACAATTAAACAGGAATACACTTAGAGTCAGAAAGTCTGCTTCTAGTGATTTGTCCTAATAACTGTGCAATAAACACATAATTACACAAAGATGGGTTTCACTTCCCTATAGGAATGTTTAGAATAACAAAATTCTATAAATAATTTTAATTGCTACCAGTTTGAGACTCAGTATGCAAATACATAAAATCCACATAGTACAATATTACTCAATTATGAGAAATATAGAATGGGGAGTTCCGGTATCTGGTAAGATGGAGTGAGCACACTCTATCCTATTCCTTCCCTTTGACACAACATAAAATTTGTACGGGAAGCATGGAGGGGTGATTTAAGAAATCTAAAATGTAAACAGTAACAGGCTAATGTTAAAGAAGACCAGAATTCAGGTGCCGTCCAAATGGTGTGGGGTTCACCTTCTCCACCCCCTCCCCCACCACATCCTCCAGGCTGAACACAGGCAACTTGAAACCCAGGTGCAGACAGAGCTCTAGGGAAAGCCCTCTGGTTCTGGCTCTAGTTGCAGGAAAAGGAACTTCTAAGGATCCAAGAGAGTATGTAAATCCCTTGTTTCTGTTTTTATTTGTTGGTTTTGTTTTCCATTTTCTCTCATATCTTTTCCAATTCACTCTCTCACATCAACCAATCCCTTGGTGATTTGTAAAAGGTCCACTGGGTAGAACAAAACCTCTGAGCAGGGAAACCTTCTACTCTGATCTGGAGACTTTTGATTCCTAAGGAGTCAGGGAATCCTTGTGGCTTTATTTCTTTCTCTGTCTTCTTGCTACTTGGTCCTAGACTGAGACCTTTTGCAGAAGAGAGCAGCACTGTGGTACAACTGAAGGCCCTGCTGTTGTAACCTGAAGGTATAAAAAGAGGATCCCTAGGGAACTGGTAAGTCCCAGAAAGATCCTGGAAAGGAGGAGCTCAGAAGAACCTTCTTGTAACCTAGTCTATAAACACCTGCAATAGTGGAGCATGTGACTTTTGATCTCAAGGTTGTGAGTTTGAGCCCCATGTTGGGAGTAGAGATTATGTAAAAACAAACAAACAAACAACAACAACAACAACAACAAAATCTGTGTCTGATAATGCTAGCCTAATTAGCATATGCAACAGAGAAGATTGAATAAGCAGATAGACAATTGTCCACATATCAGACTGAATACTGACTGGCCAAAGAAGACCTAAATACATGGGGAGAAATACTCTACTAATGTTTTGGAAAATTCAACAGAGTAAAAGAAGTCAATTCTCCTTAGATTGATATATACATTTAACTCAATTTTAAGTAAAATACCAAAAGGAAATACATATGTATTTTTTTCTTCAATAAAAACAAACCGATTCTAAACTTTACATAGACTTTCAAAAGAACTAATCAGTCATAAAAGTGAGCAAACAATTGACACAATAACTTGGATAAAACTCAAAGGCATTATGCCACGGGAACTAAGCCACTCTCAAAGTTCTGGGTGTTCTCATTTGAATTATGTTCTTGATAATACAAAGCTATAGTGGGTACAGAATATATCAGTATTTGACAGGAGTCAGGCATGAGGATAGGATGTGACTAAAATAAGTAGTATGAACGAAACTTGCAGGTAATGGCACTGGTCTGTGTCCCGAGTATTGTGGCTTTATGTAAACCTATGCATGTGTTAAAATTTATGGAATTGTACACCAGGGGCACCTGAGTGGCTCAGTCAGTGAAGCATCTGACTCTCGATCCCTGCTCAGGTCATGATCTCACGGTTCCGTGAGTTCAAACCCTATGTCGGTCTCTGTGCTGACAGTTCAGAGCCTGCTTGGTATTCTCTGTCTTCCTTTCTCTCTGCCCCTCTCCTGTTCTCTCTCTCTCTCTCTCTCTCTCTCTCAAAATAAATAAATGAACATTAAAAATTTTAAATAAACTTAATTGTCAAAGTGGAAGATATAGATACTGCATAATACTTGCAATATATTATGTTATTAAGTGAAAGCACTCCACACAGCAATATATAGATTATACACAATCCGACTAGTATAAAATATGTATGTATATTTATGTAAATAACAGAAAGATGTCCACACATTTACTCACATAAAACGTCTGGAAAATATATACCACATTGTTAATATTGGCTATGTCTTTTCATTTCTTCACATTTTTTTATAATTCACAATTAAAATGCATCACTAAAATCTGAGTAGAAATGTTTCCCTGAAAGGATCCTTCCCATGCCAACTCTTATTTATGTAACACTATTTCCAAAGGTGTCTTTGCAATGTATAAAATCAAATTATAAACATGTCATGTTTGGATAGTAAGCACCAACTTAAATACATTAAAACCAGGAAAAAGTAAGTGCTATCATACAATTGGTTTATACAGGAAAGTTATAAACATTGTCTTCGAAGCAACCAAACACTTAAGAGGGAAGCTATAGATGAAGGTATATAAAGGAAACAGAAGGAAGATTCTCTGTGTTGAGGGAGGATGGAAACTTATAGTGTAATGCCTTGCAGATAAAAATTGCTGGGCTAGAAATCTAAGTTCTTTATAGACAAATGAATCTGTATAAGTAGTTTGAAGACAGGAGAAAGAGAAAGAGAGGTAAAATAAAGATATGAAGGGAAACATTGCTTTTAGGGCATAAAAAGAATAAGAAGATTGTATAGAGAAGGCAGCACCACTTATCTCTGATGTTTTCATCCTCTTTTCCTTTAAGGAAAATGGTCCTCATAATGAGAAAGGTAAATCAAATACTTAAGAGGAAATAAATCCCAGGATTAGAGAGATGTTTGTAAGAAAGCAACAGGTACCTTTAATGAGTTCAAATTTCAAGGGCCAAGTACATACTAAAATAATTTGCAGCTAGGATTACTGATACACTGTCAATATTTCAAGGCATTATCAAATACCAGAGATAAGCAAATATGTCAAATTTTAATAAAGTACTAAGAGATTAATTTTGAACCTCATAAACCAGTAATCTTGTCAGTATTTCAAGGATTCTTGAAAGACTCATTAAGTAGATGTTTGGGGAGCAGTTGGCAAAGAAAATAGAGATGTGGATAGGATCACAGAGATTCACGCTTCAGTTCAAATAACAGCTATAAAACATTCATTTAAAGGCATTGTCTTAGGTGCAGTGTAAGTAAAAGAGATATAAAGATGAAAATAAAAAAGATTTTTCCCTCAATGATCTCCCAGTGTTCTTGGATAATGCTACATAAATAGATAGTTTCTATTAGTCACTAATATTCATCTGGAGTTCATCATATATATATATATATGTATATGTATATATATGTATATATATATATATATACATATATATATATAATGTATTATAAAGAATTGGATCATAAAATTATGGAGACTGAGTAGTCCCACAGTCCACCGTCTGCAACTCAGAGACCCAGGAAAGCAGGTGGTGTCATTTAGCCCAAGTCTATAGGCCTGAGAACCAGAGAAAATGATGGTTAAATTCCAGTTTGGGTCTTAAATTCCTGAGAACAGGAGCGAGAAGGGCAGGAAAAGATAGATATCCTAGATCAAGTAATTAGGCAGGATGATTGGTTGATGCTTATCCACAGAGTAAAGAACAAATTGCTTGACTGAGTCCACAAGTTCAAATGCTTATTTCATCTGGAAACATCCTCAAAATACTTCCAGAAATATTGTTTAGCCACATATCTGGGAACCCGTTGACACATAAAATTAACCATCACAGATCGATAAACAAAATGTGCTATGATATAAGTTACATTGATTACAATAAGGATTATATAAGTATCACTTGTGTGAAATCATCTCCAATATCCTCAATCAGAATTATTTGGGAATCTTGGTTCCTTGAATCATCATCCAGAATTTGCCTTGGCATTGGAGGACCAGGAAGATTTTCCACATAAATATTAAAAAATTATTTTAGGTAAAATGAAATATTATAAAAAATGCATTGAGGTTTAAAGAACATTATGATTTGTAAATGTAAAAATGTCCAATATGATTTGTTAACCTTAAAAATAAAACTGTCCGTTATTTAACCAGTAAAAACGGGTTTACTCAGATACAGCAGAATTGGAATTTAGGATTAGCAAGCTATGGCAAAACCATAGAAAGTTCCGGAGAACAAAAAAGAGGAACATTCTCTTACAGAAGTAAGGGGGACATTGGGAATGCTGTTGTAAACAAAAACTCCATTGGAGTAAACTGGCAGTTTGAAATTGAGTGGCTTTTCATTGGTCGAATTGTGGTAGTCTCTCATTGGCTGGGCTGTTGCTGGGGGAGGAGAAAAACACTTCTTGCTGGGGTAGTAAAGTAGCTAAAGTAATATCCATTTACAATGTATGTCTCTTCCAAGGTAAGCGGTCTGTGATTGAAGAGTGGACAAGCAGAGGAGAGCTCCCCCTGCTGGCCTCCCAACTTCAATTTTAAAAGAGGTTTCCTTTTATTAATTTTCACATATTAAATCACAGTATATGTAAGTAGAGTTTTATGAAATAAAACATAAAAGGGCAGGAGGGGTTGTTGTGTGCATCTCAGCCTATGAATAGTAATGCTCTTGGCTAGAAATGCCTGGGGACACTTCCCATAGACACTTCCTCCTTCCAAACCAATGACTGGATGGATCCTTGTGGTTCTTATTATAACTGCAAGATGCCCTTCAGCAACAATTATCAGGAAACTGTGAAAAAATGAGTGTTTATTATTTACAAGACTTGGAAATTACATAGCACACAAAAGGCCACACAGTGAGGTTGTGAGGAGAGAGAGAGAGATAGAGACAGAGAGAAAGAGGGAAGCAGGTGCAAAAGAGAAAAAGATCTGGGGTTCTGTTTTTACTAAGTTTGAGGATGTGGTCCTAGTGTTTCACAGGCTCACTCTTTATTGGTAAATAAGCCAATAAAACACATTGGTAACACACAAGAGGGAATTTAATACGTGGGGAAGAGAAAAGACAAGTGGTACAGATGGTCAGTTATCTAAATCAACCATGGTCTCTAAAACAAAGGAGACTCCATAGGGGAAGGTTGCTGGCTGGCAAGGTGTTTATTAGAATGCCTCTTTGAAATGGATGCCTGGCAATCAAAACTTAAGTCAGGCACTTGAATCACAAAAAAGAAGAAAAATCTATCCAGGGCTTACAGTATTGCAATAGACTGAGAGGCCTTTCATGACTATGACTATGACATAGACTATAGACTATGAGTAAGGGAAACTATTTTGAGAACATGTAGTTTGGAATGGGGAAATATTGGACATAGTGGACTGAGCTAATTACCGTCTGCATGCACTGATGGAAAAGGCAAGGGGAAACTCAGTGCATCACTGAGATATTTTGCAGAAAGGAGAGAACATGCTAAATCATTAGAAACGTTCAAATGAAAATATATTTGAGCAGATCTCTTTTGAACATGGTCACTTTTGATGATTATTGACATTGAAACCTCTAGCATATTGATGAAACAAAGGTAATAAACTACAATATATTTAACTTATAATTGGCTCATTTATGCTATATTCCAACAAAAAAAAAGGAAAGAAAGAAAGAATGAGAAAAAAAAGAAAAAGAACAATAGTCCCCCAATTTCAGTGGCTTAACAGAATAAATATTTAGTAATCATTCATATCGCATAGCCAATATAGATCAATGAGAGACTCTTCTCTGGATAATGGCTCAAGGTCTGTGGCTGATAAAACTCCAGTGTCATACAGCTTCAACATTTAGCTCACAAGGGCTCCAAAATTCCTGTTCCAGGGAAAGAGACAATTTGGAGAATCCTAATTTCTTGGTTATGCTTTGGTACAGAGGTGAAATGTGTCACTAAAACATGCAGCCCAAGTCCAGAAGTAATGCTGTAGGCCTGCCTAATGGAAAGATAGCTTGGAAATGTCAGAAAAGCTCATGCATTTGTAGGAAACAATATCTATACCATAAGAAATCAGGGTTAGAGTAATGCATTTATGAATAACTAACATAAAGTTGTTGCTGGGACTGTGGAAATAAATGAGATAACTTGTGATGAGACTGATGGTCGAAGAAAGAAGATTCACATTTCTTAAAGGAAGCAAAACCAATGGAAGGAATTGAAACAGACAAGGATGAAATGGTGAGCTAGGAAAGTCTCCTGTCAAGGACATCAAAAAAAAGAAAGTTTTTAACAGTGGGAGGGTTTCAGCAATGTCAAACGCAGTTAAGAAATCAAATTGTCAAAAGACATAGAGGAGGCCTTTGGATCTCTCACCAGCAAGTTAGGGGAAATATTTTAAAAGAAAAAATTTTAGAAGAGTCTTGAAGATGACATACATATTTCAGACC
The DNA here is from genome assembly GCF_028749965.1 of Puma concolor. Classification (NCBI taxonomy): domain Eukaryota; kingdom Metazoa; phylum Chordata; class Mammalia; order Carnivora; family Felidae; genus Puma; species Puma concolor. Next base: position 20,329,141 of record NC_141672.1, read on the forward strand.
ATGGAAGAATAAATGGTGGCAAGGAAGTGAAGAGAGTGAACAAAATTTTCATTGTCTCTTGGTAAACAGCCACAACAAATCCCAGCAATTTTATTCCTTAGATGAATGTCTTCACTTCTCCTGAATTCAATTGTTTATTCTACAAAATGAGCAAGAGCTTAGTTCTATGCTTGCTTCCAGGCTCCAAAAGTGGTAATAATAGTAATTATTAATAGTAATAATAGTAATAATAGTTACTACCTATTTATTGCCAACCATGTATTAGGCATTGTGCTAGGGTCTTTCCATGTGCTATCTAATATATAATTACATTCATATTTTTAAAAAGAGACTCATGAGATTTAGATTAAATGACATGTCCCAGGTCACATGTATATTATGTGCGTAGATTCAGATTAGAGCCCAAGTTTGTCTACTTCAAAATTGTATGCTTCTTTATCCGTAATTGATGGCAGATTAAGTACATGTCATAGGTAAAGTCTATGTCTATTTTGACCATATATTTGAATTATGATATCCTTGTTTAAAATTTGTCAAAATATGGGGGTGCCTAGGTGGCTCAATGGGTTAAGCACTGAACTCTTGCTTTCGGCTCAGGTCATGATCTCACAGTTCGTGAGTGAGTTTAAGCCCTGCATCGGGCTCCTCACTGAAAGTATGGAGCCTTCTCTGGATTCCCTCTCTCCATCTCTCTTTCCGCCTCCCCCCTCCTCTCTCTCTCCAAATAAATAAATAAATAAACTTTAAAAAAAGATAGCTTTAAAAGTTGTCAAAATACGGATGACCGTTTTAACAGGTGATTGAACAGCTGTGTATAAAACATATTGATTAGCAGATCAATGATAAACTAGAGGACTAGAGGGAGACTATAGTATTTGACACTTCCTTCTTCAAAATTTCAATTAATGACTGCACTGAGCACAGGTTAGCATCCATACGTGGCTATTAAATCGAGTCACTCTGTAGAAGGGACAATTTTGTTAAGTTTGGGACTTATTGAGGCTGTGTGAGTAGAAAATTGAGCTGACCAATTTAACATTTCAACTTAAAAAGACCCAGAAGTTTAGTTGACTGCAAAGCTCAGTGTGGCCAACACAATCATGCTTTGCTATTTACACTGACACGATCAAATAATCCACGGGTAATTTAAAGGGTGCCGACAATCCCATTGAATGCGGTCTGAACTGACTGGCAATCCTTGGACTTAAAATATTGGCACCACATTTTAAGAGTAACGCTGACAATCTGTGGATGGCTCCAAAGAGAATTACCGGGAATATCTAGGCACTGGAAGCCACATCACATAGAAAAAGACCAAAGACGTTCAGGATATTTTGTTTGGCAAAGCTAAAACTCGAAGAGTTGCAAGCATTTGAAGAACTAACATAAGAAGATGTTGGAAAATTAGAAGATACGTCCCTTTGTTGAGCTTAAGAATGACATTTTGTAACTTTCAAACTTAGTGTTCCATCTGTCCTTTGGAGTTATATAGAATAAATCAGACATGATAGCTACCCAATGGAAAAGAGCTGCCATTAAAATAACCAAAGTTTTCATAGTGCTATATAAATAAGATGACTATTTTATTTCTTCTCCAAAGTAGGTCACTTTGGAGACTAAAAGGGGTGTTATTAATAATTGTCCTGAAAATACACTGGGACTATCTCAGAAAAACTGGAGTTTTCTGTCTTACTGAAATTTCCCGGCCACATTATATGGTGCATCCAGTTATAATTATTAGTTTTTCTTTTTACAGATGAGAAATCTGAGGTATGAGAATTTACCCAAAATCATAGGGATGCATGTGTCAGTCAGAATTCAAACCTGATTCCAATGTTTAGGCTACTCCATGCTGCAGCTTGAAAGTTATAACCTTCTTGGTAATACATTTTTAATCTGGGGTATTATTTCACTGAAGTCTGTAAATCATCCTTTTTACCAAAAAATGGGGTAGAAATGTTCTCATTCTATGGAGACTTAGGCTTGAAAATTGCCACATTTTATGAGTTATGTCTAAGATGGGATTGTGTCAGCTTTAAGTATCAACTTGGCTGGGCTATAGTCCCCAGATAGTCAATCATATAGTAATCTAGGTGTTTCTGTGAAGTTTTTCTATAGATGTGATTAAAGCCCATAATTGGTTGCCTTTAAGTAAGAGAGATTACTTTAGATAAACTGGGGTTTTGGGACTGATTCAATCAGTTGGAAGACTTAGTACAAAAGTGAGACTTTCCAGAACAAATTCTCCTATAGGCTGAAATTTCAGCTCATTCCAAGAGTTCCAGACTGTAAGTCCTGTCTTACAGATTTCAGATTTACATCTGAATGTAACATAGCTGTTACATAGCCATTTCCTGGCAATAAAACTATAAATATATATTTTCTGTGGGTTCTCTTTCTCTGGTTGAACCCTGACTGATATAAGGGACATATACTCAAACTAGTGGAAGAGGCAGAAATAGAAATTAACATTGGTGAAGTTTCTCCTGGTAGGTAAGTGGAATGCTCAAAGGCATGGCAATCTGTGGTCAAGATTCAGGCAGTGGTTAGGTGAAGGGAGAGTCTCTAGTGTCCAGAGAAAGAATTCAATGAGAATAAGATTTAGATGTCAGCCCTCATGCTAGGAACTAGATTTACTAGATTTACACCCAAATTTACTTGTCCTTATCACTTCAGTAACATAGGCTAGACTTTCATGTGCTGTCCCTCCCTCCCTTCCTTCCTTCCTTCCTTCCTTCCTTCCTTCCTTCCTTCCATCCCTCCTTCCCTTCTTCCTTCCTTTCTTTTCCCTCCTTCCCTTCTTTCCTCACTCCCTCCCTCCCTTCCTTCTTTCCTTTCCCCCCTCTTCCTTCCTACCTTCCTTTCTTCCTCTTTCTTTCTTTCTTTCTTTCTTTCTTTCTTTCTTTCTTTCTTTCTTTCCTTCTTTATTTCGTGGGCTCTTTAAGGCTTCTAGATCCTACTTTGTTGCTTTGAGAGCAGAAAATCTCCATAGGCATTGAAAATTCAACATCCTTAGGGAGCAGCACTCAACCAACAAGCAACAGGTGCTGGGTCATTTGTCCCTCACTTCTTGGGAGTGATAGCTCAGAGACTTGTGTTTTCCATGGACTCCTAGAAATTCTGAGATATTAGATAATGATAAACACAGTATACACAGGTGCTGTCTTCATAAAACTTTCATTTCATTTTCCTAAACCTTTCAGTAAGGTTTTAGGGCCATGTCCTGTATGATATAGAATCCTAGAGCTGGCAGGCAGCATAAAGGCCATTTTTCCTCAGTCCCTTTTTGCCTCTAGTTTCTCTACATGCCCACAGTGGTGACTGTTTATTAATGAGTGCTTTATTGATCATTAGCTTTCCCAGCTCACTTCCCAATGTTTCTGCCAGCGTTTCCTTATTTTTCACTATAAAACAAACAAAAATATCTGTACTTGAATTCATATCTCCAGATCTGCTTCTCATAAAAGTCAAAACTAAGACAAAATAGTTTAATGGGAGAGAAATTTGGAATGAAAAGCGGAACAGAAGTGTTCTGGTACAGAGAATTCATGGATAAGAATTCAAGGTCATTAAGTAGGGTGGGCTATACATGTGAAGCAATATGGGAAAACAGTAGTGAATGGTGGACCCTTATGGTTTAAACTAAGCCTGTGTGGATAGTAGAAAGGACACATGAGTTTTACAAGTCAAGAGATTTAGATTCCCAGCACAGTGTCTGGAACATAGAAAGATATTGAATTGGATTGAATTATCAATGTATTTTCTGCTTTGGGATTCAATGGTGTTGCTGAGCCTACAAATTAGCCAGTGTGAAAAAGAGAGAAAAAGAGCAGGGGATAATGATCTTTAAGTTTTCTTCCAAGTCTAAGATTCTATGATATCCCAGAGCATACAAATTTGAAACATTAGGGAAATCTTCATGAAAGTAAACTAAAAGTTCCATGAGGCAGGACTCATGTATGGTTTGTTCGCTGTTGACTATCTGTACTGGGCAATAGTATGTGCTCAATGAACATGCTTTGAATGAATATAAAATCACACAGTAATATAAGATTCATTTCTTGCATATTTGATCCCGTGTGAAAAGCCCTCTTTCCAGGCAAAGAACCATTGTCCAATTTATATTACACTTTTATGGCCCACTTGTAATATCTTAATCACTCATATCTGAATATTTTCATGGCTTTTGTCTATGACTTGATTACACAGGCTATAGAGTCTATCATTGAAGTGTAAATCCATTCTTTGCTCCTTAGAGCCTATCTCACCATGGTCAACTTAATGTCCGCCTGAACTTCTGTTTACTCAATCCATATTTATAAAGGAGAATATGGTAATAGTACCTACCTTTCAGAGGTGTTGAGAGAAACAAATTGCTTAGTATAACATCTAGCATAAAATTAGCACTCATTAAATGTAACTACTCACTCTTATATGTATCCACATCTTCATTCTAAGTTTTGTTGACATACTTTTCTAATTTTTGCTGACATTCTCTGTAGCTTAAGTAAAATAGGTTCTAACCTTTAAGAAGCATGAGACATAAAACTCTGGGCAGATAGAGCAATTATTGTAATCTTCACTTCACCTCGAAGATGTAAAGGAGCAATACTACATCTTGAAGTAAGAGTTGAGCAGGTTGGAAGATGTCAATTTGCCAATCTGTTCTGAGTTGCCACTGAGTTGATGTTAAAGATAGAGGCAGTCTCTGACTGCCGATGACTTTTGACTTAAATGGTGCTAGTTTTCAAAAATGAGTCAGGGCTTAAGAAAATGTTCACAGCCTGAGAAAGAAAAAGAAGACAATGCTGCCTGAGGAATGCAAGTTGGACATTTTCCATACGAATCATCACATATTTCCTTACTCAAGGTAGCAGGTGCATGTCCCTTCCACTTATCAATAGTGCTTAGTACTAATCATATTTTCAGTTCTGCAATGGGAAATCTGAAAGTCCCAATCCCATGAGTCAGCTCTGAGAGGGTTGCTAGGGAGGTCAAGGAGGATTGCTCTCCACTGAGAGCAATGAGAATGTGACTGTTAGGGTTTTCTTTAGTTCAGGGTTTGGAAAAGAAGGAATCAGTCGACCAACAGTTACCTACTGTGGGAACAGCTCAAGAAATGTACTCTAAGAGGATGAAGCCTGGTCCTTAGTTTATGTCTTTTTTCAAAAAAAAAAAATACTGAAATACATCTATCGACATGGATCTTTGTGGTACTTAAATAAATGCTACACTGTTTGAAAATAAAATAGAATGGCCAGCAGATATAATTAGGGAAATATCACTGGGGGAGTCAAGAGTCGAGGAAGGCCTTGAAGGTGGACAGAATTGGGATTGACAGAAAAGAAGATGGAACATTCCAGTTCCCTGTAAATGTAGAAATTTGAGGACCGGGAATAAAAAGAGCCAGTGGTTTTCCTCACCTCCTTATCCCTCAATATCCAGCCAAATATGTGGGTGAATCCCACCATCAACCTCCAAAATGGAACTGCTCTTAACCCAGAAGAGCATCTATATTTTATAGATGTATTTTATAGAGTATTATATTTTAAGTGTTTACTCTGTGTTAAATATAAACATGCATACAGAAACCAAGTTCCAGAATTGTTATCTCAACAAGGAATAAGATGAAATGTCAACGGGGTATTTTCTGTTTTCCTGGTTTTCAATTTAATTTGAATAAAGGCCCAAGGTTGCTCTTTATTTAGGGACCAGATTTGGAAATGAGAGATTTTTCTTCCAGCATCAGCCGACTGCTAATCTGGGAGGAATTTGTCTGATTTTTAACCTCTTACATAATTGTTAGCAAATATGACCTGAACATTTATTTTATAGAATTGATTGTTGATATTTTCTCATTTCTATCTTTTAGCTTCAGCATCTGCACTATGCAATTGTATATTGTTTTATCTTGAACAGCTATCAGCAAACTCTTTCCATCTGAAATAATCAGAAAAAGGGGAGGTTTGCTTTCCTGAGGAGCCATCCGTACCCACGAAAACCAATTAATTGGTTTATTATAGTTAAACTGCACTGGGCTATAATAGAATAAGAATGAATATAAAAACTTTCATATTTTCCTTGATTTTTTCCTAAGAATTCTCCAAAAGTTCATAGACTCTATAAATAATACTTTTCAATAGGAAAGCAAGTCATATTCTTCATTACATGTTTTTAAAAATATGAGCTACCCTTATGAAGCTGTGTCTATTCAGTTACTATTTTCACTTTGTTTCCTTTAAGAGAAATCTTGATTGAAATTAATCCCTGATGACTGGTGCCTGAAATTCAGCTGATGATTTATTATGATGAGAATCACTCTGGAGACCTTCTATTGCCCATCCCATGAGGGGCCAAAACGGAATTCAAGGCTCAGCTGTCTGGCTCATAATTCCATTCATAGATGGTTCTACAAACTACAGGTCATGGGTCAAATCCCACTCGCTGTCTATTTTGTTAGGATGAGTGAACTAAGAATGTTTTTTTACATATTTAAGGGGCTAAAATAAAAGGAAAATGGTGCTTCATGACAAATGAGAATTAAAGGACACTCTGACTTGGATGTTCATAAATGCAATTTCCTTAGAACACAGCAATATTCATTTCTTTATGTATCCTCTGTGGCTGTTTTTGTTCTACAACAGCAAAATGGAGTAATGGTGACACAGAACATATGAATTGCAAAGCCTAAAATATTTACTCTCTGGCCATTTACTGACAAAAGCTTGCAGACTTTATTGCAGTATAAAGGGCACTGACTTTGAACTAAATGCATGAGCTCTCAGGCCTAGTCCTTGATCTGTTACATGCTAGACATGTAACTTTTGGAAAAGTCTCTAATCCTGGCTAGACTTAAAATTCTTATTCATAAAGTGAGATGAATAGGAATGTGGAATGTAGGGAAAGTATAGGGAAAGTGAATGTTACACTGTAACAGTATAAAATGGAAGATAAAGTTTAAGTAGACACGTGCCCATTTGGGCCAAGCAATTCAAACAATGATAATTTGGCCAAGGCTTTCCAAAAGCCTTTGTGTGCAAGGGGGGGGGGGGGGGGGGAAGTAGAAAAGAAAAATTTTCAGATTGCCAAATTCATTAATTCATCTAGCAGATGCAAACGTAATAATTTCTTGATCTTTTCGAGGAATCTGCCATCAACTTGTGAAAAAACTAAGATGAGCTTCACCTCTTCTCTTCAGATAGAACAGATAATATGTGTGCACATAGACTGTGTGAATGGACATGTCTTAATATATGCAGATAAATGTACAAAAGGAAGAGTACCTCGGGGACCCACTTGTCCTTGACGCCTCAACTGGCCCTGTAAAATAATGAAATTTCTCCAATTAATAAAACTGTCAGTTCAAAAGCAACCAGGTTGGAAATAAATCACAGAAAGATTCCTTCTTCAGCAGAAGGATGAGGGCAGGGCTGTATGTCTTTAAGTGGGTACTAAATTCTGTGTGTGTAAAGACAATTGAAGGAAGCTCCAGGAAGCCTGGCTGCTGGACCCTCGGGCAGCCCACTGGCAAGAGGCAGACAGATAGTCCGAGCATTCCTCATACAATCACAGCCTTTCCGGTGACATTCCACTTTGCAGAATGATGCCACTTTTGTCAGTGAGCCAAGGTCCCAGCTCAAGAGCACCAATCTATTCTGAACAAAGGGAATCATCTGGGGCAGGCCTGTTTTGATAGCCTGCCTGGCTCCTGGGGTGGCTTGGGTCCAAGGGAGGATGTGGACCACAATGCCTTTGAGTTGGATCCTTGGGGGATCATAAAGGTTAAAAAAAAAAAAAAAAGGTAGAGACTGGAGAATAAGTGTCTCCTGAGTTGACTATAAACCCAAGGCAAAATTGCAGGATCAAGGACTCATCAGTGGGTCAGAGGTGACCCCTAGTGGGGTCTGCAGCTTTCTTCTGCTCGGTTAAAATAATCTTTGCCATAATATATCTCAGGCGCTGCTTGATGAAGGTGAAAACGAGTGGAGCAGGGAAGGAACGGAAAGAAATTTCGAAATCAATAAAGTAAGAGACGGAAATAAAGAAACAAAATAAAAGAGAAAGGGAAAGACTACAAAAGAGAAAGAAGGAACCCTGTGAAACAAAAACAAAGTCCATAATGTCTCTTGAAGAAATCTTTTGCCTTGGTGAAGGAGGCATTGATTACGACCACTGAAATAAATAAGGTCATATCACTCTCCAATTTAAGGTCCCCTAAAAGCCTGCTGCTAGATTTCAAAGCAGAACTCATACCCTTGTGCAAAGCCTGCATGGCCTTATGTGGCCGAGCCATTCCTCCCTCCAACCCTCTCTTTAACCTGTGTCCTCCTTGGTCGCTAGCGACATCAACTACTTTTAGGCTCCTCTCTCCACTAAGCAGCTTCCTGCCTTAGGATCTTTGAATTCCCTGCACCTTGAGTTTGAAATTACCCCACACCAGTTCCATCTTTTCATTCTGTCTCCGCTTCCATATCACCCACTCAGCGAGTGCTTGCTGTCCACCCAAGACAAAGAAGGGGTCCTCCCCAATCTGCATTCCTGCACATTGTGTTATGTTACAGTATATTAATTGTAATATATCAATTGTAATATATTTCAATTGTAATGTATTATATCAACTATGATATATTATACCATCTAAAATATAGTATACGAATTATAATACATCATGATTGTATTCTAAGTATAAATATACAATTCAAGTTTGTCTAATAGGCTTACATAGGTGGATTAATTTTTGAGTTTATTGTTTGTCATTTCCACTGGAAAGCAAACTCCATAAAAGCAGGGCCCTGCAGCCTGCATCATATAGCAGGTGTTCACTATTCAATTGTTGAGTGGATGAATGAATAAATTGCTCATGTAGACATTTTTAACAGCTGGGGATAGAAATGACTTAGAGGTATTGTGTCCCAACCTTTTTTCTATATATTTTACAGCTGAAGAACTTATGACCCTTAGAACGTAAGTGGCTTATGCAGGTCATGCAGCTTATTTGCGGCAAAGATAGCCAGAACCACAATCCCTTACAACATCTGTTTGGTTAAGATGAAGTTCTGAGTTTCTAGCTCCAGAAGTGACAGCAGAGGCATATTTCTTTACAAAGAGAAGTGTGTTGCAGTGTAAGCGTAAAGTTCAAGAAAGCTTTTATGCTGCTTTGTATCCTCTCTCTAGAAAGAATATTAAAGAAAAGAAATGATGTTTAGCCAAAAAGGAATTCAGTAAATGGAGAGGGCAGAAAATGATTGATGGCGTGAAGCTCAAATAAGTGGGTTCCAAAGAGACTGGGTCCTTCCAGTCAGGAGGGACTACCCTTTCATCAGCACATCTAAGCAGATGGAAAGACAATATCTTGCTCTGATAGTTCTGCCATTTTAGGGGACTAAACTGTGGATATAATCAATAGATCTTCCATATAGCAAATAGGCATTATACTGACTTATGTTAAGGAAATTGAAGCATTTAGTGCCTGGGCTTCCCATTGGACATTGAGGCTATTCAGGCACAATTAACTTATGTATTCTCAAGTTGTATAGAGAAATGCCACTTGAATGATTATATTTTAAATTCAAAACTTGCATAAGCAAGTGTATTAGTTTTTCTAAGTGCCAGAAAGTGCCACAAGCAAGGTGACTTAGAACAACAGAAGTATATTGTCTCACCGTTCTGGAAACCGGAAGTCTAAGATCAAGACAGCTGTAGAGTTGGTTCCTTGTGAGAGTTGTGGAAAAACAACAAAAAACACCTGTCCCATGTCTTTCCTCTAGCTTCTGGCAGTCTGTTGGAAATTTTTGCATTTCTATGCTTATAGAAGCATAACCCTGCTCTCTGCCTTCAGCTTCCACATGACATTCTGTCTGTGTGCATGCTTGCCTCCAAATTTCCCCTTTTTGTGAGGTCTCCAGACATATTAGATTAAGACCCACCTTGATGCTCTCATTAACTAATCATATCTTGAATAACCCTATTTCCAAAGAAAGTCACATTCTGACATACCTGAGGGCTAGGACTTTGACATATAAATTTAGGGGACACATAATTCTATTCATAAAACAAGGCTGGTTTTAACCACCTTAGGATTTTCTAATGCAGACAGACATCTCGCTACAAAGTTGCATCTACTTGAGAAGGTGGTAGGTTCAATGACTCCCCTTAACAAATCATTCATTTTATTTTATTTTTTATTTTTTACACTCTTTTTAAAGTTTACTTATTTATTTTTTTTAATATGAAATTTATCGTCAAATTGGTTTCCATACAACACCCAGTGCTCATCCCAACAGTTGCCTTCCTCAATACCCACCACTCACCCTCCCCTCCCTCCCACCCCCCCCATCAACCCTCAGTTTGTTCTCAGTTTTTAAGAGTCTTTTAACAAATCATTGATTTTAATTTCAACAACTTTTGTACTACACAATATTGCCTTTATATTATAGACAATAATTCAAATAACTTCACTGAGCCCCTGCCTCTGGCCAGAATCTGTGTGTAGGCACTAGAAATCTGGCCAATAACCAAAAATAATTTCTAATTTAGGAGGATGCAGGGTATTGTCCAGTTGATTGCTTCTGACTAAATGTATAAATACAATAAATGTTTTGGGGACTATGACTATTTCACGACCAATGAGGTGGAAGGGTGTGTGAGAAGATGTTCAGAGAAGAGGTAATGCATGAGCTGAATATTTGAGCAATAAAATAAATAAACTGTGTTGATTCTTTTGGAATTTTTAAATCTTTTGAGAAAAACAACATATACCATACAAATACGTTGAGAGATAATTTTCAGTAATCACCAAAACTATGAAGTCAAATATGGTTTTAGCTTATTGTAGAGTAACTTTCAGAGTGACCTTGCATTTGAAAATCAAGCATTACATTGGTATAGTTCTCTGAGCCTGAAACACCCAGTGTGCACCTCTCTGAAGCTGCTGTTGGCTGGGTTTTGTTATATCACTAAACCTGTTCTGCTCTTGTTCACTAAAAGTCTTTTCAACTCTTAATGCGCATTTATATCTAAAATCTTCTCTTTCCCTTTAGTGGAAACAGCAGAGTGTAACCCTGCAGGGAGACTGTTAAGGTTTAACCTGTATCACAAACACATTTTATCTGGTCTAGCATACACTGTAGAGCCTGAGAAGCTCTGAGCCATTTGTCTCTGTAGGCTCTTCTGAGTATTCAAGTAATAAGTCATCACTGGGTCACAAAGCAACAAAGAATACACCCTATAGGGATTTGTAGATGTATTTCAAGCCCTCAAGGTGCAAGCAAGTATGGCTTGTAGGCGATAACTCCAGAAGGTCTATGGAATGTTTTATAAGTATGTCAAGGTTGAGTATCTATGAGAAATAATTCACATCACGTTTCTTGAATAATATAGAGGTAGATATGGGAATGAGGAAGAGCAATGTCCTGGAGAAGGAAATCCAAATGCTGCCGATCACTACTTTGGCACACAAGGCCAGTCATTTAATAATTCCAGATACTACTGTCTCATCAAGGAATTGAATAGTGTGAACTACCTTTGTTTTCCAAAAGTTTCCTCCACCACAATCATATATATTATTCCCATCTCCTGCCCAATAGGTATGAAAATTGGGGGGGAAAGATATTGAGTTCTATGTATTAATTTATTTATTGGGTTATAAGTTATACATTTAAGTTTTATTTTAAATAAAAAAAAACATATGGCTATCCATCAGAACTATTTGCTAATAGCAAAATTGCTAGTATAAGGACTATCACTCACATGGAGTGCTACAATTTCAGGCAAAAGTAAAGGCATCTTATTAGCTTATATCATTATCCGGGTTTTTGAAATACTGCTTCGTTTTACAGGCCCCATGGATTTTAAGAACCAGGTAGGGATCATTAGGAGTAAATGGTCTCTATGTTCCTTTCCTTTGCATCCAAAGATTCTGTTCTTAGGAAAGAAACTGAGAGGAAAAATAAATTTCAATGCCTTGAGAAATGGATCACGTATAGCACCCTCCCTAGGCACCTTGGCCAATGATATTATTTCTGGGTTTCTTAATACTGGAACCAGCTTTATATTAGGACCTTGGGAGCCTACCTTCATGGTACAATTGGAGAAATTATAGTCAAATTTCTCCACATTAAAAACCATCTTTATCCTTCACGATGGTACAAGGAAATTGAGATCCTTGTTTGTCCCCAGAGACCAATGCTTTAGAGCAAAGTCATTAGCATGTTCCTTCTGGATCATTTTTAAATATCAAAATATCTTAATTTTCATGACATGTTAACTATTAATCAACCTAAAGAGTAGTTATTAAGCTTCCATGAGGAGCCAGACTCTACACTGGCACCAGAAACGGGGATCTTGGTCTCTGCTTTCAGGGAGTTCACAATCTAAAGATATTTATAGTTGAGCCAAGTGATGAGGCATTAAGGAACAAAACTAAGGAAAATGGGGAAAAGAAATGATTTGAGTCCCTGAAGAAGAGAATCTATGACGGGAAGTCAACTGGGAGTGGGGTAAAGCATGGCATGACTAAGGAAATAGAAGAATGGAACGTGAAGACAACAGAGGCCAAGGGTCGGAAACATAACCGGGTAGACTCAGTAGGTCCAAGAGTGATCATGCTCAGTGCCTCTGTATTACTTTGGAAGTCTCCTGTGCTGGGTTATGACTGTCCTCTGAGAAACAGCACAGTGAAAGTCTCACAGATCCGCTGGCTGTCTGGAGAACACACTGCCAAGAGAGTGGTTCAATTAAGGAAATAACTTCAGGTGTTTAATGAAATAAGCATTCCTTCTCTGTAATTCATTCAATGCACATTCATGGAGTTGTGTGCCCTGGAAGTCTTATCCACCTTACAGATTCAACCACAGCATCTAGATGTTTATGTTATAAATCTAGAGAAGGCAAGCGACAAATTGCCTCATTTTCTCCTCCACTGGATATGTTCAGAATTAAGTAGGACTCTAGAAAACGAAGAGGCAGCGTGGTTTAGTGAGGGGGAAAAGAGTTTTGGATGAAAATGAAACTATCTCTGCCCTCATCTTTCCTCTGCCAGCAGGTGGTTGCCTAAGTTTTGAAAAAGCAAATAACATCTACTGTCCTTAGTTTCTCTTCTGAAAACTGAAAGGGCTGAAGCTGAGCTCAGAAATATTCGCATTTATGAAGGACCTCTCTGCACACGGAAGCATGATAGGAATGACATCAAAACAGATAAAAGTTTTTTTTTTTTTAAAAAAAATCTATGCTTCCCCACATTCTAGGAATTTATGCCACACTGTCAGTGTCTATCAAAGTATATATATCGCAAGGTGAGACAGTTGCAGAGTCTACACTGATTAAATTCAGCTGACTATGAATCATTACAATGCACATAATATAGTTTCAAAAATGTGTGAGTTAGGAAAGTAGAAATGTTCCCTGGAATGATGTGTTAGGACAAGGTGGCAATTGAGAAAGTCATTCTCTTTAACCCAGTCCCTTGGAGAATAATGGTATAGAGAGATGAACACTCAAGAACTGCTTTCATGAAGGTAGGACTTGGCGGTAACAGAGGAGCTTTTATTAGAAGAGTGTGTGGTCCTTGGAAGTGAGCATAGACCAGTCAAATGACATCAAGAAAGTCTTCCCAATAGGAATTGATGTGCCTAGCATGAAGTAAAATAGAAACCATAATGGTTACTTCCAATGTTAGCATTGCATTGGGAACTGGAATTGAGGAAATAGTTCTTTTTGCCGATGACCCCCACATGGTCCTTAATGTCTGATTTCATACTGACTTGGATAAATTACGAGAGAATCCAATTACCAAGGGCATTTTTCAACATAACACTTGATCCATAAGAAATTAATGACAAATCAAATACTTAAAGTAAAATAATACAGAATAGTACAAAGAAGAAAGCAAAACATTTCCAACAACTCTGTTTCTGAAAGCACAAAAATTTCTCTATCTGAAATCAGCAGATGGAAAATAGAAAATCTAAAAATGTAACTCTATGGTACATAGCCTATAGCAACCGTGAAGTCGAACTCCTCTGCTTGCCTGTTACATAGATGTCGTGCTATATATATTTGTGTATGTGAATAAATAGGTATTCATAAGCATCTAAATATATGTGTATCTACATACCCACACCTATTGTCAGTATGCATAATCTATGTCATGGCTCCACAGATTTAATGGGAAACAAATGTTCTAGGAAAAAAAGTGTTCCAAGAAAAATTAGAGAGATTCGTACTAATTACAGTTACAATCTTATGGATTAAGAAAAGTCCTAAAGAAAAAGAAAACACAGTTAGTACTTTAACAACACAGTGCAGGTTACTTATATGAAGATTTTTTTCTTGATAAGTACAATATAGTACTATAAATGTATTTTCCTTGTGGTTTTCTTTTTTTTTTTTAATTTTTTTTTTTTTTTAACGTTTATTTCCTTTTAAGACAGAGAAAGACAGAGCATGAATGGGGGAGGGTCAGAGAGAGGGAGACACAGAATCTGAAACAGGCTCCAGGCTCTGAGCTGTCAGCACAGAGCCCGATGCGGGGCTCGAACTCATGGACCGTGAGATCATGACCTGAGCCGAAGTCGGCTGCTTAACCGACTGAGCCACCCAGGTGCCCCCCTTGTGGTTTTCTTAATGATATTTTCTTTTCTTTTCTCTAGCTTACTTTATGAGAAGAATATGGTATATAATACATACAACATATAAAATATGTGTTAATTAACTGTTTATGTTTTGGGTAAGTTTTCTGATCAACAGTAGGATACTAGTAGTTAAGTTTTTGGAGAGTCAAGAGTTAATAGATTTTTGAGTACACAGGGGTCAGGGTCCCTAACCCCCGCATTTCCCAACGGTCAAATGTGTATGGTTTCCTTGATATGTCTTTTTTAATCTAATTTAATAATTCAACTTGTTTCAATAAATGTCTCATGTATACAAGCAAAATGTTTTGAAAGAAAAGATTTGAAGAAAGGCTAGAGGAAAGTGCAACTGAACTACAAAATAAAAGAAAGATTTTGAACAGAGGAGTGTTATATAGTAAGATCCCTTCTTTATAAAAGATGTAGTCTTCTCTTTCAGGCCCTGGGGCAAGGGCACTTAGTATTTTATCTGCTCAGAACTTTTCCTCCTTTGGGGTTAGCAATCTCTTCACTTTAAGGAGTTTCAAGTATGTGACAGTAGGGAGGTGCTCATCCATACTTAAGACGCCATGCACTGAAGTGGACTTTTGGGTGAAAGTGAACAAATCAAAGTCTGGTTCAAGGATTTTCTTAGTTGAAGTTAAAGGAAGAGCCAATATCTTCTCTGCTGGTAGCCATCAGAGATTAAACATCACAGCTTTGGGTAGGGGTGTCATCCATGTGTTTATAAAGCCAGTGTTTTGGACTGTCAGTCCAAGTGTTTTTCACCATGCTGGAATGCACACAACAAGATGTCTAATTTATTTATTTTTTGATCACTGTCTTCAAAGATCCTCTGCCTAATTCATATTCATTGCCACCCCCCGCCCCGACGATATTGTAGGCAGACCATAACTCCATGACTTACTGAAAGTTTAATGAATCTGCCTGAGTCCTATTTGGAAGTTATTCCATGTTAATATATATATATATATATATATATATATATATTTAATTTGTGTCATTGTTATCTTCTCCAGGCTGGCAACACCTTCTTTCCCAGAAATATTCTCTTGGGGCATGAGTGTGGGTTGTGTTCAGGCCTTGGCATAGTACAGGTCAAGCAGCTGTCTAAGGTGAGGTATCAGAAACCTTGTCCAGCCTATTTCTTCAAAGACAGGAAGATAATGTTATCTCTCCCCTGTGATACTGTGGGAGTGAAGAATACACTCTCCTCATTTCTTTTCCTTTCCAGCACAAGCTACACCAGCCAGCCTCTGGCCTTCTTCTCTGGTTCACATACCGAAGCCACTGCTTTGGTTCGTATACCAAACTCCTGAAGACACATGTCATGTTCTCCTAAAAACTCTGCTTCTGAGCTCATGGTGACAGCACTAGGTAGGTCTCCAGGCTTCTGAATTCAGCAAGCACACAGCTTCAGAGAGATGCCATACACAATTATGACAATTCTCTTGCTGATTGATAATATCAAGTTTCAGGATGTGTGTGGTGACTCTCAGTTTTGGGGTTTCAGCACAGAATCTGCGAAAAAGAAAGTAACCTATTTACAGAGGGAAAAAATTGAGCCAAACCACAGGGAAAAACAAGAGGGAGAAAAAGAGCGAAATCTGGGTTGAGCTTCTGTCTCTTATTCTGCTTGCTTAGGACTAGCTTTACCTCAAACTTCCCATGTGAAGTTGTATGAGCGGTAAGTTTTTCTTTCTGTTGACGTAAATTTGTGTCTTTTAAAATGATTTTGTGTTTCTTTCCAGGAAATTGTTTAAGTGTGATTCTGTCCAGTATGGAATTAACATCAGAATTAAGAGAACATAAGAGAGAGAGAGAGATAGGGGGAAAGAGAGAGACAGAGAGAGAGAGACAGAGAGAGAGAGAGAGAGAGAGAGAGAGAGAGAGAGAGAGAGAGAAACCCAAATATCCCAGGAAATATAAATAGATTTTGACTGTAATGATTTCAAGTTGGGACTAGGGCTTAGTAGCTCTTCTTTTAAAAAGCTTCTTGGTTTTACTGAAGTAGAGAAATACTCAAGTATATCCTAACTTAGTAAATTTATATTTGACGATGAGTGTGTTCACAATATCTTATAGGTAAAAAATCATAACTATCTTGGGGCACCTGGACATCTCAGTCAGTGAAACATGCAACTCTTGATCTTGGGTTGTGACTTCAAGCCCCAGGTTGGATGTAGAGATTATGAAAAAAATAAAAATAAAAAAATAATTAAAATTTTAAAATATGTAAATATCTTTTATATCAATGGCTGACACTAATAAATTATAAGATTTCCATTTGTTTACGCACACAACACACACACACACAGAAATCAAATACATCCACTTAGAGGTCAGAACGGATATACTGGGTCATCAAAGCCATCATTGGATAAAATATACTTCAACATTCTTAAAGCATTCAGGGCAGTTAATTATCTCATCTGGCTTTGGGGGTCTCCAGAGATCAGACTCCTACTGCCTTTTGTTCCATTAAATATATCAAAGAGTTTGCATTCACATTGGCAATAGAAGAGTTAGAGCAGGAAAGAAGGAAGAAAAACATTTTTTCACCTTATAATACGAAACATCACTGTGTTCTCATAAATACAGAGAGTATTTTGAAAGCCTGACCCCATTACATTATGTTTAGTTTCACACATTTCCCAGATTCCAAGCTGCAGTGGAGGAGACTTAACAGTGCCAATTGTGTCCTTGTGACTGCTCAAGTCCCCTCAGATTCTGCAGCGCTCACATGCTGAAGGTGCCCAGGGCTTCTGCCCCTGAAAGACGTATTCAGACTTAAATCAAGTTAACTAATGGACCGAAAATAAATGCTTTGAAAGCAAAACAAAATATCGTTCTAAGTGGAAGGACTACAGGTCTGATGCCTGAAGCTGTCTAAGGCCATGCGGAAGTCGAGCAACAGCTTCTAACCTCCTCTGATGTCTTGGGGGCCATTGGACTATCTCCCCATTGCATTATCTGTGCTCCTATTGTGTCATGTTTGACTCCACGAGGGACCCTGCTCAGATAGGAATGGCAAATTCTCCTTTCTTCCTTCCTATTCTTTCATCCTGTCCACAGACAGCAGTTGATTAGTTTGAAAATCCCAATCTAAAGCAAGGTAGATACTTCTTACCCTGAAGAAGACTCTATTTTCTGCATCCAAAATCTATGCCACAAATATTTTTCCTCTCAAGGACAATTTTATTTCCCTTTGCTTCTGATTTCCATTACACTGATGCAAAAAATCAAGCCTCTTTGAGGCTTAATCTTAAAAATAATTGATGATCTCCTTACTATGAATAATGTGACCAGATCTGCAATTTGGAGAAATCTGCTTATCAGGTCACAAAGAAACCAAAACTGTAAAACAATCCCAGGATTAAAAAGCAAAAAAAAAAAACAAAACACCTTTTTTCCTTACATTAAAAAGTTAAATCTAACCACATAAAAGTGTTCTCAGGGGTGATGGAGAATTTAGGATACAGAGGGCATGTCTGGTTCCATGAGAGATGGGAAGTTAAAGTAAATAATACATGTAGAAATTTAATGCTTAAAAGCTTTCTCGTGGAAATATAAGGTGGCCTGTGCTCTGGGTCACAACGCTTTCTTTAATGGATCTTTTAGTTAGTAAGACAAGGAATGCATTGTTACTGGGCAATGTACCTATTGGCAAAAAAAAAAAAAAAAAAGTCTAGAGGAGGAAAATAAATTGCTTCTTATTTAATCCTCAAATCAAAGAATGTTAACGATGGAAAAGGACTTTGAAATCACCAAGTCTAACCCCTTTCCTCTACAAGTATTAAAAGTCAGTCCCAGAGAGGAGCACCATCTTTCTAGAAGGCCATAGAACTAGTGGGGTCCATTTAACTAGTGATACTTTTCCTTAAGACTTCTTTCAAGTACACCATCTTGACCAGGAATTACAGTATCCTAAGAAGAACAAATAAAGGATTTATTAAATTTAAGCTGACTGGAATTAATATACTTCTTCAATTGTTTGCTCACTTTTCTCTAAATTTCTAAGCAAACTTAGATGTTATGATTATAATTTATCATTTTACCTATCTACGCAAGTCATATTTTTTAAATTTTTTTTACTGTTATTTACACTTAACACCAAAATCTTGGTTTTGAAATATCACTATTACCTACAAGGTCTAGAACTCCATAGAAAAATGGATTCCATGGCTGAAACAGGAAAAATACAAATTAATCTGAAACATCTTGTCAGAATTTAAGGAAGTACTAGATAAAGATGACTAGTACCAAAAGGCCAAAGAAGGATCCTCCTGGTCAACTCTGAGACAATTTAAGCATGAAAATAAAGATAGGAAAAGATTCTAATCTATTAGAATAGGAATAGATTCTATTCTAATAGAATCTATTAGAACAGGAATAGATTCTAATCTATTCTTTTCTATTGAATAAATAGAAATCCATGAACACACAACTGATATGGATGGATGGATAGATGCGTGAATGAACAGGTAGGTACATAGATACATAGATGACAGAAATTTTGATGAGGAATGGGATATTCACATAGTCTCAAATTACCTGTCAGCAATTGCTTATTAGTTACAAAGAGAAAACAAGCAGTTTTTCAATGGAGATTACTGCCAGATACTTTTTTAATCAAGTGATGCAGGTAACTGTATAAAAAAAACGAGACAAATCAATATTGTCTGCCATGGTTAGATGCCAGGAGAAAAACAGAGAATCGTGGCAGAGATAATCCTAATAAAGATCACAATTTAAACCAGTTCCTGCTGAAATAACAAACTCAGATTGAGAGACGTTCACCAAAAACACTGGCCTGTCATCTCCAAAACTATCGAGGTCAGGAAGGACAAAGTAGCCTGAGATACAGTTTCTGATTAAGGCAGACTAAAAGGACTAGGAGATATTTTAGACATAGATATAGATATAGAGATAAATGATATAGAGATAGAGATATAAAATTTACATTATGTATTTTATATTAGAGACAGGTTTATTGATTTTAAGGAATTTGCAGGTGATTTGGGGGTTCTGCACTCTGAAATATGTAGAGAAGCCTGGAAGGCTGGCAATTCAAGCAAGGTTTCTCTTTTATGGTCCTGTGGTTCTGAGGCCAAATTCCCACTTTTTCTGGAAAACTTCTATTTTGTTGTTAAGGCCTTTCAGCTGATTGAATGAAGTCCATCCACATTACCCACGCAAATTTCCATTACTTAAAGCCAGCTTATAGTAAATATTAATCTCATGCATAAAATACCTTCATAGCCACATTTAGACTAGTGGTTGACCCAACAACTGGGCACCACAGATTAGCCAAGATGACACATGAAATTAACCACCCTACATACTGAAGCTGATCTCCTGATTTTGATTGATTTTTTGGTTTTGTAGGATAATGTCTTTGTTTGCTTGGAAATACACACCAAAATATTTGAGAGTGGCGGGCATCATGTCAGCATCTACCTCACACCTGGTTCAGGAAGAAAAAGGACTTTGCTGTGTTTACACATATCTGTAAGTTTGGTATTATTTCAAAATAAAAAAAATAAGATAAATAAAACAATCAATGTGCAGGTATGTGTGTGTTCAATTACAAGTATACTTTATACACTGAGAAATATATAGTTTTTCAAGGCGATTCTGAGGGGATCAGTGTATGGGCAGGTCTACTCTGTGGAACAGAAATGTAAGATCTATAAAGAGTTGGGGTTGGGGAGCTGGGGAGCTCAGTCGGTTAAGCATCCAGCTCTCGATTTTGGCTCAGATCATGACGGGTTCGAGCCCCATGTTGTGCTCCGAGCTGGTGGCATGGAGCCTGCTTAGAATTCTGTCTCTCCCTCTCTCTGCCCCTCCCCTGCTCATGCTCACTCGCTCTCGCTCTCTCCTTCTCTCTCAAAATAAATAAATATACATTAAAAAGAATAACAACAACAACAACAACAGAATTAGGGTCCATATAGTCAGGATATTGAGCTCTGCTATTTAATATAAAGATAACCAAAGGATTATTTGAGAAGAATAAAACTTATACTAGGCCATGAGCATTCTCTACAGCTGGGACTTTAAAAGTGGCAAGTTCTAGAGTCTATCAGGGAGCAATGCTAACTTTGACTGTGGTGCTTGCTCCTCCTCTGGTAGTGAGTGAGGTCACAGGCTGTCCCATAGGTTACCTGTTCATTCTCAGTTAGTATAAATGTTTCCCAGTTGCTTTCGTTGCTAACAACCTCAGTTCTGTGATCAGTATGCCAGGCTTAGGGCCATAAAACAATTCTTTTTATTTTTTTAAATTTTTTTAGTGGGGTATTTATTTTGAGAGAGAGAGAGAGAGAGAGCACGTGTGCACGCGCGCACACACACACACACACACACCCATCACTCCTGATCTCTGGCTGTGTTCTGACCCCTCCGTGGTAGGAGCGGAGAGGTGTATGCAAGAGAAGACGAAAACAGGAAAATGGTCTAGGTAGAGTTTAAGGCTGACTCTTTTTTTTGTAAGGTGCTTTCTGGTTTCCATAGAACCCCTCCCATTTCTGCGGAGCTCGTCCCATTTATGGGGAGCCAAGCTCTGGCTGGCTGCATAGGGCTTACCCTGGTGATCTTGGTTCTCAGACCACTGCCACACAGCCCTGTTTTCAGGGGGTCCCGCTGCCCCTTCAGGAAGCTCTCGTGTGCAAAGACTCCTACAAAGACTCACTCGTTCCTGCACTGCCCTTTCTGTGTCTTTCTCTCTGTTTCATTTTGTCTCTTTCTCAGTTTTCTGTCTTGCTCTGTGCCCCTCTCTTTCTCTCTGTCTCTCTCAATCTCTCCTTCCTCTCTATTCCACAGGAAACTTTCACCTTGACCCATACTGGAAGCGCATGTTATCTACTGTGCAGAATGGATCTGCGGTCAGCCTGTCACATGATTGCTCAGCTGTGACTCAGACATCAATTCAGTGGGTCCCCAAATTCCAGAGCACACAAACTAACCTCTGCAATTGTTCCCTTAGAGCGGAGGCGAGGAAGGTGAGCATGTCCCTCCTCTTTCAATGGAAAAGGGGTAAAGAAAGTGCACGGACACTCCAACGATGTTTTCTAAGGATATTCTCTCACCAGCTTCAACGACCCTGACCATTATACTTGGAGACTTTGAAGTTGTTGTGTAGGTGAGACGTCAAGTATTTAAAAAGGAGTTTTAAGCTACCCTGTTAGTGGTGGTAATAACTGCTGTTTGCACGATATTCTTGTTCTCCAACTCTCTCGAGTGGTTCCCTCCCTCCATATCTTTCCACACACATGGTAGGATTGTCCTTTGAATTCCTCTGTCGGCTGGCAGGACCATGCACCTTGCTGTGGCCAATAAATGGGAAGTAGAATTGACCACTGTTACATGTAGGCACCCAAAACACAGATGTAAAACCTACCAGGGCCTGCTTTCTCTCTGACATGAGAGCTGACAGTGTTCTGGATAAAGGCCTTGCCCCCAGCCTGGGTCTCAGAGTAGAGAGGCTGAAGGAGAAGACCCAGCCAACATTAGATACCCTCTGGCTGGAGCAAGAAACATTCCTCTGTGGTTGAGCCCCTGCGGGGTGTGGGGGGCGGCGGTCAGTCTTCACCACAGCATAACCTAATAAACCCTGATGGATTTAGAATTTTTGCAAAGGGACTTTCTTTGGAATATGGGGGCCCTTGTACTGTTTTCCTTTTTTTTTTCTTTTCTTCTCTTACAATTGAAGCCTTTGCTGAAATGGAGGTAAAGAGTCCTTTGAACTTTTTGCAAGTACTTATCATCGTGGTTGACAACATAGCACTGACCTGGAGGTATAGCGCCTGACTCCCAATCCTGAGCACACAGTTTGCTGTCTCTGAGTCCTTAGGCAAGATGCTTGACCACTCTGTACCTCAGTTTCCCCATCTGCAAAACATGGGTAAATATAGTTCCTATCTCATAGGTTGCTAGGAGGACAATTAGAGTTAACATATATATTTTAATGTTTATTTATTGTTGAGAGAGAGAAGAGGGAGAGAGCACAAGCAAGCCAGGGACAGAGAGAGGAAGAGAGAGAGAATCTGAAATAGGCTCCACACTGCAAAGCCCGACGCGGGGCTCGAAATCAGGAACCATGAGATGATGACCTGAGCCGAACCAAGAGTTGATGCTTAGCCGACTGAGCCATGCAGGTGCCCCTCTAGCTAGTATTTTTAGTGGGCTTGAATTCGTGCCTGCCACATAGCAAATTCTACACGCATGCTTATGAGTAAATGGAATACTCCATTAAACTCCACATCTTTTCATCGCTAGCCAGGTACAGCTGAAATGTGTCCAGCCTGATGCCCTTCTCTGCCCTGCTCAGTGCTTTGCTGATGTGCTTAAGTTTGTCCCCGTCTGTCTGTCTGTCTGTGCTGAAAGGTCACATCCTTGAGTCAAGACATTTACCACTACTTGAAGAAAGTTGTTAATTTCTTTATGCAATAATCACTCTCATGCCCAAAGTCAAGTCAATTTCTATAACTCTTCTCATTCTGATTTCTATTTTAAAAGATCTGCATGTTGCAGGAGTATTGCAAGCTTTCATGCAGTATGCTCTGAAAAATACCAGAGGCAGCTACTTTATTCCCAAATATTGTGGGAATCGAACACACTTTTAAATTTGTGGTACCATATTTATGATCCACTCTAGCTTTAACCATAGGACAGGATAAATTGCTCTAGAATTTGGGAGGTGGAGGTGACGTTAGAGCAACTTTCTGAACTGTTATGACAGTCTGAATAAAATGTTCTTTTACTTTAATGAAATTATTGATGTTATTGAAATATCAAGTGTGCATTGTTATCAAACATATACTCTTGTTTCATCTACATAATGTCATTCCCATCTAACCATTTTATAGCTAATAACCTGTAGATGAGGTGGGTGTGGTTCTGGGATTTATTAAATGTCGTGGGAACTGGTGGGAAACGAACTAGTAGAAAAAAGGAAGGTCTCTTCTTGAGCAGGTGCTTCTGTTTTGGATGCAGTTTGTTATTTGCTGTTTCTTAATACATTTCACAATTCCATCTGTACTACAATGACTCTCAGAATCTCATAATAAGAATATATCATAATTGACAAAAATTATAGGTAGTTTTATAGTAATTTAAGAGACATATCTTTTTTTTCTGTGAGTTGTTAAATACCCTTCTCTTTCTCCACTTTTTTATGTAGAGACTTATAGAATTGTTTCTATGAAATCTAAGATAACCTTGGAATGAATCTACTCTTTTAGAGTATATATTCTCCTTGAACATTTATTAGGACTCTAACATTTTATTCTGCTGTAAATTTTAGTTGCTATCCTATTCTTTACAACCAACTTTTCAAGGTTTAATGTCAATTCCTAATTTGACTTTAAACTTGCCAAGTTTTTTGAGTGCACGTGCTATATAATATGAGCCTCAGCTTCCCTCATTAATCTTTCCTGCTTTTGTTGAATTCCTTTGGGAATCAACAAAAACAACCAGTGCTGTGTTGACATTAGTTGTAATTGTTATTTGTGGGAAGGAGGTGTGCTCAGATTCTTACTGAAAGCTGGCTCAAAGCAGCCCTTAGGTAAGGAACAGCACAGAAAAATCCACGTGTAGGAGGTAAATCTCAGAAAGTTGTTAAAGTCATTGGTTTGTTTTCTGAATAAAACGGTTCATTTTTTTCTAGTATTATTGCACACAGTGCAATCAAAGAAAAGTTAAGCGATAGAGTTGTGTTTTATTAAAATGTTTAGGCATAATTTGGATTTTCAAAACTACAACTCAGGCTTCTGGAAGAAGTAAGATCCCATGCTCTTAATTTCATATCCTACCCGTCTCAATATGATACCTAAAATTTATTGTGACTTTACTCCTATGCAGATAATCTGCTAAGTGACTGGTTGCTGACCCTAAGGCAACTATAATTATCATTCTTGTACGGATGAGGACAGTGATCTTTGAGAGGATAAACAGCTTCCCTAAAGTTTCAAAGTCAACAGTGAATCTGATTTTCAAAAGCAAATACACCTGCTGCCAAAGTCTAGGCTTTGACTGTCCACAATTTTACCTGTTAAGGTTAAGTCTTATTTTAATAAATTATTTGCATAACATTTGAGAACTGAGAACTGTCCAAATAAAACAACGTGGATACCTCCACACGCTTTAAACTGTATGTTATGTTATATTTTTTCGAAATTCATGAAATTAAAGAAATCCTGTCTCTCACTAGTTTATTTTATACAATCTTCCCTCCTAGCATCATCTGGCTCTTCTTAAGTCTTAGAAGACTATATCAGGTAAACCCCATTACCTAATTTCCTTTGTCACACACAGGTTTTGGTGAAAACATTTGTCAGATCCAGCCCAGTTGCCCATCTCTGCTGAAGAAAGCTGAGGTCCGGGTACTTTTGGTCCAGGGCACAGAGAGGGAAGGAGCAGCCCTCTCAGGCCAGTGTAAGGGTGGCTTACTATTAACTGGTAGCCAGATCTCAGAGAAGACATCCTATCCTGCTTGTGAGAACCATTACCCCGCCCCACCATCTGAGTGAAGATTCTTCAGGCTCGCCTATGAGGTGATTATTATATCTCTCCCCTATTTTTTCACATGAAGATATTCAGGCTTAGAAAAGTTAGACAGCTAATGTAGGAGGGTCACTTAGGTGGTACCTGGCAAAGCCGAGATTCTCTATCAGTTGTTTCTGAATTTGAATAAATTACAAGGTGCTCCATATGCCACAGAGGACATGCTAAAACAGGAAGCATCTCAAGATCCAGAGAACAGATGAGGAGGCCTGGGGCAGGAATCCTGTTCTCCCAGGACAGACAACCAATCCTAAGAAGAGGGGATGGAATATCAAAAATCAACTTCCACCTACATCTGAGAAATCTCACGCTTAGATTCATCATATGCATTGCTCATATCTTGCTTATATTGACCTTAATGCAGTGAATCGTTACAGCCTTATTATGGTTAAATTGCTAGAGAGGGACTGTCAGGATAATGACGACATTATTAATTATTCATGTGGAAAATGAAAAGGCTAAGTCGAATCCAATTTATATATGGAAACAAATGATTTCCCCAAAAAAGTGCGGAACAGTCCTTTTAAAATTTAAAATCCAAGCGGTGTTTGCCTTTGCCATTACATATATGAGTTTCTATTTGTTTATTTATAAAATAGCTATTCATGCGAAATCTACATCCTGTGGAGTGACTACAGGTGCTTAATTGCTTGCCCGTAAGCAAACCATTACTGCAACCATAACTCTATTCTAGTATGCAGAGAAAATGTGACGAGTAGAAATAGCTTTTAAATAAAGTTTTGTACCCTATTTCGCAAACAGTTCCCCCCACATTTTAAATTAATTTATGTCTTTTAATTATTTTTTTTTTCTCCAAGCATCAGGAGATTTTGGCAAGTGCAGTTCTTGCACTTTATTTCTCATGCTTGGTTAAAAGTCAGAAGAAAGGAAGTCTGCTTCGTGCCTCCCACTTTCCACACGCAGGAATACGGAATGAGCTTATGAATACACAAACAAACTGTGAGCATGAATCAAGCATATGTGAATTGATTATTAGGTGATGCTTGGGGTGTTAATATAGTCCTTTTTGAAATATATATATTCCTGTGCT
Source organism: Puma concolor (assembly GCF_028749965.1). Classification (NCBI taxonomy): domain Eukaryota; kingdom Metazoa; phylum Chordata; class Mammalia; order Carnivora; family Felidae; genus Puma; species Puma concolor. Next base: position 20,355,382 of record NC_141672.1, read on the forward strand.
CGCTTCGGCAGCACGTATGCTAAAATTGGAGCGGTACAGAGAAGATTAGCACGGCCCCTGCGCTAGGATCACATGCAAATTTGTGAAATATTCATATCCTTTTGGTGCTTAACTCATTCTATTCTTTTTCTGTTCAAAATAGTAAACTGCCATCATTTCCTTAGGTTCACCTGTGAACTGTTCAGGCTTCAGGTTTCTATCTTGGCACAGAGAACAGAGATCAACCAGTTTTTGATAATCATCTGAAATAAATTTTACTTGTTTCTTACCTTTTGAGTCTTCAAGTTGATGGCAATAAAACTAAAGAGAGGGGAAAAGGAAGAGGCACCAGGAGGAAGTAAACATCTCCAATTGTCTGTGTTTTTATTTCCTAGGGGATCCACAACCACCGCCAGCCACCACCAAAGGACTCCTAGAATGTTTCTTTGTCTATTCATCTATTTTTTCGTTTGTTTGTTGATTTCCCCCCTTGAGGCAAAGGTGATTGTTCACATTCTCAGGCTAAAAGTCATGTCCTACTGCATCAAATTTAGGTGTAGGTTTTTCACGTTCCTTTCTTTCTACCAAGTTTTTTTGTTTGTTTCTTTGTTCCTTTGTTTGTTGGTTTCTTTGTTTTTTAAGGGAGAGAGCTCATGAGCAGGGGAGAGAGAATCTCAAGCATGTTCCACTTTCAGTGTGGAGCCCAATGCAGGGCTTGATCCCAGGACCCTGAGATCCTGACCTGAGCCAAAATCAAGAGTCAGACAGTGAACCAACGGAGTCATTCAGGTGCCCCTTCTACCAAGGATCTTTTAAGGAGACATAGTCTGAAAAAACTTAGACAAAGACAGGTTTGACAGTTCAAAACCTTTCTTAAATGATCCAATTAAAAAAAATCATAAACAGCAAGAACTGAATGTCTAAGTTACCTAAAGAGACACGTGTTTAATGTGGGAATTGTTACTTTACTGTCTTCCCCTCTCCATTGTTGTGCTCATCTACCCCATCTGGCAAATTCCCCGGCAGCCACTGCCATCACTCAAGAGACCACCAACTTCCATATTGCCCTGTGATTTCCCTGAGCCCCTTCGCCTATTGCTCTCAACCCCACACACTCTTTCTTGGTTCCACTGAACTGTATCATTTCTCTACCTCCATTAAAAAAACTTGGTAGTGTATAATTTAAACTATTTTTTAAAGGATGAAAATAGATAACAGATATAGGTAATAAGTAATAAAAAACAAATACCACATAGAATTTTAGAAAAGGTCTGGCCTTCCTAGTAACACTAGAAATAAAAGAAAGACCCTTAATAAAAATAAATAATATTGTACAGTTATTTTTAATATCAAGTTTTTAGTTTAATTAAAAACACTCCTGGGGCACCTGGGTGGCTCAGTAAGTTAAGCATCCAACTTCGGCTCAGGTCATGATTTCATGGTTCGTGGGTTCCAGCCCCACCTTGGGCTCTGTGCTGATAGCTCAGATCCTAGAGCCTGCTTCAGATTCTGTGTCTCCCTCTCTCTCCGACCACCCCTCCCAACTCGCGATCTGACTCTCTCTGTCTCAAAAATAAATAAACATTTAAAAAAATCCTGATAATGATGATGCCATGATTATTTTGATGGCAATGGGAATTGGTATAATCTTTTGATAGCTCAATGTTCAGATCTTCTGATATAGGAACCCCAGTCCCAAAAATTCATAGGAAAAACTGCTAGCATTCATTTCATCACTATTTTTAATTTTTAAAAAAAAGGAAAAGAACAAAAGAAAAGGAAAAAAAATCTACAATGACAATGTTTACATAAGTTTTGAGGCATCATCTTGATTAGGTATTCTACACTTTATGGCACAGATATGAGGAAAATCAGAACCACCCTCTACTCACTGAAGAATAAATAAAATGAAAGACTGTTTTTATGGGTTGCTCATTCGTAGCCAATGTCAGTAGAAAATGCAATTTTTTTCAAGTTTATTTTTATTTATTTTGAGAGCAAGCAGGGAAGGGGCAGAAACAGCCAGACAGAATCCCAGGTAGGCTCCACACCATCAGCACAGAGCCTGATGTAGGGCTTGATCCCAGAAGCTGTGAGATCATGACCTGAGCCAAAATGAGAGTCAGACGTTTAACCAACTGAGCCACTCAAGTCCCCCGAAAACTCAAATATTCCTGAAAAGTTGATGTTAATACATTTTGTATCTTATCCTCAGCAATTCTCTTAAAAACAGAATCCTTCTTCTTTGACAAAGAAACTTAGGAACAGTTTTGTTTTTTTTGTTCTTTACGTGTAGCAAGTCGAATCAGAAATCATTAAAATCAGAAAAGGTTATAGAGATTGTTGAGTGGGCGATATTGTTCAGTTGGAAATCTATATTATTGGAAGAGGAGAGGATATTGGCTAATAGAAAGAAGGCAAGAGCCTGGAACACATACCAGTGTGAGCAGAGTTCACTCGGAGCTGAAGAGACAGACAAAACACAAGGGAGCCATAGAGTGTTTACATTCTTAAACAACATGTGTAAAGACCGATAAAAGCAGAGGTGAATTTTGATATAATGGAACGGGGCTTCACTGGAGATTAAACTGTTCAGGCAATGAGGTTGCTCCCAAGGTGCTAATGACTTTAAAATGAGAAATACTACAGTCAAATGAAGTAAACAGCAGTTGGAAGCAGAGCCACACGAACTCCATGGAGATTCTTTCTGAAAGAAATTCTGGGGAAAGTTTAACGGGGTTTGCCTTGTAAGGGTGTGAGATCATGGATAAAGTCTTATCTGTCATTATAAGATTGTTTCTCAGTTCAGCCATTTCCCACCTGACCTTAAGTCTATGCACTTACTAAATCTTGTGGGTGAGATGTTCCCATATTGTCTCACTTTATCTATTTATGGATACTACCACCTGGAAGCAATGGTGGAAAATTGATAGGCCTGACATATTTAGCAAAACAAGACACACAAACAGAAAATAGGACAAATATGTTCCACACAATATTTAGATAAACAGTGACTAATGTGTGTGTGTATATATATATATATATATATATATATATATATCTCCTAAGTAGAGTTTGGAGCATTTTTTTATGAAAACAATTCACTGTTTATCTGAAATTCAAATTTACCTGGGTGTACCCTATTTTGTGTGACAACCCTGAAAAGGAGACATTGTATAAATAGTATGGGGGACCAGGTAATCTAGGCATCCAGCTTGCCCTTGCAATAGTGGGGGGTTCAGAGATTCTGGTGTTTATCCATCTGGAGCTGGGAGTGAAGCAAAGTCAACAGAGGTCATCTGATAGCACTCAAAAAAATTTTTAATATTTATTTATTTATTTACTTATTTATTTAGTGCAAGCAGGGGAGGAGCAGAGAGAGGGGGAGACACAGAACATGAAGCAGGCTCCAGGCTCTGACCTGTCAGCACAGGGCCTGATGCCGGGCTTGAATCATGAACTGTGAGATCATGAGCCGAGCTGAAGTCAGATGCTTAACCTACTGAGCACCCAGGTGCCCTGATAGCACTCAAATTTTAATGAAATCTGAAAAGTCCCTGAGGTACGTCCTATGAAAGACTTCTCTTTCATAGATTCTGACTGGGTGAGTCTGAGGCAAATCTCAGTATCTATATTTTAATTTTTTTTTTTTTTGAACGTTCATTTATTTTTGGGACAGAGAGAGACAGAGCATGAACGGGGGAGGGGCAGAGAGAGAGGGAGACACAGAATCGGAAACAGGCTCCAGGCTCTGAGCCATCAGCCCAGAGCCCGACGCGGGGCTCGAACTCACGGACTGCGAGATCGCGACCTGGCTGAAGTGGACGCTTAACCGACTGCGCCACCCAGGCGCCCCTCAGTATCTATATTTTAACAAGTATTTCAAGTAAATCTATTATAGACCAATTCAGGCTACACTTTGAGAAAAAAAAAATCTAGTCCAACCTTCCTTTTTTTTTCAAAAAATAAAGATATATGCCCAAAGAAATAAAATAATGTTCTAATCTATCAATACTTATTATACCATAAATTAAAACAGAAAATGTATTTAATAATTCATTTGCAATAACAATAGTACCATTGATGTAAGAATAAAAATATATACTTATAAAATAATTACATTTTCCAAAATAAAAAATAATTAAGTGAAAAGAATTGTGTATAGTTTTTATTTACTTAATGTAAATTTCTTTAATGTATGTTTTAATAAAGACAACTGGATTGTCAAATCTTCTGCATTTGCTGTTTTAATATTTTGTTTTGGTTGAGGTATATGAAAATTTGGCATTACAAAATATATAGTTTAAAAAGGAGATGCATTTTAAAAGTTTTTTCACGGGGCGCCTGGGTGGCGCAGTCGGTTGAGCATCCGACTTCAGCCAGGTCACGATCTCCCGGTCCGGGAGTTCGAGCCCCGCGTCGGGCTCTGGGCTGATGGCTCAGAGCCTGGAGCCTGTTTCCGATTCTGTGTCTCCCTCTCTCTCTGCCCCTCCCCCGTTCATGCTCTGTCTCTCTCTGTCCCAAAAATAAAAACGTTGGGAAAAAAAAAAAAAAAATGAAAAAAAAAATAAATAAATAAAAAAAAATAAAAGTTTTTTCACAACTTTTATATTAACTCTACAATGACTCTATTTTACAATGTTTTCCAAGCAATCAAGCACTTAATGTTAAATGTGGAAAATGTTAAACAACACAGTATTTTATAAGCCTTTGCCTAGAACTTAAAAAGAATCAAATGTGTTTAAGGGGAAAATTTTAAGAGAAAAGCATCATTAGATTTCATGAGACAAATAGAACTTACCCATGAATGAAATATGAATATATATGTGTATATATACATGTATACATGCATACACATTATTTTCCTATTATATATATGTATATATATAATATATACACATACATATTTATAGCCATATATATGCTATATACATATATACATATATATCCATATGTATATACGTATATATCCATATATACGCATACAGAGGTGTGTGTGTGTATAAAAACAGGTTTTTTGTGTTTGTCTTGTTCTACAACCCAAAAATAGGGTCCTGTTTCTCAAATTATGTTCTTTTTAAATACAAGATAATCAACTTGGTAAATTTATAAGAAAAGAGTAATTTTAAATATATTTGATTTTATATCCCAATACTTAAAAGTGCCTCAAATATGCTCTATATATGATGTTTCTGTTCTAACTCATGTTTATAATTTTTTTATTATGTTTATTTATGTTGAGAGAGAGACAGAGCAGGAGCAGGGGCTGGGGAGCAGAGAGAGAGGGAGACACAGAATCTGAAGCAGGCTCCAGGCTCTGAGCTGTCAGCACAGACCCTGACATGGGACTTGAACTCACTAGGGAGAGATCATAACCTGAGCTAAAGTCAGATGCTTAACCAACTGAGCCACCCTGGTGCTCCTGTTCTAACTCATTTTTAAGAAAAAATAATGTAAATAAAATAAAATAAAATAAAATAATCCAGATATTGAAAGTGTACAAAAGTTAATACCTGTTGAAGAACTGATTTTTCACACCTATTACCCTATTATTCCAAAACCCAGTGCTGTGAAATATGATGAACTGATACACATGCCTCTTTTCTGTTCTGGGAGAAATAAGGCAGAGAGAGAAGAAGAGGCGAAGGGGAAGGATGAACAGGAGTAGGTTGTTGGTGGGGGAAAGAGTGAGAAGAAGAAGAATTCATACAAATGACCCAGAACTCGTTCTGGCAAATAATTATGTCCTATTCTCTGTCAGAATCCATATTGCTCTTTTCAGGAGGTGAGGAACCACGGGTAAAGGCAGATTTGCCACAAATAGCCAAAAGCACTTTGCAGAGCAGAATGGCCCTGCCCATATTTATTCCTTTTCTCTATTCATCTGCTAAACTTTGTTCCTTCGGTCTTTTTTTATCTTTTATCTTCTTCCCCCAATCTCCTGTCTAATTCTGTCTATCTATCTGTCTGCCTATCTGTTTATCATTTATCTGCTACCTACCTACCTACCTACCTACCCATTCATCTTCCCGCAGCTGTCCTGTCTCTTTGGTCTGGCTGTGCTTGGGGCTGGTGGTGTAGCTGGGTTTTCTGTCCCTCTTACCTGGAATAGCTTTACATGTAGGACAAGGCATGGAAGGCGAAGGGCGTAAGACTCATAGCCATAAACACAATGACCTGCTTTTTGTGCAACTTTGTGTACTATCTATTTCAGCAACTATGTGAGTACTCAAAATAATAAACACACAAATTGTTCTAATATTTCAGTTCTAAAATAGGTATATTTATTTTCAATCACCACTATTACATAATCAGAAGGAGGCCAAAAGATTTTGTTAACTATAGAAACACATTTTGAGGATTAACAATACCGTAAATGGATAGGTATGTACATGAGTGTACATATTTTGTGTAATATAATGACATTCCTTATATCACACTGAACAAAAAATAACTTATCTTACAAACTTGATCGAGATTTGTATAGAGAGAAGATGCTAGAAAAAAGTGTATTCAAGTAGTTCAAGGTGATGATATGGGAATCTTGATTTATAACCTTGAAAATTGCTGTTCAGGGTAACCACATATATCCTTAGGACAGTGTTAATTTGTACAAACATTCTGGAAAGCATTTGGGAAATACATATTAAGAGTCTTAAAGATTTAGATTTTTTTGACCCAATTAAATCCATTTTTTTTAAATTTGCCCTAAAACAATATCAGAGTAGGAAGTTTTCTATATGAGGATATTTATTGATATTCATTGAGGAGGTTATAGCATTTTTTTGTAATAGCGAAGCAAAGAATAATTGTAAACAACTTAAATAATCAACAACAAATAATTTCTTAGATAAGCACAAAATATCCAAGTGATTGAATATTCTGCTTCCATTAAACAACAGTTTTTCAAAGATAACTAAGAGTATAAAATGGATATACACACGTGTGTATGTGTGTATACATATATATATATATATACACATATATATGAATATATGTGTGTGATTGTGTGCATGTATATAAGTTCACTTACAAAACGCATTACTTAACAATGTAATTTTTCACAGATGATTTGTGAGTGTGGACATTATTTTGCATAGAACAGAACACTGTTAAGAAACACACCCAAATGCTAATAATCAACATCTCTGGATGATAAGATTCTGGCTGACTAAAAGCTTCATACATTTCCACATTCTCAAATTATTTACATGAATCCCACATTGCCTTGCAATGAAAAAGTAAAATCATATTCCCCAAATTCTCACATGCACGACGTTTACATTTCCAAAGTCTATCGCCGGCCTTCATCGGTGATTTCTGGTCTCCGTGCGGTTCGGTAAATGAGCAAGGATGTTAAAACCACTTTCAAAGTCACCTTCTTCAGCTGCATTCCTTGGGGCTTATTAAGGTGATAAACACCTTTGACCAAAGCTTATGGTCAGCAACATTCTCAGCAAAATCAAATGCTCCCAAGACTTTTGTTTTTTATGGGTATGAAACCAGCTGTTCAAGAACTCAGCATGGCACTCAGGCTGTCCCTCCATTGTTCATCCTAATACTAGGTTTGGGTTTTTAAATGAGCCCAGGTATGTTTTAATAACCTTGGAAGTGGGAACTTTTTGCACCATTCCCATACCCAGCCAGTTGCTGTGTATCTTGGCAGAGGCAAGCTTCTTTCTGAGGAAAGAGAAATATTTCCATTCTTTAATAAGTCATTCCAAGTTTCCTGTGATGTTATAAATAATCGGGCAAACAGCCGGCTTTATTCTGCTTAATTTGATATGGCAGATTTGAAATGTCAGAAAGTTCACTCTCAACATAAGCCATACAACTGGACTTGGCCCAATAGGCTCCTTCCTGATGGGATCAACTTTATCACCGAGCTCACTCAGGAAGGCAGCTGAGACCTCGCCGCCTGCTCCTCCTAGGCGCTGACTGATAGAGAAGTCTGAGCTGGCCGCCGCCTGGGTGAGCATGAGGTCAGCCCTTCCTGGGTTTTCTCTGGGGGACAGGCAACTCTTCTGACAAACTTAGCTAATATACCTGTCATTCAAGGGAGGGGAGAAGGAGACTAGAAAAACAAAGTTGAAATTAATGTGAGGGTAATTGGAAGAAGAAGAATTCAGCATCAACTCAGGGTAAACATTTCCATAAAAGAGACATATTTTAGTCTCTCTGTGTCAAATGTCCTTTCATGACCAAGTTCAAGGGCTGATTTACACTTTGGAAGTCTGCAGAGAACTAAATTCTGGGCGAACAGATCAAGGTCACTTGACAACGGCGATGAAAGATAAAACCACCATAAATTCAGATGCTTGGCTGAAACTTTTAAATCTGTTGAAAGAGCTAAAAGGGCATTTTGCCAATTAGTCTGATTTCGAATAGGATGTGTTTGTGTTGTTTTTATTCTTTTGCCCTGTATTTACAAGTCAAACACATTCTGATGAAACAGCTCAGTGTGGTTTGCATTGATTCTGAAGAGTTAAAGAGAAAAAATAATTATTGAACTTGACTTAACGAGTTTGAATATGAAGCAATTTCCTTTAATAATACATTTGTTTAAAGTAAACTGTTCATAGCTCATCTGGTCTTATTTTTTAGGTTTGTATTTTAGCCAAACCTTTTTCTTCCCAGTTTCTTGTTATTCTTAAGGCTGTTCATATTCCAATTAAGATCATTAGAGGAAATGTTTTCTGGAAATTAATGTATTGAGCTGATTAGAACCGGCTGAAACCAAATGTGAAATGAGACATCAGGTTTCCCAATTCAGACTATGTTTAGAATGTATGTGTTTGCAATTTTCTTAAAAAAAAAAAAAAAGGCTAAAAAGGAATGCATTGTTTGTAAGGAATACAAAAGGACTTTTACTTCCAAGCCCTCACTTGCATATTTACATTGCTTAATGAATGCTGCATTTGCTTTGAGGTGTAGGCTACAAATATTTGTGATAATCCTGTGTAGGGAGGGGGCAAACACTTAGAGAAGATATGCATAGCTGCTGAGAGGCAGGCCAATCCTTTAGGATTAAGGGCTCCATCCTCCTTGTCACATGGCTCTTTCATCCCTTCTTTTGGTTTTGTACAGAGTGACCCTGAATCTGCAACTTTGCAAGACCTTACCAGGCAGAAACATCACCACCACCTTCCAGGACGAATGCATTTTAAACTGCCTTGTGTTAGGTAGCAGCTGTAGCTTTATCCTTTTTTTTTTTTTTTTTTTTTTTTTTTTTTTTTAACTGTGAGACAGAGAGAGAGAGGGAGAGCAGGGGAGAGGCAGAGTTTGGGGGACAGAGGATCCAAAGTGGCCATGTGCCTACAGCAGAGAGTCGGATGAGAGGCTCAAAGTCACGAACCATGAGATCGTGACCTGGGCTGAAGTCAGACACTTAACTGACTGAGCCATATAGGCGCACCGGTTTTGTCTTTATCTTGCTTTCCTCTCTCGTCTGGTTCTCACTCTCGCCATCCCAGTGTGGATACTTTAGATGGTTAGCAAATGTAGGGTATCCTCAGGTCTTCCATAACAAGGTATCATAAACTGGGTGGCTTAAAACAGCAGAGATTAATCATCTCATACGTCTGGAGGCTACAAGTTTGAAATCACAGTGTTGGCAGGGCCGCGTTCCATCAGAAACCTGCAGGAATTGCTTTTCCCGAGTGTACTTGCTTTTCTAGCAGTGTACTGGCAATATCTGGTAATCCTTGGTTGACAGGTACATAACTCCAATTTTTGCCTTGGCCATCTCGTGGCGTTCTCCCTGTGTGCCTCTGTCTTTCCATGGTGGTCTATTTACAAGGTTACGAATCTTATCGGAAAGGGGCCCCCATTATTCTAGTATGACTCCATTAACTAATTTCATCTGCAATGACCCCATTTCCTAATAAGGTCGCATTCTGAGGTACTGGGGGTTAGAACTTCCATATATCTTTTTTGGGAGGAACACAAGTCAGCCCATGACAGGTAATGAACAGGCAGTACCTATAACTGCATATAATGCTACTTCACAAAGAGTTGGTCAATAGCTACACATTGATAGATTGTCTTTTTTATACAGCTTAAGTAAAAACAACTTCTTGTATCTCCAGGGGGACAGTCATAGCAATTAGCGAACGCATTCTAAAAATTTATCCCTGACATCTTTTTCTGTGCAGGCACTCTCTAATTTTTCAACTTTCCCAAACCATAGGCAAACAGGGAAAAAGTCACCTCATATAATCCTCTCAGGTTCGGAATTAGTTGAGATGCCTTGTTTAAGGAGGTCAGTATAAAGTTTAATTGGATATGCTTAACTGAAGTATTAAATAGAGACATTGTTGGCCCGAACAGATCAAATGCCAGATAAAGGCAAATATAATAAAGATGTCAGGATGCTTCTCTGGAACAAGAGAGATCATTATGCATTTATGTTACTTTGGGAGGCAAAGGGCAGAATACAATTTATACTATGAAATGTTACATTTCTGAGTTTCTGGAATTCATTTTTTCTTTTCATTTCTTTGTTGGTAATCCACTGGCCTACCAGTAGTAGGCTATGAATAAACGTTGCCATAATTTTCTATTTGTCTCCTCATGAGAGAATTTACTTAAGATGCCCAAGTCTTCAGCCAACTCTATGATGCTCTAACCATTTTTGCCAATGTAAATTAATACGAGTACATATATGCTTCCATATGGGGTCAGATAGAAATCCTAAATAAGTCCTGGAAATTTGGACTGCTCCCGTTAACGAATTTTAACCGTAATTTATTAACTATTATAATCAAGGCATTTTTGATACTGGGGTTACAAAGAAAAATGGAGTAAAACCCTTCTTTAGTGTCCATAAATTAGAATTGCATAGATACATGTATAGATTTTTTTTTGAAGTAGCTTATAATGAATGTTATACTTATAATATCAATCTAAGGATGCTGAACAAAGGCAAAGGCAGATTAATTTACACTGGACGAATCAGAGACTCAGAAGGTGCACAAGTTAGGATAGGTCAGGCTAAGCTACCAAACCATTCCAAAATCTCAGTGGTTTAACACACACCCAAACACACACACACACACACACACACACACACACACACACACATTCCTCATTCATGATACATGTTCAAAGTGGATCAGGCTGTACTCACTGTAGCACTTAAAGTGCCTTCTTTTAGGGCTGTCATGGGCAACAAGACACACAAAAAAGAAACAGAAACATGGAAAATCACTCAATGGTTCTTCAAGCTTCCATCCAGAGGGAGCCATATCATTTCTGCTCAGATTTCTCTGGCGAAGTCAATTCATGAAACCATGACAAAATATAAAGTGTGTGAAAGGTGAAGGCATAAAAAGTACAATCATATAGTGCGTCCAGAAGTTGGAGAAGGCTGGGATAGTTACATGCATCCAAATGTCTATCACTATTGTCATTTGCAAGATGAGGGCTGGAATTTCAGAAAGTGGAATTTGTGCCAAGGGCAGAACTCTCAAAAAAGTAGAAAACAAAACCTGGAAATAGTTGATAGCAATTTTGTTTGGTAAGTGGCAAATACTTGTGCATGATAACAGCAGCATGAAGATAAGTGCAGTGGGAGAAAAGTATGACAAGAACACATTTTCACTGACTCTTCAAGGGTCTTGTGTTGATTTGGGTTCTCCCAAATCCGGCCTGAGGACTAGAAATCAGTGAAAAGTAGTTTATTTGGGAAGTTGCGATGGTTTCCTTTTTATTTATTTTTTTTAAGTTTATTTATTTTTGAGAGAGAGAGAGCAGGGCAGGAAAAGAGAGAGAGGGAGAGAGTAGAGAGGACATCTCAGCCAGGTTCTGCGCCGTCAGCATGGAGCCCAATGCGAGGCTCAAACCCACAAACCATGAGATCATGACCTGAGCTGAAACCAAGAATCAAACACTTAACTGACTGAGCCACCCAGGTGCCCTGTGATGGCTTTCTTGATGTTTTAACTTGGCTAGGCCATATTACCCCAGTTATTCAATGAAAGACTAATCTGGGTATTGCTGTAAAGGCAATTTGCAGATATAATGATCATTCCTCATCAGTTGACTTCCTGCGGGAAAGACTGTCCTGCGTTCATTCTCTTGTTCCAGCCTCACATGCCACAGGTGGCCAAATCGGTTTATTGCCTATAAGCACTTACCTAGAACCAGCAGGAGGGAGGAGCCAGAGCCCAGAAATCACCATAAAACCCAACTTCCCTGTGTGTCCAAAGGTGCAACATTCTTGCCCCAAACCCAGGCACGTGGCAGCCGCATGCTGGATGGAGGCACATGCTTTGAGCCCAGTTCCATAAAAAATTAAGAAATATAAATTAAAAAAAAAAAAAAAAAACACAGTGTTTCATTTTCTCAGCAGCCTGACCTAATTATTACCAGCAGTTACTGTGGGCCAATAGCATTGATTCCCCTCCCCCCTTGGCTTGTAAGTAAAAGACATCAGTCTCTTATTTGTTTTCTTTACTTTTATTTGAATACTGCTGAAGTACTCCATGCCAGCTCCTACTCATACCTTTTTTTTTCATTTTATAAGCTTTGATTCACCTGTAAAACACATTTTTATAAAAACCAGAGAAAGAACAATGGTCATAAGAAGCCCACACGCCTAAGCATGGTCTGTGTTGTTAGAGATCCTGGAAAGCCTCATGCTCACAGCAAGCACTGCATGAGAGCCCAGCCTCTGCTTCTTTTCTTCCCCAACCATTGAGCTCACCAGCCTGGCAAGGTCAGAAAAGCTGAATGCATTTTTTTTCTGCCATAATAATTTGACACTGTTTTCTTAAAACTTCCAAGTGTTCACAAACAGGATGATGGCCACAAAGGATTTGTCCTGACAGCTCCAAGATTGTTGCATGTTGTCTCTTAGGGGTCAGAGAAAGCAAGGAAAAAAAAAAAAAGGAAAAAGACATTAGGCAAATGAACACACATACTCACACAGGTCCATGTGCCTTTTGCATCTGAATAGACCACATTGATTTCTAGTTTATTTTTCTTATGGCCATTTATGTGACGCACAGGGAAATGTTCGGAAAATTAAGAGATGCAAAAGTGCAATGCCAACATGTATTACCCTTCTAGTTTTTGCTAGAAAAGTCTCAAAGAAGAATACACTGGTGTCTTTAGCATTTATCTCTGCAGATAAAATGTCAAACCCTTCAACAAAGAGGGAAAATTTCGGCAAAATTCTAGAGATCACACATTTTTATTATGGTCATATTTGCCTTGTATCTCATGACTTAAGGGTAAAATATGTGACCTTCATGAGAATGTTGGTATTACTGATATTTCAGAGAACATGTTTGAATAATGACATATAAATCAGGGTCTTCTAATTCTGTTCTCTGGGAGATATTATCAGGTCTTCAGCATGAGGAGGACTCATAGTAAATAATTCAGCAAATGTGTTATTGTGGTCAACTAGTTCTTTTTCTGCAAGATTTCTCAGTGATTTAAGATAGAATGCATAGTAAGGTCTCCAGGAGCTAGAGTTCTCCAGAACACAGTTGGAAAACATTTTGGAAAGTAAGAAGCACTTGTCAGCTTCAAAGACTCACATATTTATCTCCAGTTCTGACGGCTGAGCAAAACTCCAGATGAATATAATCTACTGTTCCTTACACATCTCTTAACAGAAGACCGTGGGATCGCGTTCAGCACCTACCTCCAGGGCATAAAACGGTGACTGACACACAACAGATAGATTTTGAATGATTTGTTAACTCTCTGGAGACATGAAAACAAGTGTTGGTCTCTTTCATCTTCTTTACAAGCTGAGTCTGAAACACCAGAACTTAGTAGACAGAAGTAACTATTTAGGCTAGAAAAAGTTAACGAATGTATAAATTTATTATTTTATTAATAGAGAAAAGCTAAACATCTAATCAACTTGCTTTAATTGTTTGATCAGATGGGACCAATGGTTTTGAAACTTTGGACAACTGATATACTTCAAAGCCATATTTGTAACAATAATTTCTTTTTGTTTTACATAACAGTAATTTCCAAACATGCTTGAAGTGATCATTGAAGATCTCCTTTGCTCTAAGATACCATGAAATTGTTCTTTCTGTTGAAAAATCAAGATGGCTAGCATGGTTGGAAAAGCTTTCATATATGTTATTTTGACTTTTCATTTGGCAGATGACAACACATCTAAACATATCAGGATATAATACATGGGGCATTAAGATTCAAACTCATGGCTTCCTCCAGAAACACAGGTTGGGGTGGATGGGGGGGGGGCATATATACACATATATCTACATGTTTGTCACCCATTTCCATGGGACCTATAAAATAAGTTTAAACAAGATGATATTATATATCATTTGTGTTTTAGATATCATCATGTATTTCTTAATTCATATTGAATGAGAAAGATAAGGAAATATCTGAAGGACTACCTGATTGGGAATCAAGCCCTTTTTCCTCCAACTCAGGGAACATGAATAATACCAGTGGATAAAATTTTCAAGAATATAGATTTTGATTTAAAACAAGAAGTTTAGAACAACCAAAGCTATTCTCAAATGCAATAGTGTGTCAATAAAGAATGAAAATAGCATTTTAGTAAAGTAGTAGGATTTTTGCTGTTAAATTCTGTATAGAAGTTGACCATCCATCTATCTGAGATTTTTGCATTAGATGAAAAGATGGAGAAGGTATTTCCTAAGCTACCTCTACAGGTTGTCCTGGCTACAAGATACTGGTGATATTTAGATTGGTCTAGTTGATTTCAATGGTATGATTCAATGTTGCTTGTAACTCTTAAAGCAGCCAATACAGTGGCTCCCTCAGGAAGTATTTGGTATTCATACTCCGTTTTAATATCAAGTTTAACAAAAACATTTCAAACAAAGGGAAAAGAAAGCAATGTTGGGATGGGGGGAAGGAAGGAAGAAGAGAAGGAAGGATAGAAGAAAGGAAGGAAGGAAGGAAAGAAGGAAGGAAGGAAGGAAGGAAGGAAGGAAGGAAGGAAGGAAGGAAGGAAGAAGGAAGGGGAGAAGGAATTCTAAACACATGAGGGATAAAAAAGGGGGTAAAAATGGCATTATAAAAATCATTGAAATGTCATTTATAATATTTAAAATTTGAAAAAAATGCCTATTTTAATATTTTAGACTGTAATTTGAAGTCACCTTTCTGACCATGTCTTCCACTTATTTTCCTCTTCTTCTTCCACTTCTCTTCCTCCTACCCCTTACTTAGTTCCCACCACTCTGGCTTCCTTGCTGCCGTTTGAATATCCCATCACTCTTCATTCCTAGGGCCTTTGTCCTAAGGACAGTGATGAAAGAGGATCTTCACATTTAGCTAAACTCTAAACAGAGAACTTAGTTGTATGCACTTTAGAGAAGGATAGAAGTAGAGAAGGATAGAAGGATAGAAGTAGGATATATATATATATATATCCAGGTAATAGAATAAAGCTTGACTTGGCTTAAGGTTCTGGAAAAAGCAAGATTGACACATCAGAGGGAAGGAAGCTTTGAGGAAAAGGTATGCATATGAGTATATGGGAATGAGTAAAGTATTTGTAGACCTTAGAGTTTCATAGTAATAACCTTCAAAGCACAGCACAGCAGAAACACTCTCAAAAGCCAGTTAGGCAGGATGACTCCAGGGGAAGTCAACCAGCCTCTCTATCACAAAGTCTAGCTACTGGAGCCAGACATGAAATGGCTATGATGGAAAGGATGGATACGCACCAGCTGAATGCATGGGACCCCACTCATTAATTCTTGCCAAGCTACCATCACTGCTGAACTCCTAGCCAAGCCTGCACTTGGTACTGCAGCATTTCAGAAATAGTTCAACTAGCCACTTAATAACAGGTTGATTACCCCACATATTTTATCCAAAAAAGAGACAGTAATTTGTCTTCACCAGAATTGATGCTTTTCTGGATATATGTCAGTACCTCTTGTAAACTTCCTGAATTAAAAAAAAATGGATTCTGCACATCATGTTCCCAGACCACGTGACCCTTTTAGAGCAAAAACAAAACAAAACAAAACAAAACAAAACAAAACAAAACAAAAAAAAAACAAACATGGAAAAATGGGCTTTGGCATTGGCTCCACTGCTCTAGTGTATACCATATCATCCAGAAGGATTCATCCAGAAGCTGCAAACCTAGCAGAATGAGGAAATGAAGATCAGATAAATTGCCAGCTCTACAATGATTCTCTGAAAAATTGGAGCAATGCCAGTGTTGTGCTGCTAAGAGTTTAACAACTGGCTTTCCAATAAACAAACAAGCAAATAAAACCTTGCCAACTTTTCATAGTGTTAATGCTCCCACCATGGCTGATTTTAAACCACCAGTCTTATATCGCTGAAAGTCATCAGTTGGGCAAAGTTTTGAGGAGTTGAGAAGAGATGTACAGGGAAGAGATCACCTTTCCTAATGCAGTATAACATGGTTCCAGCCCAACCTTAGGCACTATACTCTGGGGTGCAGTAGTCACATTGAACCAGTGTCTAATGGATGATGCTGTGTCCTCAACTGCTAGAATACAGAGGTCCCCAAAGCAAGAGTTTGAAGTAGGATTGGACATTATCACCAGCACTTCCAAAGTTTCATTTTTAGAATCTGTACTGTTGAATCTGTACTGTTGTTGAATCTGAATGTTGTACGTTGGTCCTCATTACTATCAACTGAATTTGAGATCCTGGTTCCCGTAAAGGAAATATTCTTAAGAAATAACAGAGGAAAGGGGCGCCTGGGTGGCGCAGTCGGTTAAGCGTCCGACTTCAGCCAGGTCACGATCTCGCGGTCCGTGAGTTCAAGCCCCGCGTCGGGCTCTGGGCTGATGGCTCAGAGCCTGGAGCCTGTTTCCGATTCTGTGTCTCCCTCTCTCTCTGCCCCTCCCCCGTTCATGCTCTGTCTCTCTCTGTCCCAAAAATAAATAAGAAACGTTTGAAAAAAAAAAAAAAAAAAAGAAATAACAGAGGAAGGATTCCACCGACCTTGTAGGTAAAATTACTCCCTGGTCATTTTGGTCTCCTCATGTCAGCATAACAGCTGGAAAACAGAAATTGGTTAATCTGGAACTCATGAGATTCACTGTGTATCTATTATTGCGTCAGTGTCTAGTAATAACTAAATCATCAATTACAATAACCACAACCAAACAAGGGCAAGGCAATTAAGGCCTTATGATATTCGATGACCTGAGCGTGGAACGACCCCAATGGGTAAAGTGGTGGCTGATGCAGTGAGACAATGAATATCAACTATGGCTTCAAGCCAGTTTATAGCTGGAGTAGGGGTGTCTTCCATTCATCCTCATATATTAATTCTTTTGTGGTGAATATGGACAGTCATCACCTTCAAGGCTCTGTGAGAGACTAGACTTAATGGAAGGCAAAAATAGATTCAAATGGGGTAAGGGTAGACTCTTGGACATGTCTTACTCATATCCCCCTTGCCCACCTTTTACTCTTGCAACTATTCTTGCAACCAGCAAAAGGCAGACCTTTAACATTATATTCTTTTGGTTTAAGTAATATTATTTACTTACTAAACATTAATGCATTTTCATTAGTGAAAAACAACAACACAAGGAGCTGGGGAAAAATAAATAAAACTTCCTCTGGATCATCTCACCGACACCATCTTCCTTAATGACTATTTTCACCTTGCCCTAACTCTCTTCAAAGTGCCTCCGATGAGCAAATTTTCAAATATCAAAACCGATTGTTGAAAAGCTATTTCCAGAAAGATTTTTTGTTACTGATGATACCTTATGAGAAACATAAATTTTATTTGTCAATTCTTACCATCGTCATCGATTATCCGGTGCCCACTTCTCTCCTTTGCTAAATGCAAGGTGTCTTCCACACTGTGTTTTAGAAATAAGAAATTATAGTAAGTGATTCATACTGCAAGGCACTTAATTTATTTGGAGAAAAGCACCGAATTCCCATAACAATGACAAATCACGTAACTACTAAATTGTAAAGTGATTATCAGTGTTTGGAAGGTAAAAGAACACCAAAAAATTCAGATGGTATACCGACTAAAGATGGTGAATGAGAATGCTGGCGATCGGGACAAATAAATGAGAAGAGTAAGCAGATGGGACAGGAGGAGACTAAACAAGAGGATATTGTTTGTGAGCTTTTGGAAAATTAGAATGGTCGTGTAAGTTGGTGTGTATTATGATGCATAGTGACATGAACTCAGAAGGTTTTAGAATTAATGCCATAGGTAATTGGCATCTGCCATAGATTTTCTTTGAGTAGTGGAACCACGTGAGGGATGTGGTGCTCAGTAATAATAGTCTGATAGTCTGATAGAGAAAGAGTTTAAATCAATGTAAGTCTGCAAGAAAGCTGTTGGAGATAAGCCCGGGCTGGGGGGGGGGGGGGGGTGTGGGGAAGCAGAAGCAAACTAAAATTCAAATACATTTCTTATCCCCATTACGGGAACCAGCTTTAAGAGTCTACAAAGAGAGCAGATGGTTTCTTATTGACATTCTATTAGTTATCTTGTTAAGCAATCTATTCTTGACACTTATTTTAATCACATGGTGACATTTTTTTCCTCTGAGAAATACTGAAGTTGTATTCTGTATTTTCAGAGTCTTTTTTTCCTACTTAGGATTTGTTGTCCTGTGTAGTTTAAACATTTGAGATAAAGCACATTTTCCCCCTTTTTCATGAAGAGAACACAAAGATTACGAACATTATCCCTTCATTACAGTGACCAGCCCAAAATGTACTGAAGTAAGAATGTTTTAATGTGTGGAAGATTTCTAGACAGATATTGACAATATTTTGCATTGCAGGAGTACTTTCATGTCCTGCAAAGTATTTACACTGATGCTCATGCTGTTCTCTGAAGACTGGTTTCTTAGCACCCAGAGCTGTTTATAATAAATGCCAAGTGCAAGTTGACATATACATTCAAAAGGAGACTACAGTGTTCCTTTGGCTTTTGAGCTTAAGCAGCATGTCTCAAAGACTTCTCTCAAGTACTTTTTCATCTTCTCTTTGGTGTTCCAAAGGAAGGACTCAGTAGGGGAAGGAGATAGGAGGATTAAGTGGATTAAATTGTTTATTTCAAACAACAAACTCAGAATTTTGACAGGATGATCCATGCACTAGGCGGATAAGTTGGAATGATTCTTGTCCATGCTCTGTAGCCAGACACAAGGAATGTGGCCAATGTCAACCCCTCTCTTGCCTCAAGGGACCCTTTAATGTCTGGGGCAGCACACTGGTGTCACATTCCGAGGACCACCCAGGCCAAGAGTCTTCGGTCAACTGTTGAAGACAGTGTCATCATTAAAATGCAAAGGAAGGCTTCGTAATTTGCCACACAACAAAATAACAAATAAGATGTCCAAAGGAAAATAAACAACAATCAAAACATGTCCATGCAAACAATAAACTAAAACTAAAACATTTTAACTGGTTGTTTTAAAGTTGACATTAGCTACCAACCTAACTCTTCAGGAAAGAGAGAACTTAGAAGCCATCTTTTACCAATCACAGGGTCTTTATTTAATTAACAGAGATATATCTTCAAAAGGAGTAATATATGTGACAGGAACCACATCTGCCTTTGGCATGTGAAACAAAGGAAACATTTTAATTACAGAGCAGCTTTCCTCCAAAACAGCAGTATGCACCTTACATGAAAAAATAAAATCCAGATGTATTAAAGAGTTGAATGCAGTAAAGGATTCAACTACAAAAATATGGGCATAAATGTAATAGTTCATGGGGCACAGAGAAGTTTCCTATATATAATCCAAATTAAAAAAATCATAAAGAGTTTTTCTATTCATCAAAGAATAAACTATAAAAATTAAAGAGCAAATAAAGTGAGAAACAATTGTAAAAAATGGTGGAATACAGGTTAACTACTCTACACGCACACACTGTATAAGTATGTGTATGAATATATACTGAACCACTGCTTCTAGGAGTACAGGATTAGGCTCTTAAAAGCCTCTGGTTGCAACATTTTCAACAAGCAATCAATACGTAGCTGTTTGTTTATGTATGTGTTTCTTTTTAAAGACCCCTTATTTAATATATATTGTTGATTCATTAATATTGAATTGATGACTAACAACTCCCCTCATGACTAAATGAAGCTTATTTAACACAGGTACTTTCTCCAAGGTATCACAGCATTCTTGAGCTGAGGAACACTAGACAACACTTAAGCACCACGCTCGGGGGCCATTTTGAACAGTAAAAAGCACAAAAATGCCAAAAGCTTTGCACTAAATGGACTGTGAAAAAGACACTTGTGTAGAGTGGGAGAACTGAAACAAGAAAGCAGAGTGTAGCCATGTTTAGCTTCAGCTGAAATGTATAGCTTACATTTTTTTTTCATCATGAATGGCTGTTAATGCTCTGCAAGTGTTAATTTTGGCATTCCAAATACATTTTAGCAAAATGCAAATTTGCATATTATAGAAATAGCTGCAAGTGGGCATTGATTGAATGTAAAAACCATATATGTATGTGAAATATATATAATATTTATGTATATGTAATATATGTGTGTATGTATATATCATATATAATATTATATATATATATATAAAATATATGCATATATACGGAAGAGTGAGTAGGGCAAAGAGAAGAGAAAGAGAAGAGAGGAGAGGAAAAAAAGGCAACTGCAGCTTTGTGGAAAAGGTATTCATGCAAACTTCTTTACAGAAGTTTAGTATTTAATAAAAAATTAATATTCAGTATTAGCAAATGTAAATCAAAGCTAACTTTCAAAATTACCCTAGTTATTTGTATTAAAAATCTTTAAACTGACCATTTACTTTGAAATAAAATTCATTACTTATTTAAAAAAGGATAATGTGTTATATTATTACTATAATATCTGTTATAATATTCTTATGTGTTGGGGTGCCTGGGTAGCTCAGTCAGTTGAGTGCCTGATTCTTGATTTTGTCTCAGGTTATGATCCATGGTCATGGGATCAAGCTCCACCTGGGGGCTTAAGTCTCTCTCTCTCTCTCTCTCTCAGAGCCCCTGGGTGGCTCAGTCTAAGTGACTTCACCTCAGGTCATGATCTCATGGTCCATGGGTTTGAGCCCCGCGTGGGGCTCTGTGCTCACAGCTCGGAGCCTGGAGCCTGCTTCGGATTCTGTGTCCTCCTCTCTCTCTGCCCCTCCCCAGCTCATGCTCTTTCTCTCTCTCAAAGACAAATGAACATAAAATTTAAAAAAAAATTATCTCTCTCTCTCTGACCCTGTCCCCTGCTCACACACTCTCCCTATAAAATAAATAAAATCTATAAAAATAAATAATATTCTTATGTGTTGTTACAATGTTACTCAGTGCTGTCATGGTTATTTAGGAACTTTTATGAAATAAAAGAGGTGTGTTAATTGCTACTGAATTCATAATAGCAAAAATATTAGAATAACTCTTACCATGTAAGAACGGTCAAATTATAGCATTGTATAAATGCTATCCAAAGTGGAAAACTATGCTACCAATAAAAATCACAATTGAGAGAATATTTCATAATCTGAGTAAATGTTCAATATCAAGTAAAGAATCAAAATAAAACATTCTATGGATATATGTGTAGGTTTCTATATCTTTTTTATAACTAAATAACTACTACCCATGTTTTACTTTATTCTGGGTACTTTAGTTCATGATTTTTAAAAGTCTTTTCTCGCAGTTTATAAATGTTCTGTATTAACACTTTTTTCTATAATTTATAAGCATTTTATAATGTTACTATTATATTAAAAATTAAATTATTCTAGAGCCAATATATAAATTTTAAAAGTTTAGTAATATCCACTGGTGGTTATCATGCAAGAAAATAGGAACCCCCCTACATTATCCATGAATGTTAGAATATGTAAATGCTTTCCTTTTCTTAGTTTTTTTAAGATTATGGTTTTGCTGTTAATGATATTTGGTTTATTCACCTATCCTTTTACCCCTGGGGTGTCTGCCCTTTCAGCAATGGTTTCAGATAGTTGTGGTGAGGAAAACATTATGTTCACAAAGCTGGAATAAAATGTATCGTCAGTAAGCATGATGCTTACTCACAGATTCAGTACCCACCCCATCATCCAAAGCATCCTCTTGTGATTATAACCTCTTCCCACTGGACAATGGCCCAAAAGTCCCTCCACATGGGAGCTGGCTCTTAGCACTTCTAATTACCATTTGCAACTCTTATATGTGATTTGTTTTATGGGTCAGATTGCGGTCAACTCTGGTTAAGATTACATTAGTGTGTTTATTAGCACTTAGCTCATTATAAAATTTGTTATTTTTATATAATGAACATTATTTGACTATATTTATATATTTTTATTTTTTTAAGTTTATTCATTTTGAGAGAGAGACAGGAGGAGGGGCAGAGAGAGAGGGAGAGAGAATCTCAAGCAGGCTCCCCACTGTCTGCGCTGAGCCTGCTGCAGGGCTCACACCCATGATCCATGAGATCATGACCAGAACCAAAATCAAGAGTCAGACTCTTAACTGCCTGATCTACCTAGGTGCCCCTCTCTTTGTTTTTCATGTTTTACGAATTTTTAACATTGTGAGTAAGATTGGACTTTCAGGAAAGTTGCAAAGATGATAAAGAGATGTTTTCTTGTAAATCCCTCACCCAGTTTTCCCCATTGTTACATCTTAAATGATCCTGGTAAATCTGTCAGAACTAAGGAACTGACCCAGATGTATTGCTGCATCTAGCCCACTTGGGGGGAAGGATTAAGTTGAATCTCCTATAGGACATAAGTAACCATACATATTAATTGGAATTTTTCTATGAAAGTAATTGTTTCTTCTCCCCCATTTACATATTTATTCAATAATTTTTTTTTTTATATCGGTATGGACTAATATATGTTTATTAAACACTTTGGGTTGTTATTTACTCTTATGGTATTTATTTTGTTGTTGCAGTTTCCCCAACGTTGGTCACTGAGAGTTCTGCTGGATTTTTTCCTGTGTGTGTCCGTTTGACATAGCCTCGTATGGAAAGATGTTCCAGATTCATCTTACATTTTCAATGCCTGTGTCTTAGAATCAGGAATATCTTCAAGGAGTCCTATTTCTTTTTATCTGGAGAACAGTATTTTAAAATCAAAATCCCAGGAAACAGAGACATGTAACATATGTATGCTACTAACCCAGATTAACAAAGTTATCTATAATTGCACACATATAAACACACATATCAGTAAGATTTTCAAATCCTTCAGCTACCCAAAAGAAGATAATTGCAGAAGGCATATTCTTAATAACTTAATCTATGCAATAGGCTACATTTCAAAGAATACATATTATTCAACTTCTTTAATCATTCAGTAAACTGGTTGTAAGGGCTTATTCTGTACTTACTAATTTAGATGTAAAGATCAATAAGAAGTAGGGTTATTTTTTAAGTTTTATTTACTTATTTATTTATCTGTTTATTTATTTAGAGAGAGAACACGAGTAGGGGAAGGGCAGAGAGGAGAGACAGAATCCCAAGCAGGTTCTGCATTATCAGCAAGCTCAAACTCACAGACTGTGAGATCATGATCTGAGCCAAACTCAAGAGTCAGATGCTTAACTGACTGAGCCACCCAGGTGCCCCAATAAGATGTAGCTTTAATAACTTCATGTATCCAATAAAAAGAGTCATTTTTTATCCTTTTACAAAAAGAAATATTATAGGTTACATCTGCTAACAAAAATAATAGTATGACATGCTATATTAGTTATACATTGATATTAAGTATATTTTTAGTTTAGTATGTTGTGTTAAGGGGTCCCTGGCTGGCTCAGTTGACTCATATCATGTGACTCTTCTTCTCAGGGTTGTCATTTCAAGCCCCACTTTGCGTTTAGAGATTACTTGAAAAAATTCTTGGGATGCTTGGGTGACTCAGTCAGTTAAGCATCAGACTCTTGATTTCAGCTCAGGCCACAATCTCACAGCTTGTGCTGACAGCATAGAGCCTGCGTGGGATTCTCTCCCTCTCTCTCTCTCTCTCTGCCCCTCCCAGACTCTCTCTCTGTGTCTCTTTCAAAATTAACAAGTACACATTTTTCTTAAAAAATAAAAAATAAGAAAAATATGTTTAAAAAATTTTTAATATGTTGTGTACACAGTATATTTATTATTAATATTAAGTAGCATCAGAAGTGTGCATCATGTGTTTCTCAAAGGAGTAGGCCCTTTGATAGTAGTTTAAGAAGACTGGGTGAAGATGTTAGCATTGGGAAAAACCCAGAGCTGATAACCACAAGATTGTATGTTCGTGCTTGCCTAGGCAAATGAGGATCTGATCACAGAAATTAGGTAATTCCATATCTTTTTTTAAAATTTTTTTATGTTTATTTATTTTTGAGAGACAGAGAGAGACAGAGTGTGAGTGGAGGAGGGGCAGATAGAGAGGGAGACACAGAATCCAAAGCAGGTTCCAGGCTCTGAGCTGTCAGCACAGAGCCCGACGCGGGGCTCGAACTCGTGAACCACAAGATCATGACCTGAGCTGAAGTCAGACGCTTAACCGACGGAGCTATTAGATAATTCCATATCTAATAGCATGGGTTTTATGCCAATTTTGTATAGAGATATAAATGTATATTTTGCAATAGTCGGGCGGATATACTTTGTAAGTGCAACTTGAGAATACTAGGTAATGTAACAATTATAAAGAAATAATTTCAGTACAAATACGAGGGGAAAAATGAAGAAGAATTAAAAAGATAGGAAAATGGTGTAGTGATTTATTTCTTCTTCCTAACCTCATGAAAATATTATTCACATATAATAATATAAACACATTTTGATTAGAAATTTATGTGTTCATGTAAATACAACCATTTCAAGGTATAAGGCATTTCCATTACCCACAAAAATCTCTCCTGCCCCATTCTGAGGCAATACTCTACCTCCACCCCCCCTCCAAACCCTCATAATCATTGATGCTTTCTGTCGCTAAGAAACAGATTCGCCCTTTCTAGAGTTTTGTATCAATGGAATCATAGACTGTACTCATTGTTGTCTTGACACTTTCACTGAAATGTTTGACTCTTGCTCTCATTTTACCTTTCACTTTTTTCACTCAAGTGCATCTGGCTTTATCTTCAATAGCAACCTTCTTTTGAAATTAGAATTTGATATATTTTTAATCCACAATGATAAATTTCCAAGGTCAATTTATATTATAGATTAATGAAAACTCAAGAAAAAACTTAAAAGGTATAAATTACAAGGTGTGAAACAAGTATGATACTAATTTTATCCTTAGGAAATGGTTAATTCTGATTGATTATAAGAAATTAACATATTTTGGTTTTGTCCACCATCGTCAGTTACAATGACAAATCTTCACTCCCAAGGGAAGTCATATTGGTGAGTATAAATATTAGTCAGCGATTCTGAAAGCCAAAACATGCTACAAACATGCTTTTCCTCTGCCTGAAATATAATCTTTCCCAAGCCTCCAGCTACTGGTTTGGCAAAAAAGACAGTCTCAGGCATTATTGGGAATGTTTCCCACGCAACTATTTATAGCCACTCACCTGCACTCCCCTCACATCACACAGCAGAAAGAGGTTGTTCCTTAGCACATACTGGTCACTCCCTTCTGCTAGCATTGCCTCTTTTGTCGGCCGATGTGACTGCTAATGTTGGTCCTTTTAACTGACCCCTTTCCCAGGCCTTAGGGCAAATTGTGCCACTAAGGTGAGGCTTTGCTACATGCCGTTTTCAAGAGAATGAATGTTAAGGCCAAAACAATATTTCCAATCGTGCCTTACTCACAGCTGCATGCCTTGTCAATCCTAGCTCTGTCTCTAATCCCATTTAAGGTTAGTGTGGGTGTTCATTGGACTTGTAACTTATCACTCTTATCCAACTTTAAGACATTGCTTATTGGAGTGAAACAATTGATCAGTCCACTTGGAGGAGTATAAGTAAAACTAAATTACCATACATTTACCGAGTAATAAATGTTATAAACAATTGATTTTAGGTCATAATAAATAACACCATTACTCATATTCATGAAACATTCTTTTTGAAGAAAGTGGTCAATTTATATGTTAAACTCTGCAGCAAAATCGTTTCTCCATTTTCATTATACTTTTTTCTCAAAGTGTGGCATTTTGGGTCAGTGTCAAGGTCAGCAAAAACCCAGTGATTCAGATGCTCTAAACAAATCACACTGTAGACAGGCCAAGTGAACACTTTAATCTAACACTGACATCAGGTTATTTACTTGAACTACTCTGCTTTCAAAAATATAAAAATAGTTATAAAGAAATGAGTAATACAGTTTTAGGAATTCAGTTTATCACCAACTTTCCTTCAAATAAACCTCAGTTTTCTTAAACTTAAAACTAAAAGAAATTTGTTTATACCGGGCACTTCAGTTGGTAAAGGTCAACACTTTTATATAAACCAAGTAAATCTTAAAATTAATAAATAAAATTGCATAAATTATGATGTTTAAGAAAGTTGGGAAGAAACATTATACTAAATATCAAAACAAGATTAGGTAGAGGGATACCTAGGTGGCTCAGTCATTTAAGCATCCAACTCTAGATTTCAGTTCAGGTCATGATCTCCTGGTTCGTGAGATCGAGACCCCAGCTGGACTTGGGGCTAACAGCACAGAGCCTGCTTGCAATTCTGTTCCTCTCTCTCTGCCCCTTCCCTGCTTACTCTTTCCCTCTGTCTCTCAAAAAATAAATAAATAAACTTAAAAAAAGATGAAGTAGATAACAAATAGATGTGTTTTAGATGCCTAGGAAAATAAGATTACTTTTAAAGTGTCAATTATTAGATATTTGATTAAAGACAAGTCACAAATTCTTAAACAGGGAGAAATTCTTGGTCCTTAAACAGGGAAAAACTATCTTTTCTATCTATGTCACAGGAGTGTGGTGAGTGGAGCACATTGTTTTAGAAAGAATAACAGCGTTTTTTGTTGCTGTTGTTTGTTTTAAAATATGTATTCCTTTTGTTTACACATAACAAATGCAAAATCAATTAGTAGTCCTTTAAGTTTACATAGTTCATTGAATTTTTAAATGTTGTAAGCTGCAAAAAACACAAATGCTATAATTCTGTAAGACGTAAGTTATATTTGTGTCTGAAGCCTATAGTCCCACAGTGTTATAGCTGCTCAAAGAGAACATACATAATGTCTCACAATTATTTATCACATTCACCTTTCAAATTGACATTAGCAAATGTTATCATACAAATTGTTTTCCCGTTTTGATTATTCACTGCCTATATTATAGAAAGTTCTAATGAAAAGATCTGAAGTTGGCTTTTATCAAAGCCTTTGGTTTGTATTTGGAAATAAAATAAAAAGTCTATGTATATAAAAAGAACAATAAGAAACATTGCACACTTACTTGGTTAGTCATATTGCAAAACACTGACGATATCAAATGTTGGTGAGAATGTGGAGCACTAGGAACCCTCGTTGATTGTTAATGAGAATACAAGATGGTAGAGCCACTTTGGAAGACAATTTGACAGTTTCTTACAAAACTAAACATAGTCTTACCATACAGTCTGGCAATCACACTCCTTGGTATTTATTTAAAGGAGCTGCAAACTGACATCCATATAAAAATATGCACATAGATGTTTATAGCAGCTTTATCCCTAATTGTCTAAACCTGGAAAAAGTCAAGACACCTTTTTCTTTTTAATATTTATTTATTTTTGAGAGACAGAGAGAGAGTGAAAGTGGGGGAGGGGCAGAGAGAGACAGGAACAGAGGATCTGAAGCAGGCTCTGTGCTGACAGCAGAGAGCCTATGTGGGGCTCGAACCCACTAACCATGTCAAGATATCTTGATAGGCAAATAGATGACTAAATTGTGGTATATCCAGAGAATAGAATATCATCAGGGCTAAAACGAACAAACTAACAAACAGAAAAACTCCATGAAAAGACTTGGAGGAATCTAAATCCAAAGGGGAAACTAAAACAAGCCAATCTGGAAAGACAACATACCATGTTTCCAACTCTGTGGCATCATTCTGGAATAGGTAAAACAATGGAGACATTAAAGGGATCAGTAGTACTTATGGAGCAGGGGAGGCAGCGGGGGGAGGAGGGATAAATAGAACACAGAGAATCTTAAAGCTATGAAACTATTCTATAGAATATTATAATGGTGGATATATTTGTCAAAACTCAGAACGGACAACACCAAGAGTGAATCCCATTGTAAACTATGGACTTTGGGTGAAAATGATGTGTCAATGTATGTTTATTGATTGTAGCAAATTACCACTCTGGTAATATTGATGGCAGAGAGTTGTATGTATGTGAGGAAATGGAGTATATGGGAAATCTCTGTACCTACTCCTCCAATTTTGCTATGAACCTAAAACTCCTCAAAAAAGTCTATTTTGTTTCAAGTAGTGTATATATTTTGGAGCTTTGGCCTATTTAAAACCAAACATATTTTAGAGCCTTTAATTGTGCTCATCTTCTACAATTAAAACCAACCTTTTGTTTTTTAGCTTAAATATTTTACTTCTCATATCACAGAGAGATGTTTTATGCCTCAGACCAACCATTTCAGAACTCTTTATTTCATCTCTCTATCACTTTATATCCAAAGATTATCCAGCCATACAATCTCCATCTAGATGATTATAAGCATGACTTCATGTTCACATTCAAATCAAAGAGCATTTGGCTTTCATTCTTAGGTCAGATCCTAGTTAGGCTCTTCTGGATCTGTTCCCCAAACATGTTTTTTACATTTGGGGCCAAGGAGGGAACCGTGGAGGAGATTATATTGGATTTCTCTATTGTCTCCAGAATTAAGAGTCATTCTATATCACAAGCCTACATATGCTTCCTGGTGGTGTTAATTTCACATTAAGAGATGCCATTACATAGGAGGCAGACTCATTAGGTCCAAGCAATTTCATAAAAAAAAGCAAGGGAAACAAAATTGAAAATGCAGACTCACAAAAGAACAGTGATAGTAAGTCACTAGATAATACACACATTTTAATATTAGGGAACCAGAAATGTAGATAAAAAGGGGAAATACAAATTAAGATTTTATGTATAGATGAGTCTTACTGTCAAAGAAAAAGAAAACAGTGGACCAAACTAACCTCTTACGGGGAGGTTTTTCCCAGTAAAATATAAATTTAGTAATTGGATTCCAGAGAATTAGCATAGACTAACATGTCTCCTAGTAAGACTAAACCCAAGATTTTCATCTATACATTTCTTGCAACTGAGCATGCTCACAGGGAGCTGGAATCCCCCTCTGCTTCTCCATGTTTTCAAGTCTTTCCTTGGCAAGTCTTCAAGTGAGGCTCTTCTGTCCAATGTGACTTTGATTAGGTTGTAATACAGTCTAATTTTGATTAAGTTAGCATACTCATTTGCCGTTTTCATTAAGCTATGTCTTCCTATTTAGCCTTTATTGATAATAATGGGCATATTTTGGTTCATCTGCTCACCTTTCTCAATCCACTGAGAAATTGGGCAGGATCTTTAAGGCATTTGAATATCTCTAAGGCCAAAGAAAGTGTCTCTAAGGGATAATTCTCAAAACAAAGAGAAGAGATTTCTCTGGTGAGAATAGAAGCAACTTGTCCAAATTGGAGGGAAAAGAAGACACTTTATAAAGGAAATTACTATGGTTGATACCCTGTTAGACTACATGCTCCCAAGAATGTTCTAGGCATCCCAGAGCAGAAAAGTAGAGGGGGGTCAATGTTCTACCTACTTTTAGGATTAGAGAGCAGGGAGGTAACAAGATTACAGAGATGGAATAGATGACTGGTGTGAATGGAAAGATGCAATCATTTTCAGACTTGCAGAAACCTTTGTGTCCTGGCCTAGCACAGATGCATTACGGAGACTCAACTGCACTTTCAAGAGTGTTAAAGATGCAGTAGATAGAGTTATCAGAGCTGAGGGGGCCAAGGGACTAGAAACTAATCATAGCTCCATGCATGTAATCCATTATGCATTCAGATCAAAGACCACATGGAACAAGAGAAGTTCTGGGCGGGGAGGGGGGCGGGTACCTGAATGGACAGATTACCAAGAATCACACAGCAAAACACTCCACCTCTTACAGTATTCTAAAACCATTAAAGCTCCTGGGACTTAAGCAAAGTTCTTGACAAATATGGGATGTATTGTGGTTTTCTGAAATGAATGCAAATAAATTTATCCTACCCTTTATGATTACGGGTTTAATATGGAAATTAAATTAAGGAAAATAAAGGTTTTTTTCCTACACACCTGAATTTTATGGAAGTAAATTCAAACCATTCTAGAAATATAAAATGAGTTTAGTTCTATTCTTTAAAGGCTTAGAATACAATTTATTTTTCCACATAACTTCACAAAAACAGCCACTTGACTTTTTCCCTTTCCTATCTACCAAAGTCTTCCTTTTGGAGACAATCTTACTTCTCTCAACTGGTCCTTATGAAGCATGGTTTTGCAATCTTTCCATTTCATTTTTCTACATGTGTTTGTTTATATTCCTTTTAAGATAAGTGCCCTAAATTGCTCATAATAATCCAATCTAGTTTAACAAATTAAGCATGTGATCAGAATTTCTTTTGTTATAAACACTATACTAAGAGCATGAGTAAAATCTAAGATTAATTATCATGGTTGCCACTCTCCACTATGGATTCCCATTGATTTTATCATCAGCTAATACCCTTAGGTTTTCTCCTCCATAGGCTGTTAATAAATAATTCTGTACTCATAAAGATCTTTGTTAAAAATAGCATTCAGGAGTTTATATTTATCACTATTAACATCTATTCTGTTAGACATTAATCCATGTATACATACTTCCTTTGACCTGGGCTGAATTAATAATTTGGTAATACTATGCTTCATCAGGACTTCAGTGAGTGAATAACCATTTATTCGAAAAGGCAGTTACTTGAAAGAAAGATGAGATTGAACATGGAATTAAACAAAAGGATTGACCTGTTGTTCTTTGCTGCCTCAGCCGTTGTTTTTAGTTTTGTTATTAGTGGGAAGTAGAAGTACATGAACCAGATGACTTACAGGACATTTTACCTCACTAAAGTACCACGCCAACCGAGTAAAGACACATAATGGTGTCCTTTTCATTACTGCATCATGAAAACCTTTACAGAAATGGAACATTTTAGAGCTGTGTGTGCCTTTTGGTACAGCATTGTGGGTGGTGTGGAGGGAGGACAGAAGTTTGGACTTATTAAAACTTTTGCCTAGAGCAGAGAGCAATTTAGTAAAAGATACACATCTAAAAATGTTTTAACTTATAATAAAGTATGTTTTCAATAACTTTATAAAGCTTTCTAGTTCTATAAATACTAAATCAAATGGCTTATTTACCCCACAGCATCTAAGGACAATTTCTAATGTTCACCACTAGCCTTCTCTCCTCCAGGGTAAATATTTGCTATTTCTTAAATTTTACTCTAAAGAGATCATTTCTACATCATTCAGTCTTCTGATTGCCTTTTTCTGGATGTTCTCCAGTTGGTGATTATCCAACTCCAAACTATGGGGAAGTGAAATACATAATATATTTGAAAGTAGAACGTTAAATACTCACCATGTAAATTTTTGAAAAATAAAAGCTGGCCGGTCTAGCACATATCAGTAGTAGATTTAACTCCTGTTGTGTAAAATGTAGCCTTTTATTTTATGCATTTTTCTTATTCAAATTGCCCAAATTAGAGTTTCAAATCACAATGTTACACATTCGCTTCAACATTCTACTACTTAAAAATGGGAGAGAAGGTTTGAATGAAGCACACTAAAGCAAAAAAAAAAAAAAAAAAAAAAAAAAAAAAAACCCTCAAAGAAATAGCTTTGATGGGAAATAGATGCCCAATCTGTGGCAGACTTTGCCCTCTAAGTTTGGCTTTGTTTGCTGTTTTCATGTCTGTAAAATGGTATTTTCATGAATGACATCAATGAGATCTATTGAGAAATGTTTCTAATGAAAACCAAACAAATATTACAGCAGTGGTTAAATATCTCCAAGAAAGCTTTCAGATTTCTAAGAAAGTAGTAGAACTTTGCA
The DNA here is from genome assembly GCF_028749965.1 of Puma concolor. NCBI lineage: Eukaryota > Metazoa > Chordata > Mammalia > Carnivora > Felidae > Puma > Puma concolor. The sequence goes on from NC_141672.1 coordinate 20,387,415, forward strand.
ATCTGCCATGCAGCCAAGACTCATAGTTTGCTTTCTTTATTTAAATAAAAAAAAACAACTTATGATCATATATGGTTATATATCAGTAGAGATATGTCAGTGTGCTAGTTACAAAATGATTAATTCACGTGTTTATTAATGACAGGGATTATGCATTATTTGTAAGAGTATAGAATCAAAATGGGAACCATGCAAGTTCTAAACTATAAAAATGTTTAGAACTTCAGTACAACAGTTATTTACTGGTCACAATCTTTTCTCCCTTCCTTCAGCCTTTTAATCTAAGATTAATTACCCATTTAATGCTTATATTCATTATCAAACTGCTCCTCCAGATGCTTTATTCATGATCTTTTCTACTATATCTCCAAGTAGTAACTCTACAGTTTCTTTCACACATGTCATAAATGGCTCCATTTTCAACACAAAACAAACAACAGCCCCTTCCCCCCAAAAAAGTCTTCACCATTTTTTTAAATGTTTATTTATTTATTTTTGAACCAGAGAGAGAACACACAAACCAGGGAGGGGCAGACAGAGAGAGGAGACACAGAATCCCAAGCAGGCTCCAGGCTCTGAACTGTAAGCTCAGTGCTAGAAGAGGACTCAAACCTATGAACCATGAGATCATGACCAGAGCCCAAGTCCAATACTCAACTGACTGAGTCACCAGGTGTCTGTCCCCTTTCTACTCTTAGCTTAAATATACACTGCTTCAACTTTTTGGAGGATAATCTAGATATATTTGTTATAATTTAAACTTATTATTCCTTTTTGTGCAGAAATTCTATTTTTATGGTATATTTACATAACTTCTATGGACACCTGGAATGGCATTGTGAGATCACACACCCACTCCTCAGTGAAACAACACCAATAAGTGAAAATTACCTAAAAAAACATACAAACAAACAAAAACAATGATTAAAAGTCTCTGAAAATTGTCCTAAGGGCATACAACAGATGAACAATCATTCGGTTAAGAATATTCTCTAAATTGCAATAAGAATAGCAAATTTGTGACACTTACACTACACTCTACCCCTTCCCCACCACCCAGCTCAGACTGACAGAAGCTCTAATCTAGGCAGGTGTGGCCAGAAGAATGCCCTCTTTTCTCCTCTCAGTTCCAATCATAGGATATGGATTCTTGTTGTGAGGGGCAGGTCGTCAGGATTTAAGTATCATTCAGAAAATATATTAAGTATTATTCATTTAAACTCTGAGTTGAAGAAGATACATCCTGATGAAAGCAGGTGATAAATGAGAAGTTCCCTTCCTCCACCCAGTTTGGAGTTAGGAGGTCCTATCTCAGGTATAGTAGTTTGAGAATACTGGGACCCAGCTGCCCTCATGCTAGCTTGTTCACAGGATGGATGTTCTATGCAGAAGAGGTAAGATGGGAAAACCAGAGGAAACCAATCCTTTTAAAATTCCTTCAGAAGTACTTTGCCCATAGAGACACAGTTCATAAGAATGGAGAACTTCAAATCTTTCCTCCAAAAAAAAAAATTCTTAAAACTCAATATAAAATGACAACACAACTTAAAAAATGGTCAAAGGACCTCAGCAGACATTTATCCAGGTAAGATATACAAGTGGCCAATAAGAGCATAAAAAAAAAATGTTTAACATTAGTAATTTCAGAGAGACTGAAACTACATGAGATGCCATCTGACTCCCATTAAAATCTCTATAATCAAAAAGGCATATCATAATAAGTGTTGGTGATACTAACAACTGTGAAGAAACTAGAAACCTCATAAACTACTGGGAGGGATATAAAATGATGCAGCTACTTTGGAAAACAGTCTGGAAGTTTCTCAAAAGCTTATGCAAAGAGTTACAATGTGACCTAGTATTTCTACTCATGAGAAATGGAAAAAAACCAAACAAACATATATACATACACACACACACTCTTGCCTACATAAAACAAGAAAGCATATAGCAGCATTATTCAAAATAGTCACAAAGTAGACGAAACTCAAATGCCCATCAGCTGCTGAATACATAAATAAATGTGATATATCCATTCAATGAAATATTATCAGGCCATAAAAAAAAATTAAATACCAATACATGTCCTCCATGGATATGGATGAATCTTTAAAATATTATGCAAAATAGAAAAATATAATCATAAAAGACTACGTAATGCGTGATTCCATTTGTATGAAATGTCCAGTTTAGACAATTCTATAGTAATAGAAAATAGATTAGTATTGGCCTAGGGCTAGGGAGGAATGGGGGGTAGCTGTTAATAGATGCAGAATATCGTTTTGAGGTGATGTAAATGCTCTAAAATTTATTGCAGTGATGATTGAACAGGCCTGTGAATATCCTAAACATAATGAATTGTAACTTTAAAAAGGCAAATGTTATGGTACCTGAATTATATATCAACAAAGCTATTATAAAATCATACACACACACACACACACACACACACACAGTTGTTTACATTTGGTATCTTTGTTTGGCATAATAAATAAGCACCTGGGTTGGCTAAAACATTATACAATTTTAATATAATAAGGATTGTGCATCTATTTTGAAATGTAATGCATCTGAATGTATTGATGTGAATAGAAACCCAAAATAACTTGCTTAGTATTTTTTTTAAACTAGGCACGTTTCACACAATTGTAATGCAAGAATATTTCTGTTAAGGAGCGCCTGAGTGGCTCAACTGGTTAAGTGTCTGACTCTTGATTTCAGGTCACATCATGATCTCACATTTTGTAGGCTTGAGCCTGGCATCAGGCTCTGTGTGATAGGGCAAAGCCTGCTTGGGGTTCTCTCTCTCTCCTCACTCTTCCCCTCTCCCACTGTGCTCTCTCTCTCACTCAAAATAAATAAATAAATATTCATGAAAAAGAATATCTCTGTTAAAAAATCCTGTGTCCTCTGTATCCATTGTAAAATGGAATACGAATTGAAAAAAATATTTAGAAAAATTTACTCTAAAATATTAACAGTGATAAGTTCAAGGAAGTGGGATATAGGGAAATATTTTCATATTCAGAGGTACTAGGACAGGAAGTGATCAATAAGTATTTTTGAGAAAATAAATGATCAAAGTCTGAGAGATGGAAGTATCTTGAAATTACTAGGTCTGACTTGTGTGGGTAGATAAAATTTATGTGCTGGAAGTAGAGGAAAAAGCTAATGGCACCTAATCCCCTACTACTGTGTCTGATACCATGCTAGGCACTTTTCTTAAGTAATTCATTAAATTATCTCAATTAACTCTACAGGACTACTCGTATGTTACACATGAGGAAACTGAGGCTCAGGGTCAGGTACATTGAATAAGTTCTCAAGATAATAGGCTACTTTGTTGCTAACTTACATCTGATTCCAAGGTTTATAAAATGAAATTACAATGACTATCAAAATTAGATAGTGACTAACAGGATTGAGAGTCTTGAGTATGGAAGTCATATAAAGGAACTGCATTAATTGAAGGTTATTTGATAATGGCATGAGGAATGATTGAAGAGCAGATAATGGAAACAGGAAAACCATTTAGGACTACGGCCTTTGCTATAACCCAGGTGTCAAGGTTACGGAGCAAGGCTGAGTTAAGGATGAATAGTAAAGGCATGTAAGAATTTGGACTTTGCAAAAGCACATATCCATATATGAATCCCATCTCTGACTTGTGTCATTGAACAAAATACTTTTCTAATCTTTTTCATTATTTTTAAAATAGAAATAGTATCCAAATCATCAGATTGTTTTCTTGGTTGGATTAATGAATTTTATATTCTTAACAAAACTGGCAAAAAAAAAAGTGTCAATATTCTAAAGACTTAATATGAATTATTTTTTAATTCTCAAAACAGTCTTAAGAGGTGTTGAAGTTGCCTTTATTTTACAGATGAGAAAGTTGAGGTACAGAAAATTTAAGCAATTTACCAGAGTTAGCACTCAAGTTTTCTGATTCTACTTCATTACTTCTAAAGTACTAGAAAGTTCTTAATAACTCATAGCTGCTATTATGATAATGATAGTGATTATGGAGTTTAAGGTGATGACAAGTCTGGAGAAAAAAGGCAAATCACAAGATTAAATGTTTTTTAAGTTTATTTATTTATTTTGTGAGAGAGAGAGAGAAAGCATGCAGGAGAGAGACAGAGAGTGGGAGAGTGAGAAAGAATCCCAAGCAGGGATCGACACGGGGCTCAAACTCATGAACCGTGAGATCATAACTTGTGTTGAGATCAAGAGTCAGATTTAACCTACTGAGCCACCTAGGCACCCCTGCAAGATATTTTAAATAAAGAGTAGCAAGTTTTGCTTTAAACCTGTGTAGAAGTAACACCGATAAGAGAGTCAATTCCAAGTTTTCATTGTAAAACTAGAAAAAATATTGGTAGTCTAGGCAGAAATAAGAATTAAAATGAGTAAAATAATTTAGTTTGTGAAAAAAAATTGATAATGGTGTAATGTGCTATGTAATGAACAAAAGCTACTATAGGATATATAAACATACAAGATAATGGTACTTATAAAAAACTGTCAAACATCACCTATGAGAGATGAGTTAATGGTTAAGATCATTATAGTAACACTAGGGTAGGGAGCTAAGAAAATTATGGGGTTGATCTATTGTTAGGACACCAAAGAGTGAGTGAATTCAGCAGGGATAAAAGATTCAGCAATTATTTCCACAAAATTTCCCATGATCTGTTGAATTGTCAGTGTTTAGATTTCTTTATAAATTTTTGCTGCTTCATAATGACATAGGTAGGAATCCATCCATTATTTAAAAAGTTGGCTTAGCAAATGTGTATTATATTGAGTTTCTTACAAGTTAGCCATTTTTATTCTCATTATTATTTTTTTCCTTTTTATGGCATTCCATGAACTCACAAATTACTCTATTGTTCAAACTGACAATTTCTAAATTGCATAATGTGAATTTGTACCTTTGGGGTATAATAGAGAAACAATAATCAACTAAGTTATTTACTTAAAATTCAGCTTCCAACATATGTGTACATTTCATGTTTTTTTTTAATTGGAATAACCTGAGGGTTTTAACATGAACAGTTATTCCTTTCATTGATCATAATAATTATTTCAGATTAAGTTTTGAATTCCTTTTAGCTCTATTTAAAAAATAAATCCAGGAACTCAAAATAGCATTACTGTCAGGTAAATGATAAACATTTTTAATGGGTTGTCAACATATGTTTAAAAACATGGTTACTTCTTTGCATTTAATTACAAAATACCCTTGAATTTTAATTTTTTTTGTTTGTTATTTATTTATTCTTGTCTATTAGTTGATGAGATTTTACCTGGTCTGGTCATGTAATTCCAATAATTATTACATGATAAGAAATCTAAGTTTATCTAAACAATATACTATGGTCCATGGTTTAATCACCTTTTGGGAAGGGAAGGGGAAAATCTTCTCTAATCAAACAGGTAAGAAATCATTTAGTGCCATTATTTCAGTTGGGGTTTTTCTAGATCAATGGGCATATATATTTCATTCCTAAAGAAATGTATCTTGAACTCATTAGTTAACTTCAAATGGTTTGGAGATCCTGAAGCTGAATGGCATCCAAAAGAAACATTAATAGAATGAACTATAATTGTTTGAAAGCATGGTCCTTGTTATGATCTTCTGGTTAAATAATGTACATGTATATTCATTAAGCTTCTTAAGTCCCAGGTATGGTTATGCTACTATGACAATAGTGAAGGATGTGAAATAAAATTCTAGGAAAGGTAGTTTTTAATGATATTCCCAAGATTTTACAAATATTCTAGTGGTGAACTTGAAAATGAACAGAGACTTAAATTCTAGATTTTGGATCATGAAATAATATTTCTTCCATGAGTCTATACCAGAATTCCACTTTGGCACACATAGGCATTCTAATCTTAGATCTCTCTTGGTGGCTGCTTTATTTCCAAGGAGCAGGCAATGCCAATGTCATGCTGCGGTCTGTTTATAGGGTAATACCAAATCTGGCATTAAAATGTAACATGTGAAAAGTTCATAAGGAAATGTTTTTATTCATGTTGTTTTTTTATTCCAAAGTACAAATGTGGTTCTATACAAATTAGTCCTTTCTAAAATTATTTCCTTTATGCTGTACTATATGAATGTGTGTATGTATTTGTGTATGCTATATAAAGTTCATATTGAATATCAACTGAAAATTGAAATTAATTGGGGCACCTAGGTGGCTCAGTTGGTTAGGTATCTGACACTTGATCTCAATTCAGATCTTGATCTCAGGGTCATGTTGGGCTCTGTGCTGGAAGTAGAGCTTACTAAAAAAAAATATTTTAAAATTGAAATTAATTAAAAAGATGAATCAGATCAATTTTAATCATAGCTGATAAGTTATAATTGTCATAGTCATGAGATTTACATAGTGTCAAATGCATATTCTCATTTTATGTTGACTATCTTTAAGGAATTTTGAGAGATAAGGATGTTATGGAACGTTGAAAGGATTTGGTAATCACAATTATATTTTTATATTAGGATTTCAAATTTTTCTTTCATAAAATATTTTCTTGGAACTAAATTTCCATGGGCACAGCTTTTATTTTCTTAAGTTTGAAGACTTTCTTATCAAACATCAACAATATTGAAGTGTCATCAATAAGACATGTTTGTACAGTTGGTAAATATCTTTAAGCTGCTCAAGAACTGTTCCTCTTGTTATTCAGCTAGCCAATATTTTTATAGAACGTTGCTTGATGCTTGGACCAGGGGGTTAAGCTACACACAAGAGCTAATATTTTCTATATATCCAGTTACTACTTACTGAAGGTTTTCAACAAGTATCCTAGGTGAAACTAGTACCTAAGCCAGAAAGAACAAACTTGAAAATACTTTAAAAGCATTTTGCCCACCAGCAGGTAAGGCCTAGAATTTATGCCCAATGTTTGGCATTGGTTCAAAGGTACTCAGCTGACCATTGGTCTAAAGAACAAATCTCGTGTCAAATAAATAAAAACGTTGGCAAGAGTAAGAAACTTTTTCAGGGTTCTGGCCAAACCATCTGGGGTTCTGAGTAAAAATCTAACCCTAGGGGTCCAAAGCAGTTGACCAGTCAAACGAACCAAAGAGACATAGAAAAGTTCATATAGAAGAGGCAGTATAATGGAAAGGACATTTCAGAATTAAAAGGACTGAGGTCAAACAACATTTATAATACTGCTGATGTGAAAAGTGAATAAGCTATTTAGCCTCACTAGTACATACACTTCTAAATTGAAAATTAAAAAAATATAAGTCCCAAAGTGTTTTGTTTTTAGATACCTATTATTTCTTATGTCTACTTTAATTATAATTGACTGCTACATGATATGTGCTTAATATATGCATTGTAGCTAGTCTCAAAAGATGGCCCCCAATAAACCCTGCCTCCTGATTTTCACATTCATTTCTGCACCAATTTTCTGATGGCTTTGTGCCTCCATCGTCCATCCAGTAGAATCGGTGGGAATGAAACAATGCTAGTCCTAGGTCTAAGTCTTAGGAAAGCCTGGAGCTACCATGTAGGAATTCTGGCCACTCTGCTGAGAGATTACACAAGTCAGCTGCATGAAGAGAAGGAATACCTAAATGTACATACTGATATTGAGGGGGCCAGCTATACGAGCTACCCTCTGAGTCCAGCCTTCCAATTGTCCCACTGAAGCAGTAGACAAGCAAATGTGACAACTTGGGCATGATGGTCAAGGCACCAGAAAACTGCAGCACTATCCAACAGTATATGAAACAGGAGAGCCCCCTAGCTGATCCAAGCCAACCCACAGAATAGTGTGAGACAGGAAGCTCGCTGTAATCTGATCAAGACTGCCTTAACATTTCTCCTCAGCCTAAATGGTAGATAGGTTTATTCCAGATCGTAAGACTCAAACTTACCTTTTCTTAAAATATTTATATTAGAAACCTGGTAATAACAAATTCTTCCTGTACTCATTTGCAATGGATACACCTCTCCCAAAATGCCTCTTATCAGTTTAAGACCCAGGGAACGTCTTTCCCCAGGTTCTGCACCTCTTAATTAATGTGAACATCAAGAAAGATAATACCCCCATATCCCAGTCTGCAGGAGGATAGGAGCCTAACTTCAGACCATGTCTTCCTCCAAGTTGTAACATTACCTCCAGTCATGAGGATAAGAGAAGGATTACTTTTTCTTTGGCCAAGACCATTTAGAAAACAGAAACAACCTACAACACCACTTCCTCCCTCCATCCCCTTCCCCATTCTCTTAAAAACCCTCTGACCTTTGTTTCAAGACAGTTGAATTTAGTCTGTGTCCCCTACTGCAATACTCTTGAATAAAATCTTCCTTCTCTGCTGCCTTTGCCCAATGCATTTTTTTTTATTTTGACAAATCCACTAAAGTTTTATTTTTTTCCACAGCAAGAGATAATTAAAATAGAAAATAAACACCAAGAAGTAGGTGATGTCATAATAAAAAACAAAGTAACCAACTAAAATATGTGCTACTGGCTTTGGGACTGGGCATTGGAAGGAAGCTAAAGATCTTGAGCAGTATTAGTGATGGTTTGGAAAGAAAGAATATTTTTATTGGAGGTTAGGGAAAAAAAAACTGCTTATCTAATATAACGGTGGGTGTTTTCAGTCTTAGGTGGAAAAGGGCAAATACACAGTAAAACTGGAGATGTGGCTAAAGAGATTTCCAGGAAGAAAGTTTAAAGTGACAACTGCTTTATATTAGTACCATATGATAAAGTTTGGATATAGAGAGTTGAGGTAAAGAAGGGTTGTTCAGTTTTGAAGCAGAATCTAGAGGAAATATCATCAAACAAGGATTTACTGAGTAGAAAGACTAAAACTAATTCTCATTCTCAGCTTTCCAGGAAGAAGAAATGTCTTCAGGCAAAGATCAAATCCAAGGCATAACTAGTAAAAAACTTGGTTTCAGGGTCAAGATTTCAAGGTGCAACTATAAAACCCTTTGCTAAAATACTACAAAGATTTAAATTAGGACCACATAGACTCTCTCAGCTCAATATAAAATCTTCCATAAATCCTAATCTTACTTTTTCTCCCTCTTGGCTAGTTAATAGATATTCTAAGCTTCTTTAAGGATTTTTCCCAAAAGACATTTTGTTTGTAGGACAAAGCAATTATAGTCACATGTTTAATAGGATTAAATATAAGACACAGGTAAATATCCTCTTAAAAAAAAAACACTCTTTAAATGTAAATAATGTTATTGGTTGAAAGTACAAAGAGGGGAAAAAAAGGTATGTAATACCACCAGGTTAAAAGAAAGGGAGGGCTATCTTGATTAACAGAATAGTAGCTTTCAAGATAAGGAATGTTGCTGAAGGTAAAGAAGAACATTTCATAGTGAGAAAAGGTCCAGTCATCAGGACTATATATCAATCTTAAATGTATATATACCCAACAAGAGCCTCAAAATTCAAGAAGCAAAAAAGAGCAGAATTAAAAGTAGTCAAAGACATATTGAGAATTATTTTTGAAATCTTAATCCCCTTTTCTCAGTATTTTATAGAAAAAAATGAAAACTGCAACAATTTTTGGAATACCACTGTCTTACAACTCAATCTTACTGACATTTATAGGACAATACATCCCACATTAGTAGTATACACATTTATTTCAAATGCACATGGAATATCTACCAAGGTATGCCATATGCTGGGTCATAAAATGTCTTGATGAATTTCAAGAGAATTAAATAATAAAAAGTATTTATTTTTACCATAACAGAATTAAATTAGGAAAATAAAATTAGAAAACAAGTGTCTGGAATATCTCCCAAAATATTTGAAAAATACACTTTGAGAAAATCTATGAGTCAAAGAAGAAATTACAAGAACAATTAGAAAATATTTTGGACTAAATTATAATTAAAACACAACATCAAAAATTTTAGAGTAAGTATAAAGTAATCATTAGATGAAAATCTAGGTGTTTGCATCCTTATACTATGAAAAATTAGTTTAATATTAATGTTATTTGTCTTAAAATATTTGGTAGAATTCTACAGCAAATCTATCTAAGCCTGGAACTTTACATTGTGGAAAGGTATATAATACAGAATTGAATTTCTGACAAATAAAGAGATTTTTATATTTCCTATTTATTTTTGTGACACTTCTGATAAAATGAATCTTCCAAAAAATGTTTAAACCTCTAAAGTAAAAATTATTGGCATACAATCATTGATAGTTTTCTTTTTCATCTTTTAACGTCTATAGAAGTTATAGTAGTATCTATAAGTTTCTTAAATTACTGTCACCTCCAGAGCATACCAGGGTGAAGTCACAGTCAAGAAGGGTAATTCCCACTCTACTTTCCTCATGTTCCTCATGTGCTATATATAACACAGGAGTCTACAGTTGTTGGGTAAAGAGGGCGATGCAAACAACTCTAATGCAACACTTCAGATCTACTCTTGGCCTCATCATCTTAGTCTGGCTCTCTGATTGGTTTCAAACATGACTAAAATGAAATAAACTTGTTTTATGCCTGCACAAAAGGTTCTGACCTGTAAGAGAACAGCTGTGTATTGACATCACCACAGGTCTATGTTTCCTGATGGCCATGATCACCATGGATAACACTGAAAAACAAGACAGTTAACTCCTCGACTAGAGAGCCTTTGACCAATGTAAGCCCCTTAAGTCTCCTCTCCCCTCCAAAGATGCTGAAATGTGGTATTGAGGGCCTAGCCATGAAATTATTGAACAATCATACCTGAAGGGATTTAGATCTTGATATCTTCTATCAAGGGTGGCTAGGCAGTGGCTACTTTCCAAACACAACTTCCAGTCATCTTTCTCCCACCATGAGGTAGACATTTCTCAGCATATTACCACCAAGGTTACCACGGTAATTATATGACTGTGACAGACACTTTCATATGAAATGCAGAGGGGAGAAGTTTTTTTTTTCCTCACAATGAGGATGGGAGGAAGATGGAAGCAGAGAGAAAAGATGAAGTTCTGACTGAGACGTACACATTAAAGTAAGGATGTGCAGTAGATAGGTGGATATAAGGATCTCCAGATAAAGTGTTTGGCAAAAGGCGGTTAAAGTGTGGAAGGGCATGGATGTGTCGATTAATAGACAAAAGAACTTTGTTCAGAAGCCTAAAACCAAGCTCACTGAATCAGTGAGTAGAGACAGAAAATCTCACAAATATATTAAAAATTAATAGTCATTAACATAGAGGGAAACCTAAAAAAAAAAAACTGTGGTTGAAGATCAAAGAGAATTTTGAGGACAAATGAAATGTAAGTTGTGTCAAAGGATATGAAAATGACATGTGGATATCTGTCAGTTCTGGAAATTGTAAAATATTTGGTAACCTATCATCATTTTCCTGGGAGCAATAGGAATGCTAAAAATCAGAGTCCAGCAGGCCTTGGAGGGTATAAAATCACAGAAACACTAAAATCAAGATTGGCTAAACTATTCTGAATTTTTATTTTAAAGTGACAGTATAGATAGGGATGCATGGTTTTAAAAGGAGACTGCTTATCCTTTTATTCAAAGGACATGAACCTACTTTTGTATTCAGAAAGGAGGAGTAATCAGATAAACAGAAGTGAGTGGTAGAGAAAAGAGAGAAGTTACCGGTTTTATCAAGACTTTGAAGAAGGTGGATGTTATGATAAGTGCAGATGAAAATGACTGTGTAGGAAAGGACAAGAAGACAAGTATAAAATACCCTGATGCCTTCATCATCTTTTACAGATACATTTATTACATATTACATATTAACATACCAGGTTTTAGGATGGACATTTTGAAGATAGTGACAAAAATCTATCCTCTGAGAAGAATGGGAGTATTGATGAGAGACATGTAAGAATCTTGCTGAATGAAGACCCATGTGGGATTAGAAAAAAAATATATTTCTGTGATGCCAATCTATGCAAAAATTGTGCTTTTTCACCAACTATTTCTCAGAGAAAGAGAGGAGTTAAATGTTAAGATTGACTAAAGATCAGAAATTTTAAGACAAAGTATCAATGGAACCCCGAATTGGAGTAAGACATTCAAATGATTAAACATTGGGCCAGGCTATTTAAGGATAAAATATTGACAGAATGGTACTCAAGAATGGCTACAAATAAGAGTGGGGTAATATAAAAGTATTTGAGAGATCAATATAAAAAGATAATAATGTGAGTCATGGAGTGAAATAGGGATTATAAAAACAAGTGAATGATAAATAATAATCAGTCAAAGAATGAGGTTTAGAGTTTTAGAGATGGAGCAGACAATACTAGGATGTCACGAAAGTTTAGAGGTGAGGGCCACGGGGGGATGAGTTTCCTAAGGAACAGATGAGGTAGAAGTCTATGTGCTGTTGTCATGGATGGAAACATTTCTGAGGATAATGGCAGGCACAGCTTGGAAAGAAAGACTGCATCCTAGAGTCAAAGCCAGTGGATAACTGAGTGACAATAACCTGGTCCTCAGGAGGTAACCAGTGAGCAGATGCCAAACATTGGTTGGCTGAAGTTGAATCCAAAGGAATAAGAACTTTTTCTATAAGAAAGGTGACAGAGTCCACCATATCCTGTAGTGGTGTTTCAGCTATTATCATGTTGTTTATTTTGTAGGGAGGAAAATTAGAGTGATGTCCAAACAATCAAAAGCTAGATGTAGCTAATGGACTTCCTATTCTGAGTTTCGTCTGCCTATGTCTGCACTGAGCCGTACCTACAAATTATATTAGAAGTAGATAAGAGATGATATTTGATGAGCGATTCAAAGAGTGTTCGGTAAGGGCTCCTGGGGGGCTCAGTCAGTTAAATCTCCAACTGTTGGTTTCAGCGCTGGTCAGAATCTCAAGGTTTGTGGGATACAGCCCCGTATCAGGCTCTGAGCTGACAAGCACGGACCCTGCTTGGGATTCTCTCTCTCCTTTTCTCTCTGGCCCTCCCCCACTTGCTCAAGATCTCTGTTAAATAAATAAATAAACATTATAAATAAATAAATAAATAAATAAATAAATAAATAAATAAAGTGTTCAATAAAAATGTGCCTTCACTAGTTAGTCAAAATTACTTTCAGCTCAAAGACAGAGCAATGGCATTGTAAACACTTACAGAACAAATGAACTTGTATTCTTCTGATTCCGAAGTCAGTGAGCTATAAATGGCACCATTAACAAAACACACAATTTAGTCATCATTGCAACTGCAAAAGGCATACTTATCAAGTGTCATTAATTTACATGATTAAGTGTCAAGTGGGTGATTCATAAATTTAGGTTCCTTTTAAAAAGCAAACACATCTCCCAGTAGGACTCAAGGAATTGAGTAGGAAAAACTAAATTAAATTCCATCTAATCTTTCTAAGAAGTTTTAGCTTAGTATCAACAATTTAGCCCACAATTATGGTCAATGATATCTCTAGATACACCTTGAAACTCAAGTGAAAACAGAATAACGCACCTGCATTCTCAGGGAAATGTTGCATCCTTAACCTCTTAATATACGTCATTTAGAAAATTCTCAAGGCGTTAAAAACTGTTTGTTTTGCCTCAAGATGCCTCAGGATGGCTTGATAGAGTGAAAGGAGAGAGGAAACGTGAATAGGAATGCATATAGGAAGAGTAGATCCCCAAATGAAATGGGAGGTTTTCAAAATATCTTTTACACCCATCTTGCATTCTTATTTAAATACATTCCTATTAACTCAGGATATAACCAATACTCAATGAACATTGCCTTCTGTAGCATCCTTCTGTTGAAAGACTTGGGTATTTTTCATTACTATATTGTTTATTTATCCAAGGTATTTTATGGATTTTGGTTGAAGGAATTAAATGCGTAAGAGAATAAAGCTGGCATTTTATGGGGGAAAAAGAAAGAAGAGGCATTTTAGAATGTATGAAGCCACATATAATTGAATCCAAGGAAATGCTGTCGGTTAAAATATACCGGCCAAACTACTGTCGGGAACTCCAAAGAAGACCATCACTGAAATCATCTTTCTCCTTTTAGGTTAATTTGTCTTATTAATAGTAGACATTTTGTGGGGGGAGGAGTGTGGTGTGTGTGTGTGTGTGTGTGTGTGTGTGTGTGTGTGTACAGGCACTATGGTACTTGAAGTGTTAACATGTTCTCTGTGTCCTACTACACCTTTATTCTTTATCACTATCTTCCAGTTCCAAAGGGACAGATCTTATGGTCTTAATGATTAAAGTTTAATAAAAGGAAGTATTTGATTTCAACCAAACCTGTACATTCCTTTTTTACAAGAAGCTCTTCTTCCTTCCCTCCCTCTCTGTCTTCCCTCTTCTCCCTCACACTCCCCTCTCCCTTTCTATCTAATTTTCCTTTTTCTTGTGTAGACACCTTATAGAAATGTAGACCAGTGGGAAAGGAATGCAGAAAACATTAAGTAAAGTGTGCTGAAGTGTGGTTGAGTAGATTGTTTGCATGGAAAATTTTCCAAGGAGCTCATCAGCTCAGTTCCTTGTAAGAATCCATTTGAGTCTAGACACACAAGTTTCTCAGACCGTAGAGAAGATTTGTTATGTTGGTCTAATCTTGGAGTGTTCTGACTATAGCATTTGGTTGTGAGATATTTTTAAATAAAATGGAAAGGGGAGGCCCTTGGTGATTAAAATTTTAGCCAAAAATGGATTGAGTGAGAAAATAAGGGCATCTGGAACTTTTCTGCCGCTATTGAGCTTTCTGAAAGTATTTTTTTAACGTTTTGGTTGATGCATTAGTTTCCTAGGGCTGTTATAACTAGGTGGCTTAACACAACAGAAATCTATTCCCTCACAGTTCCCAAGGCGAGAAGTCTGAAATCAAGGTGTCTCAGAGCCATTCCATCTAAAGGCTCTGGGGGAGAATCCTTCTTTGCCTCTTCATACCTTCTGGAGCCTGCCGGAAGTTTTTGGTGTCTGTTGGCTTGTAGAAACATCACTCCAATCTCTCCTCTGTCGTGTGTGCTTTGTGTCCAAATTTTCTTCATCTTAGAAGGACATAGTTCCTGGATTTTCTTTGAAAGGTGACAAATTGAGCAATTTTCTTTTGAAAGTGACAAAGTAAGCAAACATTTATTTAAAATCATGAAACATATCTCTTTGCTTTACATCACATTTAACTTTTTTCCCCTCCATCTCAAGGATTTCTACCATCATAGGACTTACCACCCCTCATCTTATTTATCCTTATAGGTGTTTCCTATGTTTTAATAAAGCACACATTTCTCATTCCCCTTATTTTTCCTCCATTACTCAATTCCAACCTCCAGGCAATTTTTCAAGAGTTTGCTTTTACAGAAAATGCAATTTAGCATTTCTGCCAGGCATTTACAAAAGATTTTTTTTTTTACAAAAAAACAACAACACACTACTCTGTAACAAGAGATATATATAAAATAGATGTATAGACACATAAGCATAAAATATACAATTTTAAAAATCTTGGCTTGAGCAGTTTTCACGAACAGCTTTAGCATCCTGTTTATTTATCCTACAAGGATTCTGAAGCTGGGATTGCTATTTTATACATGACAGGGGTAACCTATGTTAATTTTAAATCAAATATTATTAAATATTTCAGCTGTCCTGAGAGATGAACTTTTCATCATAGTTATTCACCTATTTCAAACTTCCTCCATTCTCCCCAAATCTCCTACCTAACTGCATCCTCAATCACTCTCAAGAATTTCATCATTTCCTTCCTCAAGTAGAAAATGGAAGTTGTTAGGTGGGATCTTGCTTGATTTTATGCCAAGCAACCTATAAGTGTTTTTATTCCAGATTCAGTAAACTGAATCAGACTTACGTTACTCATTTACCCATACCTTAACCCTTACCAAATAAACAAACAAAAACAAGCTTACTCTTCCTTGAGAATTCCCTTATCAATAATGGGGAGAAACAATTGCCTGGCACCTTGAATATCACCCATATCTGATTTAGATAATCTTTAGATGAGACTTTAGACATAAACTGTAGAGTCCATGGGACGGAATGAATGTATCTTGCTTGGGAGAAGGACATGAGTTTAGGAGGAAGTAGGGCAGAATGTTATGGACTAAATGTTTGTGTTTTCCCTAAATTCATATGTTGAAATCTAAAGCACCAATGTGATGGAATTTGGAGGTGGGGCCTTTGAGAAATGATTGGGTCACAAGAATGGAGCCCTCATGTGTTAGATTAGTGCCCTTAGAATAGGGATCCCAGAAAGTTCTCTAGCTCTTTCCCATCCAAAATGTGAAGACACGACAGGAAAATGGCCATTTACAAAACAAGAAGCAGGTTTCACCAGACATAGGATCTGCTGGTACTGTGATCTTGAACATCTCAGCCTCCAGAATTTTAAGAAATAAATATTTATTGTCTAAGCCACCCAGTGTATGGCATTCTGTTAGCAGTTCAAACAGACTAAAATATTGTTCAAGCTAGTGTATTATGCGTCTCCTCTTCATCCCATTGGTGTAGAAGGAATCTCTGTCCCAAGATTTCGGAAATGGCTGAAGATGCAATGCCCATCATTGGCAGAAGAGATGGGTGGCAGTATGTCAGTCACATATATTCCCAGCTTGGAGACGGGGACACCATGCCATGCAGAGCCTCCAGATGCTTGCTCTTGGGATATGAGTGAATCTGCAGAGACTGTGGAAGGTAAGCTTGTAGTAATAAGATGGTGGAGTGACCCCTAATTTTTGTGGGAAGTGTGATTGGCTTGTTTGAATAATTGTATGGGCTGCTAGGGAACTGAAGTTTCCTACTCAGAGACAAGGAGGCAGTGTCCTTGATCGCCACGATAGGGAAATGCGTTTGGCTACAGAACCTTATCAATAGGAGCACCATGATGAGATGAACTTGTGGTGAGGACATTCAAGGCCCTTGGTTTTCTCCAAATATCAAGGCATACATAATACAGAGACTTCATTTTAGACCTCATTTACAGCTATGTTACTACTGGATTCCTCCTTTTGTTTTCTATTTTCCTTTTAACGTCCAATCATTTCACATACTCTGTTAACCCCACCTTCATAATAGCTCTTAAATCATTATCGTGGTCACCTCACTTATCCCCACCACTTTACCTGGCTTATCCCTGATCATCCATTAGAACTGGCTCAGCAGTTACCTCTGCTGAGTCTTTCCTTTGAGCTTCCTAGAGGTTGTGAAAAGTGCCCCTCCTGTTGCTCTTACTACATTCTTTGCTTGACCTAACATTAAATATACCATCTGACAAATATTTATTTTCACTTTCATTGTTGTTGTTGTTGTTGTTTATTTTTTTTTTTCAACGTTTATTTATTTGTTGGGACAGAGAGAGACAGAGCATGAACGGGGGAGGGGCAGAGAGAGAGGGAGACACAGAATCGGAAACAGGCTCCAGGCTCTGAGCCATCAGCCCAGAGCCTGACGCGGGGCTCGAACTCACGGACCGCGAGATCGTGACCTGGCTGAAGTCGGACGCTTAACCGACTGCGCCACCCAGGCGCCCCTTGTTGTTGTTGTTTAAAATAGACTCCAAGCTTTAGAGATGAGAAAGTGTTTTGTGCACCGTACTCTTAATGTATGGCACATGTTTCCTGCACAGGAAACAGATGTTAAGTTTAAAAAATGACATCAAGCTGAATGCACATCTATCCTAATCTAGTTAAATCAGTATGGTTAAAATGGTTAATCCCAATATTCATGACACTTCTGGTTCCTTAGCAGTTTTCTTCTTCGTCCCTTCTCATCTTGCTTTGCACTGTTTTGTTTTCATACAGAGCACTGGTTTGTACCATCCGTGATGTATGGGTCTTCCCAGGTTCCTAGGAAGCACTTTGGTCTTCATGGAACAACATTAATTCTGGCTATTGGTCTGAGAACCCACTAGAGCAAGGTGATATATTTGTGCTTTCATCTCTCTGGCAGTCCCAGACAGCACCTGCCAGGGCATGGATGCTGTATCAGCAAACCAAATGGGAAGCAAGTGAATGTGTATCTTGGTCCCCAAAGAGAAACCCATTTCCACTGTAGCTAAGCTTGACAGTTTAGGACTCCCATTTGACTCCAAAGGACATGAAATGCGCCACTACTTTTTGAAATCATTTGCTTATATGTGGTTGCAGTTCACATATCCCTTCGTGTCCTTTTCCTTCATACCCGAACGGGAAGAGAAACATGAGCCTCTTCTTTTCAGAGATCACTGAATAATGTTTGCTCCTCTTGGATTTCATTGGCTTCAACGCTGTTATTTGTGGAAAATATGTGGTTGAATCTCAAAGCCAACAACATTCCCCTAGGGTACCCATTAGGCAGAAGGGGAGCACAGTTGTAAACAATCTGTTTTGTAAAAGAGAGATCTCTAGAAGAGAGGGCATCAAAATTGTATTTGTTGAATATTTCATGGCCTGAAATGTACAATTTACAGACAGGGAGGGAATTGTAAAAGATAGTCACTCAAAACAGTATTTCCAGGAAAGACATTTTCTCCTTTCTTTCAATGATTTCATAGGGAAGGTTAGAAGGTGAATGAGCAGTGGAGAGACAACAAATGATGTGAGTAAAGAGTGGGGAAAAATGTGTCCAAGAAAATTATTTCTTTACACTGATTACCCGTGAAATGGTTTTATAAGTGCGTGTTTTGCTATAGGCTTGAGATAACTTGTTTTATTTTATCCAGGAGACAACACAGATGGACAGATATTACAATTAAGAAGGAGCCAACTGTGCAGGATTGCAAAGGTATAATTGTTTTTCCTAGAGGTAGGAAGATGGTATGAACTTGAGTGTAGTAGATTCAAGGGCTTTACTCTGGTGTCCAATGCATCTCAAGGTCTCCAAAAAAAAAAAAAAAAAAAAAAACAGAAACAAAAACAAAACTCTCTAAAGTTATCCCATCAAAATATGTGTGTACATATACATATCATTGTTATAGAGACTGCATAACTTTAATCAGATCCTTACATGTCTTCATTGCCACCTTCACCAAATTTGTATAACAATTACATAGAGACGTGGATCTAGTTAAATGAATGAACACTCACATGCCTGTATAGCTGTTTATTGTTTGTTTCCACTTTCAACCAGCCTGGGATATTCCGTTTAAATGTTTTAAATGTTTGTTGTGTTTTAAATTGTAGAAAATATATAATTGTCTATTATTAGTGTTGGCTTTTCTAATGTTGATTAACCTGTTTTCAATACAGTTATTTTTATTTTAATTATATTGCCTTGTTTCAGAAAAATGTTAATTTTTCTGAGGGCCTAACACTTTAAAGAGGGTGAAAAAGTAACCTACAATGTGAGATAGACATTTATATCACATATATGTGATGAAAGATTCTAATGCAGAATATTAAAAAAAAAAAAAAAAAACAAACGTACAGATAACAAGAAAAGTGAGACAGCATAACAGGACATAGGCAAAATACTGTGTCACTTTACAAAATAGAGTGTAGAAATGACCATTAATAAAAATAGGTGCTCAGGGACGCCTGGGTGGCACAGTCGGTTAAGCGTCCGACTTCAGCCAGGTCACGATCTCGCGGTCCATGAGTTCGAGCCCCGCGTCGGGCTCTGGGCTGATGGCTCGGAGCCTGGAGCCTGTTTCCAATTCTGTGTCTCCCTCTCTCTCTGCCCCTCCCCCGTTCATGCTCTGTTTCTCTCTGTCCCACAAATAAATAAACGTTGAAAAAAAAATTAAAAAAAAAATAGGTGCTCAGTTTTATTAATCATCAGGAAATGAGAATTTAAATCAGAATGGAATGGATGCCTGGGTGGCTCAGCCAGTTGAGCATCTGACTCAGTTCATGATCTCAGGGTTTCTGAGTTTGGGCCCCACATCAGGCTTCACCTGGCAGCTCAGAGCCTGCTTGGAATTCTTCTACTCAAGCAGGAAAAGACCTCTCTGACCTCAGCCATAGCAATTTCTTACTTGACACATCCCCAAAGGCAAGGGAATTAAAAGCAAAAATGAACTACTGGGACCTTATGAAGATAAAAAGCTTCTGCACAGCAAAGGAAACAACCAACAAAACTAAAAGGCAACCAACGGAATGGGAAAAGATATTTGCAAATGACATATTGGACAAAGGACTAGTATCCAAAATCTATAAAGAGCTCACCAAACTCCACACCCGAAAAACAAACAACCCAGTGAAGAAATGGGCAGAAAACATGAATAGACACTTCTCTAAAGAAGACATCCGGATGGCCAACAGGCACATGAAAAGATGCTCAACGTCGCTCCTCATCAAGGAAATACAAATCAAAACCACACTCAGATATCACCTCACGCCAGTCAGAGTGGCCAAAATGAACAAATCAGGAGACAATAGATGCTGGACAGGATGTGGAGAAATGGGAAGCCTCTTGCACTGTTGGTGGGAATGCAAACTGGTGCAGCCACTCTGGAAAACAGTGTGGAGGTTCCTCAAAAAATTAAAAATAGACCTACCCTGTGACCCAGCAATAGCACTGCTAGGAATTTACCCAAGGGATACAGGAGTACTGATGCATAGGGGCACTTGTACCCCTATGTTTATAGCAGCACTCTCAACAATAGCCAAATTATGGAAAGAGCCTGAATGTCCATCAACTGATGAATGGATAAAGAAATTGTGGTTTATATACACAATGGAGTACTATGTGGCAATGAGAAAGAATGAAATATGGCCCTTTGTAGCAATGTGGATGGAACTGGAGAGTGTGATGCTAAGTGAAATAAGCCATACAGAGAAAGACAGATACCATATGTTTTCACTCTTATGTGGATCCTGAGAAACTTAACAGAAACCCATGGGGGAGGGAAAGGAAAAAAAAAAGAGGTTAGAGTGGGAGAGAGCCAAAGCATAAGAGACCCTTAAAAACTGAGAACAAACTGAGGGTTGATGGGGGGTGAGAGGGAGGGGAGGGTGAGTGATGGGTATTGAGGAGGGCACCTTTTGGGATGAGTACTGGGTGTTTTATGGAAACCAATTTGACAATAAATTTCATATATTGAAAAAAATTAAAAAATAAAAAAAATAAAATGAGAAAAAAAAGGAATTCTCTCTCCTCCTTGCTCTCTGACCCTCCCCCACTCACACATGCGTACTCTCTCTTGAAGTAAGTAAACTTAATTTTTTTTTTAAATCATAATGGGATACTCTCACACTTCCACCAGAAGGTTAAAATTAAAAAAAAAAAAAAAAAAAAAAAAAGGTAATGGAAAATGTTCATGAGGACAAAGAGCAACAGAAACTCTACTGAAGGGGCAAGTATAAATTGGTAAAATCTCTTGAGAAAATTGGCATAAGCCCATGCCTACTTGTAGGCATATGTTAGATAAGAATAAGTATATACGTTCACTAAAAGACATGGGCAAAATGTTTATATCCAAAAAGTGGGAATTACCTAAATGCCTATTAGCAGTAAAATAATTAAACCAATTAAATTTTGTAGCACTCAATGGATATTACATAACTATGGCAAAAAAATAATAAATGCCCTACTCAGCAGCATGACTACATCACACTATTATAATATTGCATAAAAGAAGACATAAATGAGCATATACCATAATATTTCATTCATTTATATTTTGAAAACAGTTAAAATTAATTTGTAGTTTCATTTTATTTATTTGTGTATTTATGTATGTATGTATGTATATTTAAATTGTGGTTAGGGGCGCCTGGGTGGCGCAGTCGGTTAAGCGTCCGACTTCAGCCAAGTCACGATCTCGCGGTCCGTGGGTTCGAGCCCCGCCTCAGGCTATGGGCTGATGGCTCAGAGCCTGGAGCCTGTTTCCGATTCTGTGTCTCCCTCTCTCTCTGCCCCTCCCCCGTTCATGCTCTGTCTCTCTCTGTCCCAAAAATAAATAAAAACGTTGAAAAAAATTTTTTTTAAATAAATTGTGGTTAATATACACTGCAATATTGATTTCAGGAGTAAAATTCAGTGGTTCATCACTTAAAACATCCAGTGCTCATCATAATATCATAAGAGGTGCTCTCTTAAGTACCCATCTCCCATCTAGCCCATCCCCCACCTACCTGCCTCCATCAGCCCTCAGTTTGTTCTCTATCATTAAGAATCTCTATGGTTTGTTTCCTTCTCTCTTTTGCCCCTCCCATATGGTGGTCTGTTTTGTTTCTTAAATTTCACATATGAGTGAAATCGTGTGGGGTTTGTGTTTCTCTGACTTACTTCGCTTAGGATAAGGCACTCTAGCTCCATCAACATCATTGCAATTGGCAAGATTTCATTCTTTTTGATGGCTGAGTAATATTCATTGTATACATAGTACTATGGCTTCTTTATCCATTCATCAGTCAATGGCCATTTGATCTCTCCATAGTTTGGCTATTGTTAATAATTCTGCTATAAATATTGGATGCATGTACTCCTTCAAATCTGTATTTCTGTATCCTTTGGGTAAATACCTAGTGGTGCAATTACTGGACCACAGGGTAATTCTATTTTTTAACTCTTTGAGGAACCTCCATACTGTTTTCCAAAATGGCTGCCCCAGTTTGCATTCCCACCAACAGTGCAAGAGGCTTCCCCTTTCTCCACATCCTTACCAACACCTGTTGTTTTTTGTGTTGTTAATTTTAGCCATTCTGACAGGTGTGAGGTGGTATCTCATAGTGGTTTTTTTTTAATTTTTTAAAAATGTTTATTTATTTTTGACAGGAAGAGAAAGCATGAGCAGGAGAGGGGCAGAGAGAGAGGGAGACACAGAATCGGAAGCAGGCTCCAGGCTCCCAGCTGTCAGCACAGAGACCA
Source organism: Puma concolor (assembly GCF_028749965.1). Taxonomy (NCBI): domain Eukaryota; kingdom Metazoa; phylum Chordata; class Mammalia; order Carnivora; family Felidae; genus Puma; species Puma concolor. Next base: position 20,410,166 of record NC_141672.1, read on the forward strand.
ACGTGGGGCTCAAACTCACAGACTTTGAGATCACGACCTGAGTCGAAGTCAGACGCTTAACCAACTGAGCCACCCAGGCGCCCCCCCCCCCCTTTTTTTTTAATTCTTAAAAAATGTTTATTTATGTTTGACTAGAGATAGTGGTTTTGATTTTTATTTCCCTGATGATGAGTGATGTTGAGTATTTTTTCATGTGTCTGTTAGCCATCTGGACACCTTCTTCGGAAAGTGTCTATTCATGTATTTTGCCCATTTCTTCACTGGATTATTTGTTTTCTGGGTGTTGAGTCTGATAAGTTCTTTATAGATTTTGGATACTAATCCTTTACCAGCTATGTCATTTGAAAATAACTACTCCCATTCTATAGTCTGCCTTTTAATTTTGTTGATTGTTTCCTTCACTGTGCTTTTTATCTTGATGAAGTCCCAATAGCTGATTTTGCTTTTGTTTCCCTTGCCTCTGGCGACATGTCTAGTAACAAGTTGCTAGGCTGAGGTAATTTGTACTTTTAGAAGTCAGTTTAATGGTTTGTTTTCGAGGTAGTTACTTGGAAAGGGAATGAGGATCTTCTGGATGCTGATAATCTCCAATTTCTTGATTTGAAGGCTGATTACATGGATAATGTAACGTTGGAAAATTAATAGAAGTGGCATACTTTGATTTGCATACTCTTTATACATATATGATATACTTAACAAACAATTTGTTTAAAAAGAAAGCTCTTGGATGATCTACATTCTCTTTCTTTCTGCTGAGAAAGAAGATATGATGGCTAAAGTTGCAGAAACTATCTGATAACCATGAGCTGATCTTGAACATGGGAGGCACACATAAAAGGTAATGAAATAAAAAGAGAGAAGGAAGCTGTGACACTGAAGACATTGTAGATTTTCTGAACCAGACTTGGCCAGCCCAAAATTTTGCAAGAGGATTTTGCTTTGGGTGACCTCATACCAAATAAATCAGGAAATGAAAATAAATTGAAAATTAAATAAACAGAAGGAACTATCAGCATTTAGTACTCCCCAAATCACCTACTTGGTGGAAAGGGAGAGGTGTTAGACATGTAGACAGTGGTTCTGTTAGTTTATACAGAAACAAGGTTTTTGTTATTAGGGTATTCTTTAATATTGCCACATTCATATCTTAAATAGTTCTGAAGCCTTTATTCACCTGGACTGGCCTGTTTAGGGGATCTGAATTCAGGGTAAAGCTTTTATTACTGTATAAACTCTAATACATTGTAATTTATTTGGGCACATTGTAGTCTTCCCTTCTACATCAGGAGCTTGTTCAGGGAAAGGACTCTCTCACATTTACCATTACCAGCATACTTAGTTTCATTATGCTTCACTTTCCTGGTCTGCATAGATACTGTGTTTCTTACAAATTGCAGATGTGTGGCCACCCTGCCTCAACCGAGCCTGTTGGTGCCATTTTTCCAACATTTGCTCACTTCGTGTCCGTATGTGACATTTAGTAATTCTTGCAACGTTTCAAACTTTTTCATTATTATTACATTGGTTATGGTGATTTGTGATCAGTGATTACACCTTGCTGAAAGCACAGATAATGGTTAGCATGTTATAGTGACAAAGTATTTTAAATGACCATAGATTTTTTTTTAGACACGATGTTATTGCACACTTAATAGGCTACAGTATAGTGTAAACATAACTCTTATATGTACTAGAAAGCCAAGAAATTAATTTGGCTTGCTATATTGAGATATCCATCCGCTTTATTGCAGTGGTCTGGGAAAAGCCTCTTGAGATGCCCCTTCATTTAAGGCAACTAGGAACTTAGGTAAGCAAAGTGCTAAGGGTTAATGTGTTTTGTCTTGACAAAGATGCTCCTCCCAATGGCTTGTATGTGCTTCAAATATTTTATTTATTTTTTAAAAAATAAATACAGATATTTGCTCTAAAAACAGTACGTAGAAATACACCTAGAGCCCAGTACCTTCTATAGTATTTCTCCCACCTTGCTCGGAGAAATTTATAACCTGAGGTTGGGTAGATCATTCCAAGGAAAATTGTATAATTTTAGTAAATATGTCCTTATTAATAAAGAATGTACATCTTTCTTTTGGGCATATTAACATTTAGAGGGCACTTTAGATGGCATCCAATGCTATAAGAATAATTTTCAACTTTTTCTTAATAACAGCATTATAGTTTTGAAATTTATCCGTGTTCACATCAATAGATAAGGTATTATGAATATTTTCCCATGACAACTCTCAAACTTTTATTCCATATAAGCATATGTATGTATTTTGAAATTTCTGAATCATGGAGCATTTTGTTGCTTCAGAGAATTTTTTTTTTTTTCTAACATCAGGAGTATATCTTTCAATGAGGCTTCCACATTTATATTGAACTGTAGACTGGACTTCTGTATTACCTTCTTGAAATGATCTTGGCCCTAGATAACTTTAGCTCAAGACTTGATTGCTGATTCCATTTTGCCACAAGCTTTACAGAGACTCAGATGAATATTTAAGTAAAGAAATAATATTTTGGAGCTCATGAATAACATTTTTGATCCTAACTTGTTACTGGTTATGTATTTATGTTTTATAAGGCTCACACTTCCCAGGAGATTTCAATGTGCATAAATTGATTGAAGTTATCAGCAAAGACATTTAGCAGATAAATTTTACTGTCCACTTATAAAAAAAGGAGCCTAAGATATCACCTACTATATTAAACTAAGTGGTACATTCAAAATATAACAAAGCAACTAAGAAAAAGTTCTATTAGTGGATTAAAGTATATTTTGGTTGAATTAAACATGGACTAATTTGAGTTAATATATGAAGACATCAACAAAATTCTCTCCCATGCCTTTTCCAAATTACATACTGCTAACAGATTATGCCAGAGGCATTGGAGAATCATGGAGTGTTGTTTTCAGAGCTGTAACGATTAAGGTCTAGATTCCCTAGCCTTGCATTTATGAGCCTCCACGATGCAAATGGGATTTGCCTTTTTAAATTCTACCTTATTCATGTTCATATACACTAGACCCCAGCCAAATTGACTTGTTTGCAATTTCAGTATGTATTCCTTTCCCCATGTGTGTGCTTTAGCTCTTGATTTTCCATCTGCCTGGAATTTTGTGCTCCCACCATATTTTCCTTGTCTGTACCCTCTCTTATGTAAAGCTCTGCATGAATACTGAGTTCTTCATGATCATTTGCCTATCCCTCACCTTCCCTCTTCTACAATAATCAATTCACTCTTTTATTTACATTGCACCTGATTCATGCTAGCTACTGTGCTAGGCTCTGAGCATATATAGAAAAACACATGTTTCTTGCAAGAATTCACATATTAGAGAATGTGGCAGAGTAATTCTTTATGAATTAGTCACAATATAGAATGATGAAATGCAATGACTAAGGTAGGCAGAGATCTAGGCAAATGTAAACAAGTGGGACTAATTCTGCCTGGGGACACCTAGGAACACTTTTCTCTGTCCCAATGTTTCCATAGTTATTAAACAAGGGAAGCACACAAAAACTACTCAGGGAGACAGTTCTAGCACAGCCCTGACTCTTGCCCTTTCATCCTGCATGAGCCTTGCACAAAACCCAACAAACATGGAGTTGTATATAAAGATGTGGTGAATGAATATATTAACTAAAAAAAGATGGCTTTCTAAAGGATCAAAGCATGGGAAAATGTAATTTATAAAAGCATTCTTTTAGGAACACAGGTAAGAGGAAACTGCACCTTCCACATGCAGGATCTGTCCTCAACGACACTTGTCTTGTAGCAGGAATTATTTCTTTGCATTAGAACTGTGGGTATCCATGTGTTATTTCTTGAACTAGACCCCAGTTTCCCATAATCCATGATGCATCTTTTGTCCTTGGGAACACATAGAATGCTGTGTAGTTCACAGGCATGGTTCAATGAAGGAAGCTTTGCAGTTTGGTTAATGTTGATAGTATGGCACAAAGTACTGGTAAGTTCTGCCCCATAGGAAGTAGTTTATCTGCAAGTCTTCACTTGAGAAACACAGCAGATCTCTGGTTAGGTTTCACAATTTTTCAATTTCCAATAGTAATCAGCATTGATGAATTTTCACATTTATGGCCACTAAAATTTGTAGAGTGCTAACTAGAGGCCATGTACTAGGAATTAGCACTTTGTACATTTCATCCCTTTTAGTCCTCACAAGCACTCTGGTGAGTTGGGAACACTAGTATTCCTGTGTTACTAATGACGAAACTGAGACGCAAGGCAGTTGAACACATTTCCCAGTGTTTTATAGCTAGAAGGTAAGAGTATCAGATACTGACGTCCGATATTATTGTTTGTGCTCTACTCCTAAAATGCATCGCACATTCTGCACAGCATCATTAACTGGCAATTAAGGGACAATTTTAAGACATTTTGATTGAAAATAGTCCACTTGGCAGTAAATATATCTCCTAATTCGTTTTTTTTAGAACTTCCATAACAAAGCACTACAACTGGGGTACTTAGAACAGAAAATTATTGTCTCACAGGTCTGGAGGCTAGAAGTTCAAGACCAAGGTGTTAGCAGGGTTGGTTCCTTCTGAAGGCTGTGAGAGAAGGGTCTGTTCCAGGCATTTCTCTTTGGCTTGCAGATGGCTGCCCTCTCCCTGTGTGTTTACATCATCTTTCCTCTATGTATATCTTTCTGTGTCTTAATTTTACCTTTTTATAATGACACCAGTCATATTGGATTAGGGCCTATTCTAATGACCTCGCATTAAGTTACTGCCTCGGTAGAGACCCTCTCTCCAAATGAGGCCATCTTCTGAGGCTTAGGACCTCAACATGAATTTTTTGGGAAACAATTCAATTTCTAACACTTGCCATGAGTAAAGAATAAACAGTATGGTAGCAAAGTTTAGATTGAAATTTGAATTTTTTTAAAGGGCATATTCAAGGGGTGCCTGGGTGGCTCAGTTGGTTAAGCATCTGACTCTTGATTTCAGCTCAGGTCATGATCTCAGTATTGTCAGTTCAAGTCCTGCTATGGACTTCGTACTGACAGTGTGGAGCCTGCTCGGGATTCTCTCTCTCCCCCTCTCTCTGCCTGCCCCCCCCCACCCCCAGCTCTATCTCAAAATAAATAAATAAATAAATTTTAAAAGAGCAAATAAAATAAAGGCAATACTCGTTATTTAAAAAGTATGGTCTAAATGAAATATCAATTTGAATTTAAACAAATAATATTTAAACTTCTAGATTTTAGGGTAGTTTATGAACTAATTCCCTCAAAAATCTATTTTGCAATTACAACTACTCTGTAAAGTCTATTTTCAAATGAAAATGTAATTCTTTGTATGTTAATGTTATATGCTATCTGTATATCTTGACCTGATTTAGGCTAAATTTGACTATTGTTCATAGAACATATTGTGGTTAAATTAAGACAAAGTTTAATCTAATACTAATTTTATATGAACATATTTTTAGCCTGTTTTGAGAGGTTAAAAAAAAAAGCAAAGAGGTTTTTTTTGCTTAAAAGTCATTCATCATTAAAATAATAGAAATGATGAATATACAAAAAAGAGAAAAGGAAAGAAAATAATCAACAGAGCTGCTAATATTACACTTATGCAAATCACTCATTTCTATTCCAATGCCAAAAAACAAGCATGACTGCAAGGCTGTTCCATAAACCATAAACAATAGATAACACAGCTGTTCTTAAGAAGGCCATTGTAAAATTCACTTTTATTAATTAGGAAGCTAATTCTAGAAAGAAAGAAAAAAAACTCTTTAACCTCCATTGATCACCTAGAAACACGCTCCTGTAATTGGTGATGAACTGCCTTAATCATGGTAGAATAATGGATTTCACACTAAGAATTCCGATGCCCCTGAGCTCAAACATTCTTCATAGATTCCCTCTATAGAATTTGGGTCTCAATTTCCTTCCGATTTGATTTGTTTAAAAAGGGCTTTACTGCTGAAGCAACTGGTTCCATTCCCCGAGTGCTCAGAAGGCCAAAAATAAAAGACTTTATGCTTGGTTAGCCTTGCATTCAGCATTCTGGAAGCTGTTACTCCTCAGGAGAATAACTATTTTTCTGGAACAATCTAAACTACTGCTATACCTCAAACTAATTAGTATAAAGGTTTAGCTTTTCTTCCACTGCATCTCACTCTGAAACCGGAATTACAGGATTATTCAAAAGTAATCTTTGTTTTGCAAACACACGATATTGAATGCTGTGAAATGATATGAAATGGTACAAAGAGAGAGATTGCACAATAAAGTGAAATTCAAGGCTGTATTTCATATTTGTAAAATGTGTGTTTTCAACTACTAGGCCTTTGAATACTGTTTACTCATAATGGCCTCAAAATGCACTAGAACAGTTAGCATGAATTCAATGAGACAAAATCAACAGAGTAGTGACTCTCTAAAGATAATTAAAGATACTGCCCTTTGAGTTTTTCTCAGAATAACTAATGGTCAGGAAAGCAAGATGAATGCCTAAATTAACATTCCCATTCAAACACATCGCTAAAAGGGTTAAGCCTGCATCATCATAGTGGAAATATTGTCAGATAAAATTTGTGATGGGAAAACAAAATGAAAACGGCTGGAGAACATTCTCCACTGATTTCAATCAAGACTAACTTTTTAGGTTGGGGGGAAAAAGAGCAAATAATTCTAATGCTTGGACTAGCTATCCAGTTTTTTGTTTTTATTTTTTAATAGAAACTTTCAAATTTGATTTTATTACTAAATCATGATGGTCCATAAATCAAACATGAATTCTGCTTCTAAAATTACTGTTCGGTGGGCTAAAATGGGGCTAAATGCAAGATGTGCATTATTCTCAGATAGCTCAAATCTATGGATTATTCATACTCTCACATTAGTGAAAGCTCTTTCTTGTTAAAGTGGTACTTAACATTTTTTTAAACAGGTGGTTTGAATTACAGAAAGCCTGCAATAATTTAATCTTCCCTTAAAGTAAATAAATTAAATTAGATTTCTTATAGGTAGACATAGGGTTTTTTTAAATGTATAGACAATTTCCCATATCTCCTAGGCCAGTATGCTTACTTGATCTTTCATATTACATTTTGGGGACAAGAAAAATAAATTTAAAAATAAACAAATAAGACAAAATTTCTGAAAACCCGCAGGCCCCACTGGGGAGTGAGTGAATCCTGATCTGTTTCACCCTGAAGTATCAGTTAGTATTGCAACTTTCTTTTTCTCCTCATAAAATATTGACAGATTTAGAAGAATTCAGGAACTTCCTGTGGCCTGGATGTTTGTTAATCCACCAAAAGAAGCAAACAAACAAACAAACAAATGCATAATACAATTTACACATGACTCTGCCAATTACACAGGGTTTTATTGCACCGACAGTATTCTACCTCGCTCTTGGTAGTCTGTCCTCTGGTGGATTATTAAGCATGAATGTATGTGCTTCAATAGTGCAACTCACATTTTTCCTCAGATTAAACAGCTCTTTCACTGTGGATTCACCAGCCCCTGACTTAGCTGCAGAACCCTTCCCCTCACCCTGCGCAGAACTATTCTAGGCGTCCCCCAAAAGAATAAAAGTAAACCTTTCCGATGGATTGTTCTCAGTGTGTGCTAAGTTTAAATGGAGATAGTTAATGAAACTCTCCCCCCACCCCCACAGAGAATGCCAATACATTGTACCTCATATCGTTTTTTTAGAAAAAAAAATCAAGGGGCGCCTGGGTGGCACAGTCGGTTAAGCGTCCGACTTTAGCCAGGTCACGATCTCGCGGTCCGTGAGTTCGAGCCCCGCGTCGGGCTCTGGGCTGATGGCTCAGAGCCTGGAGCCTGTTTCCGATTCTGTGTCTCCCTCTCTCTCTGCTCCTCCCCCGTTCATGCTCTGTCTCTCTCTGTCCCAAAAATAAATAAACGTTGAAAAAAAAAAAATTAAAAAAAAAAAAAAAAAAAGAAAAAAAAATCAAAGTTAACTTCATAAGATCAACCAGGAACAGTTTGTAAACCGAGGAATGTCCAGCCTGTATAAAAATTTATAGAACATTTTTTTATTGACACGTTAGCTTTGCTCAAGGAAAGCACATGATTTGTCCCAAATACTGATTGAGTCCCGAAGCTGTGAGTGTAAATGCTTTCCATGGTTTACAAGCCAAATTCCACAGTAAGTTTTAACTATTTTGCTTCAAGAATACATGATCTTCTTGTGTAGTGGTCTTGAAAGGTTAAACAATAGTCTTTTAATTGTTCAGCGAATTTTTATTGAATGATTGTTATGTCTCAGGCACTGAGATTGGTGTTCTGGTTAAGTAGAAGGTAGAGGTAGGAGAGAAGGCTTTCCTGTAGGGTAGTCATTTAGTCTGAAGCTTGAAGGAGGATTCTTAAGTTGCTAATGAAAAGTTGACAGGGTAATAAAAAGAAGAGGAAAGAATGTTCCATGCAGAAAACACTTGCCAGGGGCCCTGAAGTAGGACTGAACAAGACAACCTGTAGCTTCATGAGGTTCTTCTGCCACCACACTTGAGTATAGATGGATGTCACAATGAAGCAAGAGACATAGGATGTTCCTCTCCAATTGACATCCCAAAGGATGTGTGGAATGCCAAAGAATTGAACACTGAGAACAATGCAAAAGACTGAACAGTTCATGAGCTGAAAGGCAATGGTGCATGAAAGCCAGAAATATAAGTAAGTGTAAACGAAATATTTTCACCTTCATTACATGAGTTTAGTTTGGAATGGCTCCAAATGTTGTTGCATATGCAGTACTCAGCAGATGAACTAGAGAATATCACTTGCTAATTCACTGATGTTCTTATTAAATCTTACTCAAAAGTGCATATTCAATAAAATGATAACATTTAAAAATGTGCATAAAGCTGGATTTAAAGCTTCAAATGAGAGCAAGAGAGCACACACAACTATGTTAATTTGAGACATGAAAATGGAAAGCTTTACTCCGTTCAAAGGGACACTTTGTCACTGCTTTCCAGTATAAAAGAAAAATAATTCTAAATAATTTAACCAATTTGTCTTTAGCGTGAAAGTTGTATCTTTGCTACACAAGCTTTCTTTATTGTTTGGTATTTATTGAAAACCAAGTATGCAGCACTCTATAAATCATCATGGACGCAGTCCTCACCCTTAAGGCACACAATCTAAGTCAGACAGAAAAAATAGTTCAGACCTAAAATATGTCAAATGTGTTGATTAAACTCTGAAGGTTGAGATTCTTAATTATAAATATGTCTTTGTAGCTTAAGAAGTGAAAACTGTAAATACGACAAAAGGCAAAATGATAGGGAAATCACATTCTAGATGTGCTTTATATCTACAGTTTGCTATTACTTAAGATTAGTCATTATAATTTTAGTTTGAGTACAGTCTTGCTGAAAAAAAAAATAAACAGGAACCTAATATAAAGTTTCAGGGAAGATGACACCAGGATTACCTAGTATTTTCTATTCACTGTCTCTATTCCTTATTTTCTCACAAAACAGACTTCTGGTTCATAATAACCTTTGTTTATGTTCTTAGCAAGATAATGATTTTACCTCATTAATCCACATAGCTTTTCAAAGGAAAATGAGTAGAAGCAAAAAAAAAAAAAAAAAAAAAGCTAGTTTCCATTAAAATCTTGTCACATTGCCTTCAACTTGTCCAAGTTTTCATAGTTCTGTGTCCTATATCTTCACAAGATAATAGCAATATTTAAAGGCTGTCCTTTATACAATGCTAATCTGCTACAATGAGAAGATCATCACATTTGCCCAAAGTTCAATGTCAAATGGGTGGTATAGATGAATGGACAAACAGATATGTCTATCTGCATCATTTCCAATCATATCTGTATCTGTATCTATACAGATATCTACCCATCTATCCATATTTTCAAAACCTGGAACATGGTAGAAACTCAATGTGTATTAATTTGTTCATTTCAATTCAGTCTTATCTTACTGGTTACATTTTAAATGTTAAATCCTACTTTAACAAAACTTGAATTCAAATACATGAAATTATACAAATTAAATTAGGGTACAGTATTCAAAAGGTAAAAAAAGTTCAACATTGGTGAGCCTTTTTGTAAACATAATATAAGACTAGGCTTTAAAAAGCCAATTTAAAGAAAAAAAAGTTGGAGTAAGTCAAGTATACTCGAGAACTTAAAAAAGCCCAGTGTCATCAGAGATTTTAGTTCAAAGCAAATGATGCCAGAACTTTAGGGTATGGATTTGTTTTATGTAGTTAGTCATTGGAATCTTTGGAATTGGATGTGATTATACATTTAACTAATGCACAATTAAGTAATGTATAATCACATCTTTACACAGTGTTTCAAATGTATGTAAAGTGACCATATGTTGATCCACTGGTTTCATAGTCATGTGTACGTCTCTGACATGAGATGGTTTCAGATTAAGAGAATCTACGATTGGAAATTAAGCTGAGACAATTTCATTATCAAAGCTTTCAAATTGTTGATCTGAGCCTCACCACATTGTAATAAAAGACACTGTTAGGTGTCTGACTTCCTTCTTTATCTGCGTAGGAGAAAGGATTTGTCACTGAGCTCAGGCGTTAGAGATCATACTGATCTGGATTCAAATTTTGTGCCAACTATTTCCTTTTGACTTTGGGCAGTATGAACCTTCCTAACCCCCCTTTACCCCTAAGTTTTAACGATAATATGGATACTTCCCTGAGAGTTGCTCTGATTATTAAATCTGATAATACATATGAAACACTTAGATCACATCTGTGTTGTCATGACCAGAACCAAGAGGAGCCCAAGCCCAAGCTCACCCAGCTTTCAGTCAGGACCAGACAATCAGTAGTGGCTAACTATAAAGCGCCCAAACAGTGGAAGAGAGAAGAAATGAGCATGTTCCTAATGTCAAAAGGTGGAAAAGAACTTATTAGGTTGGGGTGACATCCACTAAATATTTATGATGCACTTAGGTATCAGATCGAGGATGTGGTGGATGCACACAGTGCAAAGTGTCCCAGTGCTATTCCCTTCCTGGGCACTGTTTCCCTTTCTTTGCACCTGGGTTGTTCTCAGAGACTGCACTTGAGAGAGGCAAGTGGACTGTGCAGATGACTCCCTGATGGGTCTGGGACCCAGCGATACAAAACAGTTGAAATTTGAATGTCTTTTATGATTACCTGTGGCCTCTGCATGACTTGGGCCATTGCCACTGAGACAGGATTGTTTTTCCATTCTAAAGGTGACCCTGCATCTCAACATTTTCAAAGCTTCCTATATGTGTTCTTTGTTCAGATTGTAAGCATTCGTAGTCAAAGTGTATGGACCACTTCCTGTACTTAGAAGGCAGTTTATTTCTTTAATGATATTTATAAGAAATAGTTATAAGTGTAACATTTGCAAAGTGGTTGAGCACATAACATCATAGATGACATTATGTCCGTTCTTTAGATGAGGAAATGCTGGCCACAGAGCCAGAAGTGACAGCACCAGGATGCAAATCCAGGTGCTATGCTTCCAGAACCAATGAATGCAACCACTAAGTTATGTGCCTCTGCAATCATGCTCCAGTGGGGGGAGCTTAACTAATGCACCTTCTAGTAATGGAAAAACAGGGTGGTTGGAGGGGGAGAGGCAGCATCAAGTAGAGAAAGTGCTAAATTCGTATGTTGAAAGTCATAACCTGCAGTTTCTCAGAATACGAACTGATTTGGAAAAAGGGTCTTTGCACATGAAATTAGCTAAATTAAAATAAGGTCATTAGGGTGAGCCTGAATCCAATATTACTCATGAACTTACAAAAAGAACGTCATGTGAAAAGAAAGATACACAGAGAAAAGATGATGTGAAGACACAGAGGGGAGATGGCCCTCTTCATGCCAATGAGAGAGCCTGGAAGAGACCCCCACCCACCACTTTCTCACAGCTCACAGAAAGAATCAGCAGAGTTGACACCTTGATCTTAGACTTCTAGCCTCTAGAACAGTAAAATATCTATATCTATATCTATATCTATATCTATATCTATATCTATATCTATATCTATCTATATAGATCTCTCTCTCTCTCTCTGTATATATATATATATATATATATATGTTGTTTAAGCTACCCAATGTGGAAGGCAGCCTCAGCAAACTAATACAGAAAATCAGACTAACGTACCATTTTCATTCTACCATCCAGGAGGCAAAAAAGAGGAAAGAAAGAAAGAAAGAAAGAAAGAAAGAAAGAAAGAAAGAAAGGAGGGAGGCAAGAAAGAGAGAAAGAAAAAAGACAGGAAGGAAGGAGGAAAGAAAGAAAGAAAGAAAGAAAGAAAGAAAGAAGAAAGGAAGGAGGGAGGAAGGGAGGAAGGAAGGAAGGAAGGAGAAAGAAAGGAGGGAGGGAGGAAGGAAAGAAAGAAAGAAAGAAAAAAGAAAGAGAAAGAAAGAATTCCACTAAGAACCAAAATGTTCTGTACACCGCAGGAGTCTAGGATCACCTTTGAAACCAGTAATTTTGTGGTAGAGGAACCTGATGTTAGGGACAGGACAAAAAAGTACTTTTTCTTAATAAAAGCATCCATAATTGAGTGCCTTCCATGGATGTGCTGGTATGTTGTTGGGCAAAATGACCTTGAATGGTCCCTAGTTTCCTACAGTGACTCCTGTGGTTGTCTGCAAGAACTCCCCTGGGAGCTACTCTCACTCTCACTCCCTTCTGCCTCCTCCTGTTCCACTCTGGGATCACAAAGCTCTCACCTGCTGCTGCTGCTTTTCTCTCCTTACTATGATACATGTCATTAATGCCAGTAGTATAAGGAAAATTTTAGCGTGGCTGTAGAGAAAAAGATGAGCGCATGGTCTCTGAAATGTTTGTATTGTTTTTTTTTCCCAATTGATAAGTAAATCAAAATATTCTCAAATAAAAGTTTTTAATAATGGAAAACATCATCTCAGTGCAATGTGTGGACAATTTTTGATTTGTAGACAGTAGGATTTTGAAGCCCATATACATTTCTTGGTATGCAAGTTTGAATTTTTGAGAGTATTGTTGGCCTCATCACTGAAAACCAGGACAACTCCGAATGGTTAGAACAGGGGAAAAGCAAGCTTTTCTGTAAACTCAGCACAGGAGAACTCCGTACAATGCTTCACTTTACAGAGGGGACATTCTTCAAGGAGGAGAATAGGAGAAAGATTGGTTAAACAGCTGTAAACGCCAAGTATGGGATACACCTGCCCCTTCCTCCAATGCCGGGAGACCTGCATTTGCAGAACCTTTCTATTTCATGGAGTTGAACTTCATCCTATCTCCCAGATGGGTAAGAAAACCAGAGTGCAAGAAAAAAAACATTTGTTGTTTCCACTTACTCAACTAGCATTTACTAACTAACAGGTTACATAGTGCTCTAGATTCAGCAAGAGCCAAAACTAATAGATCTTACCCATAAATAAACAATTATGATGCAGTATCATGAGAGATTATGAACATTTCTCAGTGTATTTCCTAAAGGTTTCCTTTAGGCTGAGATTTGGCAGAGGGTACTGAAGGTAGGAATTATCAGGGAAAAGAGTTGCAAGTTTATTTCATAGGTACAGCTAGGTACTTGCGTTAAAAAATATTGTGTAAATTACTACCTTATTGCATTTGGTAATAATCAAGCAAAGTTGTGGGCTTTGTTAATAAATTATTTAATTGATTAAGACAAGGTGAAATGCTCCCCTGTTTTCTTGTTAATAAGGTGCCTTGAAATCTTGTCAATGAATCAAAACCTATCTGTACTGGCTATTTGTTCCTTTAATGATCTACCTGCACAGAGGAAAAAAAAACACTTAATCGCCATCCAGTGGCCAGAAAGAACAAATGTTCTTGACATGAGGGAAGAAAAATGCCACATGCTAGGAGGAAGGACACACACATATGCACACACACCCACATGTACCCAAAGCAAACTATAACAGAGTAAATAAAATGGATTCCTACAGATGACCATGTAAAGTCTAGTCTGTGAAACACATGTTCTGGAAATACTAGGGGAAGAAAGAGTGAAATTCCTCATGAACAGAATAAGGTATGAGCTAGAATTGTACATCATATTTACACGAGTTCACTACAATGGAGCCGGAACAATTTCTGAACAATAGCTCCCCGCTAAAATTCAAAAGTTTAGGGTCTCAACAAAGGAAGATAATCCATCACAATGCTAAGCTAGATGATTCTTCATGTGACTCTAGTTCTCCATGACCCACGACTGAAAAAGTTTCAGGTGAAATAGAATATATTACATTTATGAGGATCACCTTGGAAATTAATTCACACTATAGTTTGATGCTTATAATGTCTGGCTTTTTTTGGAGCGGGGTCTGATTTATTAGAAATCCCACCTACTAATGATGGAGGTGGGGCAGAAGAACTCATTCTGGAACAAAGAATTCAAATGAACAATGAAAGAATGTTATGTAAATCGGGTGTCTTAAAACTGACTGCTCTCTTCTCCACCAGCAATGGTCGTAATAATTTCCCCCAAACTGAATAAACCGAAGGCACACGTTTATTGGTTTTTACCTGAGAACATAATTCTCCACCTCACTGAGTTTCAGCGGCTGTCTGTGAATGGTTCTGTACATTGGCAATATCTCTGTAAGAGCTTCGTCTCTAGGCAAAGAAGTTCTTACTATTCCATTCTTTCTAATTACTGTATTTCAAGCGTAGTTCTCATGACACTATGGAGAGTAATCTTCTGAGGCATTCTTTCTTAGAGTTCTGAGCTTAATTCTGAATCATGGGGTCAACTTGAATATAGAGTTACATAGAATGGGGTTTTATGATGCTAATGTAACAAACAGAAGCACACAGATTCTGCTCCCTTCACCCTCCACTGTAGAAGGATATGTCCATGACTAGAAGATATACTATAATCTACATCCATCAATCATTATCTCGAACATTTTATTGTGAATTATTTGCCTTCTTCTAATCATCAACTATAAAAGAGACATAAACAAACAAACAAAAACTCTTCTATACCAGGTGACTCCCAAAACCAAAACATTCTTAACGGGGGGAAATAAAAGGATTTAAGATACGTGTCAGACTGGGTTGCAATCAACTCATGGAATTACATGAACAAAAATTGGATCAAAGTTTCGGAATTTAGGGGCGCCTCGGTGGCTCAGTTAGTTGAGTGTCTGATTCTTGGTTTCAGCTCAGGTCACGATCTCACGGTTCACATTGCCAGCACAGAGCCTGGGATTCTGTTTCCAATCTCTCTGCCCCTTCCCCACTTAAACGCGGTCTCTGTCTCTCTCAAAATAAGTAAATAAACTTTTTTTTTCATAAAAGCTTTGTAACTTAATAATGACTAATAATTTAATATTGCCTGCTAAGGAGAAAGTATACTAATTAAGAAAAACAGCTCGCCAAACTTTGTGCAATGAAGCATATTTGATGAACCGTACAAGCACCCATTCTTTTAAAAAGTGTTTGTTTAAGCAACAATAAAATGAAAGCGGATATGCAGTTGAATGAGGAAAAGTTTTCCCACTTAAGGAGCTCAGGATCTAGTCAGTACATACGAAGCTATGTGGTAATTATCTGCCCACCAGTTACATGCAACACAGATGTACCCAAAATGCAAATGAATGCAACAGAAAGTGCAATTAATCATGGAGGAGTGTGAGATGTTATGATTTGAGCCAAATCTTGAAAGATTTGGTGTTTTTGGAACACAAAGGAAATTGGGCCACAAATACTCAACATTTTTTTAGGTATTACAGTAGACTGCGTTTCAAAAACAGCAGAGTTCTTATTTTTGCTTTTGCTTTTGTTTTCTCACGTAAGTTACAGTCTCCCATAACAATTCAGGTCGGTCACTTCTTCTCTAAGCAGTGACTCAAGACCCAGATCCCTCTTATCTTCTTTGGTCGTCTCGCATAGCCTTGCTGTGACTAGGGGAAAATAAAACGGACCTGGAAGTCGGAATCCTGAGTCAGGTTTGGTGTTCTGTGCCGTCACGATTAAGACTTCAAGCTTTCAGTTTCTGTGTTTTAATTCTCTCAATTGTAAAATAAATTTTCTTATTGCTAAAGCCTATATTTTTAACTGCTGGGGATTAAGGTCATAAGATATGGTAGATCCCATTATATTTTAGAAAGACTTTATAAAGTTAAGAGCTGTTTTACTTAAGCAAGGGTCATATCCTAATAAATCCATTTTGAAGTAGTTCAAGCATCAGAGAAATATAAAAGTACACTAGATTTCTTTTCAGTGTTTTTTTTTTCTCTCCTAAATATATTCATATCATTCCTCTATATCCAGTTCTCATGCTGTCCACTGCTTGCTCAGTGTCCTTGTGGAATTTATTAGCTAAGCAGGACAGTTTGGAACGTGTTTCACAATTCTTCAGATTCTACGGCTTGGTCTTCTCTTCTCTAATCAAAGTATGTCTACCCTAATTTCCACAATGTCGTTGCCTTTTTCCATTGTTCTAACAAAAACACAAGGCAACAAAATGATTCCAAATGCATGCTGTTAATAATTATATTTCTTATGAACAATATATTATTCTTCTCACCTTATAGCTGCATTTAATCTGTAACCTCCCATGTCTTAAGCTATAGAATGCTAAAAGATCCAAGGAAGTTCTGTTTGCAACGGAGTGTTTGTTTTCCACACAGAAAATCACACAGTGAAGACCAGGGCTTTCTTATTCTTCTTGGCTAACTTCAACAATACGGTAGACATTTGGGTATTACAATATCTATTACAAAAAAGCATATTGATTCTTTTGCTAATATTATTTGTATAATTCAGTTCAAATTAGCTCAACAGTCTTTCAAAGCTTTGGTACATCTCTTGATTTGGTTCCAAAACACTTAGCTTTATTTTAGTTTCTATTTTAATTGGAGAACTTGGAAAATTTCTCACAGCTAGAGAACAATTGATTTGTTGCTAATAGAAACCTAAGAAGAGAAGAGTTATTTGTATATGTTTTGTGCGTGCATGTATGTGTATATGTGTGTGTATATATAAAAATACATATCTATATATGCATAAATATAGATATAAACTGACTGGATATATGTGTTTGTGTGTGTACTTAATCTCAAAGATCAAATAAATCTACTCAGCTAAAATTTCCTCTAAATAGAAATTTTACAGACTTGTCCCAGACCCCTTCAGGAGTCACTGAAGTTGTGTATATGGCTTAAAATTGTTTTAATCCCATGGAAATGTCTCTGTGTTTTTATAAAAGATAATATATATTTATAATGTGAAGTTAAATGTGAAAGAGAAGCTATTGACCCTTGGTTTGAGTTATTCTTCCACTGAAAGGAATTTTCAATGACCTACATTTTTTAAAAATGTGGAGTCCATTTTCAGATTCAACATTATGTTCCTGGAACTTTCAGGCTAATATTATTACAAAACCAAGTGTAGTAAAAGTGACTTAATTGCTATGGTGTGACTCAAAGAAAGATCCCAGAATCAAGTTTTGACCTTGTCTGCTTGATTTAGGTAATACATCTGTCCTTGGACCAGTTTCTATGGCCAAGGGAATAGATCACTATGAATTAAATCACACTCTCCAGCTTTGGATAGGGAAATAATGATGGTATTACCAGAACAAGAGTGAGAGCAGGGCAAGGGTTGTGGGTACATGCTGGATAGAATCAGATACACTGTTTAAGAAGGAAAGAGACTGTACGTTAGAAAGAAAACGAACAAGGAAATTAACAAATGTCCGACATAGCTTGTTAGCTTGATTGTGGCTTATAACATACAATCTCGGTCTTTTTATCATTATGGCTTAAATATCAGAGCTACAAAGTAATGAAGCATGCTAATAATGGAAAGCATTATGACTTAGACACTTCCTCCAGTAAATTCCAGCTATAGGTTTAAAAAGGAAAAACATTAAAAACCAAAACAATAAAATCCCCATCTTAGGCTACTTCCAAATAATGAAATTTCCTCCATAAAATACTGTGGCATCAACTCTGTGTGTTCTGTAACTTTTTTCTAATTAAAGAGAATAATTCTATTCAACATCATAGACATAATGACAACCAGGCGTGTGCTCAAAAAAGTGGGGAAAATGTCTTTGTTTTCTTAATGCTGTGACTAAACCATTGACCATATTCATTTATCTCTGTTGACACATTCCCATTTCCCTACTCCAAATGACTTTGGGTCACAAAGCAAACATTTTTGCCAAAAAAAATTTTTATTCGTAAAGTTACAACTGATGAAAAACTGGGGACTATAATAAATATTCTTTTGCAACTTTTCAATAACATTTATAGCTGGAAGTGCTAAATTGTTGACAACAAAACAATTTGTAAATGAAAAAAAAAAACACTTCAAATGTGCAGTGATATTTTAACAAGAAGTAACAGAGATTTCAAGAGAGAATTTACGGTTATAAATATGTCTCTGATGTTGTATTTTTAATGCCCATGTCCTAAGTGCATAAAGTTTCCTACATGGACAGAAGTATTGTATAACCAGTGCTCATTATTTGAGAGGAATAAATGGATGAAATGGACTAGCAAATAGAATCTGGAATAAAGGTTGTATTTTACATCTTGGGAATTTGTGGCCAGGTTTAAAAAAAAAAAAGTAAATAAATGTGAGCAAAGGATGAGTTGGATTAACCACTTTGCCAGTTGAAACAGACTTCCCAAGCCAGCACATAAAATCTGTGGCCAAGGAGAACACAATGTAGATAATCTTTGAGCTATCTTGTGGACAGATGTGACTATTATCCTGGCTGACCTTCGAAGACTCATGGATGGGTCTCACATCTGGTACATGAGTGCACCCCTGAGCCAATTTCCTTTAGAAAGTCAGATTGATCCTTGAAATGGCTGTAGGCCAAGGCTGTGTGTGTGGTGTGGGTAGGAATGGGGAGCTGTGGATGTTAGCACCTGGGACCTGGAACTGCATGATTCAGCCCAGAGGCCTGGAACAGTAATGCCTCTGTGCAAGTGAACGGCATTTCCCAGCTCATGGTTTTCCGCCTGATTTTCCTGTAAATGTAGATCAGAATTAAGAAGCGAGGGAGAACACGACCTTCAGTGCCTACACTTATCTGAGTACAAGATGCATTTTTCAGGAGAGAAGGGCCAACCGCAAACCATCTGAGGTTTACATTAGTGTGCCAAAGCAGCACTATTAATTGGCATCTTCTACACACTCAGACCTCTTTCAGAGGCAAAGCCTCTCTGAAAATCCCAAGACTGGGCTTTCTTGTCTCCTCTCTGGGAGTTCCCATTTGGGGTCTTGCCTGGAAATAGCCCAGAACAGATTCCTCTCCCTGTTCCCATACCTTTATTTCTCCACTTCCTATCTGTAAAACCAGAATCCATGGAAACCAATTTGTGAAAAGGGACAAATCAAAATTAGAGGTATTATTCGATGCAAAAACTTCCCTCACGCTTACATTTTACCCACTGGTTTATCTTTTTCACTGGGGTATGTTCACAGGACAGTGTGTGTCTGATCCTGGCTGTGATGTTTAGTCTGGCTCGCCTGCCCCGTCGTTTCTCTATGTGAGAAACAATTCATCCTCCTGTCCTCTGCCGGCAGGCTGGGCCAGAGGACACCTCCAGCTGCTCTGAGAGGAGGCGACATCGCCTTCAAACCTGGCCTGCACAGCCTCGGTGCAGACACTAGTCAATAACAGGTCAGGTCTCCTGTTGACCAGGTTATGAAATGGGGGGATTAGAATTCTTTCCAGCACCTGTTTGCCTACGGCTTTGCTATGGAAATTAAGCTTGGAATGTATTCTATCTATAAGTCTGGAAACTGAAGTTTAAATTTACTCAGTTTTGAAAATGTGCAGAGAATATGAAGATTCTCCCCGACCGCCACCCCCGCCTCCATTTCCCTCTGACTAAAAGGTTTTATTACTTCTGACTAATGGCATTGTTGCCCTCAGGGGAAATGCTATTAGGAACCTCTTTGAGACCTGTCAGGAAGCACACTGGAAAAACTTACTGATGGATTACCCAGTGTGCACTGAGGTACATGTGTCCCCATTCATGTGAAGATGGCCGAATGGAGGGTGGAGGGTGGAGATGGTGGGTGGGGAGCAGGGCTGGTGGACATGATAGAAATGGCTTTTAGCAAATGGAAAGCAACGCATTGATTATCTATTATACTTTCCTTAAGTCTATGCAACAGAGATTTTGCTATTAAATGAAAATTATAAATGTGTGCAGGCATGTGTATGTGTGTGTATGTGTGTGTATATATATATATATATATGTATATGTATATATATGTATGTATGTATATACATATACACGCACATACATTATGTCACTATACCAATCACAGTATCTCTAAGCAGGACAGCCTAGGAAACAGAGTCTGAAATGGTTGTTTGCAAAAGGTAGTTTATTTTGGGATGTTTTCAAGGTACAGGGGTCAAGAACCTGAAAAAATGAAATAAGGGTGGAGGAAAGCCAATCCAAAGATGCATTATTAAGCTGGCTTACTGCCATGGACAACTAGGGTTTAATCACTTCAATCATTCTAAGGCACTACATGATCTAAGAAAAATATGTGCCTCAGAATTGTTCATGGAAAAGAAGGGAGAAGGAAATTGTTTGTTTGTTTATTTGTTTGTTTGTTTTGCCAACTCCTGTCCCTTATTGGTCAAAAGTTACCTTATGGTTTGCTAATGTCTTCTCAATTCCACATTTGTTCATGCATCAGAATAGTTGAATAGATTCCTGAGGATATTCCGTTCAGGGAAACCCAGAGCCCAGGACTGAAAGAGGAAAGCGTATGATGCAATTGATGGATGTGAGGTTGCCATAGTTTATCCTAGGCTTTCAGCAATGCCTGGAGTAAAAGGATGGCTGAGGTAAGGTAAGGCTGGGCACCAGGGCAGTCTCATTCAGGGTCCCCATAGGAAATGAATAGCATAGATGGAATACAGTAATTTGAAAAGGCTCCATTCAGCTAGAGTAGATATTGGAGGACCACGGAGATGGAGGGGTAATGAGAACTTAGTAACAGTTGAGCTCTTGCTTTCTTCAAATGACTAGAAAATGAGTGGCTACTGCAACCCGGGAAGAAATGAGAAGGTTCAGCTTACTCCGGAGAAAAAAGAATCTTCCACGATGGGTGGCCAGGAGTGGGCGACTGGACAGGGAGGGATCCTGGGGAACCAGTAAGTCCCCTGTGAACTTCAGTGACCTACTGGGATTCCCCATTCACTGAAGCTAAGAACAAAGATGGCACAGAGACTGGTTGGTGTGGTCTCTACACATCAGCCTTCTGAGGCAGAGGAAGGCAGAGAAGTGAGGAGAACAGACCTAGAAAAGCAAACTGGATATATATCTGTAACAATTATTCAATGGAGATATTTGACTGGATAGCTGTTTTTGCAATGACCTTGGTTCATCTTAACCAGTTCTATGGATGGCAGTTCTATGGATGACTAAACTTGGTTTTGGACCTCTGACTGAGAATTTTTTAAAATGTATTTAACATAAAACTGTAATAGAAATTTTTTGAGTTAAAGTTTATGCAAAAGGACTTAGTCTTTCACAATATTATAGCTCGGAAGTAATCACTGTACTATTGGTGTAAGAATGCTTGCCAAATTAAATCAACCGCTATAAACGTATGACATCATAATAAAGAATTATTTATTTAGATTAGTAAATATCTTTAAAAAATAATTTGTACTATTCCACTTGGCTATTTTACTGTTGTGTATTTAGGTTAATTCTCATGTTGCCTTATTAACAAATTTACTTATTTACTTTAATATTTATTTAGAAAAAGACAACCACTTGCCTTCATAGATCTCAGATTTTAGCAAGACAGATAGGCAATAAAGAAATAAACTGGTACATATTATAATGCAAGAATATGATGAGCGTTAAGAACAACATTAAGGCAGATAAAGAGGATGGAGAAGGACAGATGTGCTTTTCTGTGAGGGTATTGTTAATCTGAGATGTGGATATGTCGAGAGAGTGAAGCATGTGTAGACTTGGGCTTACATGCTAACCACGACCTAAAACCATGGACAGGTTCTGAATTCAGATATCATATGATCTGGCTTGAATTTTTAAATAATTGCCCTGTTGTTGGTTGGAAAAGACAGCAGAAGAGCCCAGTTGAAAAAGGAAGAATGGTTAGCATAGGTGCCCAATTGATGGTGCTCAGAGGGTTTATACCTGGATTAGGGTGGTGACAGTTGGGAAGAGAGACATTGCTCAAGAAAGGTATGAGATGGATTTGCCTCTGGATCAGGTGACATGAATAACTAGAAAATGTACACTGACCTTTATTGATATAAGGAGCTTTCAAATAGGTGCATGAATAGATGGGGAAGAAGAGGTCAGTTTTAGGTAGTATATGCTTAAAATTCCTATGAGATATCTAGGAAAGGGTAAGGACAAGGTAAGGAATTTATTAACACTCTTGATAGGGACTGGGGAATTACAGTACAGAAAATACAAACCATTTTCTCACCCGCCCATATAGAAGTGCAAACTTCATAAAATTGTACCACTTTAGTAAGACACTGCCTGTATTTTGTCATTTTAATGCCCTTGCCTTTGATCCCTGATGAACCTGCAATTTTCATTTGTTTGAGTCACATTTTGTTGTTGTTGTTGTTGTTCTGTGAATTGTCTCATCACTCCCTTATCTATCATCTACTAGGATTTTAGTACAGGTTATTAGTACTGACCCTGCGTGTCGTATTTGTAAGAACATCTGTTATGTCGATATTACTTACCTTTTAATTTTATGATGCTTTGAGGAATGGTCACTTTTAAGACGGTATGAAGCCAATTTTATACTCGTGATTTGTTTCCATTGCTTTTAAGATTAGAAAGCTCTCACACTTCCACACTTTCTTATATCGTTGCAGTCATTTATGCCACATAACTATTTTGGCTTTTGAATTAAGCATAGTGAACAGTATAAAGCATTAATTATTTAATTAATTTACAAATAGTTACTCAGTGATTCATGATTTGTGTAAGGACCCTATCACCAAATCCTTACCAAAGAGTAAAATCCTTCTCCCTTCTCAGGAATAAGCACCCGTGCAAAATGTTTAGCTTGAGGATCCTGCTGTATATGTTCATGAATACATCAGCAGGATTACAGTTACCAGTCAGTAGATTGGGAAATTTGGGCAATGAACGCAGTACAATTTGTGCCTAAAATATAGCTATGAGTCCCATATTATATGTGTTCGTGGACCAGGTTAGCCCATCGTATGAATCCACTTGTGATTCTGTGAATTATGGTCAGTAGTACATTGCTCTACAGGACGAGTACAATGCTTTGTGGTGCAGGCTATTGAGCTGGGACCTTGACACGCTGCCTGGCTCTGGCTAGTACCCTCTGTTCGCTCTGAAGGGCAGCCACAGTCCCATAATTTTTCCCCTAACAGCTGATGAAAGCCCAGATCCCAAAGCAGCTGACACATGGCTTTTGCCTTCAGCCTCTTTTCCCTTTCTGTTGCCCTAATTTCCCTTCTATACAAAATTATGTTCTCTATTTTGTCTTACAGTGTTACATTAATGTTCCCATCATCAATAAAAAAATATCAATCTTTCAAAATATGCTAAACAACTGAGCTTACCAGTGGACAAAAAACTCATTGGTGACGATCCAAAAAAGGC
Source organism: Puma concolor (assembly GCF_028749965.1). Lineage (NCBI taxonomy): Eukaryota > Metazoa > Chordata > Mammalia > Carnivora > Felidae > Puma > Puma concolor. Next base: position 20,433,798 of record NC_141672.1, read on the forward strand.
ACGTAACTCAAATATCAGCAATGTTTGGCAAGGTGGTGGTATATGGGTGCATGTGCGTGTGAATGTGTGTGAGTGTAATAAAAAGTGTTCTCTACTAGCATCAGTCCGCATTTCAAAAATTCTACTAAGAATTACCACTTTATATAAAAGTGTGACATGGGTGAAATGGAAATACTGCAGATGAGGGCAGCTGAGAGTGACATGTAGCAGGTCCTAGTTTTATATTGAAGAAAAAACCAGCGTCACTCTTTAGATTTGTACAAAAACTCTCGAAAGGGATCTGGGAAAATATGCTGGCTCTTTCTGACCTAATGAATGTTTGCTTTACAACATGTCTCAGGTGAAAAACACAAGTATCTTGGGGTCAAAAGCCACTGAGCTCTGAGAAATGAAAGACGACACATTGTCAAACAGAAACAATGACAATGATGTGGGAGTTTGGTCCGTAAATTAGACTGGTGTATTCTGCCCCATTTCTGAACCAAATAAAAACAGACAAGGAGTAACACATACAGATGTCAATGTAGCAACTTTACGTCTGATAAAAGTAAAATTCCTAAACTTGACCCTTGGATTACCCACCCAATACTGGATATCCCTTGATAGTCACAAGCTGCCTCCACAGCATCTAAAACAGTTCCAGGCATGCAGTAGGTGCTTAATAAATACTGGATGAATGGTAGTAAGCAGGGCAGAATACAAATTCTCCATAGGCCACGAAGACTCAAGGGCAAGAAGAATCTGACTAAGCATGCCAAGTTTATTATTCCCACATTTAAGTATTATCAATAATAAGCAGGAAAAATTTCTCCCAACCACACATATATTAAAATATTTATAGTGTAAAAAACATACACCCCATTATATTTGTTTGGTGACGTGAACTCTTCTACTCTTCTTCTATAGCTATCTTTTTCTATAAAGTGATAAGAAACCTCCTGATTAAGGGGCGCCTGGGTGACTCAGTCAGTTAAGCATCCAGCATCGGCTCAGGTCGTGATCTCACGGTTCGTGAGTTTGAGCCCCGCGTTGGGCTCTGTGCTGATGGCTCGGAGCCTGGAGCCTGCTTCTGATTCTGTGTCTCCCTCTCTCTCTGCTCCTCCCCTGCTTACGTGCTGTCTCTCTCTCAAAAATAAATAAAGATAAAAAAAAATTAAAAGAAAGAAAGAAAGAAAGAAAGAAAGAAAGAAAGAAAGAAAGAAACCTCCTGATTAAGAACTTGGAACTCAAACCAAAACGCTGAGGAGCCTGCCTATGGTTAAAATTGGGTTGCCTGAGACAGGAGATTGCCTTTTCAGTGTGTTATTGTAAAACAAAGTATGGTTGTAGACACAGTAGTTGGCAAAATGCTATAAAATATGTAACCTGGTGTTAAAATCACTGAGATTTTGTGAGCGGAATTGTCTGTGTAAACATCGGTGAGTGTGGCACCCTTTTGATCAAGAAAAATTTTGAGAAAGCATATAGGGACAAAGCAGCGGAGAAAGGAAGAACCATGAAAAAGTATCAGAAATACCCTGGAATTAAGCAATGATATCTGCATTCTCAAGTTAATGAAATTGTGAGCTTGAACCATATTCACTGAAATTTCCAGAGTACAGGGAGCCTCCTGATGATCTCTGTGTTATCAGTGTTTGACATTTGTTAACTCATTTGAATCCATTAGTGACCCTGTAATTTAAGTAGTATTTATTTTTTCAACTGAGAAGCATGAAATTAATGATTGAGAACCTGATCGGGACATATACTGATACTGATTATGAGAGAAAAATGTCAAAATGTGTAACATGTGTAACTGATTTCAAAGCTTGTCCCTTTTACTACTGTACTTCATGGCTTCAAGTCATTAAGTGAAGGTTTAAAAAGAAGTGGAGATCGAGCACATAACACAGCAACAAACCTTCAGGGCATGACCCGATGGTCGCTATTTTAGATCACAAAACCCGTTTGCATTCACGCCACTTCCTTGTAATTCCAAGTGAAATGTACCTGATGGTCCATGACATGCTGTGTAACTAATGAGTGATCTGATACCCTGAGTGCATCATTGTTCTACAGCACATGCGTAGCAGAGCCAACATGGACATAACAAAGGCTTACAGCATCGTTTCTTTACTAACCAAAGTAATGGAATTATCGTGTGTGTGTGTGTGTGTGTGTGTGTGTGTGCTTATTTTAACTGTACTTTTTATTAAAAGGTCGTGTAAAGCAAAGGTGTGTATGTTATTTTTGTTCATTGGTCTTCAAAAGAACGATGAGGACAGGATTTATAAAGCAAACCAAGTTTACAGTTCAAATACGACCCAAATAAGAATTTTGAAGCGATGCCTGGGTGGCTCAGTCGGTTAAGCATCTCACTTCCGCTCAGGTCATGATCTCAGTGGGTTCAAACCCCGCGTAATTCTCTTTGCTGACAGCTCAGAGCCCGCAGCCTGCTTTGGATACTGTGTCTCCCTCTCTCTCTGCCCCTCCCCTGCTCATGAGCACCCTGTCTCTGCCCCCACCCTCTCTCTCAAAAATAAACAAACATGAAAAAATTTAAAAAAGAAAGAATTTTAAAAAGCCAACAGTAACCCCCATAACTGTGCCAAGCTCTTCCCCACTTTTTGAAGTCCGGAAACTGAACTTCTGCTTTTTATTTTCTCCGTGTCTTCTCCTCCAGTCCGGTCCTTTTGGAGCACGTTTCGACGTCTTGAGAAGAATCATTTTTCACATTTGCTAAGAAATCATTTAAAAACAGTTCCTAGAATAGCAAGGCACATTCTATTTCAAAGATGGTGACTGTCTAACGAAAACAAAGAGCATTCCTGTTTCTGGAGCCCACATCTAACACTCTCGGAGAAGCTTATCATTCAAGAAGGAAACTAACAGAATGTCTTGGGAAATATAAACATCCTTCTTGATTTATGAGATGTAAAAGATATTTGTCTCAATCACTTAGAATACTGGAGTGTCTTGTATCCTCTTGAAGAAACAAATCTCTGCTGTGGTTAAAATATTGACACTTCCGCCCAATCAAAATACTTCTCATTTCTCTGCACAATTATGAAATCCCCCCACCCACCAACCCCCAGTGTGTATATAACGCATTTCTACCTAACGGACTAGTGATGTTTTGTAATTTCACAAACTCAAATGATAATCTCTCATTCTCGTTTCAACTTAGGCAACTTCATATTTTTACTGAAAATAAAGGCAGTTTAAAAATGAGGCGTTTGATGTAGAGATTAAAAGAAAATAAGAAAATTCTCAGTACCCTCGTCATTTTTTCATGTTCCTGAAAGAAAACAGATAATACCGCTTTCCCCACTGCGAGAGAAATATCTGGGAGATTAATTAAAGAAAACAAAACAACAACAAAAAAGAACATAGTGATGGAAAAGGATAGAAGGAAAGGGAAGAGAAGAGAAAGGAAAAGAGGCATGGCATAAGTCCCCCACATGTCTCAAATTTGGCACAGGGGCAGGTTTAAAATACACATAGAAATTCATTCTTTGATTCTGAGTAGAGACAGATCAAGGCACATACTACAGAGTCAGTTAGATTGCTTCGGTTCTGCTGGTATTTATCAACTGATTGACATGAGGCAAATGACCTCAGTTTCTGAACCTTCATTTATTAATCTGCAATATGAATAAAATAATAGTATTTTTCTAATTTGGTAGTTACTCATGGCTGTCTTCTCAGCATGTTGAATGTATATAACACATGATGGTTCAGAAGTAACTGCGGAATTAATAAAATAATGACATGTAGTACACATGCTGGCACAAAGTAGACATTGTCTAAATGATAGGTATTTTTGGCATTGCTGTGACTCTGCGTTTCTACCAACTGATGAGCCTTGAGGCTACCTATACTTCACTGTATGCGTTACTGCACTTCTTGGTATAATAATCACTGGCTTAGGGAACATTTTGAAAGTAGAGGAAAGATCCATATTGCCTTAACCCCCGTCTCATATTTTTCAATTTGCTGGTAATTCAACTTCACTTGGGATTTAAAAGTTGGTGATAAGAACTGATTGCTCAAAGGTGACATGATTCATCCACTTAGCCTTAGTCTCCTACAAGTGTTAATTAAAGCTATCTGACAAACCCGGAATAAGTGTGTTGGGCAGAAGTGCTTTCCTAAGGCAAATGTGTTTATGCTAAAAATCATATGTTTGGCTCTCCCTTGATCAAAGCTGTAGGAGAGTTGAAGTCAGGGCTGAGTTGAATCGTTGAAGAATAAAGATGGAGAACAATGGGGTAGTTTACAGTAAGGGCACATATTCTGCAAGCGAGCGCTGCTATATGGAATGGCTTGAAATAATTTGTTCTATCTATCCAAAGGTGTGGATTCGGTGGGAAGAGGTGTGGTAATGGGCTGGGTCAGAAAGTATATTCATCTTTCAGTCTTCTTTTGTCTAGCTTGAGGTTGGAGAGCAACTTGTGTCTGCAGCTTATGAGAAAGCAAGTAGAAGGTACCGGGAAACATCGACAGAAACTGGTTGAAGCTGAATCTGTCTGGGGAGAAATCCCATCAGCCCGGATCATGGAAGCGTATCTTGCACACCATGCACACCTAGAAACTATGTCACTTAGGACAGAAGAACAGCATTCATGGAAATGGTAATAGCTCATATAAGCCCCTTCCATCACCTAGGGATATAAGTGACATTAGCAATTGCTCCTAATCGAACACTGTGGTATTCCAAATTGTCCTGTAGTATAACTAGCCTACCACTCTCTCCCTTTCTCTCTCTCTCTCTCTCTCTCTCCCCCTCCCTCCTCCTGTTTTTCTATTTCTTCTCTTTACCTTCTTCTCCTCCTTCTTTTTCACTAAAATAACTTTCTTCTGACATTGTGGTTATATTTGCTTACATTTTGGGGATCTGATGCCAAACTGCACAGATGCTCAGAAGAGAGATTATTTTTCCCCTAAATTTCTGAGTGGAACTGATGCAGCAAGAAATATGAAAACCCCTAAAATCACTGAAGGTTTCCTGGCAGACACTGAGCCCATAACCCTCTAAGAACCATGAGAATCATAGTGCCATATTCCTGATAGGGGAAATCAGAGATTAAATAAAGTCAGATTCATACACAGCTCTATTGCATTCTTTTAGGGAGCTTTGCTTTAGAACCCAGACACAGACAGGATATTGTTGATTTAGATATTATGGGAAGGTCACATGTTAAAAATCTTTCTCCCACACATTAAAAAACCCACAAGAAAATATCTTGTTGAAGTTCAGTTCCCAATACCTCAGAAAGTCCTATCTTCTTACTTCTTCAATCCCTTGGAACATTCTTACTACCCCAATAGCCACCAAAACCAACAGCTGCTTGGGATGGAATTGACTAAATTCTCAGACAGCTGTTGGGGATAGTTTTCAACCACAAAGAACCGTAAGTTGAAAAGTTCACAGCAAAGTTTTTCCCGTTCTCAAAGAGGGAGACTGCTATACTTATGATCACCATATAAAGGAGAGAGCACTGAGTAAGAAAAAAAATCATGTTTGAAAATGGTAAAATCCAATTGTCACGACAAGCAAATTAGCAAGTTGTTTAAGGATATGATTCTGAGTTGTAAAGGAGATCTCAATGCCTTTATTAACTACTAGTTGAAATACAAATAAGAACATTTCTTTTTTTTTAAATTTTTTTTTTCAACGTTTTTTATTTATTTTTGGGACAGAGAGAGACAGAGATGAACAGGGGAGGGGCAGAGAGAGAGGGAGACACAGAATCGGAAACAGGCTCCAGGCTCCGAGCCATCAGCCCAGAGCCTGACGCGGGGCTCGAACTCACGGACCGAGAGATCGTGACCTGGCTGAAGTCGGACGCTTAACCGACTGCGCCACCCAGGCGCCCCCAAATAAGAACATTTCTTAAGTTCATGGATGTCTATGTAAGTAGAAAGTAGAAAAAAAAAATCCTGTAATACTGTTTAAAGTTCTGTATATATAAAGAAGGTTAGATTGTCTGCAATTATGAAAGCAATATTAGAAAAGAATTTTTGAAGATTCTAAAGGATGCTCGTGATATATTAAGTAAAACTATTATGAAATAGTATGCAAAATGTTTTTATTTTGTAAACAACTATATGTGTACATATCTGTGTCCACCAATATGTAAATAATAGTTATTTCTAGTTGGTAGAATTTAGAGGTATTGTTTTTTCTTCTTGCCTTTATTTAAATATATTCTCCAATGAACTTGTATGATTCTTAAAATATTATAGTGCCAAAACGCTTTAAAAAGAAAGAAGTAAAGCAAGTTACCAGTGAAGCTATATTTGGAGCAGAAGCCCTAAGTCCAGCTGTATTTTCCTATTTGCTGTGGGATCTTTGGATTTAAGGTTAGTTTATTGATGTAGTATGTGGGAAGTACTCAAGTTCACAGTGTAAGTTTAGGTGGCTTTGGGTTCAAGGAGTGTATTTGGAAGTGAAGAAAAGGGGAATGGAGACAGAGAAAGACAGTCAGCTAATGGGTACAACAACAAGGGAGCCAATTCTGTGGGCAGCTGCGGCTCAGTCCATTGTGGACCTTTTGAGAACCTGTGTTGAATGTGCATTGAAATTGTACTATTGAGAGGTGAGGGAGCTGTGGTATGTGTCCCCAGTTTCTTTCCCTCACTGGTTGAGGATCACTCCCAGGGCGTTAACTTTCATTTGCAGTGTGTGCACCGTAAAAGTCCAGGCAACTGGCAGGGGAAATGTATGGGGAGAATCCTCTCCTCTAGCCTTGTAGATGCCTGCATTCATAAATGCAAAGGCTCTTAACCAGGGAAAACTATCCTCGAATCAAAAGGTTGAGGTGGGAGGGTAGAAAACAGATCGTGAGTTCCTATTCTCCTAACTTGCTCGCTCGATGGGCTTTGAGAAACATTGAAATATCTCCGGATCCTAACGTCTTCATCTGTGAGATGTCAATGTCACTGTCTACCTTCTTTCTCTAAAAGGAACACCAAACAGAATCGTCGTGGAAAGACAAAAAGGAATGAAGATGTGCCTCAAATTTTTACCTCCGTTTACCAACTGGGATTGGGAAATACAAAATTAAAAGTATATTTGAAAATTGTGGCTGGGACAGAACCAGGGTTAATAGAATGACACGGACTTTCTTAAAAATTCAGAATTTCATTATTCTCTGACTGTGATAAGAGAGTATTATCACCACAGGTTCTAGCCACTGGCAGTTTGGTCTCAGCAGATTTCCCAACCTTTAACTTTTCTGGTCTATCTGGAACCAAAATAAATGGAAGTCTCATTAATATTTTGTCTAGTTAAGATAACCAGATTTCCTCTTTTTTTATTTTTCCCCCCCTAAAAGTGATACACCTATTGTGGTTGTACTTAGATGGACATCATTGTAAGTTCAGTTTACTCCCTGTAGGGGGAGAATGTGACCCTCAGGTCCGCGAGGAAGCATCCGGCTCTCTTCCTCCCAGGGCCCTCAAAGTTGTCAGCTTTCCCTACCTCACCCCCAGGCTCCCTTCTGCACGTGCAGCCACACTCACCACATCGGGGCTCGGCTCATCTTTCAGGGTTGGCAGGCTGCCAATACTGCTTTGAACTGTGCAACATCTGAGAAGTGCTTGATAGCTTTTTATATAGCTTGGTTTGATACCAATAACTCTTGAGTGTGGATGTCAAGGCAACAAAGCTGCAGCTCCCAAAGAAAGAAAAATAAAAATAAAATAAATCCCCAAAGATCATACGTGAATAATCCATGAAATGCTCCAAAGAATTTTCTTATTGTTTCTCAGTGTGTTTCTCAGAGGGCCTTGTTAATTAAGGTTCAGGACCGAGAAGTGAATCTGTCATCAAGTCACCATTCCTCCTGCGTGCATAACAAATCGCTCACATAAACTGTCCCCAAATCTCATCATCTCTCACCTCCCTCCTCCAGGAACTTCAAAGCGGTGCGCTGTTTTCCTTGCCTGCAGTTCCATTATGTGAGAGGCACCATTGGGCTTTCACTGTAATTTTCAAATATTTATGAGAGCAAGATTAGGGGCAGAACCAAACGCATCTGGGAACGTATCTTTTGAATAAATAGCGTCAGCATTTGATGGGGCTGGACTAGCAGGGAGATAGGTGGAGAAAAGGCGGGGACGGTAGCCCCTCCCAGGTTTACATAATAAACTGGTATCCATTGCTGGTAAGGTAAGTTCTCTCCAGAAGCTGCTAACCAGAGGAGCTGAGCCTCAGGCTGGGATCACTTCTCTTCTGAAATCACAACATCCACAACAGGCTCAGCATTTGGTTCTCTGTGTATTTTCTTCCCCCAAAGTCCCCCCAGAGACAGAAAGAAAGGCATAGATGAGCTTTAAATAAATGGAGCCATGCCAAAGAAACCGGCAGAGTCATTTGTCTTTGGTACTTAAACAGAGCAGAGAAGGAAGTTCTTGGAGGCAACTTTAGGCTGAGCAGAACAATGTCAATTCAAACTAATTGGAATTTATTACCATAAACTAAATAGAATAGGCAAGTGCTTTCTTACTCCATTCTAAACTTTTCTTTTCTTATAGTTAATTCTATCAAAGCATAGAAGGAAATCTATGTATTATCTAATTAGAACCATCTTGGGGGAATTTTGTGCACTATATTCAAGCTGTGATACTTGACTTTTTTTTTTTTTTTTCTTAACTTTCCCTATGATTGCCTACCTTGCTCTTAACTCCCCATCATTCTGCTCTCTTTTGATTTATCCCTGCCAGCACTTTCCCATTCTTCCTTAGTAGCCTGGCATGGCAGCAAAACAATGAGTAGTAAAATCGAGAGAAATGGGTTGTTATAATGCGTTGGGTTAAATTGTGTCCCCAGCATTCATATGTTCACGTCTTCACCTCCAGTATCTCAGAATGTGACTTCATTTGGAGATAAGGTCTCTAAAGAGATAATCAACTTAAGTTGAGATTCTTTAGGGTGGACCCCAATCCAACATGACTGGTGTTCTCATAAGAAAGGGAAATTTGGACACAGGAAGGCACACAGGGAGAACGCCATGTAAATATGAAGACAGCCATCTACAAACCAAGGAGAAAGACCATCTCTCTCACCATCCTCAGAAGGAACCAACCCTGCTAACACCTTGATTTCAGACCTCCAGCCCTCTGAGCTGTAAGGCAATACATTTCTATTGTCTAAACCACCTAATTTGTGGTATTTTGTTACAGCAGCCCTAGAAAACTAATAAGTTATTTTACAGGTAAGCTGGGCCATGCCACTTTATGCCTCTAAACCTTTGTTTACTTAAATATAACAGAGCGTTAATTATGCCTGCTTCATCTAATTTAAAGGTAGTAGCAAAGATGGGGTAAGATCATTGCTGTAGAATTACCTGCAAACATATGCTGCTGTATATACTACTTGAGGCAAGAGTCACAATGAGTGTTTTTATGAGTAAAATTGGATGATGTTCAAGATTATCATTTTATACCCAAGTCTCTGAAATTTTGTATCATTTGTTTGCATGGTCCAGAGACCATGTTAAACTACCAATAGTCTTGACAATAGCACTAGGAATAGTTTGGAGGCCACGACAATTGTTGAGATAGAGAGACGGGAACTGAAATAGAACAATGGGTACAGTTATTTCAGAAGAGTAGTGACTGAACATTCAACAATCAATGGAGATAAAAAAGGTAATTATCATGAAGTAACTTGAACAAGCTTACATTTAAGAGCCTGTTTTTTTATTCTAACCTATACCTGCATCTAACTCATATATATTTGCATACGGTGTCCAGAGTCCCATATTTCAAGAATAAAGTTAATAAGTCATGAGAATTACATTGGTTATCTTCATACTCACTGGAATTCACAAACTATTTTTAAAACCCCTATGGTTTATCCAATGGTTGGAGGCAAGCTCCATGGGGAATGGAACATTGTTCCTTTTTACCCCAAAGGAGGAGAATTCATGCTTAATGAGAGTATAGTACATGTCTATCAAAGGAAAGAAGAGTAAGAGAAGGAAGGGAAGGAAGAGGAAGGGGAGGGGAGGTGAGGGGCAAGGACGGGAGAGGAAGGAAATGGACAGCAGGAATTATTTAAACCCAAGTTGAAGAAGGACTTCCCTGAGCCCGCATTTCTACTGAAAGGGCATTGGTTTCTTCCTCAATCTTCAAGAATTAATCAAAATCTCCCTAAAACTTAAGTATGTATTCTTCTTGACAAAAAGTGGCAAATGGCCAGACTAACATTTCCTTGCTCAGATTGAGATGTAAAGGGCGTTTTTGAATATATGTATATTCTCTGCTCCTTGATATGTTGTATAACTTTTCAAAAAAAGCCAATATTTTACTGCCTAGGGCTTTTTCTCAAAAGACGTCATCAACATATTCATGATAAATGCTCGTGAATGAAAAGTAAATATGATTATATGTATTCTGCTTAACAAAATAATTTTGCTGAACATCCCGATATTGCAAAACAAGATCTTCCTGGACCATGTCCTTGAGGACCAGCAAGCTGACACAATCACAGACGTGTTTAGGGCAGCACTTGCTGCTAGAGGGTATTCTTAGAACACACTTTGATGAGTGGGAGCTGGATAGAGCAGTAAGGGCATGACATGAGAAAGGTAACCCTCGTAGCTTTTGTTCGAAACCCATAAGAGTAGGATTGACAAGGAGGAGGATGCTATGGACTCTTTCTGCGTGGTGGGTAGAGTGCTGGAACTCATCACCGTTCCTCCTCCACTTTGGTTTAATTTGTTTCCTACACCCATAAGTGCTGACTTTGGTTGTAAACCCACTTGCCAATATTGAAGCAGCTTACATGCTCTCAACTGTCATGTTAAGTCAGCCAAACTGTCATTTGCAGAAACCTTTGCAAATTTACTTTATATCGAGCTGGTAGCATCTGACTAATTTCTACTAATACTGCATAGCAGCTATAACCACTTTTGCAGAGCACATTAGCCTTGTTTAACTGGCATCATAAATAATAAATTCAAACTGCTGGGAATTGGCTTATATTCCATATTGCTTTTTGACGTATTTTTGGAGTCAGGTACATTATTTCATACAAATGATTCTGCTAAACCCAGAGGCTTTTGTCTGTTATGCTTACATCCTAACCAAATATTTTAAAGAAATAATACATCATTCATCCTTTTCTTACATTCTCAGTGTTCTAAACTTGTCTCCAGAAAATAATAATGCATAATTATCTAACAGTTCTTTGGCAGGTCATTTGAATTGAGCCCTGGGCTGACTTTTCAAATCCCCTTCAACCCATTCCCACCCTTTATCTATCTTCCTTTATCTAGATTAACATTGCGGGCTTGGCATCAATATCTAAGGAATTCTCAAACTTCTATCAAGGACACAAAATAAATGCAACACTGAAGAGAGACCAGAAAAATAAATTGCTTCCAACAAATTGAGAGTCAACTCTGAGCACACCCACTTGTTCAAGTGCAGAGAAGAAGCTTTCTGACTTCATTTTGCTCTGGTGATGTTGTGCTGGGAGCAATATTTGCCCAGGAGATGTCCTTTAAAGAGATAGCGAGTGAACAAGGAAGGCGCCTTTTGAAGTGGGAACATCACAAAGAGAATCAATGAACATTGTAACATGGGCCTAAAAAATATGAAGGATTGAAATCAACAGTGGAGGAGTTTCAAAATGGTCACTCATGAATACCAGTCACTAAGTTAAGAAAAATACCTATTTAAAAAAGGTTATTAGGGGGCACCTGGGTGGCTCAGTCGGTTATGCTTCCAATGCTTGATTTCAGCTCAGGTCATAATCTCACAGTTTAGGGGCTCGAACCTTGCATCCAGCTCTGTGCCAAGCAGGGCAGAGCCTGCTTGGGATTCTCTGTCTCCCACTCTTTCTGCCCACTTAAATAAATAAATAAATAAATAAAAATAAATAAATAAATACATAAATAAATAAATGTTTAAAAAAAATTAAAACATTATTAAACAGAAGAGCACAAGAAAAGGGTAAGGAAAGCAAATGGTACTAGTCCTTCACCACAAACTACATGTTCTTTACCCTCTGGCGATGAGGTCAGGACAGAGGGTGCTGACTGTGGATCTGGATTTTATGGCACATCCAGCAGCTTGAGTTGGGTTTTGTTGGGTCCCTGTTTTGTTGGATTTGCCTTCTGGGAGATCTTCTTGGAGTGGAATTGATCACAAAGCATCACAACAGCCCCATCCTTTCTGCAGGCCTGCTAGCCTCTGTAACTTAAATGCCCCACCCCCTCCCACTCTCAGCTTTTCATCTTACTTCATGTATCCTAAGATTCAAGCAGAGGAGACGAGAACCATAGTATCACTTGGCAAGGTACATAACCTTACTTAGGAAGAAACAATTTTGCAGTACCAATAAAAATGATTGTGTGTGTGTGTGTGTATTTGTGTGTAATTTCCCCCTGAGTTTCAGACAGAGGGTAGGCTCTGTATGAAAATTTGTTATAAATATGCAAATGCTGAAGCACTAAGCTGGAGAACGAGGAGGCTGAAAACTACCTTCCCTATTCTTCTTTGTCCGTTGGCTTATTGTTATGCCCTATCAGCAAGAGGCACTAGGGCACAGCCAGCTCAACTAACAAGATTGGCTCATCCCCCACACAAACTGCCTGGGAAGTAGCATGTTCATTTCCATGTGCGAATCCTGTTTACCCCTTTCCTTTTGCATGAGCTATCTAGCACATATGCAAAAAAACTTACACACACACACACACACACATACACACACACAACCTACTGTCAAATAATCAAAGCAATAATAGAACCAGACCCAGAGGTGACAACAGTGTTGGAACTGTCAGACAAGGACTTTACTATAACTGTGATTAGCATGTTAAAAGATCTATTGGACAAGTGAAGCCTGTGAAGTGACAGCAGATGTCAAAAAAAGACAAAAAAACTACCAAAGACAAAGTGGGGCACTAGTGAAAGCAATAAGCATACATTTTAATCAGTAATATACTAGTGCCATAGGGAAGAGGATCCAGCATGAATTGAACTCAGCTTTGCTTTGAACAGAAGTGACTAAGAGTTTTCTAGGAACAACGAGGAAGTAGGAAGAGGGTAGGTGGATGCTCAACAGAGTCAGGAAAGTGAGAAATTACAGAAAGCTAGTCAATGTAAATGCTGACCTGTGGAGAGCATGAACAGGGGAGGGGCTAACAGAGATGGGGACAGAGAATCCAAAGCGGGCTCTGTGCTGAGAGTAACAAGCTCAATGTGGAGCTTGAACTCATGAACCCTGAGATTAAGTCTTGAGCAGATGTCAGAAGCTCAACTGACTGAGCCGCCCAGGGACCCCAATGAATACATTTCATTTTATTATTTAAAAAAATTTTTGTAATGTTTTAATTTATTTTTGGGAGAGAATGAGAGACAGAGAATGAGCAGGGGAAGGGCAGAGAGAGAGGGAGACACAGAATCCTAAACAGGCTCCAGGCTCTGAGCTGCCAGCACAGAGGTGGATGAAAGGCTTGAATTGAGATCATGTCCTGAGCTGAAGTAAGAGGATTAAACTGAGCCACCCAGATGCTCCAGGCAATGTATGCATTTTAAAGGAATGGCTCTCAGATCCTTGAGAAAGACACTCCTGAGTTGTAGGATATACTATACATCTCAAAAGGAAAGAGGAAGAATTCACCAAAAAGAGGGAGGGGCTCAGAGTAGAATCTTTATCAAATTATTTTTTTAAATTAACTTTTTAATTGAAAATGACATGACAGGGGCGCCTGGGTGACGCAGTCCGTTAAGCGTCCGACTTCAGCCAGGTCACGATCTCGCGGTCCGTGAGTTCGAGCCCCGCGTCAGGCTCTGGGCGGATGGCTCGGAGGCTGGAGCCTGTTTCCGATTCTGTGTCTCCCTCTCTCTCTGCCCCTCCCCCGTTCATGCTCTGTCTCTCTCTGTCCCAAAAATAAATAAAAACGTAGAAAAGAAAAAAAAATTTTTGAAAATGACATGACATAAAAATGACAGAAATTAAAAAAACATAGTATCAGAAGTGGAGAAAACTCGGGGTGCCTGAGTGGCTCAGTAGGTTAAGCATCCAAGTTCAATTCAGCTCATGATCTCGCAGTTCATGGGTTTATGGGTTCAAGCCCTGCAGTGGGCTCTGTGCTGACAGCTCAGAGCCTGGAGCAGCTTCGAATTCTGTGTCTCCTTTTCTCTCTACCCCTCCCCTGGTCATGCTCGCCTCTCTTTTTCTCAGAAACAAACAAACAAACAATCATTTAAATCATTTAAAAAAAGGAAGTGGAGAAAATTTTTGAGAAGTCATCAATAGATAAGACATCATCAAGAAATAATCAATGAATTTGAACATATCAATAGAAACCATGAAAGCTGAAACACAAAGAGAAGGAAAATGGAACATCTAAGAGCAGCAGGTCAATATTATACAGTCTATTATGTATGTAACTGGGATCACAGAAGAGAAAGAGAAATATTTAAATAAGTATTTTAAAAATAATAACCAAAAGTTTTTTAAAGAAGAAGAGAAAGAGAAATATTTGAATCAATTTGTTTTTAAAAATTCCAAAATTTTTAAGCAATGGAAGACCAGAGATCAAAAATCTCAGAGAACCCTAAAAAGGGTTATATTTGCATATGAAAAAATGAAACATCTTAAGATAATAGTACAAAGTATGGAAGGGAAGAGTTGATAATGTATTGTTATGAGTTTCTTACACTGTACTTCAAGGGGTATAAAACTACTTGAAGTCAAACGGTGAGAAGTTAAGATGTCTGTTGTAAAACCTAGGGCAATCACTAAAATAAAGTAACAGAGGTGGTATAACAGTTAAGTAAAGAATGAAGATAAAGTGGAATTTTAAAAAACTGCTCAACTCAAATTAATTAGAAAGCAGGCAGAGAAATAGGAAAAACAATGAAAGAAAAAAAAACAACACGTAACAAATGGAGAACTGTCTGCAAGATAATAGATTTAAATCTAATAATAAAAATTATATTAAATGTAAATGGTCTAAGTATCCCAAATGAAAGACATATTACCAGTATGCATAAAAAGCGCAGGCCAATTATATGATATCTAAAATAAACTCACCTTATAAATAAATAAATATATATATATGGGTTAAGATTAAGGGAATAGATTCCATATTCCCTAGGTTGTAAAAAGCTGGGCAGAGCACCTTTCTCACCGTAATGACAAGAATAAAAATGAATAAAAATACCAGTAGTACCTTCTCTGAAACTCACACAGCTGACTTTGCACACAAGTAGCCTAAGAGCCAAGGAAAGACAAATTAAAGAAGGAGATATGAGTTTTGTCTGAGCCCTGGCAGAGCACGGGAAGAGGAGATGCTGCTGGCCATAGACAGGGTATAAAATATTTAATGCTGATGCCTATTATAGGTTCCCTGGATAACAAACCTCCAGGATTCCCAGAAACAGGGGGTTTGCAAGCACTCATGGTCTCTTCTCCCTGAAGTCCACTGGGTGCTCACAAGAAAAGCTGGTAATAGAGCAGAGACCAGAGAGAACTTACCTCCTCAAAGTAGATATCAAAAGGTGAATTAGGGGCCTGGGTTGCTCTGTTGGTTAAATGCCCAACTCTTGATTTAGGCTCAGGTCATGATCTCATGGTTCATGAGTTCAAGCCTCATGTCAGCCTCTGAACTAGCAGTGCAGAGCCTGCTTGGGATTCTCTCTCTCTCTCTTTCTCTTTCTCTCTCTCTCTCTCTCTCTCTCTGCCCCTCTTCAGCTCTCACTCTCTTTCAAAGTAAACAAATAAACATTTAAAAAAGTGAATTGTCTGCCACTGCTGGAATATTACAAATCCCACTGAATCTAATTCT
This sequence comes from Puma concolor, assembly GCF_028749965.1. NCBI lineage: Eukaryota > Metazoa > Chordata > Mammalia > Carnivora > Felidae > Puma > Puma concolor. The sequence continues at coordinate 20,449,589 of NC_141672.1, forward strand.
TCAACAGAAAAAAGTCTTATGCTTCTAATGAAGGATAGTAAGTCCTATAACCTCCCAGACTCAAGTGGAGAATCCTTTGCAACTGGAGGAAGAGTGAAAACAAAAAAAAAGACCTCTCTTTATTCTAGGAGAATGGCAGGCAAAAATCTTGGGATTAGAATTCTATACCAATGTCATTAGAACCTCTTGCCACTGAGGGAGGATCAGGAAATTGTTTCTGGACAGTATCTGCTACAGCTACAAGCCAGGAGATGGGCAGGGACACTGAGAAAGCTTTGTCCCTGATATGTAACCAAACAGTTCTTTGTGACTCAGTGGTACAGGTAAACCGAAAGCTAAGGCTGGAGAAGGATTATTCAGGAATCCTCAGGCACACCAGCCTACATCTAAGCAGAAGGCAAAACTAGCAGAATTTTATGCTGGTGTTGCATGAAGATAATTGAAATAACAACCCAATCCAAATGCAAATATAAAGGGTATAAACACCAAATTAAGTCATAGATTTCCAGATCCTTTTTTTTAAAAAAAAATATATGATGTATACAAGAAACTCATTTTATATAGAGAGACATTTCTAAGACAAAAGGAAAGGAAAGGGAAGAATACGACATGCAACCCTACTCAAAAAAATGCTAGAATGGTTATATTAATGTCAGAAAAAATAGATTCCAGAACAAGAAATATTACCTACAATAAAGGAGAATACACAATGAAAAAGGAATCATTTTTTTCAGAAGATGTAACAATTCAATGAATGTATCTTACAACGAAGATTTAAACTATGAGAAACAGAAACTAATACAATATAAAGGAAAAAATAGACAAATACACAATTATGCTTGGAGACTTCAAAGCTTTTCATTAACTAATTGGTAAAAAAAAAGGAAAGGTGGAAGGAAGGGAGGAAAGAAGGAGGAGAGGGAGGAAGGAAGTAATGAAGGGAGAAAAGAAAGAAACCAGAAAAACATGTAAAGGATATCTAAGTTCTGAGTAATCCTATCAACCAACTTTAACTATTTGACACTAATGGAACCCTCCACATATAATATTTGAATATAAACATTTTTGAGTGTGCTTGGAAATGTACATGAATTTAAAAGAACTGAAACTATGCAAGTGTTTTTCTAGTTTCTAGAATTAAACTAGAAAGTAATAATATATATAAAGTATACAGGACAGGAAGATAGTCAAAAAGGTAGTCAGAAGCTAAATTAGAAAATATTTTGAACTGAATACAAATCAAAACACAATGTATAATTTGTGGCCTACAGCTAAAGCAGTGTTTAGAGGAAAATATGGATGATTACATGCATGCAGTATAAAAAAGAAAGAAATCAAGGTCCTAATCTTCCAGTTGAGGAAATTAAGGAAAAAATGAAATATAAACCCAAATCAATGAGAAGAAAGAAAAAATCATAATAAGAGCAGAAATAAAAATATCTGAAAACAGAAAACAATAGAGGAATGAATGATTTCTGAAAATTATCATTTTAGGTCAGTTTCTCCAGAAGCCCACCCTGAAGCATCATTCAAATGATGCATTAAAGAAATACAAAAGCATAGTGAAGAGAAACCCACAGAGTGGAGAACAGGACAGGAAAGGGCAAGAAGCCAAGCAAACAGGTAATTTCAGGCAAAATGCTAACCTCAACCTGACCCTGCAGAGAGTTCCGGAGCATTAATTACCCTCAGGGATTCCTCCCCCTCAAGGCAGAGGAGCTGGGCTTTCACATCACAGAGTCGGGCATGAACTACTCCGGGATGGGGCACAGAACTGGTAAGATGTATCTCAAAGGCAATATGGATAGTATCTGCCACACTTCGAATGCTTTATTCTCCTTTTCAAGATGAAAAGATAGCTTAATTTTTGAAGAAGATAATCTCTAATACACTGTTGGGCACATGTCTTCTTGTTCCTTGTTACAAACAAAAATTGCAGGCTTGTAAATGTTGGCTGAATTAACTCCTTCACGTTGTATCCTGGGCGTAACAGGTGGTTACCTAGTGGTGACGTTGGCATCACGTTCCTCTTTTATTTTTGTGTGTGTTGCACCTGTCATAGTCTAGAGTCAGCAACATTGATGTTTATCTCCTAATCTTTGTTGTTGTTGTTTGTTTGTTTTTGAGAGAGAGAGAGAAAGAGAGAGAGAGAGCTAGCGTGAGCTCAGTGGGGGAGGGGCAGAGGGAGAGACACAGAATTCAAAGCAGGCTCCAGGCTCTGAGCTGTCAGCATAGAGCTGGACTCGGGGCTCGAACTCACAGACCGGACCACGAGATCATGACCTGAGGGAAGTCGGATGCTTAACTGGCTGAACCACCCAGGCTCCCCAGGACTACAATTATTCTTAATAGCCTACAATGCATTTACTTCATAATTGTTTTAAACATATTATTATTAGTATCAGGCTTCACTACCCTTGAAGCATGTAAGCCTCTACTTTCTGGTATACAAATGGAACTAGATGACTTTCCCATTTTCATAGCTAGGACGTGGCAGAACCTGCATCAGAAACCAGGTTCTCTGACTCAGAATCCATAACTCTTTATTTCTTTTCCCCGCTAAATGAGAATCTCAATTTTGCCAATTTTTCTCTCATAAAAATTTCTCAAATTACCGTTATCCCTTTCTGACAACTGCTCACTTTAAGTTTCCATAGCCCTACCTCTGTGCGGCATTATCACATTCTTTTTTTTATTTTTTATTTTTTTAAGTTTATCTATTTATTGGGGGTGGGGTAGGGACAAAGAGAGAGAGGAGAAAGATAGTCCCAAGCAGACTCCGCACTGTCAGTGCAGAACCCAATGTGGGGCTCTGTCTCAACAAGAGATCACTGCAAGATCATGACCGGAGCCAAAATTGAGAGCCCCTCTCTTAACTGGCTGAGCCACCCAGACTCCCTACACTATCACGTCCTTATTTACATGTTATTCTGTTACTCTTTTGGTCACTTCCTATATGTAAATCCCACCTCTAACTATATTGTGTATTTGTTGAATGAAGATAATTAAATACGTGAAGTTGAAAAGCTGAAAAATCAGATTTGAAAAACATATGAGAAATTTGTCCTGGTATTGTTTCTCTTTCAGGAAGTAAGCCAGTACTCCTGACCTAATGGAAAAATCTTGGTAAGGAAACAACTAAGAATCGTTAGTTTATATTTTTAATTGTTATATTACAAAAAACAAATTTAGGCACATTTGTAATGGAAGGCTTGCAAATGTTAATTGCAATTTGAAGGCAAGTAAGAAGAGAATTTCAAACAAATATTTTAAAGAGTCCATATCAATGAATTATGGAACTCAATTATTCAAAGAACAATTCAAACTATTTGTTAATTTCTTCTTAAAAGATATGTTCTGAATTGTAAGCCAGGAAGTTTGAGAATCTAGTTCTACATCCGAAGTGTAAGAAAATGTTACAGAAAAATAGAGATTATGATATTAGATGTAGCACGGAATCAGTCTGTAGTATAGGTTTTTGGGTTTATTTTCCTCTATGCAGCAAACAATTACCGTTCCTTCCCCTTCCTTCCTTTCTTTCTTTCTTTCTTTCTTTCTTTCTTTCTTTCTTTCTTTCTTTCTTTCTTTCTTTCTTTTTCTTTCTCTTTCTTTCTTTCTTTCTTTCCTTCTTTCTTTCCTCTTTCCTTCCTTCCTTCTCCTCCTTTTCTTTCTTCCTTTTCTCCTCTCTTCCTTCCTTTTCTTTCTTTCTCTCTCTTTCTCTCTTTCTCTTTCTTTCTTTCTTTCTTTCTTTCTTTCTTTCTTTCTTTCTTTCTTTCTTTCTTTCTTAAAATGTTGATCCATGGGGCACCTGGGTGGCTCAGTCACTTAAGCATCTAACTCTTGATTTCAGCTCAGGTCATGATCTTACCATTGGTGAGATCTAGCCCCACATCAGGTTCTGTGCTGACAACACAAAGCCAACTTGGGATTCTCTTTCTCCCTCTCTCCCTCTGCCCCGCCCCTGCTCATGGTGTTTCTCTATTTATAAATACATACATACATACCTGTATAATTACATAAATACATAAATAAATAAAATTGACCCACAATATGTTTTCTACCTGAAAACTGGTTGTTGCCAAAAACTTTAAAATGTCAACAAAAATAGACAGTGATTGGGGAGTGGGTCAGTCAGTTAAGCATCTGACTTGATTTCAGCTGAGGTCATGATCTCACAATCAGGCTGACAGAGCGGAGCCTGTTTGAGATTCTTTCTCTCCCTCTTTACCCCTCTTCCACTTGTGCTCCCTTTCTCAAAATAAATAAATAAACATTTTTTTAATGGACACTGATAAAATTGTACCTGAATCTGAAAGCATTTTTTTTCTGAAATATCAAATGATTTTGTCAACCCCCCTTTGTCAACTTTTTAATCAGTGGATTAAAACAGCCATGCTAATTCTGTAAAAAATATTAAGTTAATTTTTACTCTTATTATATGTCTATTATCATGCATTTCCAAAGTCTCTTTGTCTTCATGCCTCTTAAATACAGTTAAGGTATTCTCTGATGTGCTCACTTGTGTGATCATTTGTAGTGATCTGTTAATTTGTATTGATATAAACTGTTTCTTGAATGAATACTGTGCTCACCACCGACATGTTTAACAACCAGAAGGCTAGAATTGTTGTCAACTAAATTTCTTTCATGATCTAGCCAAGTGTTATGGACTTTATAGTCATTCAGCAAAATGTTATTTAATGAAAAACTTACAGGATAAACAAATAATAAATTATTATGCTTAAAAGCTTTATGACTAACACTTTCTTGTGAATGGTAGGTGAGGTATTAACTCAGAAAGATTGGATGCAGTAATCCAATTGGTATAATGTTTGGCATGTGGCAGTTATAAGAGTACCCATAGAAACACAGAAAACATGACAATATTTTAGAGTTTTAAAATTACTCACTTTTTTCCATATTCCTCATGTTTTAGAACTTGACAATATTTAGAATACATTGGCATTCAGGTCTTTGTTAAAATAGTATGATATCCTGCTGGTATATTTTGCTTTTATTTATACTTAATTCATCAAAATATGATTTCATAGTATCTCTTTGATATAAATAATGGCTTTCTGGTAATCATGGAAAGTTCTTCCTTTGAATGGGGACATGAAACTTTGCCAACAGTTCATAGAGCACGGTTCACTTTCTCAGACTCCATAAAAAGGCTACAAATTAAAAAAAAAAAAACAACCCTCCACCATCACCCCAGTGTGATCAGAGACTTTTCACCAGCCCTGAATGCCAGAGTCAGGCTCCATTCTGGGTGACTGTGGTTCGGAATGCAGAGTGTAGGCGTTTTTAATTGAACTGATGAAAATGGTTGACAGGGTAATGGTTGTAATTGTTCACCATTTTACACAGAAAAGAATTTGCTCAGTAAATAGGAGGCTTTGTTTCCAACCTAATTTAATGGAAACACAGAAGGTACAAGAAAGTAATGTGCCAACTGACACTGGGTGTAAAATAAGGCATTTCAGAGACTTTTGTGCAAATGTCCATCAGCTGACATCTGTCAAAGCAAACTCCGGGGATGGCTTCAGCGCGTATCCATTTGCCAGCAGCAAACATTTAGTGAGCTTCACTCTCCGAGGAACAGTGTCGGTTTGTTTTGCAGTGTGAGCATTTGAAATAACCCACTTTTTCCAAAAACCCCAAACTACTACATAAACACCACATAGCCTGGTTATACAGTAAAGGAACAGACTTTTATGCATATGGATACCAATCTTTAGACTAATTGAAAGGCTACAGGAGCACAAGAGAGAAGACTCATGTGACACGGTATGTTTTATTGGAGCCTGGATAAAGGCATTACGGCCTAAAGAACATTACTTCCATCAAATACATAAACTTAAATGGGCTCCAAGCTGCCTGCCATGCACTCCATTAAAGCATCTTTTGTGTTTACACTTCTGTTGGCTGGACTGATTTCCATTTAAATTTCTATACGTATCATAAAGTCTTTTGGAATGTAAAACTACCAAATTTAACTGTGTACTGTAATTTTGAGTTCGTTTTTCAGAAGAGTCAAGAGGATGAAATTCTGATACTGTGTCCTGAGGGCGTGTCCTTTGTATATCTTTGTTTACAATGATTGCCCTGTGGACTCTCTATCTTATGGATAACCTTTGGCGGTTTTAAAATTTCAAAAGTTCTGCATAGTATAAGCCTCCACTTTTCTCTTGTCCCTCCCGTCCCCCACCTCAGGGCAGAGATTTAGAAGCAAATGTACAGAGAGTGTCATAGTAGTGATTATCTAAACTGAAGCTTCATGGTAGTAAATTTAAATGTCACGATATATAAAGGGCTCTAAAATGTAACTTTAAGCAAGATACCTAAATCTATGCAATCTTTGACAAACAAACAAACAAACAAAAAAAAAAGTGTTGGTTTATGACTCAAGATTTGTTTTAATCAATTCTAATTAATATATAGTTTTATATTAGTATCAGGTGTACAACATAATAATTCAACATTTCTATACTTTTCTCTGTGCTCATCATGATAAATGTACTCTTAAACCCCTTTATCTATTCCACCAACGCCCACCCTGACCCCCCCCCCCCCCGCCCCCGGCAACCACCAATTTATTCTATATGTCTTTTTTTTTTTTTTTAGTTTGTCTATTTTTGTTTGTTTGGTCATTTATTTTGTTTCTTAAATTCCACATATAAGTGAAATCGCATGGTATTTGTCTTTCTCTGACTTATTCCACTTAGCATTATACCTTCTAGTTCCATTCCTGTCATTGCACATGGCAAGATTTCATTCTTTTTCTATGGCTGACTAATATTCTATTATATATACATATGTGTGTGTGTGTGTGTGTGTGTGTGTGTAAATGGATAAGAAGACATATATATGTATATATCTAATCTACCTATAGATACTTGAGTTGCTTCCATACATATCTCGGCTACAATAAGTAATGCTGTAATAAACATAGGGGATATATCTTTTCAAATCAGTGTTTTCATTTTGTTTGGGTAAAATTATTATAATTTGGGAAACATTTTTAATTCATTTTTTAGTTTGTAAAATTATTGACTTTTCTATAACCCTGAAGTTTTAGACTTGGCAGGTACCAAGCACCTTATCCAACCTCTTTATCCAAGTATGTGAAGAAATTAAGGCCAATATCAGCTAAGTGAATGTCTTTATGCAAGGTCATATATCAGAATATTCAAAGTTACTAAGTACATATGCGTAGGCTCTAGTGAAATTGAGGTATTGATAGCTTTATTATTATATATATCCAGATAGTAGGGATAAAAACCAATCCCTTTATATTTCTTTATTCTCTGCCATATTCTTTTTGAATTCAAGTTCCTAAGTACAGACTAATATCATAATCAACACTATATAACTTTTCCAAATATATATGACTTCTGGTTTATCTGCTGTTTGGATTACGTACACTCCTACCATTACAGTAACAGTGGTGCCAAAGAGGTAACTTTATGAACATGTAAATGAATGGTTTCAATTTAAAGAACTATTCACATTTCACTCATTGAAAGGCATTGAGTGATTATACTGATATCCACCATTGATTCAGGATTTCTTTTTTTCTAGATACTGTGCTAAACACTTTGCAAACAAAGACTTTAATTATTACAACCCTTCCTGTTTGATGTTTTATGTAAAAAAAAATAAAGAAAGAAATCAGTAAGTAAATAAGTAAATAAAATGTAGGTACATAGACATTCCTGCTTTACAGATCATGAAACTGAACATACCACTTAGTGAGAACTCCTCTCTCTTAATCCTAATGCTGTACTCTTTCTGCTCTGACATACATCACACAAGGAGCATTATTCTAGCATCAGTGACTTTACTGTCGTGATCTAATTCTTCTGTCCTTCTTTCTTTCTTTTTTTTTTTTTTTTTGTACATGTGCAACCCAGGCAGTTCATTGGCTAGAGTAGTGTGTAGAGGGTCGTGGTTTCAGTGTTATGGCTAATTAGCAGCACTTGGATCCTTACCTCTGCCAGCTGTGAACCACACAAGGTTGCAGAGCGAGCGATTCAGTCTAGTGCCAGTCTTTCGCTTTCCCTGGGCTCCTGAATGAATATCCCAGCGAATGCTCTTTTGATGCTGACCTACACATGTGCTTTCTTACAGAAGTCCACGTGCAGTGATGATTTTACACAACAAACTATTCACAGACCAAAATCTCAGTTCTCATCCTTCCTTTTTTGGGAATTGAAATGAGTGCAGAGACCAATCTTTTTTTGACCTCTGTGTGAATATTCTGGGTTACATTCTCCGTGGTGGCCTGGCTTAAATGTAGTAACTCAGGCATTTACCCACTGGATATTCTTTTTATGATTTTTTTTTAATCTATGAAAAAACTGTGGACCATGGTGCCAATCGGCAAATAACAAAGCTGTGGTAAGCCAAGGAGTGATAAAAGTGAGTGCTAGTAGCCACAAAAACCTTTGTTTTCATGCTGACCTGAACTTACCTTGGAGATCTACAGTGAAGGGCCCAATACCCCTTAAAAAAAGAGTCACAATGTTATTTGCCTCAAAGCTATTATTCATACCCCATGAACAAGGTTGCAGGTTGTGTTTGTAATAAAATCCTGTTCTCAACATGATACTGTCTGCCTCAGGAATCACGATGTCAAAAGTCAAGATTACTACGCAGCACTTAGCACATCAATACTTTGAGGCTTGACCTCCAAAAATAGTAGCCATCAATTAAGAAACATGGCTCAGACAACGAAACTAACAAATGAAAACAGTACTAAGAGTCTTGTTTACCAATTGCGCCACAATTGGCCCTGAGAACTAGACCCTAACACAGAAAACACACATGACAAAGGCAAGCTTTGCTCTTTCATAAAATTAAGGCAGGGTTCAGTCTTTTCTCAGATTCTGTTATCATGCCTCGTCCACGGCAGGCAGAATCACCTATGTGACCTACCCCCAAGCCGAATATTATAGCACAGGGATTTCACACAAAACCTGCTATAGCTGCAGATCTCATCTGATAATAAGAGACAGGACAAAGTGTAGACTGGGAATAAGGAGGAGGAGTAACAGTGAGTGCTCTCTTTTAGACCTGTGGTAAAGCCAAGTGAAGTCGACAAAGTAGGTCAAAGCTATAAAATATAACTGATCAAAATTCATGTCTCTGATCTATCAAAGTCGCAAGGTTGAGGAATGATCTACATTCCTCATGAAGTTCACAGTTTACAACACACTTAATATGTAGTATCCCATTTATTTTCCTATGGTGGCCTTCGAACCCTGGACCTCTGAGGTGTATGTACTCTTTGGTGTTTCACCTTACGCACTCATATCTCAATTTCGGTTTTCCGACAAGCAGATGATGTGGCCAAGAATTTAAGTGCCAATGATTCTGGGGGGGGGGGTTCATCCAAGAGAGCACTGAAAGGGAAAGAAAAACGTGAGGCAAGGGAGGAAAAAGCCAATACCGTTGATGCAAAACGGTATTTTTCATCAAAACGTTGATGAAGCCAGTTTCCACTGTGGACAATCGGAGCTCAGTTCTGCTGAGGGATCGCTTGAAGACTGCAGATTATGCCTAACAGAGCTGCCAGCCAATGATACAGAAGCTAAGGTATTTTTCCAGACCCTGGACTACTTCCAAGGGTGTTAACTGGGTATTTCCAGGCTGCCACATATACTGGTTGAGTTCAGTGTCCCTGAAGCCAGTAAAAATAAGTCCCTCTATACTGCACAGATTGTGTTTGTGGTGTTAGTTGTACAAGCAAATGGAAAAAGGATACTGGTGAGAGTGTGGATACTCTCGCCTTGCCTCTCAGGCTCTGATGATGTACGTTCAGCGTGAACAATTTTTGTCTTAACTGGTTTCAAAGAATGAGATTGATATCTCACCATATCATATTCCTCATATGAATTAAAAAATAATCTTTCACACAATACTTTGTGAGCTTAAAACATTTAAATGAAAATGGGAGGATCATAAACAGGGTCATATCATAGAAGGTGCAGAGTCATTAGAGTCTTTTTTTTTTTAACTTTCCTCTCCCTTCTTCTGTTCTTCTTGTCATTGATGGCATCCTGTTCCTTCTCTCTCTCTCTCTCTCTCTGAAGCAGAAAAAAATCCTTCTACTTTCTCATGCTAACAGATTTAATAGCCCTCCCCCACCCCTTTTTTTTTATTACTTCATTGTATAATCCCTTGGAATTTTTTCTTACCAAAAAAATTATTTCAAACAAATTTGGTGCTCTTCCCAAGAGAATTGCTACCAAATTACCTTTTCTTGAAATTCTTAACAGTAGTTTGGCAGATGAGGAAACTGAGGCAGAGGTATCCCTATTAACTTGTTTGCTATCACAAAGCTAAGAAATGTCAGAGGGGGGTGCCTAGGTGGGTCAGTCAGTTGAGCGTCCAACTCTTGGTTTCAGCTCAGGTCATGATCCCAGGGTCGTGAAGTCAAGCCCCATGTTGGGCTCAGAGCTGCTTAGTGTGGAGCCTACTCAAGATTCTCTCTCTCTCTCTCTCTCTCTCTCTCTCTCTCTCTCTCTCTCCCCTTCTGCCCCCTCCCCCTCTTGCTCTCTCTCTCTCTCTCTCTCTCTCATCATGGGTTTAGAAGTGTAGATAAATGTAGAACAGGACTCAGATGTGATTCAGAGCTGCTTGACTCCCCCTGTTCTACCTTTCCAAAGAGATATCTGGAGAAGCAGAAAGATGGAAAGTTGCTCCTAGTCAGATCGAAAAAAGCCTGGAGCTTAGCTCTCCTTGACTCCCAAAGACACTCATATGGCCTATGTGTCCTTATGTTTGGATGTTATAGGTCCACCTTACTTGAGAGCATTGGCGGTTTTATTCTCCTCCAACTTCATCGAGTTAGATTTCAAGATGAATTATAATGAGGGCCAGGAAGTTTTACAAGGAACTGATAAGGTTTTTCAGTGACAAAAATAAAAACCAGCTTAATACATTTTTTAAATGTTATAGAAAGTTCATTTCTGTTATCGAAGCAATGTTAAAACCTTTCACTCCTAGCCTACGGTTGTCAAATTACAGATTAGAAACTTTTCATGGAAATTCTTTGTGATTAGCCTTCATTGTGATGTTATTTACATTCAATATTTTGGGTGGAGAATGCAAAATAATGCATTTCGTCTACCGTGAAGGATCAGCAGGGGTGTGATTGTAGGGGAGTACTCCCATAGCTGTGCACCTGTGACCCTGCACATAGTCTCATAGACCACCCAGGCAAAGGTTGTAATGGCAGCTTATGAGTCTTGGAGGAAGTCCTATGATCTCTCCGGAACTGGAGACCACTGGAGGCCTGTGAAGGGCTGCCGGGAGGCCATCTCCTGCTTTCCTCCCTTACTCCCCTAGGAGGCTGCCATGGGAAACTCTCTCATGGCCTCCAGGATTCTGATGAATATGGGCTTTCTGCCCTGCTTCCCACAGAATAAAACTGCAGGACACATAAGCACTTAGCTGTGGTCTAGATTTTGCTCCTCAGCAGTAGGATGTATCCTGTTGGCAGTTATCCTGCATCATCCCCTCCGGTACGTGGACCAGGGACCGGGTAGCAGACACTTTTGTCATTTCGCTGTAAGTAATAAACTACCTGAATCTGAAAGTGGCTTGTGGGATCTTTACCAGCCAATCAGGCAGGCCTTGGTGTCAACCCTGTCTTCTGTTGTGTGCCTGATAATGATAAGCTCCCTTCAGATAAGGGAAGCCTCCCATCTACTTGCAGGACCCTTGCCGAGAAGTACTGTTTTGTTTTCAGAGTTGCTGAAATTTCATGGTATTCCAGAAAGAAAGAAAGAAAGAAAGAAAGAAGAAAGAAAGAAAAAAAGAAAGAAAGAAAGAAAGGAGAAAGAAAGAAAGAAGAAAGAAAGAAACAAAGAAAGAAGAAAGAAAGAAGAGAAAGAAAGAAAGAAAGAAGAGAAAGAAAGAAAAAAAGAAAGAAAGAAAGAAAGAAAGAAGAAAGAAAGAAAGAAAAAAAGAAAGAAAGAAAGAAAGAAAGAAGAAAGAAAGAAAGAAAAAAAGAAGAAAGAAAGAAGAGAAAGAAAGAAAGAAGAGAAAGAAAGAAAGAAAGAAAGAAAGAAAGAAAGAAAGAAAGAAAGGAAGGAAGAAAAACTAAAATTCGTAACATATTCCTGTAGCAGCAAGGGAGAACTTTAATTTTACTGAAATTCTTGAGCTTAGCAAAGATTTGCATGGTTCTTTTGCCTTCACCAGGAATTCCTCTTAAAGTAGAATGATAGTATTCACTCTGGGGAACTCTCATATGAAGAAGTTCTTTAATTCAGCCCAAATACCACTTGGGCACGTGCAGCAAAACTTTCTTAATGAGGACATTGGGATATCTGCACACATGCTAACTTGCAGGTACCTTCTCAAAATAACTACTGTGCCTTACAATTCCTTTTTAGGGGTGCCCGGGTGGCTCAGTCGGTTAAGCATCTGACTCTTTATTTCAGTTCAGGTCATGATCTCATGGTTCATGAGGTCAAGCCCCATGTTGGGCTCTCAGGTGACCTTGTGGGTCCTGCTTGGGGCTCTCTCTCTCCCTCTCTCTCTCTTTTCCCCTCCCCTGTGCTTGTTCTCTTTCTCTGTGTCAAAAATAAATAAAAATTTTAAAAATTAAAAAAAATATATATTTTAATACAGATGTGCAGCTGTTTTATCTGACATTAATATTCAGTATATAGACTTGGATAGTAATGTACATAGAATTCTGTATTAGCTCATCTTTTAAGATCCTTTAAAATTCCCTAAATAGTCCATCCTTCAAAATAATTCTACGTTATAATCTGAGACCCACTCCTACTAACTTCCCTGTGAAAACACATTGATTTGAGCACCTACTATGTGCCAAGACCTTTGACATATAGTCAGTTATTTATTTTTTTAAGTTTTATTTATTTACGTGATCTCCACACCCCAGATGGGGCTCGAACTCATGACTCTGAGATCAAGAGTGCTGTGCTCCACCCATCATGCCAGCCAGGTGTCCCTGTAGTTGTTCGTTTTGTCTGAATGATACCAGGAGGTGTGAATTTATTTCGTGTGTTTTTACACAAGGAAACTGAAACCCAAATGTGTTAGGTGTGCTAGCAGATGTCTTAAGCTAATAAAGGGTACAAGTAGAATTGTAATTCCTGACACGAAGCCCGTTTTCTTTCAACTCGGTTTCAGTTTCATTCATGCAACATCCACGTTCAAAAGTGATATGACAGAATGTTTTTATAGCTTCCCTGATAAAAGTGAGGTTAAAGTTGACTTTATCTTGAACTACTTACTTAGAAACAATGCAGGAGGGAATCTCATAATTAATAATTTTTAAGTAATGAAGAATGTCTGGTCTCCCTAAAATGTAAAAAAAAAAAAAAAAATCTGAAGATCTGCGTGGAATATTAGAACAATCAAATAATCAATGAAGTCTGGCATTCTATCACTGTTGTGACAGTGATAAATGTTCGTTAAAACTTGTGACCCTATTCTTGACTCATCCAAACCTCCGCTGACTGAGGTTAGACTCTAAGCATCTCTTAGTTACAATGTATTCCTGCTAGAGACTTTGGAAACAGACTACGCAGTAAACTGTGCAACATGGCGTGCTTCAAAAGAATCCTAGGGGATCGTAGTTTCAAAGCACTGACATAAAAAATAAGAAAAATGGAAGTTACATATTCAAATTATTTCACTTAAGTAAGTATTTATTGACTCACTGCAATCGGTCCCTGCAATGGACTGAATTCTGGAATTCAAAAGTGAGTAAATCAGATAAAAATTGTCTACTAAAAGTATATGGGAGGCTAAGCATTTCCCCAGGAATAGCTGTTGGCACAGCCAGAAATATTCCTGGGATTCTGTTCTTGATATTTCCCTCAGGTTCTTGGGGAGGACGCTTATGTGGGTACCTGTCATCATGTCAGAGCTCTGTCCTTTAATGTTAAATCTCATATTCTCCTATAAATAGTCTTTCATAAGTATTTGGAGACTCTGGCAGAGGTCAGCTGCTTGCTGCAAACTATTGACGGATATATACCCCATCCTCTTTCGGAACAGAGCATCAAGATCACCATTTTTGATCCTACAGCTTTAGGAGGGACGCCTGTTGAGTTGTGGTGTAGGAAAGTAATATCCATTTAGTGGACGGTTCATTTGAGTCAAGCCTGGCCGTAAATGGGGTGTCAGATTTCACAACCTGCCTCCCTGTGATTTGTGTCCGAGATTTGAATTTGGGAAGTGGTCAAAAATCATTAGGAATAAAAGCTTAGGTGGAATAAGGTGAGCAATCTTTTCTGAGAACATTTACCTGTGTTAAGAAGGACATGGGAAAGAGGTGCTGAAATTTATAATGGACTTGTGGAGAGATTTAATGTTAAAGTTTTGTTCTCCCACATGCAATGTGACTACAGATTAAGAAGATTATTGTTTAGGAAATAAATTCTGTAAATCATCTACTTTCTCACTATGCTGTTGTCTTTTATTTGATGAAGACCTGGATTAGGGAAATTTTTAGAAGAGTGTAAAGCAATGACACCCCGTCAGAATAGGAAAGTACACTAATGTGTGATGTGTGCCTATCATGTACACACGCACATGACTTCCGCTTTCCTGCTTTGTTATTTAATCCTCTCAGTAATATCGTGGGTGTGAAATGGCTTCTTGAAAATGATACAGTCAGCCCATGACAGCTAGTGTTAGAATGCAGGACTGTCTGATTCCAAAACCTGAATTCTTTTTTATCATAATTGCTGTTTAAGATGCAACCAGAGCTCATTTGCATATACAGGCATTCTGGGGAGTTGCTCTTTGAAAGTTCATTACTCTGTGCATGTACCATATATAAAGATATCTTGAGAACTCAGGTCCAGAAGACTTATCCCTCCCAATATGCCTTTCTAAGTTTTCTCTACTATTTCTAAATGAGGCACATACTGGGGCGCCTGCGTGGCTCAGTCAGTTAAGCAGCCGACTTCGGCTCAGGTCACGACCTCACGGTTTGTGGGTTCGAGCCCCACATCGGGCTCTGTGCTGACAGCTTGGAGCTTGCAGCTTGCTTCGGATTCTGTGTCTCCCTCTCTCTCTGCCCCTCCCCTACTCATGTTGTGTCTCTGTCTGTCAAAAATAAATAAACATTAAAAAAACTTTTTTAAATGAGGCATATTCTAAATGTTGGAAACGAAGACATATATTTAACATACGAGTATCTTCAATCTCGGAAGTAGAGACTAGTCTCCCTTCTGAAGTGACGCTTAAGAATAATGTGAAACATTTTGAAGACTGAACGCCCTATTTTTAAAATGAAACACTCCCTCCAACACCCAGGTTGTCATCTCTTCTCTGACACAAACAGGCTGATTCCCACATGACATACTCAGAGCCTGCCCTGTACAGACTCATTTACAGTGACTCCATTTAAGTCACACTTTTTAAATTGTCCCCAAGAGACTCAGCTCAAATAGAGCTGAGCTGTCCACATTAGCCACCGCACACAGCCGAGCTGAGTGACAGGCATGTTTAATCTGTTCATTTAAAATCTCCGTGGTGCTTTGTCTCTTAGTGATGGCACTGCCCGTACAACAGGACTCTTAAGCCCCCGGACTTGGACTTGGCTCAGTCCTGTGCTGGCACTCCATCTAGGGCAAGGCAATACCACACTGTGTTACTCTGCCTGCAGGTTGAACTCACCTGTTGCAGAAGATAGTCATTTTGGCCAAGACAATGGCCCCAGATAATGAGACTAGGGTTCAAACGACTTTGGAATTGAAAGCCCTTCACGGTCTGCTCAAGTTCACTTTGTGCTACTTGCACCAAGAATCCTGCACTCCACGTGACTTTATCATTACTCCTGCCCCCATCACACCTTCTCCTTCTTGCCTCTGTATTTCATGCCATTACTTTTCAAATTATTGCCGTCAGTATGGGTTTAGTTAGATTGTCCTGAAGATTATTTCTCACACAACGCTATGCTGTTCCCTGACCTTTCTTCCACTGATCTTTAGCTACCCTGCCCCCCTCCCCCCAATCAGAATGCTAACCTGGTTGTGCTTCTGGGAAGGCTAAGTAAAAAAGCATGCATAAAAATATGTAAAGGTGGCAACTTCGACTCAGTCATCTCCTCCAGATTCTAGCATTTCTTTCGCTCTTTGCACATTTAAATTTTTTTTTTTTTCAACGTTTATTTATTTTTGGGACAGAGAGGAGAGACAGAGCATGAACGGGGGAGGGGCAGAGAGAGAGGGAGACACAGAATCGGAAACAGGCTCCAGGCTCTGAGCCATCAGCCCAGAGCCCGACGCGGGGCTCGAACTCACGGACCGCAAGATTGTGACCTGGCTGAAGTCGGACGCTTAACCGACTGCGCCACCCAGGCGCCCCTCGCTCTTTGCACATTTAATTTCATAATGTTTTCTACTAATGATTTGTTGGGCTTTTTAAAATGTTTATTTATTTATTTTGAAAGAGAGAGAGAGAGAGTGCATGTGTATGCCCATGCACAAATGGGGGAGGGGGAGAGAGAGACAAAGAGAGAGAGAATCCCAAGCAGGCCCCACACTAGCAGCTCAGAGCCTGACGCAGGACTTGATTCCAAGTACTGTGTGATCATGACCTGAGCCGAAATCAAGAGTTGGACACTCAACCAACTGAGCCACCCAGGCACCCAGGATTACTGGTTTTATACCCATGCTTGGTCTCTGCAACAAGACTAAATCTCCTTGAAGAGTAGCGAATGCCTTATCTGACTTTCCTAGTCCCACACTGCTCTTTACATTCCTGGTGCCTGGGCAAAACCTCCACCAATTTTATCTAGTGCATCCTTTTTTTTGTTTGTTTGTTTTTTTCTATTTCCTAATATTTCTCCATGAGTGGTTCTCACTTCCCTAGAGCATGCAGTAACTTTTGAATTTTATATTATCAAAAGCAGACAAAAACACACACAACAACAAAACTTTGAAATGTACTGGTTTTATTTATCATCACCCCATCTCACTAGGATTTATGTCCTAAAGAAAATACATCCACATACCTAAGGACCGACTCTCAAATAGATTGGAGAAGAGATCCCTGGGTAAGAGAAAAGAGTCGTAACTCTACCCTAAGACCCTATAGATTTCCACTTGGATTTCTTAATTTTTTTTTTTTTCAACGTTTATTTATTTTTGGGACAGAGAGAGAGACAGAGCATGAATGGGGGAGGGGCAGAGAGAGAGGGAGACACAGAATCGGAAACAGGCTCCAGGGTCTGAGCCATCAGCCCAGAGCCCGACGCGGGGCTCGAACCCACGGACCGCGAGATCGTGACCTGGCTGAAGTCGGACGCTTAACCGACTGCGCCACCCAGGCGCCCCTCCACTTGGATTTCTTCTACCCAGTGGGGGTGGGGGGAGAGGGGGGGGGAGTGCCACAAAAATGTTAATCAACTACAGCAATTTCAGTGATTCTCCTATATTGTTTTACAGATTAAAAAATAATAAAATAAAAGCAACCATAGTATATTGGTATGCTCAAAATTAACAGAAGATAACCCTGACTGCATTTCTGATAACTTCACTTCTTTGTGCACACTCTTGGGCACGTTATCTCACATCTCTGCCTCAGTTTTATCATTTGTAAGACAGGCGTAGCCATGGCATTCAACTCCTAGAATTGTTTTAAGAATTAAAATTAGTATGGTAGGTAATGTGTTTAGAGCAGTGACTGGAAAAAACAAGGCTTGAACTTGTATTAGCTATAGCTTACATTTGTTCTTTTTTAAAAGTTTTTTAAATTTAATTTTTTAGAGAGAGAGAGAGAGTGAGTGAACAACCAGGGGAAGGGCAGAGAGAGAGGGAGACAGGGGCTCTGAAGCAGGCTCTGTGCTGATAGCAGAGAGCGTGATGTAGGGTTTGAACTCATAAGCTAGGAGATCACGGCCTCAGCCCAAGCTCCACACTTAACCAACTGAGCCACCTAGGTACCCCAAATCGCATTTATTTCTCAGGAGTCTTATGCTTTTTATAATTTTGATTTCTCCATTTTACAGATGAGAATAAAAAGGGGCCTCTGTTAACTCTGCCATAGTACATTAAATGTTAATATGTATCTGAAGAACTTAGGTCTTCTGACTTCAAATCATGTGCTTTTCTCCTATCGAGTGACAGTTCATCAAATGACACGGTTCCATGTTTATTTTAGTAGGAGTCATCACTCTCCAAAATAACCTTTTACGTAGTATGTCTGTTGCCCTCACATCTCCACTAAGATATAATTTTGATGATGGCGCAACATGTGTGTGTATTTTTTATGGAAATATCTCTGAGATCTGAAACAGTGCCTGCCACATAAATATTTGTAGGATGAGTAAATAAATGAACAAATGATTAGTCTATAGAGTATATCCGTATTGGAGGTGAGAGTGTGTATTTTCAGCCTTTTCTCCCTTCACAAATGAGCTTATATCGCCTCTGCTAAATACCTGTTCACACACCCAGGGTCCCAAACAAAAGACGAATTCTTGATGTTGTGAATGGCCAGACACGTTGAAGAAGACAATTATCATTAGGGGCATAGGCTCTACTCTTTCTCACCTACTCTACTTCATGTACCAATAGGACTGGTGAATCAGAATCTCTTTGGGTCCTCTCTCTCTTTTGTTTTTTACTGTTGGTTCCATGTGATTATGAAGGCGAGTGGACTTAAGCACTAACCTTTGCGAACTGTACTACTCATTCTAAGGCTTAACAAGTATTTTGATTGGGGCTGAAGGAAAAGCTAAGCACTGGGACAGGGGTAAAAGCCAGGCATGAGACCCCCCTTAACACTAGATTGTCAGTCTCAGTGGTAAGAAACCTTTGTGGCCCCAGGCGCCTGGGTGGCTCAGTCAGTTAAGTGTCCAACTTCGGCTCTGGTCATGATCTCACGGTTCGTGGGTTTGAGCCCCGCATTGGGCTCTGTGCTGAAAGCTCAGGGCCTGGAGCCCGTTTCAGATGCTGTGTCTCCCTCTCTCTCTGCCCCTCCCCCACTCGCACTCTGTCTCCCTCTGTCTCAAAAAATTAAATATTAAAAAATTTTTTTTAAATAGAAACCTTTGTGTCTGAGCTCTATAACTAGTAAGTAACTAAGCAGATATTGGTTTCCCATTTTGTTGTTGTTATTTGCATTTAAATTCCTTAAAATATCAGGAGCCATGAAGAAATGATTAGCTGAACAAGAAAGAATTTGGACAATCTCGGTTGGGCCCTTGACCATGACATCACTAAGTATTCAGCTTTATCCTCTAGCCCTTCTCTCTTGCATTGCTGTGACCCAGCTCAGAGCTGCAACAAACTGTTGAGAAAACAGAGAACATTGTTCCTTTTGATTAATTTAATGCCAGTTTTGTTGAAGCTATCTAAGACCATGTATTCCTGAACTCCACACGGTCTCAGGTTTGCAAAACCCCTGTGTATATCTACACATAGGTACTCTAAATATATGGGGAAGTATGTAACTTAGCAATCAAAAGCTCTGGGCTTTGATATCAGAAAAACATTGTGATTCTATCACTTAATAGATTGTGACCTTGAGAAAGAAACGAAGACTTGATATATTCATCAGTAAAATGTCAGTAATGTCTGAGAAAACTAGATTGGATAAGGTTTGTAAAAATGCTCAGTCTAGTCCCTGGTGGCTTCTAATGGGAAGCAGGCTGGAGAGTAATAGTGAAGTGTGTACTTGTGTGTATGTGTGTAGTTGGGGGTAGGGGTGAGGGGCTTGTAATTTCCAGGCATGTGGCAGCATGCACATACCAGAATCACAAGGAAAAGGGGCAAAACATAACAGGCAATTGTAACAGCAAAGAATTGATATGGCATAAATCACTTTATATAAATAAAAGAAAATCAGGCCACTGTTGTTTTCAAACGCCTCCCTTTTGCCTTCTAGCTAGAAAAGAAACACAGAGGCAGGGAAGCCCCAGCATATTTCCCAGAAGATGAGGAAGGAAAAGATGTAGAAAGCACCACTGACCGAGCCCAAGATGCTTGATGTGGATGTAAGCAGGTGGACGTCCTCAGTTTTGACAACTACATTATGGGAAAGAAGCAACAGGCAATTGTGAGGCCATTAAAATGTCATTGTAGGAAACTGGGTCCTGTCTTGGCTCCAGATCACTGCATGTCTGCGGGGGTGGGCCCCACAATCACAGGCACATGGCCTCCCCAGGTCTATTCTACAGTTGTAAGCTCGCAGTTCTGTTCCCAAATCTTTTCGTTAGGCAACCAAAGCTTTTTGTGCTTTGGGTGTGGGTAGGATTTGAGATTGACTAAATAAATCTACGGGGTTTCTTAAATTTCAAGGGCCCTGGCTTTGTTTGTTTACACTTTTGCACCTCTTGTTTCAATGATGCAATGTGTCAGCACCTCTGAGAGAAGTTCCTTGAGGGAACCTAAAGACAGCTCTTCAGGAGAATTGTTGACGATTATGACCTGAGCCCTGCAATCTGCATCATGTGGATTCAATGAATATTTATGAAAACAGCCAATGTGCCAGTCACAGTGAGAATTTCATTTCAGGAGAACTTCGTCACTCATGTCCTATAATAACCTTGTGTGAGGGCTGTCATGGCTGTTTTCTGAACTAACAATGCAGGAACAGACCTTGTTCAAGGTCATACACCAAACTTGTGTTTGGGCTGAATCTACTATCAAAAAGTTATTTTTCTCAGTTTATTGTTCTAATTATTTCCTAATAAAACTGAAAATTTGTCTTTAACTGAATCATAGTAATTCTTAAAAATGTAACCTTTGTTTTTACTGTCTATTCCCTTTAAAAACCCTGTAATAATTAGTGTTTCAAACTGTGGAAAGAAAGCTCTAGATTAGCACATCTAAACTTGAGGTTCTGGACTCTTCCATGGATGGACCTCAGGATGCCTGAAATTACTGGCATTTCATTTCATCTGTGTGCATATGTACACTGTGTGAAGAGAGTGTCAGAGTATTCTCCAAATCCTCTGAGAGTTTTTAACTCCACAATACAGATAACAACTGTTAATTCTTGTCAAAATAGAAAAGAAATCTATAAGCATTCCCTTTCTAATCAAACATTCCTGCTTATTTGACCCAAAGAGAAATAATACATAGCAAATTAAGACATATCATTCTCATTACTTTCATTCCATCCTAGAAGAAACGTTGAGTCCCGAGGTCTCTAGAGAGTGACCTTCCTTATTAACTTACAGAAGATCATTTAAATATGAATTGCCTTTCGTCAACCTGAACATTGATTTAAACCCTTGGAGATCAACCTAAATTCTAGACAGAGAAACAAAAGGATGATTATGACTTCAACTGCAAAATAAGAGGCCCATTATGTATCAGAATCCTGTCTGGTTAAAATTAATAGCATTTCTTATCTCTCTCAGAGAGATCTTGAAATTTGGGAAGTTCTAACTGATTTTTACCATGCCATTTTAGTGTAGAATATTGAGGTGTTGGGTAAGCAAGGAAATAAAAGAAACACATTCAAAGAGGTACCATTAGGAGAAATGATTGAGTCAGTACAGGTTAATTTCATGCTAATCCATTATGGTTTGAAAAGCTGCTAATTAGTTATTGAGATTCACAATTACTTGGGTACAGAGCAAGACCTTGATGAACCTTCATCAAAGGAAGACAGGTCACTTTTTCAATATTATTTTAAAAGAATAGAAATTTATTGTAGTCTAATATCTTTTAAAGTATTATGCGTCCAGATTTATGATCCGTATTTAGAAATCTTTCTCAGGTTTTGGAGTCATGGTTATGCTAGCTAAAGAAATGAATTGTGATGTGTCTCCTTCTCTATTTTTTTATAGATATTTTGTCCTTAAATTTTGACAGAATTTACAAGTAAAACCGTCTGAACCTAGACTGTTTTATATCAGAAGGCCATTGATTACAGATCATTTCTCTAATATAGAAGCTATTCAGATTATTTCATCTTGAGTTAATTTTAGTAACTTAAGCTTTTAAAAATACACCTATTTCATCAGTTATTGAATTAACTGGTATAAATTCGCTCATAATATTAATTTATCCTCCTTTTTATTTCATTACATGTAATGATGGTCCTCTTTCACTCCTGATATTGATAACTTTTTTCTTTCGTTCTTTTCTTTTTTTTCTTTCCTTCCTTTATCAATCTGCTAAAGTTTACTAATTTAAAAAATTAAAGAATGAACTGTAAGATTTGTAATTTTCTTTATTGTTTACTATCAGTTCCACTGATTCTTACTAATATTTGAAAAAAAAATTTAGAAGATTTTGAAATGTGACCTTTCGTGTGTGCATTTCTATTTACTACTTCATATATTTCATGACATTAATAAATCATGTTTCCCCATCCCCAAAATATTATCTAATTTGCTGCATATCACCTGCAAACCAGCAAATATAATCAAACATGTATTTTGGATGTTTATTTATTTTTGAAAGACAGAGAGACAGAGCACTAGTTGGGGAGGGGCAGAGAGAGAGGGAGACACAGAATCTGTAGCAGGCTCCAGACTCTGAGCTGTCAGCACAGAGCCCGACGTGGGGCTCAAACTCATGAACCGTGAGATCAAGACCTGAGCTGAAGTGGAATGCTTACCTACTAAGCCACCCAAGTGCCCGTAACCAAATATATTTTTAAAGGAATCATGTACAATTTACTTTTAGGAGGCTTCAACTGTTTTATTTACCAGGGAATGCTAGATCAGCTGTTATTATTGATGTTTTATCTTGACATACTGATAAAATCAATAGCTATTCTTGTCCTATGAAAACTAATCTTAAGTACTTTGAAAAATACTAATTAAAAAATAAAATAATAGTTAATGGATACAAGCTGGAAATTCCATCAATTAAGGGACAGCAGGCTAAAAACTCCATCACTTTTAAGATTTATTCAGTACAGAGAAGCTTCCAAGAAAATAAGAAAAAAAAATTGGTTTATGGGCTCTTTCTGTATTAGTATCTATTATTTTCAAGATTTACTCAACTGTTCCAAAAGGACACATTAGTCAAAGTGAGTACTCAGGTATAAATCAAAATTGTCTCCTTTAGACCATCTAATATCCTATTGCAATACTAATATGGTTCATAAAAACATTTTATACTGAAAATGAATGAATATTGCTGGAAATGGAAAGCGCAAGTGCTTTTTCATTTCTTCGCCAATCATCCAGCCATACAAAAATCAAATCCATTATCTAACATATTTGAATCACTAGATAGCATTAGTTTCTTTGGTTTCTGACATAATTTCTGGAATTCAACATTTTCTGTACTCCCTATAGATTATATAAACCACTGATTATCTATGGTAATGGGAAACTCAAGAATGTGTAATTGAAATCCATAGATAACATGAAAAAGTCATCAATAGCAAAATTGATTGATTGTAATTTTACTTCTCAGCCAATTCTTTTATAGGAAGGGACTGACAACAAGGTCAAGGTAAATTTTGGATAAGGTCTACTTTATCCAAAAGGTAGAATGTGGATGAGAAGAGAAAGCATTTTGGATAATTTTCAAACTTATTTGTAGCTACTGAACTTATTATATTTGAATTTTTGAGCTGAAGGAGATTTTATTAATCATTCAATTCAAATTTCTCCTTAAAAAACAAACAAACAGACAAACAAACAAACAAAATTAGTAACAACAGCCCTGGATCCTGTGCATGAGATTTTGGTTTCCTTACTCTCAAATTTTTCCAGGCATTCTGTTGTCTTACATATTTTCTAATGATAATCTTCTGTCTCTGTAAGTGTGCTAGCTTGCTGAGTGGTTTTGGATGAGATAAAAATTTAAATCAGTGAACTTTTGATCAAACAGATTGCCCTCATAATGTGGATGGACCATGTCTAACCAGTTGAAGTCCTGAATCAAACAAAAGACAGACCTTCTAGAGCAAGAGGAATTTCTTCAATATTCTAGGCTTTGGACTAAAAATAAAATTTTGGCTTTACATGGCTTAGCTTCCATCCTACACTGCAAGTTGAGACTTGCCAACCTTCATAATCACATAAACCAAGTCCTTATATTTTTTTCTATATGTACACATCTGTATTCATTAGGATTCTCCAGAGAAAAATAACCAATAATCAATAATTGTGTGTGTGTGTGTGTGTGTGTGTGTGTGTGTGTGTGTGTAAAGACATTTTATTGTAGGGTATTGGCTCAGGTGATTATGGAGGCTGAGAAGTCCTGCAGTCTGCTTTTTGCAAGCTAGCAACTGAGTTCATGGTGGTGCAATTTGAAGGTCTGAGAGCTAGAGAGCTCATGGTATAGATTCAAGTCTGAGTCTGAAGCCTGGAGAAAGAGGAGACCTGGGGGCAAGAGATCGATGTTCCGGCCCAAGTAGTTAGTCAGACAGAAAGAATTTTCCAATACTTCCACCATTTGGGGGAGGCCCTCAACAGATTGGATGATGACCACCCACATTTAGGGAGAGCAATCCACTTTTACTCGGTTTACCGATTCAAGTAAACTGATTTCAGACATACCAGAAATAATGTTAACCAGATTTCTGGGCATCCCATCCAGTCCAGTTGACCGATAAAATGAACTATCACAACATCCTATCAGTTTTTGTCTCTCTGGGGAACCTGACTGATACAGAGAGTATATGAAACAGAGTTTCATCACACTATCAATAGATAAAGACAAAATCATCTTCTAATTTAATTTAAAGGTAACTGGATTCCTGATGAAGATCATGTTTTCACATCCAGCAAAAATCCTCATTTTCAGCACATATCCTTGAACGTGGCTCTATCTCCTGAGATCCAAGTTTGGGTAAGAAGATGGTTTGACCGAGATGATTTGTATGGCTGTGACCTGAAAAGCCAGAATCTTCCTGAGATAGAGATTTGGACAATAACATTATTTTAATATACTTATACAACTATTCAGTCTTTTAAAAAGATGAAATGACTTCAGTCATTTTGTTTTTAATGACTCTACCAACATTCTTGCAGTAGAGAAGACACAGATTAGTTTTTACCAGCTCTATTTAAACAGACATGGTATAATTTAGAGTACTATAACATATATCTATCTATTCCTGTAACTTAAACCAATTTCTCCAAATTCATATAATACCATAAATTGTGGGCATCATACCAGGGATATCCAGGCTTGAGTAAAGTCAAAACATCTAGAGAACAATGAGGATGGGTGGTTAACCTGAAAATAAACTTTGGCCACAATATCTGAAGAGAGAGATCCTTCTGAGAATCCAACTTTCCCTATGGAGGAAGAGAGAGAGAGAGATAGAGAATGGACACTAAATCTGAGAATCCTCTGGTATGACATGTCCTCATCCTTTCTTCACTCAGTGGAAACAGAAGGAATTAACAGACATGTGGTTAGCTCTCATTCTTGTTCAATACCACACTATAAGGTTTTGTGGATCTTTTTTGAGAATCTGTATATCCGTGGTAATAGAGGAAAACTTGTCCTATTGAAGTTTCTCTTTGGTTAGAAAATTGTATAGCTTGTGGAACCTGGGTGGCTCAGTCGTTGGGTGTCCGACTTCAGCTTGGGTCATGATCTCATGGTTTGTGAGTTTGAGCCCCACATAGGGCTCTGTGCTAACAGCTCGGAGCCTGGAGCCTGCTTCAGATTCTGTGTCTCCTCCTCTCTTTGCCCCTCCCATGCTCATGCTCTATCTCTGTCTCTCAATAATAAATAAATGTTAAAAAAATTTTAAGAAAATTGTACAGCTTATCTCCTATGTTTCAGCGATACATTAAAAAAAAAAATGTTTCTCAAGTCCAAAGTGAAGGAACATTTAGGTGGATGTTCCACTTGACCTGATGGAGACAGGTTTCACCTAGACAGATATGGGAACCCATTCTGAATACTTCCTTCAAAAACCAAAAGAACTGAATCAGCACTGGGATCAGGGGTCACAGTCTTCACAGAGCCAATTAAGACATCAATTTCAGGCAGAGTCTAGAATCCATAAGCATAATATTTACCTTGCATTTTCAAAGAGAAAAGGGCAGCAAAACACTTTGGGCTGATTTTTTCTCTCTCTTGGATATCTTGGGATTTTCTTCTCTAAAAGGAAATCCTTAAGACCTATCACAGAAGAGAAGCACACTGGCAAGTTCTGAAACAGTACCCTTGAAATCCGTCTATGGAATTCACCCAAGAAGAAGCACCAATAGGAGACAGCTCCAAAGACCTTGTACATTTCCCTCATGATGAATTTGATCATCAAATCAGAACAAAGCCTTACAGAGGATGAAAAGTGATGTATTCAAAGTTCACAGAACCTGTATGTTGATCATGGACAATGTTAACAGAGTTAATCAATACACAATTCCATTGTCTCTCCCACTATTTCTTTGGAATTTTATCATAATAGGAGTATTTATTCTATTTCTTGGATGGAAACTCCAAAGGCTTACACCTG
Source organism: Puma concolor (assembly GCF_028749965.1). Lineage (NCBI taxonomy): Eukaryota > Metazoa > Chordata > Mammalia > Carnivora > Felidae > Puma > Puma concolor. The sequence goes on from NC_141672.1 coordinate 20,475,986, forward strand.
TTCTGCTTAATCTCTGGTAAAGTCTTAAGTGGACTTTCATCTGCAATTAAAGTCTCTGTTAGAATACCTAGTCCCATGCAATAATTAATTACCCTATATCTCAAGACCAGAAGTCATATATTAATTTTCCTAATACTCACAATGAAGGTTTCCCTCACCAGGCTTAAGTTGGGACAGTAGATATCTCTATACACTCCTTCTCTTGGAGGGAGAGAGACTCTAAAACAGTTTTCTTCAAGGAAACACTATTCACAAAATTATTTCTGAGGCATTTTTACATATCTCTCAGGTGACTGAGAAGCATTATTAAATTTGAAGCCATCAATATAACAGTTGCTTTGAATATTTGTATTTTGTTCTGGTAACTAAATTTCATATCTACATCTATTGCATCTTCAGATCTCAGTTGAAATTTAAATGCAATCGCTCCATTCCAAAATGAAATATTATCTGCAACAGAGAAACCATTATCAAAGTAGGGCATTTCTGGGAAGTGAGCATTAGGAGAAATACTCACCTGGTGAACTCTCCAGGTAGGAGAGTTCTGGGGATGAACACATTGCTCATAAAATTGGAGCAAATTGCAATTCCCCGTGAGAAAGAAATCCTTGGAAACGTGAGATCAATTTCAGAGTCAGATCAATTCCTATTACTAAGCAGACAGTTGCTACAAGAAAGAAATCCCACATATGCGAGACACATGGGAAAAAAGCACATTAAACACACCTCATGTCAAACTAAACATCAGAGCATCTATGTAGCCAAGTTCCACTGAAATAATGAATGTGGGAAACCCCTCACCAAGCATTCCTCCCTGGCAACATCAGAGGATTCAAACTGGAGATAAATGGTGGGAATGCAGTGGAAATGAGTAAGCCCTCAATCAAAAGAAGCAACTTCTCTAAAACAAGAGAATCCATAGTAGAGAGAAACTCAGTAAATGCAATAGATTTAGGAAAGTCTTCACTGTGAAATAATTTTCTCATTAAACACTATAGGATCTGCAATATGTTGGTTTTCTTCTCATAAGATTACTCTACTTTCTTTAAAAAAGTGAATGCAGACAAATAATCTCACTGTGCATGGTAAGACAATAAGAATAACTAATTTGCAAAACACTTTGGTTATCCAAGAGTTAAGCTTTCTTCTGGAGAGATGTCAGTGGGACCACTGTGGCATCCAGAAGAGTTTTGGTGCGTGGATACACCAAGCAACCTTCCTTATTTTTTTTACTGTTGTTAACGTCAATGTTGAAAAATATGAATTAATTGATGCAATCATTTATTTGATGCTTTCATATCTAATGGCTGCTCATGTACCAGGCATTGTATGGGCAAGCGAGACATTGCTACCACATCTTAAATGGACTCACAAAGTTATTAGCAGGATCTTTTTTAACATTCTCCTATTTCTAGGAAATGTCTCAAGTCATTTCCAACTCAGCAATGAAAACACACTTGCACTTCGGTAAATCAGTGCTAGGGCACAAAGAATGATAAAACAGAGGAGGCTGTGGTTAGAAGGGTAGAGTCCATTTCATTTTGATTGTTTTTCAAATGCGTATTTTTGAGAGGGGCTGGTGTCCAGAGCATCTGTGCTGACAGCAGAGAGCCTAATGTGGGGCTGCAACTCACAAACCAGGAGCTTATGACTTAAGATAAAGCTGGATGTTTACCCAAATGACTCACCCCATCATCTCATTTTGACTTTAAGCAGGTTCCTAGGTTTCCAACTGGATTCATTGATTCAGAATCTCTGGAGACACGGTCCTAAATCTGCAATCTACCAACTTGAGGTGCCTGGCTGAGATGAGTCTCTTAGGGCTTTGCACATTGCTTTATGAAGTTCCCAACTAATTTAGGGCACCACTGGCCCTGAGCCCCTAAAGAAACCATTGAGTTCCTTTACAAAATGCTGCATCAGTAATTTAATTTCATAAGTAATTAGGACGGGCAGACCAGGAAAGAACTGAGAGTAAAAGGGCGCTTATCAGTGGAGTGGAGAGGGTGGTAAATATTTAAAGTACACGTTCCTGGAGTTTTCAGGTTAAGACTCTGCAGCTGGCATGATATGCTAAGGTACTTTTATTTTGGCCTATCTTTTGATCTTTTAAATTATAAGATATAATGGTTCTGAGCGTAAAATAAGTGTAGATTGAATTGTATACTAATTTTATGTATGTTGGTGATGTAACATTAAAGTTTTATCATCTGACCGTACAGCATAGAACTCATGGTCTCGCCTCTGAATTTTCGATCCCAGTCTCCTTGTGACATCCAAGTACAAGCCTCAGCCCTGTCTTAATTCTCTTCCTTATAAATGCCTCCAATCAGGAACTGTTTTCCCTTTTCTCTCTGCCTGACCAAACCCTATGGCCAGAGAAGACTTCTGAGTGACTGTACTCTCTCACTGCTCCCAAGTGTGGTGACTACAATATTTTCCCTTGCGATTTTACATGATGCCATGTGGCTATCTTCCTGTACTTTCCTTTTACATGCATACTTGCAGTCATGTTGATTTCTAGAGTGCAGGAAGGCCCCTGTCTTTTACTTCCTTTAGGTTCCTTATGGTTCATGACGCAGACTTGGCATATTTTCTTAGTGAAATCGCTAAGTTTTCCTGGTTTCCCTTACTTTCATAATTGTGCATTACATTGTATCATGGTATATTTTAATTTTCTCAGACTCCTGAATCACAAAAGTAAGAATTTATCAAAATGTTCTGTTCATTAAATGAAGCATTAATAATATTAAATAATCAAAACACCTGTTTCGATACACTGCCTCCACTTATTCTCAAGTAATGAGAATAGAGGGAATTGTCAATAATCTTTTGCAACATATAGTTGCTTCGCTTTTTATACTCACAGCTAACTATATTTAAAAAAAAACAGAGAAGGGCTGATTGGTATAATTCAGACAAAAGTGGGCCTCAGAAAAACAGACTCCTCCTATTAGGTCCCAATTCATTAGCAGCATTATTCTTAATCTAGTTTTAGATTATTTTGAGGTCTTTAGAAAGATGCATTTGAGGATGATTCATTGTGTTATTTAATAGCAGAATGGATCTCTTGACATAAGATGTGAATGTTCCAGTTGATAAATTGTAAACAACTTGATATTGGCCTCTTAGGGCCAATATCTTTAGGATATTAAGCACTTAATATTTATTTCATCTGCTTTGTAAACAGGATCTTGTTTTCTCCTTCTCTGGTAGTAATTGTGGAGAGTCAGATGTTTATGAACAGCCTATAGAGGTCTTTATTTCAAAGCAACATATCATCAAAGCCTCACGAAGGTTGTCCTCCAGGAACACCATTTCCTGAACTTCTTTAAAACTGAAGTAAAAGAACAAAATGAGGACAGCACCTGACACAAGAAACGTACATGTCACTTACCAGGAATGCACACATTTGCACAGCCCTAGAAATTCAGATCTGGTTCGCAGATTTGATTCTCTAATCGAAGGAAGCAAGGGAGCTCTGCTGATGGTTTCCTGAAATGCGATACAAATAATTTGTGCCAGTGAGTACGCTGAAGCAAGATTCGGAGACTACACATTGCCACTGAAGTTAAACACAGGAGGAAATTCAATAAAAATGCATTCTGACAAGAAATGACTTTGTATGGTATTTTAAGTTAGAAATAACACTGGAAGGAATGCAGAACTAATTAAGTATCACATGTTGGGTTGTTTTTTTTTTTTTTTTTTTTTTTCTCTGCCCACCCCAGTAAGAGGCATATAGCTGAAGGGATGGATAAAATACGTACAGACGAGTGTTTAAAACTGGTAATAGAAGAAGCTTCCTTAATAAAACGACTTCTGAAAAGAGGAGGCAGTGGAATTTAAACGCTCTTCCTCAAACAGTCTGAACACGGTGGTGAAAAACAAATGGTAAGAGAACCGTAACTTTTATCAAAATGGGAAATCAAGTGACCTGCTGGAATACATGGAATAATGGACCTGACAATGTCTGTGTTGTCCTAAATAGGCAGACCTAACATCCATACTTAAAAATTCTGCAGCAGTTCCCATCATGGCCTAGGCAGAGCATAGCTAAAGCATTCTGCTAGCTTCTACAGTAACCATATTAAATTTTTTTTTAATTTTTTAACTTTATTTATTAATTTTGAGAGTGACAGACACAGCGCAAGCTGGGGAGGGGCAGAGAGAGAGGGAGAGACAGAGAATCCCAAGCAGGCTCCGCGCTGCCAGCACAGAGCCCGATGCGGGCCTCGAACCCACGAACCGTGAGATCATGACTTGAGCCGAAGCCAAGAGCTGGATGCTTAACTGACTGAGCCACCCAGGCGCCCCCATATTAAAATGGTTTTTAAGTGGTCTTGGTTTTAGCTCTTATTTTGGAGCTGATGGAGATTAGAATCTGGTATTAAGGCAAATAATAGTGCAATCTTTTAAATGTTAGATAACGAATCAACTTCATAGGAGACTACTATTTGCGTATCAAAATCTCTCATTAAACTTTGTAAATGTCATCCTTGGTCAGTAAATAAGTTATAAATCTGGACTTTAATTAAAAGGAACACAAAAACTTTTAGTTCTGCTTAGCTATGGCATATAACACAGCATGGGCTTTGGTACAGAACATAAAATGATCCACGGCTGATCCAGCTAGAAATTGGGACTCCTGTAATGTAGGGAAAGAGCCATTTTTTTTAACTTCTTTCTAAATTTGAGAACAAACAACCAAGTCTGGGATCCTAGAAACTCGTTTATTCTATTCACCTGCTGCTAGCCTTCCAGTCCCCAGAACCATACGGAAGGAGGTCGTATTGTAAATCCACAGCATTTCTTCTGCATGTTAGGGGCTAGAGAGTTGTCAGGGCAGGTGTTTCAGAAAGGGCAAGGCCATAATAAAGGGAGCCAACTCAAAATGAGCTATCAAGTTCAGAGGCATTCTCTCCCTTTACCTTGCCTTCACACAGAGGGAGGCCGTTAAACCCTGACAAACAAAATGGTTTATAGGCACTCAGCATTTTAGATTCAGGAAATACCATTTTGAAGCCTTGGAACACATTCAAAAATGCACGCAAGAAATCCCCATGGTGCCAGCTGTGTAGGCAGATTTCCTAGGGAATGGCAGGTCGATTCTCCCTTCCCTTCTTTGTCAAATGTTCTGTTTCTGTAGTGTTCAAGCAACCTAAATACTGCCAGTTAAATGCATCGAGACGCTGTGGTAAAAGTCAACTTTGAACCCTAAAGATGTCCTCCCACTTGCCTTGAAAGTAATCTTCTCTTGGTTTTGCAAGAATTATTGTCAGGTGACTCCCTTGAACTCCCTTTAAGGTCATTCAGTCAGAAGGGCTGCCAAGTTGATTTTGGCAGCTTCCACCCAGAGGCCAAGTCGTTGGAAGTCTTGAGCAGTTGTGTGTTTTATCAGAGAACTCTGTGCCCTCCATGTGTCTCCAATCTCCAACACTGACCCGAAACACAGCTGGGTTGTGCTTCTCTGAGACGCCTCCAAATGTTGAGAGAATTCGACATAAAGTTTGTAACATATGAGTTACAGAACATTTTTTTAAGGCTAGAGAGGGATGAGTCATGGGTCACCAACTGGATCAGGGCACACAGGAGGGTGAGAAGGAATTGGGGAGGGGGAGATCATGGGTTAGTCAGGTGACTTGGTTGGAAACACCTATAGAACACTGACTAGCGAGCTTGGGAGGTACGTGCATCTGTAGTCCATGAGACGATTCAGATATGGGGATTTATGATTTAGGGTCATTGATAACACAGGTGGTGACAGAAGGCATATACTTAGGTGACATTATCTGGAGGAAAAACATAGAATGAGAAAGGGACTGAGAAAGGAAGCCTGAGGAACACTGATATATAGGAGGTGAAAGCTGAGGAACAGAATCAAGAAGAAATTAGAAGGGAAATTAGCAAAAATACACGAGTAGAGAAATAAAATAAGTAAATGAATAATAGTCAATAGGTCATAAGTCTATATTGGATTGAATAAGTATATTTAATAACTATATAGAAAAATTATATTCTATATTGGATAGAATAACTGAATACTGGATTTGATAATAAGGCATCACTGATTTTGAAAGCAATTTCCCTAGAATAATATATTTGGAAAGCTAGATTCTGGGACTATATTTCACACTTAGCTAAGAAAGTAATCTAGAAAGGCAAAAACCCATCAACTGATAAAATACCCAACTATTAACACTAGGATATACCTAAATATAAAGTTTTTCTCCTGTAGATTCTAATGGCGGGGGGAAGACATTTAGCTTTGACATAAAAAACAAAAGACTTGATGTTTTTCTGGATCCTGGATCCCATAGAAAAAGTACACTTTGCCTTTTCATGCTCTAATTGTAAGGAAGATTTGAAGGGCCTCTCCAATCTCTAAATAAACATAGCTCACTGTCTTGTACTTCTTTTTAAAAAATGCACTATAAAATAAATGAAACAGAGGAACAGATACTTTAATCAGGTGCTTTATTTTTAGTGTATTCAAGTTTATGGTTAGTGCATAAATCCTTTCCACCTTCCTTCTATTCCTCTAACTAGATTCTGCTCTGTGTTATTGCACAGGGTTTTTATGCCCTCTAAATTTACATTTTACAGATGCTTGGATTTATGGTACCTCTTCCTTTTGACAGGTCACTATAAGATGTGATATGTCAGCTATTGATTTTACGAGAACATATGTTTATCTGGTTAATTTTTTCCGAAAGACAATGCACACTCTCAGTGTGAGGTCAAGGTCACCAAAATTTTCAGCTTCTTTGAAGATCAAGCCATTTCTACGTTCAGAGATTAAACACAAAGAGACCTAAAAGGAAAACACCCAAAAGTTTGCTGCTTATGAGAATACCCACAATGGAGCTATAAAAGTCAGTTAACACTGTATGGGGAGGGATAAGTTGAGTCAGTTGGGAGAAGTAAGAGAAAATCTGAACCCAGAGGAGAAAATCAGACTCAAGCCTAAACTCTCTCGTGATATTTCATCTGGGCCTGCAGGCTGTAGTGTCGCTTTGATCCTTTGAATATTGACTGTATTTATATGTAACATGCCAATGACAGCCCAGGCTTTTATAGTTATATAGTCCAGTTTATCACTTCCTACAGGACAGTGATTAAGAGTGTTGACTCTGGAACCATTGTCTGTATGAGTTCAAGCTTTTACTCTAAAACACATGGCCATATCCCTGAAACCATCGGAGCTTTAATTTCCCAGGTGTCATGTAAAAGAAATATTTATGGTGATTTAGAAAATTAATATGAATAAGATGTGCCTAGCATTTAGACGGTATACAATTACAGCTTATTATTGCATATCTCAAGTAGATAATTTGCTCTTAACTATGTGGACAAGGCATTTCTTAAAAATCGTGTGATGGGCCTGGTAACACAGCAGACACTACAGTCATAAAGATAAATTAAGCACATCCCTTCTTCTAAAAGAGCTCATCATCTGGTGAGGCAGACACAGCGTGGATAAGTATGCACTGTTTTGTCAAAGAGCAAAATTAGCAGCATGAATGACATATTATAAATTTTCCAAAAGTTCAGGCTGAGAAAACACAGAGAAAAGCACAAGAGGTTGCAAATAAATAGCTCCTGCCATTAGCTATTGCAAATGTATAATATGCGAGGCTGGATGTGCTACAGATTCATTTTCACTTTGTAAGCAGGACTCTTGGGTTCCATATTGAGGAGTTGGACTTTATCTGATATAAACTAGTCAGGTCATTGGAGTGATTAAGCAGGGGTGGTCACATGGTCAGGCCGGTGTTAAAAAAATTCCTCCTGAAGACTATGTAGAGAGCTAACATCAGGATCTAAGGGAGTTTGATCAGAAAACATAACAGCTCAAGTGAATAGAGCATCAGAGGGTGAGAAAGACCATAGATTTAGAAAACTCTGTAAGCTTCTTCTTCACTTATGACTATGATAAGGGCCTTCAGAAGGTAGAATTATCACTCAGTGGTTATTTCTTGGATGCAGGCAAATGAACAAGAAGGCAGACAATTCTCAGGTCTCACCCTTAGCTTGCCTTTTGTGTTCTTAGTGCCACCTTTCACTTAGTAAGTGCTCCATAAATGTTGAAGATGAAAAGGAGGAAGATGGGTGGAAGAATCCTTTTCATCCCCTGGGGATATTGAACCTAGAGGGTTCTGCCAGTTTTCCATGGAGCTATAAGTTTGTGTGAAACAGGGATTTGCAGAGCTGGCACCACTCTCCGGAAAGATAATATTTAATAAGTGATACACCCTAATGTAATATAGCTGTATAAGGAGAGATATACCATCAGGGAAAACTACTAATGATAAGAAATTACTTGCAGAGCTAAGGTCTTCGAAATTACAATAAACAAGCATTTTACCACCAAATTACTTTCTCTTGTATTTGAAGTGCCTAGGGCTATGGTGCTAATTAACTTTGGGCCTTCCCTGGTATGGAGGCAGCTTAGTTTAATTAAATCAATAGTGCTGTATATTAATTATGGTACAGACTTAAATAATTTAGGGAGCACTTTCCTTTCTTACAAAACGTTGTTTATATTTTGGTCCAAGGTGACAGCATTAGTTTGCTTCAAATTTAACGGATGCTACTAATGATTCATCCTCTCTCCCTTTCCTCCCATCTGCCATCAACAACAGCAAAAGTTAGGGTCTTACCTGTGCAGCAAAGGTTAGGTTCAATTCCATGATAGTAAAGTGACTAACAGAAAAAGTATATACCTTGGCTATAGACAATTCTCCATTTACATTTACAAGTGTATCTAATTTTAATAATCTTGATTTTTACAAGTCCATTTGTCTTGATTCCTAAAATGAATGAACTGGGTCTAGAGGTTGCTTGAATAAAGTTCACCTATCGTCTAAAGCAACGATAGTTTGGAAGAAATAATTATTATCCACAGTCCTAAATTCAAGTATCCACAGACACGATTGAATCTGAAGAGTCTGTCACTTCTCCAAAAACATATTCTTTTTTGAAATAACCCACATGCACTGTGCCTTGAAACGAATAAATAGAATCATATATTTCAAGGGAATAAGAAAGCCATCTGGTATAGAACCCTTCCTCAAAGCATCTAATTTATTAATTGTTGATTATCAGTTGAAAACCCACTAAACTCTCAGTGCTGCTCTGTGCCACATGTAGGGGAGGCATTCTTATATTTCAATCTTTTATCTCAAATGCTTTTATTTTTAATGGGACATAAAACTAAAATAAATAAAGCACATGACAATGCATAAAAGAGTAAATGTTATAAACATTCAGAAAGAGAGACATTTTATTTGGATTGGGCTATTTTAGACAGATCTTTTAGCTCATCTCAAGGAAATGCAGTATACAAACGGTAACATCTCCCCATGATATTTTTTTTTTTTGACAGAGAGAGAGAGAGAGAGAGAACATAAGCAAGGGAAGGGCAAAGAGAGAGAGAGAGAGAGAGAGAGAGAGAATCCCAAGCATGCTCTGTGCTATCAGCACAGAGCCTGACACGGGGCTTGAACTTATGAACCAAACCGTGAGATCATGACCTGAGCCGAAATCAAGAGAGCCACCCAAGCACTCCTCCATCACACATTTCTGATGTCTATGACCCTAATGACCAATACTGGGCCATTATAGTTCAAATGTGAAACGATCAGTCTTCCCAAATCTTATAAAAAGAAGACTGGAAAGTAACCTCGCGTTTTGGGACGATCTTGACTGGTTGATTATATTAAACTCCTATGCGTTGTTGTTTGGATGTGGAGGTAAGGATATGTGGATAGGGGACTGGGCTCTTTAAAGACAATTGGCTCCTATTCCAGTGATGACAATCGCATAGAAAAGGGAATGACAGTTTTTGCAAGGGCTAAGATCTTGAGATGAAAGTCATCATCTAAATGCCAGTTTTTATTAGCATTCTATTCGATCAGCAGAATTTCTGAATGTGAGCTGAAGAGGAGTGGGGGGGGGGATGGATGTTTTGATATGCTTCTCTGTCTTCTTGTGTAGTCAAACCCTGCTGGATTGCCTGCCCCATTATCACCTTCTACTAACTGAGGAAGTGAATATCAAGACCTCATAAAGGAAGCATGCTGCCTACATTATTTTAGATGAAATGTGTCCTTTCCTACCTCCAACATTCTGGGCTGCTGCTGCTGTTCTGTTGAACATTAATTCAGCAAGTAAATAGTCAGGCTTTACTGATAGGCTACTTGTTTATAATATTTCATTTAATTGCTCCGCAGATAGAAGCCAATTCTGTTCTATACATCTTCAAACTACAATGGTACAAAGAGAGAATTATAATAATACCCGACATAATAGTTTTCCAACGACAGATACTGCCATGTAAAAAATATTTAGTAACTGCATTATGATTATGTTAGTGAGGTAAGACATTCTATTGCTGGAAGCAATTACAGCTTGTAATACATAAGAGCGATGACTTTAAATGAACAGAGAGAAGTGAAGCCCCACAGTGTACGTCTGTGTGAGGAGGCAGTGTTTGCTTGCCAGGGAAGGGGGAAAGCCAGGAAGTTAACTTATGACATAAAACAAAAGAGTAGCGTTTTTCTATAAGGAGCATTTTGACTTTTCAATGATACACAAGACAAAACAAAACACATTACTCAAAAGCAAGAGAACATAAAAACTGGTTTCAAATGGTAGATGTAGAATGAGCTTTCTTTCAGAAAATTGCTCTAATAATAAATAAAAATATAGTCCTTAATTGTTTTTAATTCTATTTTTTAAATTTACATCCAAGTTAGTTAGCTTATAGTGCAACCATGATTTCAGGAGTAGATTCCTTAATGCCCTTTACCCATTTAGCCCATCCCCCCTCCCACAACCCCTCTAGTAACCCTCTGTTTGTTCTCCGTATTTAAGAGTTTCTTATATTTTGTCCCCCTCCCTGTTTTCATATTATTTTTCTTCCCCTCCTTTATGCTCATCTGTTCTGTGTCTTACAGTCCTCATGTGAGTGAAGTCATATGATATTTCTCTTTCTCTAATTTCGCTTAGCATGCTACCCTCTAGTTCCATCCACAGAGTTGCAAAGGGAAAGATTTCATTCGTTTTGATTGCCGAGTAATTTCAATAATAAAGTTCCTCTCCCAGATCCTGGGTGGCTCAGTCAGTTAAGCGTCAGACTCTTGATTTCAGCTCAGGTCATGATCTCACAGTTGGTGAGTCTGAGCCCTGGGTCGGGCTCTTGTACCCACAGCGCAGAACCTGCGTGGGATTCTCTCTCTCACTCTCTCTCTGCTCCTTCCCCACTCTCTAAATAAATAAATAAATAAACAAACAAACAAATAAATAAATAAATACTCTCTCTCTTAGTGAATAAATAAATACTTTAAGAAGATAATAAAGTTCTCTCAAAAACTTTGTTCTTCATACTCCAGTAGTGTTTAGAGAGTAATATGTCATAAGCAGAATTCCAAGCATTGCTTTCTGCTTCTGTGTAGATGTTGGAAAGGGTAGAGGAAATCGAGGGTGGTGGTGCAAGAACTTAAAGCAGAGGTACCCCTTCCCCTTTGCAGTGAGGAACGATATCCCCAAACAAGAAGACAACCTGGTACAGAAACTATCTGAGGAAATGACTTCTGTTACAGATGTCTGGTAACACCTCTAGACGGAAGTGCTTATTATTATTTTATGCACTCCCCAGAAATCCAGTAACAGCTCACACTTCTGGTACAATCCACTGTTTGCTTGCTCCACATTCCTAGTCTCCCCACCACTCATGGGACTTGCAAGCCCGCGTTAGCTTTCGGGGCCCCCCGGCCTTTGCACACCCTGAACCCACATCCACCTGGGCCTCCTCCCACCCACAGGCCCCCGCTGAGCCAGTACGAAGTTCCACTGAGGGCTCTGATCCTCAAATTGGAGTGCAGTTATGCCAAGACGCTTCTTCCTACTGGTCTTTTAATTTTACTCAAGGATGTAGATAATTTTATATCCCGAATAAAACACATACAGATTATGGATAACAGTAAAGCTGCATTAAGTTTAAAATGAAACTGGTTGCAAGGCAAATTTCCTCTTAAAAGCTAAGCAGCCGTGGTCCTCAGTTACAGGTGGCCCTCCCCACACCTCCAGGAGGGCACCTCTAAAATCTCCAGTGCTACAGTCTTTCTTGATTTCCTTGGGCCAAATTATTCATGTATTCTTGTGGGCTCACACAGTGCTTCATATTCACATTTATAAGTGTGAATATATATATATATATATATATATATACAATATATATAAGTATATATATACTACAAAATAGTATATTGTACTATTTTCAGTTCCCTTTCTTCTATGACCGTGAATTCTTTTCTGTGGGGTCAGTAGTTTTGACCTGGGTTCTGAGGATAAAATGATAAATATTAAACGGCACATATTGTTATTCACCAGAAGACATGAGTTAGAAGATCCGGGTCCTAAACTGGCAATGCCACTTACTGGGTGTTGTTTTGCCTCATAGTTCTATATTATTATATAGTGTTTTAAATAACCATGGTCTACCATAAGAGAAAATATAAACAGAGGTGAGGAGAAAGAGAACAGACGTGTTTTGTGTTGTTTTTAAATGTTTATTTATTTTTGAGAGAAGGAGAGTGGAGGAGGGGCAGAGAGAGAAGGAGACACTGGATCTGACGCAGGTTCTGCACTGACAGCAGAGAGCTGGATGCAAGGCTCGAACTCACAAACTGTGAGATCATGACCTGAGCCGAGGTCGGACACCCAACTGACTGAGCCACCAGGGGCCCTGTGAACAAACATTTTTATGTATAAAATGGAAGGATGCCCTTGGAGAAGAGAGGGCAATGTGCAAGATTTCTTCTAAAATCGCAGTATAAATTGTTATGCTAAGTCCACAGTTGTGTCTGCACATAACTTTTGGTAGAGCCCTAATCCTTTTCACCTGAGTAGGGAACAATGCATGGATATCATCAGGGTCTCTGCCCGTGACCGTAAGTCCTTGGAGATAGTCCTATCATCTCCATGTTTCTTTATATTTTAATTTGTTATTATATTTGTATTCCTGCATTGTTGTCATATTAGAAGGCATTTATGAAATAGCTTGTTTTTCCTCCAGAGCATAATAATTTCATGTATTGTGTTCTCTAAATTAGAATAAATGGATCTGGAATTTAATTCTCACAATTAACTAAATAATTTCATGATTTAGGGCAAGGGTCTTCATCTATCTGAGTTATGTTTTTGACGCTTATATAGTAAACAAAATTATAGAAAACTTCAAATGAGGTAATGTTGCCACAAATGACTGAGTTGTGAGCCTAGAACATAGAAATACATATTCGTATAGTCGAAACATGGAAACATTATAGCACAATAACTAAGAACAGGAACTCTGGACTCCTCATGTTTTAAAATCCTGACATCATCTTATATCAGCTGTGTGTCCTTTGGCAATATATCTAAAATCCCTTGCCTTAAATTCCTCATCTGTAAAGTGTGCATTTATTGGAAGATTGATAGCGTTGTTGAAAATGAAATGATACAGCATATGCCGGCCCCTGCCATACTGTAAACCCCTGATAATTGCAACCTATGAGTATTGTTGTAGTCAAGACAATTTTACAAATCAGTGCTGATAGTGGAAAAGATGAACATAGGTAATTGGAATAGAGACTGAGAATTTTGCAACTTCAAGCTCCAAATTAGGAAAAACAAAAACAAAAACAACACTGTACTTTCACTTCATCCTAGATGTAAACTCTGTCTCCAAACTGTTAGCAAGAATTACTACATTTCACCTCAGCCTCTCCTTTCCTGAAAATTCTCTTATTAGGCACCCAGGGACTAAATGAGCTGTGTCTGATGACAATTCAAGGCAGTGGAGGAGGCAATCATCACTGCAACTTCAGGGATTATTTAAATTTAGCATCTTTCAATAACCTTGAATAATGTCTTTAAACTCATAAATAAAGTCTAATGCTCTCTCATTTTTCCATTTCACAAATGTTTTATGGAAAGCGTCCATTGTGTTGGGCATCGTGAGATGGAATGTATTATCTCTGGTGAGATGGTCACTCTTGGTAAAGCAAAGAGTGTATTTCAAGACATGGGGAGTCTGACAAGGCAGTTAATTCAGGGACTTCCAGGGGGGTCACAGTAGTGGGAAAATGCTGTATAAGTGAGGGAGAATAGAGAGCATAGAGGCTGGAAAGATAATCAAGATCCAGATGATGAGGATCTTTGTATGCCCTCAAAAATAGTTTGACTTTGTTCTGTAGACAAGTAAACTCATTTATGAGGGAACTAGTAAGTTTTCAGTATGATACAATTTAAGATTAATTTTAAAACTCTTATTAGTGGTGCTTTTCTCATCATTCCTCTAAACTTATAGCTTATTGGTTTCTCAGGGAAACGCTTTCCTTTCAATGATCATCGTTTAGGGAGTTGATTTAAACATGTATATTCACCTATTGAGGTCCTGGAAGGATACTGGGTATTTTTGAAACAATTCTCTTTCAGAAAAGGTTTTCTGCTTCTTTTGTTTGCTTGCTTTTAATTATTTTCTCCCCTTCGCCACAAGCATGCACATGTTTTCTTTGTGCTTTGCTTAGAAAAGAACTATTTTTTGAGGCTATTTCTGAAACCCACTAATGAGTCACTCTGATCCTAATTTGGCCAATAGTCAAGGTTGAGAAGCTAATATTCTAGCTCGAGAACTATGCCTTAGGATTCCTGTTGTCTCAATTACTTCGAGCATGTTAGCTTGTTTTATTTATATACATACGGATGGTGGATTGAGGTGCCTCTATCCTGGTGGTGGTGTTGATCCAAATGCTGGAAACTTCCTGATTGTGCCATAAATAAGGGGCAGAATAGCCATTTTAAGAGCAGCTCCCCTGTTGTTCTGCCACCCCATTCCTTGATATTTCTTCCACATGTGACACACTATGTTTCCATTAGGGTAGGAATTAATTACCTTTGGAACACCTTCCTTGGGGCTGTTCCTTTTACCCTCCTCTGCCACTCACGTCCTTCTTCTGGGCACCGTCATTTGGGACACAGCAAAGGCACACACCTTTTCTTTCTCTGGCCTTTAGAAGGGCTCATTAGTGCCCCATCTGGAGTCCAACTGAGAAAATGTTGAGAGTAATGAATGCATTTGGGGATTGTATTTGTGCATCTATCACCTGATGCATATAGGAAACCTGTAGGATGTCTAGAACACTCTTGGTCTACTTGGCTAATTCAGACTAATTCCAGGAGTAGACAACGCAAATATCAGCTCTTTTTGAGATGTCTGTGCTCCAATGAGGCTTGTGTGTATGCATTTCCATGTACGTGTTCCTCCTTAGAACTCCAATTTTCACCATGTGTAATATGTACACTTCTTAGAGTAATTGTCATATTGAAAATAGTAATTTCCCTTGGTGCTTGTTCTTCTCCTTCCTCCTAGACCGCAAAGTCCTTGCAGGCAAAACCCCCTTTTAATCACTGTTACGTCTCCAACATCTGGCAACGTATTATTAGCAAGTGCAGAAAAATATTTCAAGAATAATTAGGATTTTTTAGTAGTTTTGTGCTAAATCATAGTTCCCTCCCTTATTTTGTATTGAAGTAGCCTTTTTTAAATGTTTATTTATTTATTTTGAGAGAGTGAGAGAACATGGGGAGGGGAGAGGTAGAGAGGGTGGAGAGAGAGAATCCCAAGCGGGCTCCCTGCTATTAGTGTAGAGCCTGATGAAAGGCTCAATCTCAGCAACTGTGAGATCATGATCTGAGCCAAAAGCAAGAGTCAGATGCTTAACTGACTGAGCCACCCAGGCACCCCAAAGTGGTCTTTTCCTAAAATGCAGTTCTCTATACCTTTCAAACTAGGTAAAATAAAAGAGTCCTGCTCTTCTATGACTAAGAGTTGTAAATTTGATTCTCTAGATGAAATACTTTTATAACATTTTATTTAAGTGACATATACATAAAGGACTATGTTATAATAGTATAACTTGATAAATTTTCACAGGGACCACACGCATATCCAAGGACCCATAACCAGAAATACCTTCCTACTCCTATCCTGTCATCAGTACTTTGCCAAGGCTAACTAACTACTAGCACGATCCCCAATCTCATAGATTGATACTAACTGGAATCATAGTTAATGCACTCTTTTGGGTCTGACATCTTTGGCTCAATATTATACTTATACCATTCATCCACTATGATGAAGATTTGACTTTATAGGCAGGCAACCTGGTCACAGCACCAACTCCCTATCTTAATACTGAAGATAATAGAAACTTACATAAGATCAAGAGTTCATATACCTCTCCAAGTATGATATATATACATATATGACATATTATATACATATAATCTATATTATATAAATTATATATGTGTTTATATATACAACATTATATATATATACACACAATATATACAAATTTATATATACATATTAAGGGTGTGTGTGTGTGTGTGTGTGTGTGTGTGCGCGAAGATAGCCTGAATGTTTGATTCTTATCAATCTCCCTTTCCTTCATTCATAAAATAATCTGAGTCCTCATTTTTCTTGCTCTATTTAATTTTCCCCAGGGTAAAATAGCTTTTAGGACCCACAAAGGGGCATGGTAGAATGAATGGCCCAGAAGGTCAGGATTTCTGTCCTGAGGCAAATAAAGCAGACAAACACAGTACGCTTTAAGTATGAGATTTCAGGGGCAGAGAAGTGAAAAGGCACACTGCTTTGACTTTCAGGAATGTTTCAGTGCACTTAAGATTAGGGTCAAAAGGCGTTCATGCCGGATATCCCTTACCATTCTTGTGTAGCAGGATTAGAAAAGAACAGATAACGCATTCATTAAGGCAAAAGTTAGGACAAGAATAAATAAACTTGGAGAACAGTCCTCTAGGGAGCAAATTAATACTGGCTATTTTACCCTAAAAATGAACAACTTGTGGTTATAATTTAATAATAAAATAGACTGGTATTTTAGGGAAAATGACACCAGAAAGACATTGCTTTTTCCTGAAATTCCTAATCATTATAAACTGATTCCAAAGCACATTTTAATAGTTTTATGTTTAGACACTGTAACTCTATGTAACAGAATATGTGTTCTTGCATTTACAATTAGAAAGAGTTCTCTATTCTTAGCTTTCGTAAACACTGACCAAAATATAGATTTGGAATACTGTTTTTCCTAGACCCTTCAGAAACATAACCAAGAAATTTTATTGCTCTCTCTCACACAGCTTAATTATATCATATTAGAAAGCTATCTCGGTAATACCCTGGTTTGGCAACTTTACTTAGCCTGTTATTTACATCTTAGACAACAGAAAGAATTTTCAGAATGACTCTTTACTACTTGGGGAAATTTGGTGCTAGACACCTGATTATCAGTGGCCAATGTTAAAACATTATGGGAGTATGTAATCCAGGTGACATGTCACTTAACGTATGCATAGTGTTTTAAAAATTATAAATCGACCAATATTTTAAATATCCTCTTTCAAATAGTCAAAAAGACATAGAACTACCTCTATGGGAAAATAACAGCAATAGCTATCACCATTTATTATTATCAGATTCATTAGTAGCTGTAATTGTTACCAAGTCCTAAAAAATAATTTAAAAACATGTATACATTGACTGATTGATTGATTGGTATCACCTGTACCAAGAGCTGTGCCAAGCAGTTTTTAAGTAATACGTCCTCTATTGCTTTACTACCGCACTATGAAGCAGGTATTTACAGTCTCTGTTTTAAAGTCTTAGGTTGAGTCATATACCTTCAAGGTTAAACAACCCATCACCCAAGGCCACCTGACGCCAAAACCTGTGCTCATAAACAGCATGCGCTATTATCTCTGTTATGCTGAGTACCAGATGTGTCGCTAGTGTCTCAAATAAGTTACTTCTTTTTTTGTAATGTTTATTTATTTATTTTGAGAGAGAGAGAGAGAGAGAGCTAGCAGGGAAGGGACAGAGAGAGAGGAAGACAGAGAATCCCAAGCAGGCTCTGCACTGTCAGCACAGAGCCCATCGCAGGGCTCGAACTAAGGACCCAAGAGATCATGACCTGAGCCGAAATCAAGAGTCTGTCGCTTAACCAACTGAGCCACCTGGGTGCCCCTGAAATATATTACTTCTAATCCTTACCATTCTATCTTCATACATGTAGAAGCTAGAATTCGGAATGTCTATAGATACATTATTCAAGATCACATAGGCAGGAAGTGATGAATCCAAAGATTTTTTTTTTCCTTTTACTACACCATAATTGACATAAAACAAAGACGATGTCTCCATTTTTACAGTTCTCAAAATAATAACAGTCCTCAAAATAAAGTATTTTACTTTTTCTAAAAAGGACCGTACCAAACACTGAAGTCAAGAACAGGATGAAATTACTGAGACCTACATTTCATGCTTGTGGTTAAGTATGTTGTCATAGCTTCATAGATTTGGCAAGGACTATTCAAGATTCTAAGTTCAAAGATCCTTGTATTCCAAATGAATATACTGAAATTCAGTAACATGACTTGAGTAAAGCATCTGATAACCAAGGGCTGTGGGTCCAAGTCTGTTTCTGCCAGTGACCCTGAGTATACTGGTTATTAAATTCTGGTTATCAATGACAATGTTATGAGTTTGTTGTGAGAGAGATTGTGTGTTTATACTGAAACAGAGAGACTCAAATCAATTCTGGTGGGTTTTTTTTTTGAGACTCTAATCAATTCTTAAAATGAAGAATAGCCCCCCAGAAGAATCTGAATTATAAAAGCTTTTTTGCCTTATTTAATGATTATCAAGAACCATAAATTGAGTCATAACAGACATGGAGATGAATCCTAATTCTGTGACGCTAGATAGTCTCAGTGTTTCTGAATGCCAGTTTTAAGATTTGAAAAATATGGATAACAAAGTCCATCTAATACTGCACTTTTTCCTCTTCAGTTTGAATGATGTATAATGTTTGGAGCAGCAGTATGTGTATGTGTGTATGCACATAAATATTCATACATATTGAATGTATATATGTCATGTAATAGCACATTAATGATAATATCAATATAATATACATGCTATCATAATAGCAGTAATACTTAGGATGATACAAGTTTCATTATGATAATTCATTATACATTATAGAAAGTGAATATATGTACATGTAACAGTTACATGATTTTGAGAGAAAAATAATTACAGAATCCCTTAGTGCAGAATTCCGAATCTCATATGCTGGCATTTAAAGTATTGCATAATCCACTACCTGACTCCACTTTTAGCCTTCTTATCCCTAAGCATAATTCCTGTGCCCTGTACTCTATGAGCCATATTTAGTTCCCCGATCCTGCCCAGCACACTTCTGTCAATGTCTTTGTTAATGTCACTCCTGCCATCAAAGCTCTTTGGGAACATCTTTCCCCAACCCCTCATAATATTAAGTGTTTAATCTGCCATTTAAAGGCCCAGGAAAAACTTTACCTTGTTCCTGCATTCTTTTCTCATCCCCTTGATCAGAAGTATGTTTCCTACTTCTGAATTCCCTCGTCGCTTTATCTACCCTCTTTTCGTTTCTCTCAACATGGTAGTTTCTGCCCCTGATATCCTATAAGCACTTTGAAAATAGATACCAAGTCATGTCCTCATAGATTCCCTGAGGTAGGAAAGTCCTCCTTACACATCAGGCGTTGGGCACCCATCTGTTGAATGAATTTAAATGCTTTTCACAGTTTTACAACAGGGGAGTACAGTTGAGTGCAACATCAACATGGATTATGGGAGAATTCTTGCTGTCAGTTTTAATTTTGGAGTTCCTGCATTTCAAAACATGATACACAGTACTCAAGATTTTTTTAATGATAAAATATACAAACATTCTGTGTTTGAGTATTTACGTGCTTATCTTACTGTGAAATAAGTATTAGCACATGCAGATTTAGTTAGTCAAAATTTGTTGATACAATGAAAATAACCAAATAATACTCAAAGTGGTTAAACATGTGGCTAATCCATGGCTAACTGAAGCTTGGGAAATACAGCTTCAGGATAATTTGGTTAGAGAGATAAGTTAACTCATTCTAGAGATAAATTGCTCATGGTCTGGGGCAGATACTGTGAGTGAATAAATGCACTCTTTCTCAGGCTCTGGGGCCACCGGTGTTTGTTAACAGGCTAACAGAGCTCTCCAACATTCATTACTTGGTACACAAAACAGACAAGATGGACTCAGGCCAAGGATGAGTACCTCTGTCCACGTATAAGAGATGGGTAGTGAGGGATTTCTTTTGAATCAGTGATTGATTAAGTCATTTTGGTCACTTAGTAGTTTATTTCCAAGGTACTGGTGTGAAAGTATTTTAGAAAGTACATTTTAAGAAGACTTCACCTATAGATTACTCCAGTTGAAAGTCTCTACCTACTGTCCTTGAAAATGTGATTTC
Organism: Puma concolor; assembly: GCF_028749965.1. Taxonomy (NCBI): domain Eukaryota; kingdom Metazoa; phylum Chordata; class Mammalia; order Carnivora; family Felidae; genus Puma; species Puma concolor. The sequence continues at coordinate 20,496,401 of NC_141672.1, forward strand.
ATACTGCAAAGGTCACCCTTTTAGGGTTTTTGTTCGTTTGTTTTTGTTTTTGTTTTTGTTTTTGTTTTTGTTTTTGTTTTTGAGAGAGAGAATGTGTGCATGTGCATGTGCACAAAAGCAGGGCAGAGGGGCAGAGGGAGAGAGACAGTGAATCTTAAGCAGGCTTTATGCTCAGCACGGAACTCAGTCTGCAGCTTGATCCCATGACTCTGGGATCATGACCTGAGCTGAAATCAAGAGTCAGATACTCATCTGATGGAGCCACCTAAGTGTCCCAAAAGTCACCCTTTTAAAATGAATTTACATTGGGGGCACCTGGGTGACTCGGTCAGTTAAGCATTTGACTTCGACTCAGGTCGTGATCTCACGGTTGGTGAATTTGAGCCCCATGTCGGGCTCTGTGCCGACAGCTCAGAGCCTGGAACCTGCTTTGGATTCTGTGTCTCCTTCTCTCTCTGGTCCTCTCCTGCTCTCTCTCTCTCTCTATCAAAAATGAACATTAAATTTTTTAATTAATAAAATGCATGTACATTAATACACATATATGATATATTATACATAATTGCATATGTAAACTAATTTGACATGGCATTTCTCTTTTTAATATATATATGCAAACTACATCAGACTTCTTTTAGTATTTTTCTTCTAGAGATAACACAATATTGTGGAAATGCAGCACTGTGTTCCCCATCTTCTCTTGATTTTCCTATCAAAGAACATAAATGGACTCTATAACATAGCTCCCTTAGAGAACAGACACATTCATAATCAGAGGTGTTCTGATAGGGGCAAAACAAAAAACAAAAACCCAGGAATTTGATTCAGCAAAGCCCACAGGTAATGCTACATCTACTGAGAAGATACAATGTTAAAGACTGTATTCAGGGCAAATTCTACGAAGTCACTGAGTGGTAGAAAGCAAACAATACATTGTTCTGACACATTGTTCAGTTACTTGATGGTCACCAATATCTCGCTGGGTGACACTTGATCATTTGCCCGTTAACAGTAATCAGAAACAATAGTACCGCTCTTAATTGAATGCAATAAAACACACTTGATGGATTAAGGACTTGATAGAGGTTGCATGTTTTATGAAATACTGACCAAATTAGGTTATTACTCATTTTGCGTAGCACTTGCAAATCACTAGTCTATAAGTGTTGGCTTCTAAAGGAACCCACCACACCATAACGGACCCAACCCAAGCACTCAATACCTTAGCATAGGTACTAAATTGTGCATTGTCACTTAGAGTGAAAATCTATTCTGATTAGATTAAAAGTATTACTGTGTTCCTCCATTATCTCCAAATGCTTTTAAAATTACCATATATATTCTTCTTGCATCCTTACCTCATTATTATCTAGTATTATCATCTTATCCTACTTGCTTGTCTCAATCAATATGATCTAACCTCTAAAATTCTCCCTAATTTAATTCTTAACTAATTTGTAATTACTTTTTCTTGGCTCCCCAGGTTCTTGGTTCAGACCAAGTTTACCAGGTTACACACATACATGTATTTTATTTCTCCTGCTTGTGGCATTGACATCATTAGAAATATGCCCCTCTGCTCTCTTCTGTCCAAATCCTACCTGTCCCCAAAGGTTCAGGTTTAAACCTGCTTCTTCTAATAAGGTTTTTTGTCCTTTTCCAGCCGACTTCACCAATACAGAAAATGTTCTATGGTTGTATCAAACTAACATCATTGTAGAAATCCATGGTATTATTTTAAGAGTTTCGGTCTTAGATTGTTGTGGTTCAAAAATCTTGAAGGCATCTCTCTTATTTTCTCAAACATCACATCCAGTCAATCATAAGATGTTGGCTCTTCCTTCAAAATATATCCTGAATTTCTCACTGCCTCTGGTGACACCAGCTTTTCACCATGGCCACTCCAGTCCAAACCTGCATCATCACTAACCTGGACTATTGATTGATCTGTTCTCCAACTTACTTTTTTTGGCAAACATCTTTGACTCCATAGAGTAAGATAATGTAATGCTACCAATGCCCTCCCAATGCTTTCAGAACAAAAGCCAGAGAACTTATACTCACCTGAAAGAACCTACAAAAATTGTGCGCTAATTACATTTTTTTACCTTATTTCCTATGAGTCACATGTTGCAAACTTTGCTACAGCATACTGATCTAATCCTTGTTTCTTGAGTACAATACGCCAGGTGCCCCGACCTCAAAGTCTTGGCCCTGTTTGTTCCATTTGCCAGGGACCCTCATTAGCTAGATATTTACATGGCTCACGTGCTGCTTTTTTCATGACACTCTATCTTGGCCACACATCTAAAATGGTAATCACATACAACCCCCAATACTTTCCATCAACCTTAGCCTGTAGCTTTTCCATAGCATGTATAACTTCTTATGTATGCTATTAATTATCATATTTTTATTGTTTGTGTTTCCAATTAAAATATAAGGTACATAAGAGTGAGGATTTTTATCTTCTTTGTATAATGCTATAACCTCAGTGTCCAATACATAGCCTATAATGTAGGACATACTCCACATTCTGTTAAATTAATGTTATGTTTTATATGCATATGCAAGTCTCCCCAGGTGAACTGAGTACATTTTAAAGTTAGTTATTGGATGTAACTTTCATAGAGTGCAATTGCAAAGAGAATTGCCACACCTTCGGCAAAGAAGATGCTCATGAAATAGGTTAATTAATGGATGTTGTAGGTGTTTTAAGTCTTGGGAGTTATTCCTAGAAATGCCAAGGCTTCTTCTTTTCGTAAGTGTATCCATCATGTACCATGACTTGATTTGGTTGAACAAATCGAAGAAATTGTTTTATCAAAAAACATACCTGATGATGGTAGTAAATCATAGTTGAAAGGGAATGGCATTAGAAACTATTAACAAGAGGAAGACATCTTGTTTTGTGGTGAGTAACGAGGACTAGGTAAAAGGTCAATTAGAAAAAAAAGATAAAAAGTTATTCTAGATGACAGTAATCGCCAAGAATATGCTCATGCTGAGTCCCAGTTTCAAAGGCTAAAGATGAATAAAAGGATGAAAGCCATTATCTTCTTAAAAAAGATTAAATGAGAAAAAGTCTCACTTTTCCTCTTTACTGTGGACATTAGCACTGGAATTAGAAAAATATTCATGAGTTCTAGAGTGAGAAGTTAAGAGGAAGATAATAATTCCAGACACTATAATACTTTAATACACTTTTCTATGTTGTTTCAACTGAGAATTTTTATTCCAAATTTCTTGATTTTTTATGTATATACACTATCTGTGAAATTAAATATATTAAATACAATATTAACACAAACTTGTGTTTTTAATTCTCCTCTATAATATTAGTTGAATGCCATTGGGAAACATTGAAAACTTGCATCACCACCTACCTGCATGTTAGGAAGAGAAACACACCTCCCTGCCAGGGTTGCTTTAAATTTTAACACTTGTTGTATATACAGAACAATTAGCCCACAAAAATAATTTTCAATTATTTGCCCAAAATCATACTGTGGTTATTGAAATGTTGTATAACATCCCCCTCTCTTGTATCTGACTCATTCTGCCATAAGTAGGAAAAAAAATCTACAAAAATGTTTAAACAAAATTCTATGCAAATCAAAGGAAGAATGAGTTATAATAAATTGAATGTATTTCAAATACGCTATATGTAGGTGTATTTTAGTACATTGCCTCAATATAGATTTGATACGTTATTCTCTTTTCAGGTCTTAAACCTCTGACTAATCTTTCCTTTTCTTTTCATTTGTCTTCCTTTCCTTTCCTTTCCTTTCCTTTCCTTTCCTTTCCTTTCTTCCTTTCTTCTGCCTTTATTTTCCACTCTGACTTTTCTAAGAACTATACTTTTGCACTTCCCTCATAGTTAAATTTAGAATGAAACTAGTTAAGTGTAGACAGGAATAAGTGTGGATGAGCATTTATTCATCCAGTCAGGAATACATTTAACATTTCCAAATGTTAATCCTGTGCTCTATCTGATGCAAAGTGCTGAAGATACAAGGTAAAGACTCATGGTATGACTTAAGAAAACTTTCACTGCAGTGATGGGATAAGTAGAAGTAAAGTGAATGGTGAGATATATGGTAAAATATGTCAGTATAGATCAAAGCACAGGATGAGAGGAACACACTTAACGTGAGCCTCCAACTCCTATTGGGTTTTGGGCAGAGGGGAGAGATATTATCAAAACAAAAAAGTGGCTGGAGCATATTCTAAAGGAATAGTATCACTAAGCAGTCAACTTCAGATAGGAAGGTCATTTCTTGTGGAATAGATTGGATCATCATTCCCAATTATTCACTAATCTGTTACAGGAGTTACAACCATACCTTTTATTATGTAACTTTGTAGATATGTAATTCTACGTCGCAGTAAGATAGGTAGACTATATACTTTGCTCTAGTGACTTTGAGCATGACCATGTGACTCAATCTGCCCAAGGGAATATGAGCAGATGGCACTTCACCGTTTCTAAACTGAGACATTAGCATGCAACAAGTGTTATCACTCAGTCTCTTATGAGTCTGTCTTCCCCTTGTAAGAACATGCCTAATTAGCTGCTGATTGCAGACCTAAGAATAATTAATTAATTAATTAATTAATTATATCATTATTTTTTAAAGACCAAAGAGAAATTTAAAGTCAGCTTAAATTCAACCCAAAACTTGGATCCATACCAAGGTCAGTAGTACCCCCAGCTGATCCACAAAACTATTCTTAAGAAATAATTTATTATTTGCATAAGAGATTGAGTTTGGAGATTGTGGTACAATATTATTTTAACAAAGTTGTTTAATACACCTGCAAATCTGTAGAACCAAGATATGAAATGGGCAGAGGGCTTGAGCAGACATACTTCCAAGTATATTAAAAAAGTGTTCAACATCACTAATCATCAGGAAAATGCAAATTAAAATTCCATATTTTAAATTGGCTGTTGTCATTTTCCATGAGACAACAAATGCTATCTATGTTGTGAACAAAGCTAATCCTTGTGCACAATTGGTGGGAATGTAAATTGGTGCAGCCACCATGAAGTTAAAAACAGAGGGGCACCTGGGTGGCTCAGTCAGTTAAGTAGCTAACTATGGCTCAGGTCATGATCTCACCATTCATGAGTCTGAGCTCTGCATCGGGTGAGCTGGAGCCCCACTTTGGTTGAACACACAAGTCCTGCTTCAGGTGAGCCCTGCTTCTCTCTCTCTCTCCCCCCATCTCTATCGCTGCCCTCACAGGATCTTCTCTCCCTCAGTCACTTGCACCTAATCTCTCTCTCTCAAAAAAAAAAAAGTTAAAAACCGAAATAACATATAATCCACCAATCTCACATCTAAGCATAAGTCCAATGGCATTAGAATCACTACTTTGAAGAGTTTCCCGCATTTCCTCCCATGTTCATTGTAGCATTATTACCATACTCAAGGCATGAAAGCAACCTAAGTGTCCATGTGTCCATTGACAAATGAATGGATAAGGAAAAAGCCATATTCCAATAATGAAATATTACTGAGCCATAAAAAAATATAGAATCCTTTTGGGGTGCCTGGTGGCTCAGTCAGTTGGACTCAGGTCCAAAACTTAGGTTTTGTCTCAGGTCATGATCTCATGGTTCATGAGTTCGAGCCCCACATCAGGGTCTGTGCTGACAGTGCAGAGCCTACTTAGTATTCTCTCTTTCCTTTTTCTCTGCCCCTCCCCTGCTCACTGGCACGCACTCTCTCTCTCTCTCTCTCAAAATAAATAAATAAATAAATAAACTTTAAAAACGTTTTAAAAAGAAGAAATTCTGATTTGAGACAACACGATGGGCCTTGTGGGCTTTATATTAAGTGAAATAAGACAGATAAAGACTGTGATCTCATTTATATGTAAAATCTAAAAATATTAAACTCAGAAATGGAGAATAGAATGGTGGGTGTCAGGGGCTGATGTGTGGAAGAAACAGAGAGATATTGATCTAAAGGCTCAAACATTCAGGGCACCTGCCTGGCTCGCGTTTGAGCCTCGCATGGGGCTTTGTGCTGACAGTACACGGAGCCTGCTTGAGTTTTCCTCTCTCTCCTCTCTTTCTGCCACTCCCCCACATCCTCTCTCTCTCTCTCTCTCTCTCTCTCAAAAGTAAATAAACTTTTAAAATAAATAAATAAATGTTCAATATTTCAGTTATAATAATGTTTATGTTCTAGGGATCTAATGGACAGCATGGTGACTCTAGTTAATGACTGTACATTATAGACGTTAAAGTTGTCATAAGAATAAAGTTTTAATGTTCTCATCATAACAACAACAACAAAATGGTAATTATGTGAGGTGACTGATGTGTTAACTACTCTTATTATACAAACATTTAGCAACGTATATGTTTATCAAACTATCACATAGTACACAAATGTACAAAATGTTACATGTCAATGATCTCTCAATAGAACTAGAGAAGAAAAACAAATTTGGTAAAAAATGTTATAATTTTTTCAATAGAAATAGAAAAAAAATTAAATGCAATTACCACTCAGTTTTTATAAAAATACTTAGAAAAAAGAGAGATAGAGAGCAAAGGCCTAAAGTTAACACCACATGTTATGGTGAACTATTAAAGATCATCACTCTAACATCTGAACAAAGCAAGAATGTCTATACTCCCAGTGTTGTTCAGTATTATCCTAGAATCCATAACCTGTACAATAAGGCAGTAAGATAAGAATTTTAAAAAGAGCAAATAATATTTGAAAGAGGTAGAAGTAAACTCTCTTTATGCACAGATGGTATGCTTGTTTGCCCAGAAAATCTTAACAAATCTTACAAAAACAATTATTAGAACAGGTGGTTTTACCATTGTCCCCAGGATACATGGTCAATAGGTACACACACACATACAGAAACAAATATGTTTCTATATACTAGCAAAACAAGTTGAAAATTGAAAAATAAAATTAAATATACAAGCTATCTATAAAAACATCAAAAACATAAAACAAGTATGAAACATAAAAATTCTACATTGAGAATTATGAAATATTACAGAGGAAATTTAAATAAAGCCTCAATAGATTGTTACATGTAGCCTGTTTATTGATTAAAATTTGTTTTCCTTGTATAGAAATATATTTGTTTCTGTGTGAATGTGTGTGTGTACCTATTGATTATGTATCCTAGGGATGATGGTAAATGTTATCAACATCAATCCTCTCCCAAATGGTCTATAGATTCAATTAAATTCTAATCAAAGCATTAGCATGATATTTTTACTAATATTGACAAGATGTCAATTTATATGGAAATGCAAATGCTACAATGGCCAAATCAACCTTGAAACAGAAGAAAATTTTAGACGACTTACACTATTCATATCAATACTTGAAACTCTATGATCAACGCAGTGGGGTTTTGGTGTGGACATAGTCAGGTAGAGCAATTTAGCTGAAGAGAGAGCCTTGAAATACACCCACACATATTGGAAATTATTTTTCAACAACAGTGGCAAAGTAGTTCAATGGGAAAAGAATGGCTTTTCAACAACTGATGGTGGAACAGATATCCTTATTAAAAAAAAAAGTGAGCTTGAACACTAAGTCACCTCAAACACAAAAATTAATTCAAGGTGAATCATAGACCTAAATATAAAACTAACCTTGGGAAGCTTCAATGTAGAAAGAACAAGAGAGAAAGAGAATATAGTTCATGGTCTTGGAGTAGGCAAAGATTTCTTAGAAATGAAATAAAGAAAAGTCATCATTTTGTTGGCTAGAGCCACCATAACAATGCAACTCACACTAGGGAGCTTAAACAACAAAACTTTATTTTTTCACAGTTCTGGAAGATGGAAGTCCAATATCAAGACATTGGTCAGTTTGATTTCTTCTGAGTCCTTTCTTTTTGATTTATTGTTGTTGCCTATCTTGTGTCCTCTCATGGTCTTTCATGTGTGCATGTGTGTGTCTGTGTCATTAATAAGGATACCAATCATTTTGGATAGGATCCACATATAGGACCTCATTTTATCTTAAAAACCTCTTTAAAGGTCATATCTCCAAATCCAGGCACATTAGGAAATAACGGGATTTAGGACTTCATCATATCAATTTGAGGAGAACACAATTCAGCTCATAACATCCAAAAAATAAGTCAGACTTCATACAAATTAATTAATTTTGTTCTTGAAAGTCACCATTAAGAAAATGAGGTCACAGTTCAATGACTTGAAGAAATATGCACAGTAGATAAATTTGAAAAAGGACTTGTCTACGAAGTCATAAGATAACTCAAACATAAAAAAAAGGGAAAACAGTCCAATAAAATGAAGCAAAAGATCTCAACAGACTCTTAAGAAAAAATTTACATTCAATTAGGAACATGGAAAAATGTTCACGACATTGGTCACCAAAAAAGTTAAAATTAAAACCCAAATCAGATATCACTTAGTTAAAATGAAAAATCACAAGAAAAGAGAGAATAACAAGTTTTGGGAGGATGAAAAGTAATAGGGACTCTCCTGCGTTGTTGCTGGGAAAATAAAACATGCAAACACTTTGGAAAATGGTTTGGCGATTTGTTGTTATTGCTGTTGTTGTTGTTTTGTTGTCATTTGGTTTGGTTTGGCAATTTTTATTATTTTTTATTTGTTTAATGCTTATTTACTTATTTTGAAAGACAGAGAGAAAGAGGGCGGGGGGCGGGCAGACAGAGACAGAAGGAGAGAAAGAATCCCAAGAAGACTCTACAATGACAGTGTGGAGCCCTATGCATGGCTTGAGATCACCCACCATGAGATCATGACCTGAGCCCAAATCAAGAGACAAACGCTCAATGGACTGAGCCACCCAGCACCACTGCAGTTTTAAAAAATAAAAGTAAAAACACATGCACCATAAGAAATGTTACTCTTACATATTTATGTAGAATAATAAAAACCTGTGTCCAAATATGATTGTACGAAAATGTTTATACAGTTCCATTCATGGTCATAAATATTGGAAAAAACTCAAATGTCCATCAACAGAAGAATGGTTACAGGAAATTGTATTATTTTCATAAACTGGAATACTTAGCAGCAATAACAAAATAATGTATTGATAAACAGACATGGACATCAGGTGCATTTTCTTGAACAAATGAACTAGGACACAAATAAATATATAGTGGATGGTTCCGTTTGCATGAAATGCTAGAACACATACAATACGCTTTAAGATAAACTTAGGAACAAAAAATGCATTGGGTAGGTGAGAAGAGTAGCTGGGACAGAGGGTAAGGGAATTTTCCACAATGAAAGAAATGTCCTGTAACTTGATTGGACTGTAGTAACATATATAGATTTATCTAACTCATCAAACCAAACACTAAAGAACTGTACTTTAGGTTATGTAAATTATACCTCAATAAAAATGATTAAATTGGATTCAGTTTACTCAGACACAATTTGAGGTGGACACAAAATTTTGTGGTGCATTCCAAGTGCCATATAAAGATCCTGTTTTTAAATGTGTCAGGCATTTTTTTCACATCTTTAGTGCACATATTGAATTGAATGCTATTTTTCTGTATTGTCTATTTTACCTTGCCAGGTCCATTAAGAGCATTTAAAGAAAATCTTCACTAACATTTCTAGTGCTAATGATAAAAAGGAAAATAGTAGTTGAGAGAAAGGAGACTGGATTGAAAAGAGGGAGGAAGATGAGAAGTGGGAGCCATGTGTCTGACATATACTCGTTTAAGAAATCTACACTGGTTCTTTTTTGTTTTTTTGAGGGGGGGGGGTGGTTTAGAGAAAGGGTGGAAGAAGAGCAAAGAGAGAGAGAATCTTTTCAATTTTTAAAAAATGTTTATTTATTTTGAGAGAGAGAGACAGAGAAGGAAGGAACAGGGGAGGGGCAGAGAAAGGGAGAGACAGAAGGAATCTCAAGCAGTCTCTGTGCTGTCAGTGCGAGTCTTGAACTCATGAACTGTGAGACCATGACCTGAGCTGAAATCAAGACTTGGACACTTAACGGAGTGAGCCACCCAGGTGCCCCCACCCCTACACTGGTTCTTTTTTTTTTTTTTTTTATAATTTTTATTTATTTTTGAGAGAGAGAGAGTGGCAAAGAGGGAGGGAGACACAGAATCCGAAGCAGACTCCAGGCTCTGAGCTGTCAGTACAGAGCCCGACATGTGGATCGATCTCACAGACCAAGAGATCATGACGTGAGCCGAAGTCAGACGCTCAACCTACTGAGCCACCCAGGCGCCCCACCCCTATACTTGTTCTTAAAACAAAAAGCCATGTATCTACCTTAAGAACAATGTGTTTTTAAATTTTTCTTTTAGTGATTTAGTTTTTATTCATGTAATGTTTCTGTTTTTCTTTACAGATTGTTTTTAACTTAAATTGTGGGACTTTTACCTCTCTTGAAAGGTATTATGCACTATAGTTTTAAAAATCTTATTTTTAAATATATATTTTTTTAAAGAAAACAAACCAAAAATTTGATTCATTCTCTTTCTTCCTGCCTGCTTCATTTTTTTTCATTATCATTTGGTTGGTTTAAGGTTTGTGGCAGAGAGAAAATATCAATAGTGAGAGAGTGTCATATTTCCCCTCCAGGAAACCTGTAAGTCAAGGCTGTAATGAGATGCTGGTCAACAATATGTCAACTTATGTAGCTAGTTCTCCAAGTCATCCGAAGTTTCAATTGACATTAAAAATAGATTTACATCAAATTTAACTGTTCAACCGACAATCAGTTCATGAGGATAATAAAGATACAAGACACCCCCAAGATGTTTTAGCATTTAAAAATACCTTCATGCAGATAGTATCACTTTATTATCAAAAATAAATAGAAATAAACTAGCTATCCAAAAGGGAAATATTATTAATCTCCAATTTAAAGATGACAAAACAATACTCAAAGAGAATAACTAAGCTACTCAAATCACATAACTGGTATGTAGTAGACCTGGAACTGAATTGAAATATTTTAAGATTTAATTCTATGTTTTCAACGAGTCCATTGTATTTGAATTACTTTCTTCGTAGATAAATGACCACCCCAAAGATACATTTGCACTGTTCATGTTTCCTCTAGAAGGAAATGATCTGAGTGGGTAAAAGAACCAGCTAGGAAGGTTTAGGGAAAATGAAATTGGTCAAAAAGACTTGAAAAAGTTGTCACATTTTTGACAATCAGAGCAGCTACATTCCAGAGATAAAATTAACTACCAGGTTTAAAAAATCAAGTGTGCCTGGGAGTTTGGGGACCTGGTGTCTTAATTTCAGAAAATAGCGAGAGACCATACATTCTCAGATATGTTTAGCTTCTCAGGTTTTTAGTTTTTGATTTTCATGAAAAATGGGTAATATTGCCAAACTTAACCTTGCTAAGACTAAGAACAGATTTTATGTCATATGTCTCCATTTACTATCATTGTTCACTTACAATTTGGCACTTGACTGTCACATGTTGACAAGCTGTTTCTGTCTTCCCTTTTCTTCCACGCATTTATATTTAGATTTAAAGAAATGTCATCATTTTACTAGGCAAACTTCAAGATGCATAATATAAAATTGTCTTTTAACTATAAAAATAGAAATCACATTATTTAAATTATCTTTCTGCATGTCTCAGGCCTTGAAAAGGTGTTTTGCTCTCCTCTTGAGTATTTCTTCAAAGCTATGATTTTTTCCCCAATGTATTTATTTAAAGGTCTAAGTTTCATAATATAGAGTAGAAAATGGGTCTTAAATTTCTTCTTTTAGCATATTGGTGATTATCATTTTTTCCCCAAAAAAGCCCTGCTTCTTCCCATTGTATTATCTTGGACATAATTTAGGTCTATATAAACATTTGTGATTATTCTGTCATTGATAAGCCAATTTGAATGTCTATTATTTTACTCTTCCTAAACTTTTCTATTCCATTGCTTATAGACACATTTTTGTTAAATGTTCTGAAGACGAGTTCATTAATTTTCTACTAGTCAATGTCACAGATAAAATAATGATAATTGTTACCCCATATTGAGATATGTGAGCCAAAATCTGTCTTACATATTTTGGTATATAATAACTGATTTAAATGTAGCAGTAATCTAGCAAGATGGGATTTATTATCCCTGATATTTTGAAAACTAAAAATTCAGAGAAGATAAATGAGTTGGTTACTAACACAGATGGTAAATAATTGAGCAGGGACAAACTCATAGGTCTTTCTGACTTTTAGAATTGTCAGAGATTGGCCATGCCTTTGTTGGCTGCATATGCGCAGGGATTCTGTGCTCTATTAACCAGTTCCATAACTGCATCTGCATCAAGCCTCCTGGCTGCTACTCTAACCTTGTCACTCATTATAAACATTGCAGCACCTTGCCTTCATTTAGCACCACTACTGTTTCTAACCCTACCATCCCAACTGCTATCCTGAGGCCAGTTCTGTAATGGTCTCTCCTACAGTCTGCCCTGGTCTACCGTGAAGAAATTCTCCACCATTGAAATTCTCCAAGGTGTCAGAGCCTCCCTAACCTATTATCAGTGTTAGCCAGCTCCTCAGGGAACTCTGGAACAAAACATGTCCTACCAAACTTGTCCTTCATTAGAATTAAGGGCAAGGGTTTGATAACTCCAACCCCATCGGCTGTTCCATGTGGGCTGTCCCAGGGACAAACATGAGCTTGGGTGAAGTGGTTCTCTATGGATGAGACCACCCTGAGAAATCCAGCAACTGAAGGGTCTGGCACATAATAGTTGTAGAATTAATATTTATAAAGGAATAATGTGAGCGATAACATAGAGCACAACAGAGAATTTCAGTAAGTAAAATAGATGAAAGTAAAATACAATTCAAAAAGAGGAAGAAGCCATTTTCACCAATACTTATTTCTGAACTGCTCACTTAGAGCATCAAAAGCAGTTCCAAACTAACTCAACCATTGCCAACGTAATGACAGAACAAAGATTAAAATGAAACGTTTAGTGAGTCATCTGAAATCTTATCAAAAACTTCACATCTGGCTACCTGGAAGTCTCTGTAAACGTTGGGCTGAATGTAACTCTCCATCGTGGTGTTTTGGTTCCATGTAGACACAGCTGTGCAATCGTGCCGGAAAGTCCCAACTGTGAACACGAGATAGCGGAATCCTTATTTTCGAATAAAATACTAAGCTTTGTGCCAGTGCTGCTTAAAGTTTCTAGGTGGCATTTTAATTATTGAGACTTTTCACAGTTACATTTCTCTTCTTTCAGTTTCCTTGCATTGGGAAATAATTAGAGGAAGAGAAAAAAACACTATCAAATTGAAAGTGATCTCCATTTAAGCCTGTGCGTTCACAGGATTTTGTTACTGAAAACAATCCCGCCCCCCAATCCCCAAACTCAAGGTCGGCTTTTAAAGTTCCATGAATCATCTTCTTCAGCTTTTGAACTGGACCTGTGGGCACTTGTGGAAATGTGTCTTTGTCATTGACTATTGGTAGATCCACTGAGAATCTCAAAGGAAATGAATGGTAGCAGGATTCTCTGATTTCAAAGGGCGCTTGGATCTTTCAGAGACCATTGCAGATTCCAAAAGCACTGCTGGCAAGTGCCAAGCATTCATAGCTGTATTATTTTCTAAGGCTGCCATAGCAACCCCCCACAAAGTGGGTGGCTGAAAAATAACAGAAATTCATTGTCTCATGGTTTTGGAGCCTACAAGGCCAATATAGGTGTTGGCAGGGTCATGTTCTCTTGGAAGTCTCTAAGGGAAGACATTCCCTTATCTACTTCTCTTTTCTGATGTCTGCCAGTAATTCTTGATGTCCTCGGCTTATAGATGCATCATTTCAATATCTGCCTCCATCATTACATGGTACTTTGTTGTGTATGTCTGTGTATATAGATCTTATAAGGACACCAGTCATTGAATTAGGGCTTGCCCTCGTTCAGCATCTTCTTACTAGCATCATCTTGACTTGAGTACATGTGCAAAGATCCTATTTCCAAATAAGGTCACATTTATAGACTCAAGAATGAGGCCTTAAAAAAAAATGGACTCGGGGTAAGGGACACAATTAAACCTACAATGGTGGGCTATTCATATTTGAACTAAAATCATACTATATGGAGTTCACTGACAAGTTATCTGAATTCTGCCATATTTCCCTTTTATCTTTACTGTCAGTCATGTTGTAGAGTTGCATGTGGCTTTTAAATAACTGTCCCTTCCCATTCCACATTCTTTCTAAAATCAAAACAAAGACTGTAACTAAATTTCAGTGGAGAAATAAATTGTGTTAATAGGAAAAAAATCCACAAGACTTTAAAACGACATTTTTGTGCATAAAAGGTAGACTGTATTCATTTATTCATTTTTTCCACTCACTGATCCAATGATTTTTTAAACAAACTGAAGGCAACAGGCAGATAACTTCTCCCTTTAACTTACAGTCTAATTGAGAAAAACAATAGTGATTTTTTAACTGAAAAACACATGTAAAATTATAAATTGTAATTAAGTGGTGGGACAGCAGCAGAGACAGTGGAAACAGCAAGTTCAAAAGCCCTGTGGTGAGAAGGTGTCTAGTACACTGGGGGGGATCAGAGAAAACTTCTAGAGACAGAGGAGGTTGGGGTGAGCCTAGGAGGGATAGAGAGGCAGGGTGACACAGAACTTTTGGGGCCTAAAAAGACTGAAGTTTTGGCTATTCAAGTCATTACCTGGAAGCTAAAGACAATCAGGATAAAATCTCATGAAAACAAGAGTATATGAATTATGGTAAAGCCACGCAGACCTCTTTAAGAGTAACACTTTTGTTGACCATAGTGAAATCACATATTACAAATAAATTTCCATTATGCTAACCCAGGAAAGTTTCCAGGAGTGTCCCATGTTAAAAACAAATGTGAAATAACAGGTAAAAATACACACATAGGTCTCTGCTCCCGGTTTCTGACTTGGAATTTCCTAGGTGATGGGAGTATCTTTTTTTTCTAATCACGATTCTTCAAGGGCTCATGGATTGCTTCAGGATGGGGGCTGGGCACTGGAAAGATCAAACCACCATTAGACGATTGGAACTTTCAGGCCCATCCCCATCACCCAGAAAGGGGAGAGGGATTAGAAAGTAAGTTAATAATCGATGATCACGGAAAAACCTCCATGAAATATCCCAAAGTATAAGGTTTAGAGAGCCTCTAAACCTGGGCTGTGAACACATGGAAGTGTTGGGTGATCTATCCCCCAGAGAATGTTCAGAAGCTCCACAACCTTTCCCCAGGCTTCACCCTATGTATCTCTCCATCTGGTTGTCTATCTGTAAACTTAATTTTTAAAAAATGTTTATTTATTTATTTATTTTGAGAGAGAGTGTGAGAGAGAGTGCAAGCAAGGGAGAGAGAGAGAGAAAGAGAGAGAGAGAGAGAGAATCCCAAGCATGCTACATGCTGTCAGCACAGAGCCTGACATGGGGCTCGATCGCATGAACCGTGAGATCATGACTTGGGCCAAAATCAAGAGTCAGACACTTAACCAACAACAGAGCCACCCAGGTGCCCCTATGTGTAAACTTTAATGTATCCTTTATAATAAACTAGTAAATGTAAGTAAGTAATTCCTTGAGTTCAGTGAGCCATTCTAGAAAATTATTGAACTCAACGGTGGGTTTGGGAACATTGTTTAGGTCTGATAAGTCAAAAAATCTGGAGGGTTGCAATTGGTATCTGAAGAGGGGCAGTCTTGAGTGACTGAGCCCTTAACTTACAGATCTGATGCTAACTCCAGACAGCCAGTGTCAGAGATGCTTTGTGTGGAAAACCCATACGTCTGGTGTCAGAAGTGTATGTGTGAGCGAAAAGGAGAAACAAATGAAGTAGAAACGTTTGGAAAACATATAACAGAGTAAATGAACTTCACACATATTTGGATTTAGATTCTGGATTCATGTACATCCTTTTTTTTAACTTTTTTAATGCTTTTATTTTTTTTTGAGACAGAGAGAGACAGAGCATGAGCAGGGGAGGGGCTGAAAGAGAGGGAGACACAGAATCCGAAGCAGGCTCCAGGCTCTGAGCGGTCAGCACAGAGCCCGACGCGGGGCTCGAACTCACAGACTGCGAGATCATGACCTGAGCTGAAGTCGGACACTTAACCGACGGAGCCACCCAGGTGCCCCTCACGTACATCCTTTTATTTTTAAGTCATTTATTTTTATGCTTGTGTAGAAATATACAAACAAGAGTTGCCGTGATGAAATGAGTCTACTTACATTTACACTTTTCCTTGGTTTGGTTGCAAAGTCTTTGAGTTATAATGGACTCGTTTTCATATTTGCTGAAACCAAATTCCATTATTTACAGGTGAGAATTTAAAGCCCCTCTAGAATTAATTGAGTTTCACAAGGTTATGACGATATGTATCAACAGAAAGGGCTTGCAATTGTGAATTCTTCCTTTGTCCTTGGAATTGTATAAGCATTTCCTACAACTGAGAAGTGTCTCTTTCAAGGACCTGAAAACCATTTCTTTTGAAATGTAATCATCAGGAGGGATAGGGCTTCCGTCTCCAAGTCTCTGTGGGAGGATAGAATCCTCACTTAGATAATTAACCAACTAGCAGACATGGCAGGCCTAATCAGCATTTACACTGACCAACTCTGTAATTTTTCACTTCCTTGACTCTAATTAAGCCCCCACTTGCTCCCTCTCCCTATGCCATTCTCCTTTTACAATGCCTGGTCACCTCTATGCAGATCAGAAAGGAGTTCCGCTCTTTCCCATAACGTCCGTAACTACTGAATAAAATTTGTTCCACAGCTTTAACAAATGTCCAGCTTTGTTTTTCTTTGACACATACCAGTGTCTTTTGAAGGAAGAAAACATACTTTGAAACATGTGACCGGACCATGGCGGCGGCAGGTGATGGAACCAGAGGCAAGCTACATGGTCCCATGACAATGAACTAACTGTAGGTTTGCTAGGAAGCCTATGAATGACGCTCATGAGACATGATGGCAAAGAGAGGGATGCTTCATTTTTTTATAAATCTTTATTCATTTTTGAGAGAGAGAGTGTGAGTGGGGGAGGGGCAAAGAGAGAGGGGGACAGAGGATCCTAAGCAGGCTGTATGCTGACAGCAGCTAGTCTGATGCAGGGCTGGAACCCAGGAACCATGAGATCATGATGTGAGCCAAAGTCGGAAGCTCAACCGACTGATCCACCCAGGTGCCCCAGGGATGCTTCGTTTTTGAGGTTAGATGAATGATCAGATGCTTACTTTTGAGAAGGCTGAACATAAGTACAAAAAAAGGGACCCTACATATAGACCTAGCCCCCCCAAAAGTTAATAAGTTAAAAGAGAACTTTGGAGGAGGTAAGTAAAGAAGTAATGAAACCAAGAAAAAGAAGAAAGCACAAGGGTGAGAAGAAAGGAAAAATAAAAGGACAGCAATGATAGTTAATTTTGAAGAGAAAGGGAACAAAGGCAGAGACAGAAGCAGGGAAGGAGTGGGGAGCTGAGTCGCATGTGTATGAGGGTCTGTTAGAACTACATTATATACTGAGATGAAGCCCAAGGAGGTTTTCCACGAGTTTAGGGCACACCGTACTTACGTACCTAATCCTTTTATTTCCTCGCCTTTCCTCGTAAGAGCTCTTCCATTAACCAAAGGAACTGGATGATTTTAAAACTTGCAACGTGACAGAGGCTAATTAACACCCTTAGAATTTAAATACAAATAAGACATATCTCCTGCCCCCAAGAAGCTCTCAGGTTAATGAGCAAGAAACTATCCTAATTATTATCAATAGGTGAGTCCCTATCAGAATCTCTGGTCATCTCTCTGACTAGCCATTCTGTCCTTGAGGGAAGCAAGTCCTCAGTTCTAACACATTTGTCAGGATCACTGCAGAGCAATAGATGATTTGCAGTTGGGTAGATATTAAGCTTAGTTGATTATGCAAAGTAACTCATAGCTCAGATAAAAGGTCAGTCTAACTCATAACAATTACACAGCCTTTTTCTACAGCCTCCATGGTTTATTGCTGACTTTAAAGTATGGCAAGAGCTTGTGAAGATGTCAAAAATATACAGATTTCATACTTTGATCACATGCTTGCGTGTCTAATTTGTATAATCTTTTGGAAAACAAAAATTTTAAATGTCCATCTATGCAAAACAGGAAATACCACTCCCAATGATATAAGTCTTCCGTATTTTCAAAATTCTTCAATTCCTTTTCTGTCTCGAGATCATGGCCACAAATCTGCTAAAAGTGATGGCCCCAAATCTGACCTTCCTAGCTTGTTTCAGTAAAAACTCACTTGTCTTATTTCTTATTCATTCAAAGGATATATCATTGACTAATTTCAGCATTGAATAACTCTTAAAATTTTTGTGGAGGTAATCTCTTTAGATAGATATTTTGCTGTATCAGTGACCTTAGAAGTCCTAAACCCAAGGAATAAAGTGGGACCTTTTAAGCCACCATTAAAATATGTCATTGAACAGGATGTGAAAATACCAGGTTAGATAATATTTGCAAAATCTGAGAAATCATATCCAGAAATAAAGCCTCATTTGCCTATTGACTACAACGAGCAACTATATCTTTTGATTTCTGTGAAAGGCACTTGTTTCTACAGCTACTCTGTTATTATCAGTATGGCCAACATGAGTGAAAAGACCTATTTCTATTGTTCATCATTTTCATTACTAATTATATTTCACCTATGAATCTCAATATGTTAATTTTTTAAATCCTCATTTTTGGAAAGAGTCAAATTGAGGTACAAATGAAGTCTAAAGTTTTTGAGGTCATAAAATTCAAGAGTTAGATCCACGAATCCAACTTCTCTTTTTCTGGTATTTATGACAGTAAAAGGTTTTATCAGGGCACAATAACTTCTCTCAGGCTGAGAATTAATGGTCTAATAAAGGAGGAACTATATGCTCCTTTTGTAAGATCAAACAATATATTCTGTAGGAGAGAGATAGGCAAAACAAAAGATTGTATTTTACTTACTTTTATGTTTTTCAGATGCAATGGATTAGAAAGACAATAGATAAGAAAACAATGTGTATTGCCACAAATAACTAAATATTTTTTAAGAGTCAATGGAATTTTAAAAATTATTGATTCTCTAGCTTTTGATGACTGAAAATCTAGCAATGTAAACAAAACAGTAAAGTACAAATCTGATGCAAAGCCTCACTATGAACTGTTAATCAATTCAACCTTCACTGTACCACAGTTTCACAGAAGTATTAGTGTAGCCATGTCCACATTATAAAGCATTTCTTTATAGTTATGTTATATAATTTTGATGGGGACTAAGTGAATAGTTGAATGCCCTATTGTAGAGTTGAAGAAATTGACTAAAGGAGCCTGATAAACTGATACAATCAGGTCATGACAAAGACAGAGAACTCTGTTCTCCAGACCCCAGGCCCAGTACTCTTTCTTACAGCACACGAGAGTAAAGTGGGTCTCGGGAAATGGTGACCCAATAACTTGAGGCCGTGATGTCCACACCATCTGAGAGCTACTGCCTTCTAAGTACAGAGTGCCCACTTCACAACTATACATTTTCTTCTTTTGGAATCAGAATGATTTTTAAATGGTTCTCCAGCTATTGCTTAGTTTGAGTGTGTGGGTACAACCAGATGGAGCTGTCTGCCCCTGTGACTATCTCATTCTTCCTGAGTTATAATGAGTTATAATAACTTCGGAATGAAGTACTTATTACCTGGAAAGTGCACTTGCTATGGGAAGACCGCTCTCAACTCTTAAACCCATTCAGGGATGTCTCCGCTGAATAGGAACCCTTGCCTCAGGTCATTTCACCTTTATGGGGAAAATGGCATTCAAGAGTTGAATAAGGCAGGAGTGTAAGAGTCGGGCTCTCTCACGTGGGATGGCTGTGGAGTGATGATTTCATCTCAGAATCCCCTCGAAGGTTTGCTGAAGCTTCCACGAAGACAACATTGCAGCTCAACTTCTCCCTCTACCTACTCTTGCTTCCTCTCCTTCCCTTCTCTATTTGTTGCTCTCCAGGGTCCCCAGTCCCTAATAAACTCCTTACACACTCCATCTAAGTCCACCTTGCTCAGGACCCAACCTTGGCAGAATAGAGGAGATTGAAGAGTGAAGTCTCATCCATACTCTATGAAATCCTACAAGTCACCTGGTCTCCCTGAGTCTATATTTTCTTATTCATTGATTGCACATGTTAATTTAAATAATGTTTAATTTGCATTGGTCCAGAAAATCTAAAAAATAAAAAGGTTATTACTTTCTGTAGAATTAGCAGGGCCAACTAGTAGCAAAACTGAGAAATATGTAAGTCTTATGCTCTATTTATGTCAGGGAGTGGGGAGGGAAGACAAAGAACTCTTCTCTAACTTTTGTTTTCTTTTCTCTTCTTTTCCTAAGGTCTGCCGAATCCAAACCACTGCCTGTCCCTTCTTACCCCCATTTACACTGTGCCCTCACCTGGACCTTAGCCAGTCAGTCTCTGCCCTTTCCAGTCTTACTCAGCCACCAGCCTGGGTAATCAGGGCTGACCCATATCTAGCCAGGCCCCATCCCATTCATAAAAACCTGGTGTTTTACTGGACACTCCAGTCTTTATTTGGGGGTCAGACTAGGTAAGAGGGGTAGGCTAAAATAATTCTGGGTCACCTAAGCCTGGCATGTGGGTTGCCTAGTGTGGGATCCTAAACTCTACATGTCTTTCATGCCTTCCTTCTTCCTACCCCTCCACCAGTACCCATGTTCCTGGGTTTTTGCCTTTGTTTCTATGGCTTACAGTCTATTTCCCCCCAAGGATGAAGCTTTATTCTAAATTCTAGCTCAGTTTCCGGGGCCATGAACACTCGACCTGAAAACAGCATTTATTTAATTTAAGGAAGGGTTTCTGCTCTTTCCCATCCATTTAACTATATGGCCTTTAGTGAGTTGTTCAGATTTGTTGAAATATGAATATGAATATGAAATATGTTCTAATATGAAGAATAATAGACGTTATATACCTGATTCTGAGGCTCATGTTTGAATAGGAAATACAATATTGCCCCCATCTACCAAGTCAGACTTAGATTTAGCCCTGATAATACCACAGTTTAGACAGCTGACCTCTCCCCTCTCATAGGAGATTCTCAGAGTTTTAGTAGCTTTCATGAATTTTCTTCTCTTTAGTTCCATGATTGTAGTTAATTTCATAACATGAAAGGAGTCCTATTTCTCTTTCTTTCTTTCTTTCTTTCTTTCTTTCTTTCTTTCTTTCTTCCTTTCTATTTTTATTCCAGTGTAGTTAACATTTAGTTTCAGGTGTACAATAGAGTGATACAACAGTTCCATATATTACTTAGTTGTCATCAAGATGAATGCACTCCGTATACCCTTTACCTATTTCCCCTGTCCCCCCACCTGCTTCCCCCTGGCAACCATCTATTTGTTCTCTATAGTTAAGGGTCTGTGTTTTGGTTTGTCTCTCTCTTCTTGTTTTCCTTTGTTCATTCATTTTGTTTCTTAAACTGTTTTTGCAGCCAACTACTGGTGCTAGAATTTCAGTCTATAGTATGAGAAGATACATTTATGATTAGGAAGAGAGGAAGTGATTAAATGTAGCTTCATTTTGCAGGGATGAAGTTAGTCGAGGCAATTGCTAAGAAAGACAATCATTTTCTTACTTTGATCTTCTGAAAAATGTAGGTCAACAGTTTTAACCAATCTGGTAAAGAAGATGCCCGATACAGGTGTAAGTTGGCACTTTCATGGCTTGTATAACTTCAGAAGTTATGCTGGATTTACATGTAATAAAATTCTTCTTCTTCTGTACGACCTTCTCTGCTTGTGGATGCCAAAAAGATGTCTAGAAATATGAAGACATTTGTGGGATATGGGAAATCCCTGTAAAAATATTACTGATCATCTCCTTTCTTGTTTCAGAAAATGAAAGAGAGAGAATAGTCAGTACTGACCTAGGACCTGATCCAAGTCTTTGTCCTTTGGGGAAAAAAAAAAGTTTAATCCTCAGAAGG
The DNA here is from genome assembly GCF_028749965.1 of Puma concolor. Lineage (NCBI taxonomy): Eukaryota > Metazoa > Chordata > Mammalia > Carnivora > Felidae > Puma > Puma concolor. Next base: position 20,518,408 of record NC_141672.1, read on the forward strand.
TGGTGCTTGAATGTATCACAAGAGCTGATAATAAGATATTGGTCATCATGTCAGTTTTGGGGGAAAGAAGTATAATCTTGACCCTAATCCAGGCTCCATCCTCAAGAAAGTTCGCCTTTGCATAATCATGCAGCCTGGACCAAGGGAACTTAACTCTGGCTCTTTGACTATTTTGTGACTGCTCACTGGGGACAGATAAACATTTTCTGTTGTGTAACCACAGACAATTTTCCCATTGTCTGGTTTTACGGAATTGTGTCTACTATAGGGTTCCAAATATTTTGTTGCTTTTAATATGACTTGGCAGAGTGCAGGAAGCTAAGGAGGAAAAGACAGACCTTTTTGTGGATAAGATGAAAAACTATAAAACACACCATGAGAATCCTTTCAGTAACAAAACGATAGATCAAAGGTGAAATTCTCCATAGCAGAAAGTATCAGTTCCAAAGGAAAATGCTAAAAAAAAATGTGCTGTGAGTACTCATATTGAAAAGATAGAGAGACTCAGCATCGCACAGCCATGGCTGGCATTTTGCAGAGCATATTAGAAGGAAGAATAAAAACAAAACAAAAAAAGCAAAGATAAAGGTTTTCACAAACAAAGCAAACATCCTTGGCACATACAATTTGGTCAAAGCAGAATGCAATTCACAGAAGAAGACCCAATGGAATTAGAAATAATTACTGATATAGTTGGATTAGTGTCTGCCATGTTTGTAATTTTTTATTCATTTTTTAAAATTTTTACTGAAAACATTAATGTTTATTTTAGAGAGAGAGAGAGACAGAGAGACAGAGCATGAGTGGGGAAGAAGCAGAGAGAGAGGGAGACACAGAATCCGAAGCAGGCTCCATACTCCAATCTCTCAGCATAAGGCCTGACACGGGCCTTGAACCCATGAACCGTGAAATCATAACCTGAGCTGAAGTCAGACACTTAACCAACTGAGCCACCGAGGTGCCCCATTTATTCATTTCATCTATCCCTTTATCTTCTTTTTTTTATCTCCCCTTACTTTTTTTGCCTCCTCTGATTTTAACCGAGCATTTTACATGATTCCATTTTATCTTCTATTTTATCATATTATTTATGCTTCTTTTTAAAGAATTTTAATGTGTGCCAGAGAGTTTGCAATATACATTCATAACTAATTAAAGTCCACTTTCAAATAACACCCTACCTCTTCACAGTGGACTTTATAATGGAGTATTTCCAATTTCTCCCTCTTGTCCTTTAAAACAAGACTGCCAATCATTTCTCTTTTCCATATAATTACTTTACATTTATGTGATCTCAATAGACCAATCGAAACACAGACACTCAGTGTGGATAAAAAAAAACAAGATGCCACTGTATGTTGTCTACAAGGAAACTATTTCACATTCCTAAAGGGGCCAATCCTTCAAGAAGACATAATAACCATTAATATACGTGTACCTAATAACCAAGTGTTAAATACATGAAGCATAAACTGGTAGGACTGCAGGAAGAAGTAGAAAAACCCATTATTATAGTTGCGGTAATGGTATTTTAAAAAGGAAATGAAAGGTATACATATATTGGGGGAAAATAAAATTCAATTGGCTCATAGATGACATGATTATCTCTATAGACACAAAGAATTGACAATGTTCTCAATCCCAAAGAATTGGCAAAAAAATACTTAGAACTAATTAGCAGTTATAGCAAGATCACAGGATACAAGATTAAAAATATAAGAGCGAATTGATTTCTTTTATACCAATTCTTTTATATAAATTAGAATTTAAAGTTTAAACATGGTATCATTTACATTAGTGTAAAAGCGAAACACTCTATGTATATATTTAGCAAAATATGTATAGTATCTACATGCTAAAAAAAAAGCTACAAAACTTTGATAAAAGAAGTTTAAAATATAATGAATTCAAAGACTCAATATTGTTAAACAATCAATTCTTCCCAGTTTGATCTATAGACTTATTATAATCTAAATCAAAATCTTAGTAAGTTATTTGAAAGATATCAACAGGTGATTGTAAAATTTATATGGAAAGGCAAAAACCCTAAGCTATCCAATGTAATACCAAATGAGAAGAACGGGTGCCTGAGTGGCTCAGTGGGTTAAAAGTCTGGCTTGGGTTCAGGTCATGATCTCACAGTTTGTAAGTAGAAGCCCCACTTTGGCTCAGATCATGATCTCAAAGTTTGTGAGTTCGAGCCCTGCACTTCTGCTGTCAGTACAAAGCCTGCTTTGGATCATCTGTACCCTTCTCTCTCTGCCCCTCCCTTGCTGGTTCTCTGTCTCTCAAAAGAAATAAATGTTAACTAAAAAATAATAAATGAGAAGAACAAAGTTGGAGAACTGACATTAACCCAATTTCAAGAATTAGGCTAAATTACAGTAATCAAGATAATGTGATATTGGTGAAGGAATAGACAAAACATTAGTGGAACAGAGAGCCCAGAAATATATCTGTACAAATATAGCAAACATATCTTTTTCAAAGAAGCAAAGGCAAGTCAATGGAAAAAAGACAGAATTCTCAAGAAATTATGTTGAATAATTGGATGTCCATATGTTAATAAAAAGAAAGAAAAATATCTAGACACAAAGTTTTCACCTTTCACAAAAATTTACACAAAATGAAAACTCTACCTAAATGTCAAAAAGAAAACTGTAAAATTTATTAAATATAACTTAGAAGAAAATATATGTGACCCTGGGTTTGACTGTGAATATTTGGGTATAGCACTAAATGCATGATCAATGTTACAAAAAAGAATTATATGTTGGATTGCATTAAAATTAAAGACTTCTGCTCTGTGAAAGATGCTGTTAAGAGAATGAAATCACAAGCCACAGACAGGGAAAAACATGTTTGCAACCTTCATATCTGACAAAGGACCTGTATCTAAAACAAATAAAAAAGGAAAGGGAAAAAATTTGTTTATTAAAATTTTAAAAATTAAGGAAAAAATCAGAAGATAGACAGATTTCAACAGATGCCTCACCAAAGATGATATCTATACCTATGTCATTATATCCATATCTGTATCTAAAATCTATCTATCCATCTATCTAGTATATGTGATATATATTATATATAGGTATAAAATATTCACATCATTTGTCGTCAGAAAATTTCAAATAAAAAATAAAAACTCCATGACACAACACTACACACCTATTAAGTTGCCCAAAATCCAAACATTAGTAAGGGCGTGAGATAATAGGAATTCTCATTCACTTCTTTGTGGAATGCAAAATGGTACAGTAGAAACTTTGGCGTGTTCTTACAAAAATTAAAAAAAAAAAATAGTGTTGTCATTCAATCCAGTAATCATGCTCTCAGCTATTTAAACTTTTTAGCTAAAAACTTGTTCACACAAAAACTGGCACATGCATGTTTATAAGCAGCTTTATTTCCAAGTAGGAAAAAAAAAGGAAGCAAGCAAGTTTTCTGCAATAACTGAATGGCTAAACAAATTTGATTACATTCATACGTTGGAATATTATATTATTTATCATTAAAGAGACATGAATATCAAGCCACAAAAACATATGGAGGAATCTTCAGTTTGTATTGCTAAGTGAAATAAGTCAGTCTGAAAAGGTGACCCGATGAGGAAAACAAATATTCTGAGCTGCTGTGTAGGAATTTTACAGTATGATAACCCTGTCCAGAATCCAGACATTTAGATAAGGACTTTAGTCTGGGATTCCCACAAGGTCCCCTTTTACTTTTCCCAGAATATCTTTTAAAATATCCACTTAGAGTTGAGCCCCACCCCAACCACCTTGCTCTCTCTCCTGCTGTCTGTGATCTGGGAGAGACCTTCTCTCAGCTTCTTCTGCCCCATCCCACTCTCCACCCGTTTCTGGGATGAGTAAATGATAAATCTTGTGGTTTCTTTTGTGTGCGTGTATTGAAGCAGCACATTCGATCAGAAGACCCCGTGGTTTTCACGTCTCCAAAGTTGGAGTCTGAGGTGTTAAAGGAGTCTCTTGCTGACCCCCTGTGGGTGACTTGTACCTTCCATGCAGCAGGTCAGAATCTGCGTATTATTAATTTGTACTGAATTAACAGTTAGTGGGGTTAATGAGTACACTAGCTCTGACCTCCCAACACAACATAGTATATGATTCCAGTTATATGACATTCTAGAAAAGTCAAACTATACAGCCAGTAAAATAATGAGTGGTTGGTAGAGCTTAATGGGTGAGGGGGTGAGTGATGACTCAGTGAATCACAGGTGATTTTGAGAATGGTGAAAATATGTATGTTACCATGATGGCGCACACATGATATTATGCATTTGTCAAAACTACTGAACTTTGTAAAACAGTGAACCTTAGTGTATGAAATTCAAAAAAGAAGAATATTTAGGAAGTCAGAGGCTCTAGAGAAAGAAGGCACACTGTGATAAAAGAATCTAAAGGGATTAAAAATGTGCAAAATAGGGGTGCCCGGGTGGCTTATTTGGTTAAGCGTCCAACTTCGGCTCAGGTCATGATCTCACAGTTCATGGGTTCGAGCCCCACATTGGGCTCTGTGCTGACATCTCAGAGCCTGGAGCCTGCTTCGGATTCTCTGTCTCCCTCTCTCTCTGTTCCTCCCCTGCTCATGCTCTCTCTCTCTCTCTCTCTCTCTCTCTCTCTCTCTCCTTCAAAAATAAATAAAAACATTAAAAAAATTTTTTAAATGTGCAAAATAGCCTCACTGAAGAGAGTGGGAGGGAAGCTACTGACATAAGTAACCAGAAATGAATTGAGCCTGTAAGTCTAAAGGCAAAAGGAACTGCACATAAGTACTGTAGTCAGGTCAATAAAGTTGTTTCCAAGGAGGGGACAGGTTAGCAATTCTGTTATTGCTATACATGGATATTGGACTTTAGCAATTAAGTAAATGGATGGTGGGTGCCAAAGAGCCAGGTTTGTGGCTGTTGGGAATGAAATTTACAGATCCAGGAGAAGAAGCTAGAGTAATCCATATGATAATGGATTAAAGTTGGAGACATCAGTAATAATTTATATTTAACTCACTATAGACACCAACGGCTATGTATAGAAATATCTGTAGATACGTCTATGTACACAGGATAGTATGCGTGCTTGTATTTCTTTGTTCTGCCAGATAAGAGGGCCTAAAAGAAATGACATCCCAGTAATAACAATTATGGCCAGCACTCAGTTCTTCATTTGTAATACCATTTTCCAATAAAATAAACCATACATTCACACTTTTGAGGAACTATTACACTATTTAAGAACCATCTGTTTATAGTTTTTATCCACTGAGGAAATGGTTAATGATAGGATTATGTAAAAAATATATATAAAATGAGCCTGAAGAATTGTGTAGTGCTAGGAAGCAAGGAAGGGCCCAACACACACACACACACACACACACACAAGCACAGGAGCCAATTAAGAGAGCAGGCAATGCCAAAACTGGAATAAATTTGAGAAACATAATACATAACTTAATATTAGATTATAATGCTGAGTATAAAATATATATCCTGATTCCATATCATTTAAATAAATGATTGAATAAATTCACATGTGAGGGAAAACAGACAATTTTACTATGCAGAATTCCAAATAAATTAAAGGAAGGCAAACATAATTTCCTACTCTTTAACTCTGGGCTATGCGTAATGGCAGCCTTCCAAAGAGTACAGTATGAAAGGAAGGGGAGAGTACTTTACTGTTGAAAAGTCTGACAAACATTATAGGAAATCAAGGTCAACATCAACAGTCCTGTTGATACTATGCACCTTGACAAAATGTGGTGAAGATTGCACACTACTTGTGTGATCTTCCTTCCGCAGTCTAACTATGGGGAAAGTATCAAACAAATTTCAGTAGAGAATATAACTAATATAACTGCATTATAACCAATCAGCCCTCCTCAAAACTATCAGTGTTATCAAAAACAAGGCAAGTCTGAGACATGTTCATAGCCAAGAAAAGCCTAAGGAGACATGACAACTAATGTAATGTGGAATTCTGGATGGGATCCTGCAACAGAAAAGGACATTTTGTACAAACGAAGGAAATCTGAATACACTACTGATATTAGCTAATCATAATGTATCAATGTTGGTTTATAATTTGGGGCAGATTAGAAACACCATAATAATGTAACATACTCATAATAAGGGAAACAGGGCACATGATATATGGATGGGAATCTCCATACTATCATGCTAATATTTCTGTAAATCTGAAACTATTGTAAAACTAGTCTGTTAAAAATATCAACAGCTATCTACTGTTTATATATAGTAATAGGAAACAATGTATATGTTAGGATGAAGAATACCTTTAAAATACTAGAATGAGGGGCGCCTGGGTGGCGCAGTCGGTTAAGCGTCCGACTTCAGCCAGGTCACGATCTCGAGGTCCGGGAGTTCGAGCCCCGCGTCAGGCTCTGGGTTGATGGCTCAGAGCCTGGAGCCTGTTTCCGATTCTGTGTCTCCCTCTCTCTCTGCCCCTCCCCCGTTCATGCTCTGTCTCTCTCTGTCCCAAAAATAAATAAACGTTGAAAAAAAAATTTTTTTAAATAAAAATAAAAATAAGAAATAAAATAAAATACTAGAATGAATAATCAGTGATAAAATGTTATAATTTGTGCCTGATGTCAAGAACAAAACAATAATATTCCCCTTCATGACATCCTGTGATATCCTAGACAATACAATATGGTAAGAAAAGTGAATAAAACCTAATAATATTCTTAAAAAGTATAATTTTCTTCATTTGAACATAACAAAATAACCTAAAATAAATTATTAGAAATAAGTGTATTTACTCAGGTAACTGGGTACAAGGTTAATATTCTAACAATTTTCAAAATTCTATTCACAAGTCATCAAAAGCATCAACTGATATCAAATACATAGAGATAAATCTAACAAAAGGTATGCATGGATGTCTTCCCTAAAAATTAGAAAATATTGCCAGGAGAAATAAATGAACAGGTATTGTAAGTTCGTCAGTAGAAAGTTCACTTTTTTTAAGTTTATTTTTGAATTTGGTGTCAATTCTCACTAAATTGATCTCTGGCTTTTCATTGTAAACTCTACAGAAATGTAAAAAAGAAATTCTCATTGGAACAGGATAATCTGATTTTGAAATTAATATTGAAATGGAAGTGACTCAAAAGAACCCAAAGAATCTTAAATAGAAGAACACAGTTTCACATTTCAAGAATTTGAAGAATCACTGGAAATCTACAGTAATTAATGCTGTGTATCTACACATACACAGAGCAGTGGAAGAATGTAGAATTTAGGTAGATTATAGCAAAAATAAAGTCTCTTGATTTATGAGAGACACCACTGCAACTTAATAAGGGAATGATGGTGGGTGTTTTTGTTTTTGTTTTTTTTTTTTATTTTTTTAAATGTTTATTTATTTTTGAGAAAGAGACAGAGTGTGAGTGGGGGAGGAGCAGAGAGAGAGGGAGGCACAGAATCCTACGCAGGCTCCAGGCTCTGAGCAGTCAGCAAATAGCCTGATGCGGGGCTGGAACTCACAAACTGCGAGATCATGACCTGAGCTAAAGTCGGGTGCTTACCGACTGAGCCACCCAGGCGCCCTGTTTTTTTTTGTTTTGTTTTGTTTTTGTTTTTTAAATAAATTATGCCGGGGCAATGGACTTTATGTGGAAAGCAAAAGGACACTGGCTCTTTTCTGAAACCATAAGCAAAAATTAGTTTGAGTTGGATCATAGTTTGATTTTTTATTTGAAATTTAAGAGCAGGTGAAACTAGTCTGGTGTAGAATTAAGAATAGTTATTACTTCCTGGGTGTAGATATTGACTTGGAAGGGGCAAGGGGGAAACCTTCTGGATGCTGGAAATTTTCTATACCTTGCTCTTAGTGAGACAGCACATTTGTATACATTTGTAATATTCATGGAATTATATGTTCACTTCACCTCAATAAAAGAGACTTAACTAATTAAGTTAGGAAATTCTGTGCAAGAGCATTGTTGTGGTCAAGCATAAGTCATATCCCCTCTCTCAGGCTCTAGGGTAGAAAGAAGGGCTCTTCTGGCCCTTCCTTCTAAAGTAGAAGTGAAATTATTTTTCCTTAAGATAGAGGGGGAAAATATATACACCGAAAGGAATTTGCATGGTTATGAGAAATGGGACATGATTCTGAGTACATGAAAGTTATAAGGTCTCTGTAGCTAATGAAAGCTATAAGGTCTCTGTAGCTACGGTGGTAAATTCTTCCAAAAAAGAACATCTCCCCAGATTCTTTTGATTTAAAGAATAAATGATTTTCTAGACATCGATCTGGTTTCATAAATACTCAAATACGAGAAATCTTTCGGATAAAAACTTTCTGAGAAATTATGTTGTGACCTTGCACGAGAGATCATTAAGCTGGCCATTCCTTCAATTTGAAAAGTCTTCGAAAATGGTTCCACTACCATTAGACATGAAATGTATCATTAGAAATCTAATAACTGTGCTGGACAGAACTAAACAGCATTAAAATACACCCCCAGCTCACACATACTCTCACATTTTCTTTTGTATCTTCCTTGAACTTGTGTTTGTCCTACTCTGCAAGAAAAGCTGTACAAGCCCAGGGGCAGTTATTCCAAGTATCTAGCATCTATAGAAAATTAACATGTATTACATGAACATTTGTTAGGAGCACTAATTTCTAATCTCAACTCTTACGGGAGTTCTATTTATTTACTGGAGTTCTATTTATTTCCTTATATTCAAAAGAAAGAATTCTCATGGATTATCCTTGCTTTCTATTCATGCACAGAAGGTAGAAGGCTGTGAATTCTTTCCCTGAATCACATACTGTAATGTGGGTGTGCCAGCTAGATTCTGGCGGTGTGTGAATTATACATTCCTCCAGATTATATGTTCCATTGAAATGGCCCATCAATAATATGTCTCCCGAAGAGCTCTGACATAATACAGCTCCCTGTATTTGATTTTGGGTGTGCTTTCAGGGGCTATAGATAGATTCAATGCTACTAGTGAAATGCTAGTTGCACTACTCCCTCCGTTAAAAACACAACATTAATTTAAAACAAATTAACTGTAATGTCTTGCATAATATACATATATATTTGAAAGCAGGCATGTGAATTTCAAGTTACCCACACCTTATCTTCCTGAACATTTGACACTTCTATTCCTAAAGTATCCTTCGTCTCTGTAGTGAACTCCTCAGTAAACAGTTTTGAGGATGTACATGGTTTCAACCCTCTGTACTTTATCTTGGTTGCTTACTCAGCTTTCTGTGATAGTAGATCACTTGCCTGGAACAAGAACCCTTGTTTCCTTTTAAATTCCTTCTATTTGGACCTGGGTCCACGGCTGGATTTACAACTTGAATCTCTCATCCATTTCTTGATTGTTCACACACATTGTTTCTCTTTCATGTTTCCTGATGGAAATACTATTTTACTTTGTTCTTTTACCAGCAGCAGAGGGTATTTCAGTGACACATCACCAAGGTTGACATCACCACCACTACCACCTTCATTAGGTTTAAAATCCTTCGGTAGCATAACAGACATCTTAGAGATAAGTAAATGTCCCTTAACACAATTGTACTAGGTAGAATTTGTTTAATTCCCCCTCAAGAGTTCCATCTCTTGTTCTTCAATTAAACACTAACTAGGTACTTCTGCAAAAGGACTTTGCAGATGTAATTAATGTTACTCATCAGCTAACTTTAAGATAGGGATAATAGGGGCGCCTGGGTGGCGCAGTCGGTTAAGCGTCCGACTTCAGCCAGGTCACGATCTCGCGGTCCGTGAGTTCGAGCCCCGCGTCGGGCTCTGGGCTGATGGCTCAGAGCCTGGAGCCTGTTTCCGATTCTGTGTCTCCCTCTCTCTCTGCCCCTCCCCCATTCATGCTCTGTCTCTCTCTGTCCCAAAAAATAAATAAACGTTGAAAAAAAATTTTTTTTTAAAAAAAGATAGGGATAATAGCATGGATTATCCAGGCGGGCCCAACTTAATCACATGAGTCCTTAAAAGTTGAATAGGAAAACAGAAGGGTCCATCAGAAGGTTGCAAAGCATAACAGATGCTTGACCTATGGATCCTGCAATGCGATATATGGCGGAAAAAATGAGAAGGGGTGCAGGTGGCCTCTGGGAGCAGAGACCAGCATGCAGCTGACAGCCAACAAAGAGACAGGACCTTCAACCTACAGGGGCAAGGAAATGAATTCTAACAACCTGAAACGATCTTGGGAGCAGATTCTCATGGGGATCCCTGTAGGAATGCAAGCTGTCAGACACTGATTTCTGCGTGGTGAGACTAAGCAGAGGATCCGCTGAGCCGCCAGACTCTGACCTACAAAACTGTGAGCTCATAAATGGTTGTTGCCTCAAGCTGCCAACTTTGCGCCAGGCCGTTAGGTAGAAAGCAGAAACTAATACAATAACTTAAAAGTAGCAGAAAGATCTGCCCTGCAGCCCCTCCTCATCCTCATTCCCTCTGAAAGAGCCACTCCCATCTTCTCCCTGACATTCTTCTCTTAACCAAGGATGCATTTGTTTATTCTGATTGGAATATTCTCCTGACTTCTTCATATGCCTACCTCTGTCCATTCTTCAGATCACAGTTCAGGGTTAGAACTCCAGGGAGGGGATTTTGTTAAGTCGAATCCTAAAGTTTTGAGTTCCCTTATTATACAGCCGTGTCACCAGGCACTCTCCTTCCCGGCCGCTTGAGGAATTGTTGATCTGCATTTATCAGCGATTGTCTATTAATTGATCCTCTTAACTAGACTGCGGGCTTCAGGAAATGAAGAACATCTGCTCTCAATCACTATTACATCCTCAGCATCTAATAGGGAATAAAGAAATCTGAGCTAAATGATCGAAGCAATGAGTTGAAGTACTATATATAAAATTTGCAAAACCAGATACTTCCAGCACTGATGTAAATTGAGTTCCTACCATGAGTAGTCATCATGTTAGGGAAGATGAATATTCTATTGTCTAAGATCTGGTAAGCGTTCGTTACATATTTTGGATTATATATTTGAAAAGAACATCCAGGCATAAATTTAAATAAACTATGTCAGACATTTCTATTCTTCCTGCTAAGATGACAACACAATCAGAGGAAGAAAATGAATTAAGTACAAGCTGATTTTACGTGGTACCAGATTAATATTTATATGTCTCGCATATTTCCTAATGAGATAGTGCAAAAGATTTCCATTGTGAGCACGCTGTGTCCTTGACATCAGAGGGAGTGGAGAGATACAATGGGGAGACAGAGACAGAGAGAGGGAGAGAGACAGAAGGAAGCCGAACAAAATAAAATATTCCCTGATGTGTCGGGGAAGTCCAAACAGGCAAACGGAAATTTTCGTCAATTTTGTTTGTCAAAATTTGTCAATTTTGTTTGTTTGTATTTCTTCTTAATTTTTGAAAAAAAATTTCATGGGGTACAGAATTCTAAACTGGTAGGATATTTTTTTCTCTCAATACTTAAAATATTTCACTTCATGCTCTTCTTTGCTGCATGGTTCTGAGGAGTTGAATGTGATTCTTTATCTCTTTTCCTCTTATAGATAAGGTTTTACTTTCCCTTTGACTTCTTGAAAGGTTTTTTTTTTAATCTTTGAATTTCTGTAGCTTGAAAACGGCATACCTAAGTATAGTGTTTTCGGCATTCATCCCGCTTAGTGTTCTCTGAGCTTCCTGGATCATGCTGTGGTCTGATAATAATTTGGGGAAATTCTTAGTCATTGTTTCAAATATTTCTTTTATTCCTTTCTCTCTTCTCCTGCTGGTATTCTCATTATGTATGTTATACTCTTTGCAATTGCCCCCAGTCCTTGGATATTCTGTTCTGGGTTTTTTGTTGTTGTTGTTGTTGTTTTAAGTCTTTGTTCTCCCTGCTTTTTAGTTTTGGAGATTTCTGTTGAGATGCCCTCAAGCTCAGAATCTTTCCTCTTGTCCAGTCTACTACTAATAAGCTCATCAAAGATATTCTTCATCTTTGTTACAGTGTTTATCTCTAGCCTTTCTTTTTCTGAGGATTTCCATGTTTCTGCATACATTTCCCATCTGTTCTTACTTGCTTTCTATTTTATTAATCATAATTGCTTCAAATTCCTAATCTGATTATTCCAATGATCCTAATGTGTCCAGTTCCAATATTTCCTCTGTCTCTTCAAACTGTGTGTGTGTGTGTGTGTGTGTGTGTGTGCTCTTTGGTGTGCATTTTAATATTTTGTAACAGCCAGATATGATCTACCAAGTAAAATAAATGTCGTAAGTAAGACTTTTTTTTTTTTTAATTTTTTTTCAACATTTATTTATTTTTGGGACAGAGAGAGACAGAGCATGAATGGGGGAGGGGCAGAGAGAGAGGGAGACACAGATTCAGAAACAGGCTCCAGGCTCTGAGCCATCAGCCCAGAGCCTGACGCGGGGCTCGAACTCACGGACTGCGAGATCGTGACCTGGCTGAAGTCGGACGCTTAACCAACTGCGCCACCCAGGCGCCCCAGTAAGACTTTAATACTGTCATGTGATGGTGAGGTGTTGGGGGAGGCGAAGCATTCTAGAGTTCTATGATTAGGTGCCAGCCTCTTAGTGAGTCTCTGCCTCTGGACTGTGAACCTCACAAGCATTTTTATTTATTTATTTTTTCTGGGACAGTCTGGCTACTGTGGCCTGGATTTGGGTAATATCCTTCCCTCAAGTTAGTTAGCTCTGATAAAATCCCAGTCGTTTAGGATACGTTTTAATAGCTTCTCTGAAGGCAGACTTTTTAAGAACAAAGTTCTCTGGTATATTTCAAAATGGTTCCTTTTCCCCACCCCCTGCTAGAAGCTCTAGGGGATTTTCTTCTTTATTTCCTTTGAGACCTTTGACTTCTTTGGAGAGGTAAATCTCACAAAAGCACGGGGGGGGGGGGGGGGGCTGCCCTATGACTGGGTACTCCTTGGAGTTTTTAACTCTCAAACTGCCCACAGGGAGCCTCCAGAAATTCTCCAATTACATTTCAGATTTTCCTAACCAGGCACTCTTTCCTGCAGATGTCTCTGGTCTCCCATGAGATGTGATCCTCTCTATGCACCTATCCCCTCAAGTTTAGTGACAGTGGTTTGCCCTGTGACCTCACTTCTTTCAAGGATCTAAGAAAAGTTGTTTATTCTTCAGCCTGTCACATTTTTACTTGTTGTTAGGACTGAGTGGTGATTTCCAAGTTCCTTACAGGTGGTACTGGAAGCTGAAGATTCTATATTTACTTGTTCAAAAATGATTGTTTATTTCTTTATTGAGAAATATTTGTTTAGTTTTTTTTTAGAAAGGGAGGGGCTTAGAGGGAGCCAGCAAGGGAGAGAATCCCAAGCAGGTTCTGCGCTGTCAGCGCAGAGCCCTACATGGTGCTTGTTCCCACAAACCACCAGATCATGACCTGAGTTGAAATCAAGAACCCCAAGCTCAACCAACTGAACCACCCAGGTGCCCCTAAAATATTTACTTTTGAAACAATTTTAGTGATTAGATTATTCTACTTAAATATAAATAACATAATACGGATTGTGTTCCTTATTCTGTTTATTTGTATTAACTAGTCTTGTATCATTTGTTTGCCACTCTAAATCCCAGAGTGGATTACTTAAAGATTTTTTTTTTTTAAAAAACTGAGAATAAACTGGTGGTTGATAGGGAACAGGAGGGAGGGGAAAGTGGGTGATGTACATTGAGGAGGGCATCTGTTGGGATGAGTACTGGGTGTTGTATGCAAACCAATTTGACAATAAATTTCATGTTAAAAACAAACAAACAAACAATGTGTGTCATCAACCCAAGCCTTGTCATATCTTCCCTACTTGACTAACCAGTCTCTTGACTTCGGGCTCCCACACTTGACCCTTTCCTGGGTCTATTTCCCATAGAGCGTGCTGCCAGAGTAATCCTTTCAATATGTACATTACAGCATACCACTGCCTGGTCAAACTCCTTCAGTGTCTCTCTTTGCACATGCACTGACTCTATAACTCTTACCTGAGGCCATCTGAGGGCCCCAGGACTAGCCCTTGCACTCTGCACTCTGCTGTCTACATCACAGCCATTCCTTAAACTGGGTAGTGCAAAGTACTTCCTCGGGGGCATTGTATTAGCTATTCTCTCTGCCTGGAGTGCTCTTCCCTTGGGTCATCTGTTTTTTTTCTACATTTAAATACCATTTCTCATAGTCCTTAACGAGAATCTCAGTCAATCCAAGTTGTATGACTACATTCTATTTTTATCCTATTACCTTTGACTACCTGATAATTTCTTATTTACATACATATTTGTGTGTGTGTACTTTACCCAATGACAGTAGAGACTTTATCTGTCTTCTCTAATTCTTTATGTCAGCTCCCAAAACAGTGCCTGGTATATAATAGGCTCCCAATAAGTCTTTGTTAAATGAAGAAATATATTAAAAATTCCAGTATTAGGGGGTGCCTAGGTGGCCCAGTTGGTTAACTGTCCAACTCTTGGTTTTGGCTTAGGTCATGATCTCATGGGTTCATGAGTTCGAGACCTGCACTGGGTTCTGTGCTGACAGTGTAGAGCCTGCTTGGGATTCTCTCTCTCCCTCTCTCATTGCCCCTCCCCAGCCATGCTGTCTCTGTCTCTCTCAAAATACATAAACTTAAAAAAAATTCCAGTGTATAAATTGCGATATCTCATCCAAAGGAGATTTCACTAAACAGTTAAACTATAAATTTGAATTCCAATACATTACCCTTTTTACTTTCCTAATGAATTTACCCTTGAGAAAGAAGGTAAATAAGTTCATTATTATTATGTAAATTTGGAAAGCCACTAGAATTTACAACAGCCTTTTTTGTTAGGGTATAGTTATGTTACTATGTCACCATTGTTATTTTTAGTTATAGTTAGTCAATAATCTTTTTCTTATAAAATTAGTAGATTCAAACTGGCCCATCATCCCTGGACACCTTTGCAAAGACAAACCCTCTCTGGGACAGGTGACTAGAGAATCAGATAACATATTTCTTCTCCTTTCCTCTCCACCCCCACAAATCTGAGGAATTTCGATGACACATTTGGGACTATATGAAGGAATACATTGCATTACATTAAGATAAAACATAGATATTGTTCTAGTTCTCTGTGAACATCCTCATAGAAGCCACTCTCTCATCCTAACATTTTCCTGTAAGAATTTCTGGAAGCTGATGTATATTTGCTCTGCTACTTTCCTACTTATTAAAGTGTTCAATAATTTATTTTACCCACAACCCCAAATTTATTTGTTCCAAAAGCCCTGCCTACTTCCAAAGGGACTTGAAAGAGCTTGTGATTTAAAACAGGATTCAAAAGCAGATAATTAGGAATAAAAGAGTTCATCTATTGAAGAAAGAAAGAAGAAAGAAAGAAAGAAAGAAAGAAGAAAGAAAGAAAGAAAGAAAGAAAGAAAGAAAGAAAGAAAGAAAGAAAGAAAGAAAGAAAAAGAAAAAAAGAGATTTAGGAATCCCAGGTTTCTCCGATAAAAAGATTATTCTGCTATCCTTGGGTTCTGGAAGTAAACTCCATTTTATGGCAATTAAGAAAACCTTTTTGTCTTAACCAAGAAAGCCTGTTGGCTTACAATGTTTCTCTTTTCTGACAAAAGATAGTCTGCAAATCCATGTGTTCAGCCAAGGCAATATTTTCTTTCAGCAAGCAGGAAGTGAGCTCTGCAGCCGATTGAATTATTGGTCTCAATTTTTTTTTCACACTGTTACAGAATGATACATCCATACTGTTTGCGTGGCCTCATGGCAGGCAGATTATTCTTCTGTGTATTTTTCATTCTCTGTATACTCTGCTTACTCGATTTTGCCTATAGCCTCGTGACATGCTCTGTTGAAGAGGATGCTAAGACACAGTGGGGGAAGTCATTGGGATTACCCTCTGTGCTTCTGTGTCTATTATGAGAACATACCCCGCATAGGAACTACAGCACCAGCCTGGGTCCAAAAACCCATGAAGCAGAGCTGTGTACCAACCTGTAGGTCTACAGATCAGAGCAGAGTGGCTGCAGCTAACGCACAATGCATAAGCACAGGATGGTTGAGGCCACAGCTAACTAATACAAATTGCTTTCTCAAGGCACAAATGGAATCTATACAAAGGAAATTGAATAATAAAAAGCAATCTCCTTTTCTACAGCTTAAAACTTTGAGCTAGTGTCTTTGGATCAGCACAGCACCGAACTGGGTGACCACTAGTTCGGGGCATACCGATATTATAAGATCATGCTTCCACCATTGAAATGCTTACAGTCTATTAGGGTCAAATTAGGTTTAGTGTAGTCTGACTTGGAGAGTAAGGAAGAGATTTGCCTTCAGCCTACAAGTTTCTATACACAAATATCTGGCATGTCAATAGTAAACACATAAAAGCTCAGACACTGGAAATTGAGATTATGTTGTGCTATGCAAGAAAAATCCTGTTTCAGGAGGAGAACCTTGAATTTTGGCTTAACAAATGAAGCGGGAATACTACAGGAAACAAGCATGGGAAGGATATTGTATATATTGGACTGATCTGAGCAAAAGGTTAGAGGAGACAACAGTAAGCAAGCATTAAATAATTATTTACAGAAGGAGGAAAAAGCAAACACAAGTATTTTCAGTCTCAAATTTTGAGGACCAAAGCATAGTATAACCTAGAGAAATAATCTGGTAAATATCACACCAACGGATGAACGTAGTCTTTTCTAATTTAAGACTTCTGAGGGGGCCATCCATAATACCATATTTATCTATCTGTTGTTTTGTTTTCTTATCACCAAAAGAACACTATCAATATTATGTTTACAGGGTTTCTTTATGTTGATTCATATAGATCTAGTTCATTCATTAACACTATAGAATAGTCTACTGTGTACATAAACCAGAGTTTTTTCTCTTCTTCCTAGGTCAACATATACTGAGGTAGTTTCTACGTTGGTTTTTTTATTACATACAATGGGGCAAGAAAGCCCCTTATGTAATTTTCTAGTGCAAAATTCTACATGCTATATATAAGACTTTAGGTAAATTTTAAATCTTACCACACAAACATTATATTTTACATTGTTCAGGGATTATAAAATATTTACCAGAAATAAAACAATAGAAAGGAAGCTCACAGAAGGTGTTATAGTGATTGTTGCTTCTGGGAAGAGGAAAGAATATATGACTGCACAGGGGAACAAGGTATGGGTCGGCAGTACCTACATTGGCCTCACTATGTACTTTAAAATATTTGAAGAAATAGGGCTAACTCTAAACAATAGCTAATTCAGGGTTAATGAATGAATACGTGTATGCTTGTCACTTTATTATCTGAAGCTCTACGGGTTGGTAAACCTTCAAAATATATTACAAAGAAAAGCATGCATATCTTATGACTTAAAAATATACTTCTAGTATATAGCCTGTAAGAAATTCTTGTTCATGGGGCCCCTGGGTGGCTCAGTTGGTTGGGTGTCCAACTTCCACTCCGGTCACGATCTCACGGCTAGTGAGTTTGAGCCCTATGTCAGGCTCTGTGCTGACAGCTCAGAGCCTGGAGTCTGCTTCGGATTCTGTGTCCCTCCCTCGCTGTGCTCCTCCCTCGCTCATGCTCTGTCTCCCTTTCTGTCAAGAATAAATAAAACATTAAAAAATTTAAAAAGAAAAGAAATTCTTGCTCATGTATACAAAACCATGTACAAAAGATGTCCATCATTTTTAATGCTGATAAAATGGAAAATAAACAAAAGTAAAGGAGTCAATAAATGAATTATGGTGCAGGTAAGAGAGATATATAATAAAAGCTATAAAAATCAAATCCGTAGTCACTGAAAAAATTTGAAAAATTCAGAAATACATAAGGAAAAAGATTTGTCTGTATTTCTAAATCCCGGAATCAGTCAGTGTTCATATCCTATTATATTTCCTGTCTGGCTTTTTTGTGGACATGTGGACAGTTAAACACAGTAGATATAATTTGGCAACTTGCTGTTCCACTTAAAACTCAGCATTTATGTTTAGTCCACAATTTATAGGTAATTAATATTAAATAATTTAAAAATTTTTAAATAATCGTTAACTGGCAGGGACTCTCAATGTTTCTCAGGTCAGCTTGACCTCTTATGATGAAATATGGTTATTTCAAATTTTCTTTATTCTTCTCGTTTTTCCACATATTCTCTCACTTTCCCGTTTTCTGCAGATCATGTACCTCAGATTCAAATCCTACTTTACCTTACTACCAAGTACATATCAGAGCCCTTCTACCATTCTCCTCTTTTGCTAAGGTGAAGTTGCTCTTGCTAAATCTGATGTTAATCCTGCTGGCTTCACTAGCCCAGGGTAATAGTTTGGGTTGTCTCTGCTCTCCCTGTGAATCCAACCTCACTCTGGTAACAGATCTTCCCAATGGCTGTTTGAAACACTCGTCTCACATTAAAACAAAACTAAATAAATAAACTCTTTATAAACTCCCCACTATTTTCCTACTGCTTCCCCCACACTTTTGCTCCCAAACCACCTAGACAAACAGTCTATCTCGGGACATGATGACCTACATGATGTATGGCCCAGTTTGTTGAATGTCCCTTGATTTCCACTCAGGTCACCATCCCAGGGGCATGGGATTGAGCCCATACTTTGGGCTCCATGCTGAGTGTGGAGCCTGCTTAAGATTCTCTCTCTCCTTCTCTCTTTCTTTCTCTCTTTCTCTCCCTCCCTCTCTCTCTTCCCCTCTTCCCCTCTCTCCCCCTCTGCCTCTCTACCCCCCCTTCATGCTCTCTCTTTCTAAAATAATTTTTTTAAAAAATCAATATACCTGTGCTATTGCCTTTTCACCACCAACCACTCAGTCTTTAAACCACTACAGTCTAACTCCTGGCCATATCACTCCACTGAGGTGACTGTCTGACCAGTCTGAATAGCTGAATCAAGTATGTTGCATGTGTAACCAAATAAGTAAATCAGCATATGTCACCAACTGCTCAAAAATATCCTATGATTGAACACTCCTTGGAGCTATGTAGACAATTAATGCAATGCAATAATTTGACATCTCTATATTTTTTAATGATCTGTCATACAGTTCAGGAATTTTCTTACAATTATAAAAGGAAATTGTGTGTTTCAGAATATGGACTCGCTTCAGTCCCTCAACTCTGGTTGATTCCATCCTTCTATTTTCAGTTAAGAACTTCCATCTTACCCCTAGGATACAAAAAAAAAAATTATTTACTGTAGAATATGGGGGCCATCCATAACTTTGCATGTCACAATTTTTCATAATCTTTTTAGGCTTATCTCTTACTAAATACTGTTGTTTTTTTTTTCTCTCTCTCATTTATCATTAGAACTTGAGGATATTGCTTTTCCTATATGGATGCTGCTTCTCTTATATGGATGCTTAACAAATATTCGCCATATAAATAAGTGAATAAATGAATATTGCATTAAACTCTGGTTGGACCCAGTTGTATAATTTGCTTAGATTTGATATATGATGTGGGCAAACATCTATGAAATTAAAAAAGCTAAGTGAGAATAAGCATCTGAGTCTATGGTTGCCTGGATATTCCAACAGTCCTTTCTTACCACTGTTTTCTGTCACTGCCCTTTCTCCTGCCCTGCCACTTTGTACAGTGTTCGTGGCATTTGCTACTCATTTTTAGGAATTTCTGAGAGCTGACTTGTTAACATTTTATATGGTAGCCTTAACCCTCCTTGTTATAAAGCATAAAGACAAGCAATAAGAAGAAAAGGAAATATTTTGTATTCGTGAAATATGAATTACTTAATGGGAAAAGTATAGCTTAGTAATTAAACATAACATTTGGAATGAAGCCACCTGGATTTAAATACCAGCCCTCCCCCTATCTAACTGTATAATAATCTGTAATTATCCCTCCTCTGCCCCAGTTACCTCACTTGTTAAAAGGGAGATGTTAGAGTACTTACTCTTCAGGTGCAGTGTAGAAACCAAAAATAGCAAAAGAAAAAAAAAAAGGAAGTTGAAAAACCAGCTAACATTATTTGCATTCTCATCTTTTGTGACCCATTTATTAAGCTGTAATGAACCATCACCGGCAATTAAAAAAAAGAAGACTTTTGTTTTGGGGGTCTAATTTAATTTGCAGATTATACTAATTTATAAGTGCTATTTAAGTGTGACCTTTAAAGACTCACCTCTGATGCTATTGAGTATCCAAAATCTCTATATGTTGAATTATTAATGTTATAGAAACTTGTAAAGGGGAAAATTGGAAAATTAACTAAAATAGAAATTCATTGTTTACCCTGAGGGCAAGGGAGACAAGAGAGGACCCCTGAAGAACAAGATTTATTTCCAAATCATCCTCTCTGATACGTTCCGCCAAAGAACCTTTGGTTAGCCATACCTTATCTCCAATGGGAGTAACTCATTGGTTTTAAACAGGGACCACTTTTCTTGTTAATTCGTGCTATCAGTTGGCCTGCTTTTGCTTTAAATCACCCAGCTGTAGCTTTTGTAGAGTGATAAAATCTTTTAACACCATCATAAGAATCTCTTCAATTCAGACGAAAGTCAGAAGTGAAGAAATAGCCTGGGCTTTTATGCTGGAGGAAACAATTAATTTGGAGCACCATGATTCTTAATAAGCAGTTTCTCCTTTTATGCTACTAAAGCAAAAAGAACTCGAATAGCTGCCCCATAATGAGACTCAAAGTGACACGTATTGCAAAAAATTTAAGTTAACGTGTTATCTAAACTATGATAGGAAACAACTTGGTTCCTTTAAATTGTTTTAGCACTGCCAAGGAGATTTACCACGCATTCCCAATAAAAGTGTTTCTGTCAAATAAATAAAGAGTACCTCAATAGCTCAGACGCCTGCATTTATTTTGTTGAAAATGTTATAGCTCCTCACTCAGCTTGGATCTCTCTCTGTAGATATTAACATCTAGTGGGTGACAAAAGGAATGTGTATATTTTCAAGAGGATTAATAAATTGTATGCTCACAGGAAAATGTTCTCAATTATTTCATTTCTACTTTTTATTATAACATAGGTGACGGTGCAACATTAATTTAGTATCAGCAGAGGGGATAAGGAAGGGGCAAATAGGAGAATGATTGTTTTATTTCTGTATCTACTACTCATACAGGATTCCTCAACTCCTGTAAAAAAAAAAAAAAAAAAAAAAAGCTGTTGCCCACGAAGAGGAGTGGAGATATCACATTGTGGTCAAAAGCGTGGGTATGAAACCCACTAGCTTAGTTTTAAAGCCTATGGTAGCTCTGTGGTTTGGGTCCAATAATTCTATTTCCTCATGGGCAAAATGAGGTAAAACCTCACAGTCTTTTCATTATGAACTTTAAAAAATATGCTTATCATGTTTGGAATTCCTGGAATACATTTTTGCTACTACAAAACTTAGTAGAAAGAAAACGCACTAGAGACTATTCTGTCTCTAGCACCACGGCCAACTGCTGGATATATGATAACAGCAATGAAAAAACACACCCAGGGTTCACTGCATGCTCCCAATTTACTGGATACTTCGTTAAACACTACACAAACATTAATTCATGAGTCCCCACAAAACATAGCTTTGTGTTTGCTATTTCTATCCCCATTTTGTCAAGGAAAATATGAACACTTAGAAAATTCAGCTAAATTGATGCTTGTCCTACACTAGAAATTAATGGTAGAAATAGAACTGGCATCCTGTTCTAAGTGCTCTAACCCACTCTCCATGTTTGTGATAAATCCATTCCCAGAAGTCCCTGGATACAGCTGATAGTTGATTTTAATTAGGCTGCTCCTCAGTTTTGTTCTTGCATCTGGGACTTCACGTAGAAGAAGCGGAAAAGGCCAACGCCGTTCTCTTGATACAGTGGGAGAAAAGATCAACACACCATCCTTCCAGACTGCCTGCACTTGCTTTGCTCACTAAGCAGGAAGGTGCAGTATAAATGAAACAGTAGGCAGCTGAATCTCTGCCTTGAATGGTGATCTCACATCTTTAACTCAATTATTGCTATAATAAATATTTTCTAAGCATATTTTTTTTTGTGTTTTGACCCGTGCCTGGCAGGAATGTGAATTGTAACATTCTGACTGGCAGGACTTGTAATGACACACAGTGTGTTAAGGTCGGTGATAAGACCGGAACACCATGTTATTGAAACAGAGAAACAGCATCTAACTGCCAATGTAATGATTAGAGGAAAGAGTGACAGTCAAAGTCAATCTTGTCAAATAAAGGATTTATTAATAATAGAAGGTGAGAAAAGCAGCAAAGAGAGAAGTACCCCGAGAGCCCTCCCTGGGACGCCAAATGCAATATAAGTAATTTAGGAAAAGCTAAAGGATCACCGGGGGGAAGGATGTGGACAAGACTTACCTCCAACAGAGAAATGGGCTAGAAAAGCAGGCACGCAAAAGTGATGGATAGCCATAATAGCACACAAAATATGTTCTTCTTTGATCCTGTTGGTTATGAGAAGTGAATAAGGAGTGTGAAGTAGAGAAATATATTGAATTTTAGAAATACAATTCTGGTGGTAGGATTTGAAGGGGAACACCTGAAGATAATAAAGCATAGGGGGACTTTTTTTTTTCTTGATTTTTCACTTTACATACTACATAGTCAATAAGGAGTGCCCATTGCCCTTCTAGCTGATTTCTATGATTCCTCATTACAGCCTTTGTTCCAATTCCCCGCTTCCCACTGGCTCTTAAATATTTAGACACTGAGTCTAAACTGTACTGTCTTTGTGCTATCAGGATGAGTATCCTATAGTTGTGTAATCGATGAGGGGACCTTTTAAAATAGTCTTTTAAAAATGGTCTGTTCAAACAATGGTAACACATAAGGTGGCCAAATATATTGGCTGGAAACAGAAAGTCTCCATAGATTACTATGGTTTATCTCTGTGACCAGTCAGGGCACCTCCGATCTGAAATTTCTTCAGTTAATCATGAACTATAGAGGGGCTCCTGGGTGGCTCAGTTGGTTATTTTATTTCAGCTCAGGTCATGGTCTCATGGTTCGTGGTTTCAAGCCCCATGTCAGGCTTTGTGCTGACAGCATGGAACCTGTTTAGGATTCTCTGCCTCCCTCTCTCTCTGCCCCACCCCACTCCCCTGCTCTCATGTGCATGCATACTCTCTCTCAAAAATAAATAAGCACTAATTTTTTTTAATCATAAACTGCAGCAAACATGATATCCAATTTTGTCTACAGGTAAATGATAACACAATTTATTATGAATTATTTCAAACATATAAATTACATAATTAATAATTACTGAACACCTTTAAAAAGCAAACAGGTACAAATACAAGTAAGGTCCCACATATCCCTTGCTGACACGTGTAACCCTCCTTAACTGGCATGAGCATGTTTATGATACATGTTACTAAACATAGCTCTGATTTTTTTCATTTAGACTTCTATATAAATATTTCCAGTTTAGAAATATTTATAAATTTATTTTCTCTCCTCTTATGTGTGGTCATTTAGATTGTTGAAAAGTTCTCACTTTTACAAACAGTATTGCTGTGTACGTATAACCCAGTGCAATGTTCTAAAATGTTTTAAATGTATGTGCCAGTGGGTAAAGTTTCTAAACCATAGGGCATGCCTATCTTGCATTTTACTAGGTATGACCAAACTGTTTTCTCAAATAGTTATACAAACTTATTTTTCTTTGGACAATGCATAAATTTATGATGCTGTGCATTTTTCATAGGACTTGGTGTCATCATACTTTTAAGTGTTCATCAACCTCTTATGTGTAAAAGAGAGAGTTATTGATCACTTAAAAAGAGATCATTATTGATTACTTAAAAACTAATTTTCTTGGCTGCCATTAGAATGAACATACCCATTAAAATCTAATGAAAATTTACCAATCTATCAATCCAACAAAACACCTTTCACATTTCATTTCTTATGAAAAGTCCACAAATAGTTCAATGTAGAATTCTTTCAGACTATTATTCACAATTGATACAACAGCAAATTAGATTCATATTTTTTAGAAGAAAAAGTAATAATAAAGTAGTTGCCAGTGGGCTCTTGGATTTATTTAATGTAAATATTTATTTCTCAAATATCCATTTTAACCCATTATGAAAAAATCAATCTATCCAGTGAAAAGTGGTATATTTTTATGGTGGACCTCAGATGAACATTTTGTAGCAGAGGTATCAATATTAAGCATTCTGATTAAACTCTGAATGAAAAAATTATGATGCAGAAACAGCTAATTTCTCCATACAGATGGTATATTAGCATGAATCTGGGATAATGATGATGGTCGTGTTTATCTTTATATAAGATTTCCCGCTATGCTTATTAATGCCATTACTTGTCTACTCTGTGTTATACTCTGAAGTTATTTTTTTTTAATTTTTTAATGTTTACTTATTTTTTGAGGGAGAGACATTGTGGGAGTGAGGTAGGGGCAGAGAGAGGGAGGTACAGAATCTGAAGCAGGCTCCAGGCTCTGAGCTGTCAGCATAGAGCCAGATGTGGGACTTGAACTCACAAAAGGTGGTGAGATCATGACCTGAGCAGAAGTCAGATGTTTAACCTACTGAGCCACCCCAGGTGCCCCTGAAGTTATTTTTTTTTCATGATGCAAAGAATACTTGAGTACATTGTTTAATACTTTCATTTCCATACAAATTTAGAACAAATCTGAATAATAATAAGTGAGTTCTGGATCATCCAAACAATCCTTATGTATGTTACATAATTATGCTGGGCACATGTACATTTTCACTTATGTTGGATATAAATAGTACTAATTTCATTGACAAATATTAATAATAAGGCACTTATACATGATGAGAGTTGGCTAAGTGATTTCATAAAGTTTGAACTGCACAAAGATACTTTTGCAAGACTTCAAACAAAAAAATTGGGTTTCACATATCATAAGCCAAAATGGACATACTTAACTGTAACAATCCTGCATTAGCCCAGCCATTGTGATACTCACATTTGTATATCAACTTAGATTCAACACAGCAAATGAACTATCTCATTAAAACATCTTATTGCAGAAGCCACTCTTAAGGGGATCACCATGCTCACCTTGGGAAAATTTAAGCACCAAAGTAATTGCGGACCATAATGAATTATAAATCTCAAAAATCTACCATTTGGGGGATGCCTGAGTGACTCAGTTGACTGAATATCCGACTTTTAATCTCGATTCAGGTCATGATCTTACAGTTCATGGGATTGAGCCCTGAGTCTGGTGGGGCTCTGTACTGACAGCACAGAGCCTGCTTGTGATTCTCTCCGTCTCTCTCTCCCTCTCTCTCTCTTTCTCTCTCTCTCTCTCTCTCTCTCTGCCCTTCCCCTGCTCACACACACATGCATGCTCGCTCTCTTTCTCAAAATAAATAATAAACTTTAAAAAAAAGGAAAATGTACCATTTCTCTTACAATTGAACTATTGCAATCATCATGGTAAAGGTCAGGTAACAAAAGAATCATTAATGGGTGCTTAATTTAGGAGAAAATTTTGGTGAAGAGCAGCGTATTTGCATGGCTCCCATCTCTTTGAATTCGAATTTCAATAGCATGGTGGAAGTTGAGAAAGTTTTAAATGGCATAAAATGGAAATTGTGTCAGATAAACCCAGATTAGTTAAGTCACTTTCATTCGCCCCTTTACTCATTTGAAAGTATTTGAGTACTTGGACACAGCGTGCACTATTCTAATCACTGGCTATCAAGATTTTTTGTTTGTTTTTTTAACACTCATTTTGTAGTCAAGGCTTGACTCATGATCGAGAAAGATCTTCCCTTCACCTCTTTCACCAAAGGCTTGAGCACAGACTCTTTGGAAGAGGCATTGTGTTGTTAAGCTTGCCTGTTTGCGTTAAGCACATATGCCACAATTATTTAACGGGGGAGGAAAGACATCACTCTGAGGCACTATATTGATATGTGCCGACGTATTAGGACAACAAAACAAAAAGCTGATAATGTTCATAAAACCAGGCGATCCTTGTCATCTGTAGTAGGGTCGGCCCCGAATACTTAGAAGCATGGTATGTCTGAACAGAATTGGACAAAGCCTTTGGGTTGCACGCAGAGATGCGCAGAATGCATGGGTTCAGTTCACATGAGGTGGTCATTCGGGTGTCTTCAGGTGCTGGCAACTGTCATTATTGCCTCCACACAGCGCAATCTGCTCCTGAGGTGGTAGAAATCATTAGGCATTCTGGTTGCAAACTAATGTATTGGAATTAAGCAAAAATTACCATAATGCAGAGCTCTAAAAAGCAATATTCTTCCAATCAGTCTTCGTGTAAATATGAGTGCTGCTGATTAAACATTGAGGATGGGAGACGCTACGGCCAGACGATAAAATTCTCAGAGAGGTTGGTGAGACTGTCATCAGCCAACTAATATAATTAAGCAGTACAAAAAATGTAAAAGAACACACACCATGAAAGCCATCATTCCATTTTGCATTTCATTTAGTCAATGAAAGTCAGCATGTAGTTTCATGATTTGCCAGGAAGAAAAGAAGTTGAGTTTTCTCCCATGTTTAATATGTGTTCTGTCTATGACCTTTTAATTTACATGCTAAGTTCATCACCTTCATGTTCTGTTCCCTTCGTTTTTTTCTTTGCTAATAATCCACTACAATACATCTGTTACTTACAAATTGCACAGAATTATCGTTTGATGTCTTTGACATTTTTGTGGTGATATTAAGTACTGAGAATGTATCTGATTCTTTCTGGACTGTGCATAATGAGTGACAAAATATTCTAATCTTTTTCTATATACATACAGGTTTAGCAGACTAAATTTATTGACTGATTTTTCATAGGACTAATAAAGTATCAACAGAAATTATAACTCTATCATAGCCAAAATGATGCAAGCATATATACATATATATATATATATATATATATATATATATATATATATATATATATATATATACAGAGAGAGAACAGAGAGAGACATATTTATGCATACCCATATCTATGTACACCATGTATATGCATATAACTTAAATTATTTTAAACATTTAAGGAGTTATTCCTTTATGCACATTTTTTGGTCTTCCTCTATCCCCTAATCTACTCTAGGATTCTGCCTTACCCACACAAAACAAGAGAAAAGCTTTCCTATCTGGAGCTGCATATTTATTTTTCAATCCAGTATTACACATAATTCACAAAGAAAATGATTCTCTTATAATAATATGTTTCTATTCCATATGCATACTCATAGCAAAGCCTATACTGTTTATGGTTGTATCTTCAAACAGAAAAAATAAATTAAAAATTGGGTTAAGCTATTCTAAAGTAAAAATGTTCTTTCTTATTCAATAAAAGTTAGATTCCAAATCATAGCTTCTGGAATGAGAGGAAGTTCAATGACAGACTTTGGTTAATAAGACCTTATATATTTATTACAAAGTAAGATTCAAATGAGCTTTACACATTCCACAGAAAGGCCAAATCTGAACCCAGCTAAATATGTAGTATTAGCTGGATTATTTTTTAGCTATAATTTTTTTTTAAAAAGACGTAAACAGATGTAGAGCAAAACAAATACATCAGCTCCAGTAAAGACTTGATCACGTGGCTCAACAACCGTACTGAAACCCAACTTTCATTCTGCCCTAACTGTGCATTCCTATACACATTCCAGGAGCCTTTTGTTCAATCCAGCGGTATATACTTTGTTGTTCATGTCCAGCAGGACAGAGAAAGCACAATTTGTCTTCACATTGCCTTCAACAACCCTGTGATTGGCTGGTCCAGAGTGAGACCATCCTGTGTGTTATCAAAACAAACAAACAAACAAACAAACAAAAAACAAAAAACACCTAGCTAATCATTAGCCAGTGTAATGGAGCATGTAGATTTATTTTGTCCTAAGCCCCTTCCTCTCTACTGGAATTGGCAGGTAAGGATTTTCTCCCTGGGAACCACATGAGTCCTGAAATGGAAATTGGAGTTGCTAAGGAGAAGAAAGGGAACATAAATGCAACAAAATTCTTCAACAATAGGCACTATTTCACATGCTTCATAGCTATGTTCGCTCGTAGACATCAAAGCACCTTTCATTTTAAAAGGGACTCTTGATACACAAATTCTTTGTGCATTATACAGTACAACATGGTCCAGGTTACAGGACTGAAAAAGTCTTCGGAGGTCATCTGAGCATGTCCATTATGGATAAGAAAAGGAATCAGGGATCCAGAGAGATCAAATGATTTGTCTAGAGCAAGACATCTAGATGTTGGCAGACTGGGACCTAGGGAAATTCATTCCCAGTCTGATACTCCTTATATTATTAATAATTAATTCTCTGGGGAGAATTATGTGGAAGCAGTTACTCCAAGGTAGAAAATTTCTTCTGCTGTCACTGGTGACAACTTCCATCTTCCCATTGCCAGTGAAAACTGAAGTTTCAAAGGATGAGCCCCTCACATAATGGTTTCCTAGGTAGAAAATAGCTCTCAGTATAACTTTCCAAGTTAAGAGCATCCATTAAAAATAATGAAACCAGATGCACTTTTTAAAGAAACTCAAGCAATCATTATGAAAACACATTGCTCTGTACTTAGGAATTAACTTGTGTTAGTAGGAGATCCATTATAAAAAAACACATCATTCTTTACTTAAGCATCAGCTAGTGTAAGACAAAGAAAGAATTTTCCATTAAACTGTTCTCTTTGGTAACTGAAAAAAAGAGCATCACTTAGGGAAAGACATGTATTATTTCAATGCACAGAGAACAGTTGGTTAATAAATGATTCTGTTGAGCAGTGATCCCCAGCCTTTATGGCGTTGCCTGGAGATCATTTATCATAATTTGTTTGATCTTGTTATTTCCTCCTGTGTTCCTCTCTGGTCCAATTGAAATTGTACATCCTCATGAAGTTTGTTTTTTTTTTCTCTTTTCTTTCTTTTCTTTCTTTCTTTTCTTTCTTTCTTTTCTTTCTTATCTTTCTTTTTTTTCTTTCTTTCTTTCTTTCTTTCTTTCTTTCTTTCTTTCTTTTTTTAACTAACAATTTCTAATCTCTCTGATCTCCCCTCATCTACACTTTGATTACACTTGGATTCAGTACCACAGCCTGGCATTTCATTGGTCCCTACTAACCTCATGGGACAATATCTTGGTTCCAAAATACGATCATGAGCTACTTCGTTGTACAGAAACTGAATTATACCTGTTTCCAACTTAACGGCTCTTTGATTTGCACAATATTTAGAGCTTAACGTATAATGAATAGATGGTGGATGGCTAATTGAATGCAGAGAAAGGGATGGTTTTTTGCCAAAAGACTAATAATTATCACATGCTACTTATTTATTATCTTAAGATTTTTTGTGACCTGAGTAAAATGAATAAATTCAATGAGTTCCTGCAAATGTGGATAAGACTCTCTTAACTTAAAAAAGAAAAAAAAAAGCCTTGAAATTTTCTCACGGGTATGTTTGCATGCATGTTTTAAGTATTTTTTCAAAATTGGGAAATATGATGCACATGCAGAAATGTGCATAAAATAGAAATGTAGCCTTCAACCATTTAAAATGTAACAATTTGAATAACAGCCTCCCTCAAGAGGAAGAAGATTATTAGCTTCCTTGAAGCCTTGCGTGTCCCTTCAGACTACCACCCCTCTCTCTACTAACTTGTAAGTTCTACTTCCCACCCTTATTTTCTCATTATTTTTTCACATACATATACCTGACTGAATACTAACAGCAGGTACCGTTTTCTGTCTCTCTTCTTTTGATCCACGCTACGTTTGTGAGATAAAATCATGAGTGTAAGTAGCTGTTGTCTGTCCATTTTTCTGGTTGTACAGAATATTATAGGTGTAAATATGCCACAGTGTATTTATCTACTCTACAGACATTAGACATTGGGACCGTTTCCAAATGTATAGGCTATCATAGACATTCAACACTCTTTGACATGTCTCCTAGAGCGTACGTGCATGCAATTTTGTAAGCTTTCTACTTAAGGCGAGTTCTCAGCGGAGCCACATTTGGATATTTTCTGTCAGATAGTTCTGTTTTTCTGGTGTGCTATCCTGGGAATTATAGAATGTTTAGCTACATCCTTGATCTCTACTTACCGGATGCCAACATCACTACCACAACCACTACCGCTTCCAGCTGGGAACAACCCAAAATGTCTCCAGAGATCGGCAGATGTCCCGAAATGGAAAAGTAATGGCCCTGGGTTGAGAAACACTGACCTAGCAGTGTGTCCAATCTCTGTAAATAACAGCAAAGAGTTTTCAAAGCAGCACTCCCAACTTTCACTTCAGCCTGAGACTTCCCTACTCAACACTCTCAGTGATATGCAGTGTGTTGGTTTTCTAAGGCCGCCATAACAAAACCAAAAAACTGGGTGGCTTCAACAGCAGAAGTTTATTTTCTCACCTTCTGGGAGCTGAAAGTCTACGGTCAAGATGTTGGCAGGTCTGGTGTTCCTGAGGCCTCTCTGCTTGCCTTGCAGGTGTCCACTTTCTCTCCGTGTCCTCACATGTCCTTCTCCTGTGCACAAGTACCCCTGGTGTCTCTCCCCCTCTGATAAGGACAATAATCCTGTTGGATCGGGCCCCATCTTTATGGCTTCATTTAACCTTAATTCCCTCCTTAAAGAGGCCATCTCCCAATGCAGTCACATGGGAGGGTAGGGATTCCAACATACGAATTTTGAGGGGAGAGCAAATTCTGTCGGTAACACTTGATAGTATCAGTTTATCAGTTTTTGCTCTCCTGTGTCTTGTATCTGTAGGAGTGTCAATTTTCATTTTCTTGCTAATTCATGAGTTTGACACCTTTTCAAATGTTAGTTGGCGGTGCGAATCTTGAAATTGCTGAGATGTTTGTTCAAGCATTTTAACCAAAACTTTTTTGTTTATTTGTCTTAAACTGTGTTCTCTTACTGATTTGTTCAAGTTCTTTAGATATGCCCTCTGTCAGTTATCGTCATCACAGGTATCTTCTCCCACTTCAGAGCTTTGCTTTTTATTTTCTTACCAGCTGATTGGTAAAGTAAAATGTTTCATTTTAATGTAGTTAAATTCATCAATATTTTTCCTTCTGACCTGTGATTTGTCTATGAGGCACATAGTGCCAACTTAAGGACATTTTATTTATTTTTTTCTTTATGGATGTCGAATTAACCAACATTATTTAGTGAAAGACCATCTTTGCCATAAACCAACTTGAAATAATTGAAATTACTCTCTGTCCCAGTTTAGAAACATGCTATATATTAAATTATACTCCCTTGGGATGTGAAGCCTCCCTCACTTGCTTTGAACAATATTGAGCATATACTGCTATGCAGAAGTATTTAGGGCAGCACAATTAGGTGGAGAGATTTGATAAACGAGTAAGAGATTGGCTTTCGTTCTACATGCTTAGTCTCCGAGCTCAGTGTTTTGTTTTAACAGCATTGGACAAAAGTTAGATTCTGAGCAATTGAAAACTGTCAGGAAATTTTATCCCCAGAGATTGGGCCAAATTACTTATTAGGCCATCCTCCTTACGTGTCTCAAAATGACTTACTTCTTTGAGGGGAATATCTGGAGTTCATAATGCGTCAGGTATGAACAAAGCAAGGATGATTTAAAATCACTTTGATATTTCCTAGGCACCCAGTGTGTGTCAGCTTAGTTCTTAATACCCACATTTTTTAATCCTCAAAGCAGCCTAGTACATCAGGCCATGTTATTGACCCTACTTATCTGGCAAGAAGTTTATGTGCCCCAAGTTTCCTAGCCGGCAGTGTCAGGATTTGAACTCTTCCAAATCTGAATCCATATACAGTTACTTACGATATATCTGGCCTGATAGAACACTCTAGCGAGCCACACGGTGTTTTCAAATATGAGCACTTTTACCAATAGGAAGCAGGTGACAATACTGTAGTTCTCCAAGAGGTGAGGACCAATTGCAAAGATTTTTAATGTGCTAGGTCTTGTCTCCATGTTAGGAGAAAATTCACTCCATTGAACAACCACTCTTTTGAAAATTGAAACGGTTTCCTTGAGACTGAAGAGTCTTCTAGTACTGGGGGCATTTGAACGAAAAAACCAAAAGAGCTTTCAGATGGAGTGTTGGCCTAGAAGACTTCTGAATACTCCTCCATATTAAAAAAAAATAACAATTTATATTATTAAATACTATATGCATATATTGTTTTACTTAACTCATTATTTTGGCCCGGGATAAAGAGTGTGTATAAGAAAAATAAGTCAATATCTTTCTTCCATTAGCTTATGATAAAGAATGAACAAACATAAAAACATAAGGACGAGATTATAAATTTTAACTAAAAAAAATTTAAATATCTGCTACATTCGACTTACCTTATCAGAAATATTTTTTAAAATCGTATCTTTATGTGAAGATAATGATCTATGTGAAGATAAAGATAATGAATTATTTTTTCTTATGTTTGTGCAGTTTACAAAATATTTATTCTGTTTAAAATGGAAGCCAAACCCCCATGTCATTATTACCATGCTCTTAAAGCTACAGAGTTCATTCTAATTAAGGCAGTGATCAACTGTAGATATTACAGAAAGTAGAATTCTGATTCAAGCAAGTACGGAGACAGTCACAAACAAGCAGGCTTTCTCTAACCCCTAAGTCCATAAGAATGACAAACATGACACTAATCGATGTCTAAATGCTGAAACATTTCTGAAATTTGGCAATACAGCATCATTTTCCTAACAATTACAATCTACACATTAATCCCCTGTTAGTTATTCCATTAGCTGCTGCTATTATACAGAAAGACATTGATAATATTAGGGTAAACTATTCTGTTGTAACAAAGAACTCCCAAATCTAAATCTAAAAATATATCACTGGGGCACTTGGGTGGCTCAGTGGGTTAAGTGACCCGTTCTTTTTTTTTCTAATATTTATTTATTTTTGAGAGAGAGCGTACAAGTAAAGGAGGAGCAGAGAGAGAAGGACACACAGAATCGGAAGCAGGCTCCAGACTCCAAATTGTCAACACAGGGCCTGACATGGGGCTCGAACTCATAGACCACAAGATCATGACCTGAGTTGAAGTCAGTCGCTTAACCAACTGAGCCACCCAGGCACCACTAAGTGTCCTACTCTTGATTTCAGCTCAGGTCATGTTCTCATGGTTCATGAGATCAAGCCCTAACATGGAGCCTGCATGGGATCCTCTCTCTGCTTTTCTCCCTGCCCCACCCACTCTTACTCTCCCCCAACATAAATAAACTTAAGAAAAAAAATTAAAATGAAAATGCATCACTGACACAGACTTCTCAATGGGACAGTTCTCCCCTTTGCAATAACTAGATGATTGAGTCAGCCTCACATTTTTGGTTCCATCACCACAAAGCATGGCCTTAGCGGGTAAAGTGATAGATGTTTGTCAATTACAATTGCATATGCAATTCAATAATCAATGCTGGAGTACAATAGGAAGAAAATTTTATACAGGAGAATGCATCTTTTCCACTTTAAATTGCTAAAAATGTGGGGCGCCTGGGTGGCGCAGTCGGTTAAGCGTCCAACTTCAGCCAGGTCACGATCTCGCGGTCCGTGAGTTCGAGCCCCGCGTCAGGCTCTGGGCTGATGGCTCAGAGCCTGGAGCCTGTTTCGGATTCTGTGTCTCCCTTTCTCTCTGCCCCTCCCCGTTCATGCTCTGTCTCTCTCTGTCCCAAAAATAAATAAACGTTGAAAAAAAAAATTAAATTGCTAAAAATGTAGTCAAATACAGAGATTTTGACTGTCTTATGTAAGACAATAAAACTTTCATTGTAATCTGTGTATTGTGCTTGAACATTAAAGGAAAATACAAAAGTCTTTAATAATTAAATTCTGAGCATTAAGAAAATGTTTACAGGGGCGCCTGGGTGGCGCAGTCGGTTGGCGTCCGACTTCAGCCAGGTCACGATCTCGCGGTCCGTGAGTTCGAGCCCCGCGTCGGGCTCTGGGCTGATGGCTCGGAGCCTGGAGCCTGTTTCCGATTCTGTGTCTCCCTCTCTCTCTGCCCCTCCCCCGTTCATGCTCTGTCTCTCTCTGTCCCAAAAATAAATAAACGTTGAAAGAAAATGTTTACATTAGCAGCTGTGACCACTATGTGTGGAATACATTCATAAATTCTTAGGAGAGGCATAGTCTTGCCCAACCTACTTAAACAAGGCAATTTTCACTGCCTTTCATACATAGAGTAATCTTTACTGTAGACCCAAGCTTGCCTTCTGAAAATAAATCGAGGGGCGCCTGTGTGGCTGAGTCGGTTAAGCATCCAACTCCGATCGGGTCATGATCAAGCGATTCCTTAGTGGGAGTCCTGCATCCGCCTCTGTGCTGACAACTCGGAGCCTGGAGCCTGCTGCGGATTCTGTTCCCTCTCTCTCTGCCCCTCCCCTGTTCACGCTCTGTCTCTCTCTCTCAAAAATGAGTAAACATTAAAAAATAATAATAAATAAATAAAATAAAAATAAGTCTAATACATTGTGGCATTTCAAACAAATAAGCAAGGAGTTGTTAGGATTATAAGTGTGTTGCTTTCTAAGACATGATGATGATGATGATGATGATGATAATTTGGTAAACATTCCACCCTATTGTCACTGATTTTTGTTGACTATCCCTTCATGAATCCCAAATCAAAGATCTTCTGCATTGTCTTTAGGTTCCTTAGGGTTAACTCAGTCATTCAGAAAGAGTGTTGCTGAATGTCATGATGTTACTAAATATCTGAAAGTTCGAACATATAAATTCTCTGAATTCCTCCTGTAATCTTTTGAGTCTAGGCATTCATATAAATCTGAACCTACGTTTCCCACCTACTTTTGTCATTTGGAAAGCCATTTATGAAAGTGTCCTGCTCTATTTCCAAAATGAGGGTTTATAAACTAGAGTGTTATCATTCTGAGTTAAATGCTTCCGAAGGCTTCCATGTGATTTGCTACTAATTTCAAGATTTATGTTCCTAAATATATGCTGGCTAATAAACCCATTCTCGAATGATAACTCGACAGACTATTTGGCATGGGAACAATTATTCCACAGCTGCATGCAAGATGCCACTCAATGCAAAATGGCATAACTACTTATCGTCGGCATGCCGTTAACCACTTCCTCTCAAAAAACCAAAACAAAACAAATGTACTGATTCCTCTTTCCTCAATTCACGTAGGAGAGGACAAAAATGTAACGAATCATGACTGAAGAAAGAAAAAGCAAAAGGTAAGCTATACAGACATATTGGAGAGACTGATAACATTTGGGTGTCCACAGAGTTCATGGGCACTCTTTCTTTGTTTAATAATATGTGTTGGATTCGTATGTTGGATCTGTAACCTGAGATTAGAGACTAGCAAAAGTGGGTGAGCAGCCTACCCTACAGTAAATGTCACTTAGCCTCAAGTAAACGAACTCATTGATTACCTCATCCAGACTTCACACCTTGCAGATGAATTAATTATACTCAATGTGTCTAATCTGAATTTATTCCTAGAGATGATCTTTTATTTTCATTTTTTTGCCAGATTTCTTTTCTCACATCCTTTTTGTATTACATATTTACCTATAAATTTGTAATCTTTAAAAAATATGAAAGGGTTTCCACTGAGAAAATGTTTGGGCTGTGTTATTATTCTCTGCTTTTGTTTTTATTAGAGGTCAGGAAATAAGCTACAAGTTATATTTCCATAATCTTTTATTAGAGCTTAAAGCCTAGTCAAAACCAGCTAGCATCTTTTGAAATAAACACTAAACAAGCAACCAAGAGCCAAATGTTTAGCTGTCAGTTTCAAAGAATGACCATATTCCAAGCAGTAAAATGATCTTTAGAAATTAGGCCTTTTAAACATCTTACAGCCTATTGTGTGACTATTAACTATTCTGAGACAAATCAGTAGCTCCTCCAACATTGTACTACTCTGAAAATTTCAACTAAATGATATAATTATCAATTTAAACAATACCTAACAATTGTATCTTACATTTCAAGCACCTACTTTTTCTTCTGATGACCTGATCTTGTATCTGGGGAAAAAGAAAGAACAAAGCAAAAAAAAAAAAGAAAATACGTCTTGATATTTTGGGTTGGAAGGTAGAAAACAAAATAATGCCTATTAAAAGAAATATTTTTCTAATGCATTAAGTTCACAGAACAGGTTAAGTGAGACCTGGAAGTCAAGTTGTTAGAGTTTTATTGCATACTGGACTTCATGTTACCTCTTTCCTGAGATGAACTCCATGGAAACCATGGCTTGGAAAACTCAGAAGAATCACACACAAATAATACTCTGCCTGGATTAGGTTTTATATTTTTAAGTGGTCGTATCAAATATAAATAATTAAAATAATTAAAAATATAAAAGTGATTTTTTTTTTGGCCACTAGCAAACGATTTTTATTGAGGAGGGCATTTTTCAAGGGGATTGTCTTGTGCAGAAAACATCTGATAAGATTCGGGTTAGATTAGTTTATCAAGCATGGGGAAAAACAGGAAGAGAAAGATGGGATATTGGCTAGATATGAATTTTATAAAAAGTGTGTTTGGCTGAAAATAACATCTTTTTCAGGTCAAAATAATCTAATAAATTTATCACAGAGTCTGTGGTGAGAATAATGTGTGGCTGTAAATTTTTGTTGCAGGTTGGGCATTGTGACTGTTATGAAATGACCTTTGATGGTAGCACTTTGCTCTCAATTAGTATCCCTTCTTTCAGTCTACCCAATCCCAGTATAATTTTTTTCCCTATGTGAAAGATGATCCCTAAATAGCTGCTTTACAAATACTGAGTTGACATCTGTTGACTTGTTTAAGGATTTTTTTGCAAAGTCATCAAAGTGTCAACAAGAAAACTACAGAGAGGTGGTAACATCCTATTTTATAGTTCTAAATGTTACTGGTTTTTCCATTTAGTTTTCATGATAAATAGGCCTAAAGCTAAGAAAATTATTTAAAACACACTTTATTAAACATAAATCTTGGTTAGCTCTAATGTTATATATAATGTGTTTTTATACGACCGTGAATGATAACACTGAACTTGGAGTTCATAATATGCTGTCAATAGGACAGCCATTATTTTTTCCAGTTTTGTAAAATCCCAGGACTCTGTCCCTAGGAAGGATCAGCATTTGATAAACGGCTAGTTTGAGTGAAGATAATTTCATAGAAAAGCTTCCTTCTGGATATTAACTTGTCCTATTTACAATATATTCTAATCAACAGAAATATTCAGGCATAATTTAAAGTTTAAATAGAACATGGACTCATTTATTTCCTTTTAATAATCATTTATTGAGTTCTTTATTCTTTAAGAAACTTTACTATATGTGGAATAGAGTTTTTTTCATATCAGTTGTGCCTATGTGTTGTTTACCCCAACAACTGAATAAATTCCTGAGTGGTATGCCATGACCAGTAAGGGGCAATAGGTGATCAATTAAAAGAGACAGTTTTTTAAAAGGTAGACACATATTTACCACCTCATATATTCCACTAGTAGATATGTGCACAACAAAATGACAACATATACCCACAGTGTATATCCATTCAAAGACTTGTACGTTGCAGCTTAATGTATAATAGCCCCAAACTGGAAATAATCATTAAAAAGTGACTGGATGAACAAATTATGGTAGAACTATATTATGATAACTATGCTGAGTGAAGGAAGCCATGCAACACAGGGTACATACTGTATACACATCACATCATTTGAGTGATGGTAATGTTTATTATCTTGATTTTGGTGATGGTTTTAAGGGTAATACACATATTGAAACACACCACATTTTAGAACTTAAACATGTAATGTTTATTATATTCAATTGTGTCTCAGAAGTGTTTCTTTAATGTTTACTTTTGAGAGAGAGAGAGACAGAGTGCAAATGGGGAGGGTGGAGAAAGAGGGAGACACAGAGTCCGCAGCCGGCTCCAGGCTCTGAGCTGTCAGTGCAGAGCCTGATGCAGGGCTCAAACTCACAGCCCAGAAGATCATGACCTCAACTAAAGTGAGATGCCCAACCCACTGAGCCATGCAGGTACCCCTCAAAATGTTTTGTGTTTTTTTAAGCAGGTCTCTGTGCTCAGTTTCTGTTTGCATCAACTGTATTTTTTGTTCCATTTCTACTTTGTGAAGTATGGTTATTTATTACATTTCATGTTTTCAATAGTAAAAGAAATACTCATCAAGTCATTCTTATAGTCTTCTACTTCTTTTACCTCTCCTTATGGTATACCAATGTCAAATTTCTCTGATTTCATATATGATGTACTCAGAGATCTTAGGTTAGCTATGGTGTTTCTTCTGTCGGTAATGCTCATCCATCTCTGGTCTTCACGTAGCCAATGCAGTTTCTCCTTCAAGACTCAACCCATTTGTCTCCTCCTCCTTGACCTAGGCCTGTTTCAATGATCTTCATTTATGCTCTATAATATTCTGTGCATATATCTTACAAAGTTCTTAAAAGCTATGTGCGCCTCCTCCACTGCAACTCTTGGCTTCTCCAAATAGAGGCCTTGGACTCCATAATCCCTAACAGATGGGAAAATGCAAAGGAGGCCTCATCTGGGTGTTTGTTCAGCTGAACTGCACTCCACTACATGTATTGCCCTGTTCCTCCGGAGAGCCACTAAAATGGATGTGAATCATTTTTAATGCATGTGCATCCATAAATATACTATTATGATGTACATCTGCAGGCTCTTGTTTCAAAAACCAACAACTAAGGATTGGCTTTTACATAAAGATAACATAAGATATGATGTTCAATGCAAATCCAGGCCATGTGAAAGAAGCAGAAAGAGAAGCATTTTGGTCACTTCCGTGAAGCCACACAGATAAAAGAAGCATGTTAGGTTGAATAGTATTTTGATGATGGCAAGTACCAGACCTTCATTTGCATATGCAATATTTCATATTATTACTATCCATTATACTTATTAATGCTTGTTTTTCTCAATATTAATAATATAAGTGTATAATATAACAAAGAAGTAATACACATTTTAAATAATTCTTATTTACAAATATTTACAAATACTGCTAAGAAAATAAGTAATACTATAAATAATACTTAATTAAAATTATAAATATTTTATAATTTACTGAAAATAATTCAACCTATATTCATTTGTCTTTTGAAAATGAATGACATTGGAAAATACAAGTGAATCAAGACGTACCTTCAATTGGATCATTTTTATATAACTATACTAATAGAAAATTAGGTACTGAATTATAACTCTGGGAAAGCATTTCTTTAAGGCCCTGTGGTCACAGAAACAGCAATTGTATTTCCAATAATATGACAGTACAAAGGAGAAAAGGAACTGGAGAGACTGCCAAAGTCACATGCTTGGATTTAGTGTCTTACTACCATGGATCATAGAAATATGTGTTTGCATTATTTAGACTCCTCCTGTTTTGTATTAGTCAATCTCAGGGTCATATGATAAAAAAAATTCACAGGTCTCTGTACCATATGATTCATGTGACAGAAAAGAATGGTAAAGAAAACCGGTATGCTGGCGTTTCCAGAAACTTCCATCAGAACTGCCTCTCTCAGTCCAGCATGAAGCTTACACAGATTTCAGGAACACCCTTGAAAGTCCCTTCTGTGTATTGTTAACCAGCATACAACAATAGTAATGTATTGTATAGTCATTATTTAACAACAGTTTACTATGGGCAGGTGTTTTCGAGTTTTTATTACAGTTTTGCTTTTGTGATTTGCTCTCTCCCAAGGATAAAAAGTATATGTCAAAGCTAGACTTTAGAATATGCCATAGAGTCTTGTCTAGCAATATGTTAGGGCTGGAAATAAAAAAAAAATCTGCTATTATTGATGATGCATCATATAGTCACTCACCTGAGCAGAAAAATATGCCTCTCACATTTGCACACTGTTCTATAGTAAATGGATTTCTGGAATCTCTCATGGAGGTACATTGTTAAAACTGAGAATACCTTGCTAGTAAAACAAAACAAAACAAAACAAAACACAAACAGGGAAAATAGAGAATAATAAAAGACTCTTTTGACTGTTTCATATCTTGTGCAAAGATAATCTATTTTGGATGATACTTGATTGATAGAGTATGTATATTTTTCAAAACCTCTTTTTAAAGAAATTTCTATGAAATAGAACATCAAAAATAAATTCCTTTGTCTACAATGCGTAGTTGGTAAGATGAAACATGCATATTTGCTAGCAAGGTCATTCAAAATCAACTTGCTTGGCAAAATCCCTTGGAATGAAAGTTGACTGTAAGACAGGCATCCTTTATATTGGCTCAAGCCAAACTGATTGAAAGAAGTGCACATTAGAACTTACTGGAGACTATAATTTGGTCACTTGGTCTAACAGTACTAAGTATTGTTTGAATTTATTTCCAGTTGTGTACAATTTTGTCGAAACTCTTAGAACTTTACATTGTATTAAAAGGTGAGTTGAAAAAGGAAGAATTAGAGTTGGAGTCAACTGGGAATAAGCAAGTCAATAAAAGTAGTTTGTTTTTCCTCCAAAAATAATTACTCATTTAAATTTTATTTTTTTAAATGTGTCTTTATTTTGGAGAGAGACAGAGAGAGAGAGAGAGAGAGAGTGCGAGGGGGAATGGGGCAGAGAGGGAAACACAGAATCCGAAGCAGCCTCCAGGTTCTGAGCTGTCAACACAGAGCCCCACGTGGGGCTCAAACTCACAAACAGTGAGATCATGACCTGAGCTGAAGTCAGACACTTAACCCACTGAGCCATCCAGGCGCCACACTCTTTTAAATTTTAAACGAAAACCAAAATTGCTTTGCATAATCTATCCAGTTGTAGTACCAGTTTTTGTCCTCCCAAATTTGTTCAGAAAAAAAGCCCTTGACATAATACAGAAAACACCAACTATTTTATTAAGGTAATAACGTTTAATACTTGTATTTGAATACTTTCTTATTATTTAAAATATGCCACCTTAATGTGCCATTTTTATTGTCTGGGCCATCAACGATTTGCTGAAACAATACCACACACAGAGAATGATAACAGGGAAGGACATCCTTAACACCAGAAGCTTCACTTTTGGTGCTTAAATCTTTAACTAACCCCAGGGGAAAAAAGAATTGTTTCTAGTTACTGGTCCAGTCCTGTCTCCCACAGAGTGAAATAGATTTCAATAAATGTGAATAAAATACATCTTTTTTGGATATGCTTATTTCCTCATTGTTGACCCATATTAAAATTCCTGGATATGGATCCACCTGAGAATTCAAAGTCAATGTAAAAAAGATTATTTGCCTGGCAAGAAACAGCCAAAATTTAACAAACATCTGGACCAGAAATCAGTTAGAAATTAATGGGAAGTAAGATGATGTTATTTAAATACTCTGCAAT
Source organism: Puma concolor (assembly GCF_028749965.1). Lineage (NCBI taxonomy): Eukaryota > Metazoa > Chordata > Mammalia > Carnivora > Felidae > Puma > Puma concolor. The sequence continues at coordinate 20,559,824 of NC_141672.1, forward strand.
GAATACTAAAGAAATAACACATATATTTTTCCAAAAGCATGAGTAGGCTTTTACTTTGGCTTGAAGAGGGTCAAAAAATAACCAAAACTTGTAGCAGAAGATTAGACTGAATCTAAAACATAAAATTTACTTGCTTTTTTTTTAGTAGAAATGATTATATCTTTCTCCATATCTTCATGTCTTTAATTTTTTCTAAATAAGAAGGAAATTAGAAGTTAGCAAGAATAAATATAATTCACATTAAAAACCCATGTGCCACTTTCACATAAGTTCCTGAAATATATATATTCTTTTATGATTGATCAATTTATCCCACTGAAGAGGAATATTAACTGCTACATAAGTTATTTCTTTTTGATTTCATAATCAGTCATTTGCAATGGATTATTTCAACCAGAGAAATTTGGACCACCCTGGAGGTAGGAAATTGCCAATGCTTCTACTTCCCCCGAGCAATTTTAGCAGCTAAGTTGCTACACGGGGAATGACATTTTTATGTTCCATTAGTGATAAGCGTATTTTTATACTGCTGATGACCATTTCTCACTCTACTTATGCATGTGCATTTATCTACCCTCTCCCCCCACCATTCCAATTATTTTCAATTGTAAGAACTAAGTAATATATCTTAGAAGTTTAAAGGTGGTTGTGAGGGAAACAGAGGACAAAGTGCATAGATGCATATGGGTAGAATAAGAAAAATGTGCCTAAATGGAGTTTAAGTGAAATTAAAATAACTTTGATTTTTAAGCAACTACACTAGTCCAGGATTTGTGTTAGGAGTTCTGTTTGAGACCCCCAACCAATGAGGAAAAACTCCATTCCACAAATGAGACAAGAAGTTCAAAGTGCTCTTTATGGGCATATAATCTCAAGTATATTTATGGTGCATTAGGAAATAGAGAAGATTCAAAAAGGGTATGGCAATCTAAACTTTTCTTGTGTCACTTTCCTTAAGGCTGGAGGTTTGATCTTAAGGAGTTAGTGAACAGGAATGAGAGGCTCACTTCTTCCCCCAAACTCAAAGTTTTTGGCCAACTATACTTAAAAATATGCATTTTCATTTTGTCTTTGTTACAGGTTCAACTTTATAACCCAATACCAGTAAGATCTCCCATTACTTCTTGTATAGTGACTATTAAGGTAGGCAATTTAATAATCTCTTTTTCAGTTGTCTCTTTTTCAACACTGGGCACATATCATTCTGAAAATAAACAAGTAAAGAAGTTATACAGTAGTTGAATGCCTGGCTGCTGAGTCTCAGCAAATATAAAAAGATCTCTCCAGTGAAAACCAGGTGTGTAATGGTAAGAAACTCAGGATAGATATTAACAAATGGATTAAAACCTGAGTTTGAGCTTTTATTTTTAGTGACTTTTTTTTGGTAAATGACCATTATTTACAACTTGATTGCTTATATTTCATAAAAACTTTTATATACGTTTTAAAATTCATTTTCAAAATTCCTAAACAGAGGGAAGCCTGTCTAATTTGAAAGTTTATTTATTCATTCTGTGACATGTAACTAGATTTGGAAATAAAAGAATAAGCAAATTAGCATTTTGTGAGTGTTATCTAAGTTCTAACTACCCTAGGAGGAATTCACATAGATCATCTCATTAAATTGAATTGAATTATCACGATAACATTTTGAGGCAGGTATTATCATCATTTTTCTCAGCAGACAACACAGGAAATCTTGGTGCTTGAAATATCATCAATATTTTCATTGGTAATAGAGGAGGCTCTGGAGTTAGCCAGCCTGGATCAAATCTGCCTTTTCCTACATTTTAGCTCTGTTAACTTGAGAAAGCCATTTAACTGTGTAAGTGTAATAGTGTCCATTTGTAAATTTGGAATTACATCTGAACAGGACCTTCTTTTTTTAAAAAATTTTTTTTTTTTTTCAACGTTTATTTATTTTTGGGACAGAGAGAGACAGAGCATGAACGGGGGAGGGGCAGAGAGAGAGGAAGACACAGAATCGGAAACAGGCTCCAGGCTCCGAGCCATCAGCCCAGAGCCTGACGCGGGGCTCGAACTCACGGACCGCGAGATCGTGACCTGGCTGAAGTCGGACGCTTAACCGACTGCGCCACCCAGGCGCCCTGAACAGGACCTTCTTAGGAGTGCTATTTCCATGCCTAAATGTTAACATACTAACCATCATCATCATCACCATCATCATCTCTATTTTTTAAAGAACATGTGGTAGAAATGAGATTCAAACCAAATGATTTGACCCTCAACACCATATTATTGTGTGTGTGTGTGTGTGTGTGTGTGTGTGTGTGTGTGTGTTATTTTTAACAATTTTTTTCCTCCAAGATTTTGTTTAAATTCAAGTTAGGTAACATATAGCATATAGTGTCGTGTTGGTTTGAGGAGTAGAATTTAGTGATTCATCACTTGCATGCAATACCCAGTTCTCCTCCCAACAAGTGCCCTCCTTAATACCCGTCACCAATCTAGCCCATCCCCTCACCTACCTCCCCTCAGTTTGCTCTCTATAGATAAGAATCTCATGGTTTGCCTCCTTCTCTGTTTTTATCTTATTTTATTTTATTTTTCCTTCCTTTTCCCTACTTTCATCTGTTTTGTTTCTTAAATTCCACATATGAGTGAAAATATATGGTATTTGTCTTTCTCTGACTGACTTATTTTTTGTGTCTTTTACTAATCATTTTATTTAACTTCGTGCTTTACTCAACTGTCTATGACAATATTTAATGTGATGATGGCTGAATATAATTTAATGATGACTGTAAATGCTTCATTCTTAACTTAAAAAGATAAAGATGATATTTTATCACTAAGTATAGTTCGCATTATTACATTTTGTGACAAACTTTTTATTCACGAGCCATTGTTGAATTTATTAACAATTTTTCTACATCTAGTGAAATTATCAGACAATTTGTCTTCATTAATATATTACCTGGATTTACTTTCTAAGATTCAAAAGTGGCAATAGTGTACTATTTTCAAATGTAATACTAGATTGATTGCTTCTGTGTTGTTAATATATTTTCATCAATTTTTACCATGGGATTTGGCCTATAATTTTTATTTCTTGTATTACCATTGTTGTGTTTTCTTTATCAAATATATGCAAGTCTTGTCAAATGACTTGGTGAATATGTTTGCTTTGTCTATTCTCTGAAAAGAATTGATATGAGATGGTAATGAATACAACTCTGGAAGAGTTGATACAAAATGTATTCCTTATATGTTTGTTTGGTAAAACTATGTTGAAGGCAACTAGACATGGAAATCTTTGTAGGAAAATTTTAAATTTCCCTTTTTTTTATTCCTAATGTACTTTTTGTTTCTTTCTCTTTTTTTCCTTTCTCTTTTTTTTAATTAGTTCTAGAAAAAATTATCAATATGATTAATCTCTTTAAAGAACCGACTCTTGGTTTGTGGTCCTTTCCATGTCCTTTTAGAGTCCATCCTGCTAATTTTTGCTTTAGTAATTATTGTTTCCTGTCTTTTAACTTCTTAATATTCACTTTGGTATTAAACTTCTATAATCTTAAAATAAGTATTTAGTCCACTAAATCGTTGGAATTCTTCTCTTCTAATGTATATGACACATGTTTAATTTTTCCTCTAAGTTCTATTTTAATTGTTTTAAATTTATTTTGAGAGAGAGAGAGAGAATGAGAGAAAGAAAGAGAGAGAGTGCAAGCAGAGAGAGGAGCAGAGAGAGAGAATGACAAGCAGGCTCTGAGCTGCCAGAGCAGAGCCCAATGGAGGCGGGGGGGTTGGGGGGGGTCTATCTCACAAATTGTGAGATCATGAACTGAGGCGAAATCAAGAGTTAGACACTTAACTGACTGAGCTACCCATGTGCCCCCATCCAAGTCCTTTTTAAATTGTATGTTACAAATTTAGTAACACAGTAATTTTAGTACCTACCCATTCAAAATTTTTGGTAAATTGTAATCTTTAAGGATTTTGTTCATTTATCTAAGTCACCAAATGTATTAGCATAAAGTTGTTCTTATTATCCTTATTATCTTGTGATATATATCAGATTGGCGATTATGCCATTTCTATAATTTACATATTGATAGTTTGGATAAGCATTTCACACAAAGGGAAACTTGAATAGCCTATAAATATGTGTAAGGATGCTAAACATCATTACAATAATCAGAAATAACTTTGAAATGTTATTTAAAACCATGGGGATGGAAAATTTTAAAAGTCTAGAATGATTAAGACTTAGGATACTTAGCAACTGAGTCTTTTAAACATTGAGCATGGTATGATCATCTTGGAAAACGGAGACTTTTTTTTTGATGTCCATATGTATGATTCAATAATTCAACTCTTGGAAATCTCTCTTAAAGAAAATTTTGAACATGTGATGGAAGAAATAAGTATAAAATATGAGTATTTAAAACTATCAATAAACAATATTATTGGAAGTAGAAAAAAATTTGGAAGAAAACTAAACAGCAATCAACAATCCAATGGATTAAGAAATATAGTGTATTTAGATAATGAAATTGCACACAAAAAAGAATTACAACTTTAATTTTTGTACTGTAATATTGAGCAAAAAACAGTACAAAAAGAAGAAAATATCCTCTATGATTATTTTTTAGATGTTTTCATATGCTTATTTATTTTGAGAGAGAGAGAGAGAGAGAGAAAGAGGGGAGAGATGGTGAGTGGGGGAGGGGCAGAGATGGAGACAAAGAGAATCCTAATCAGCTTTGAGTTCAGTCTCATGAAGGGTGAGATCATGGTCTGAGCCAAAATCAAGAGAGGGATGGATGCTTAAATGACTGAGCCACCCAGGCCCCCTATATATAATAAAAATCTGTGTTAAAATAAGCAATATACTATTTTTGGACACAAGCAGGTGATAAAACTGCAGAGAAAATTAAGATCTAAATAAAATCAACCCCAAGATAGCAGTTATCTATGAAAGAGAAAGGTTGAGATGGGCTTGAAAACATTGACACATGGGGATTTTAGGCAATAATTATATTCTTTCCTTATATTTCTACCTGATATGTGTTTCTTAAATCATTATGTATGCAACTTAGACATATTTTATGTGTTTATAATCAATAAATATGAATTAAAAATAATTTTTAAAAGAGAAAATATGGCTTCTGACCAATCTTATTTGCAGAATTGGCCAGAGATTGAGGCAGATTCCAGTTTCTGATGATCTGGAAGAGGTGACTTTATGCATTAAAAAGCCCTGAGAATGGCTTTACTTTAAGAGAGTGATCTGAGATTAAGCTTTCTAAGAGAAGATAATGAAAGGAAAAAAGTTTATGTGAAAAAGTGAATTCAATAGGATGATGCTGTCCAAAATAAAAGCAAAAGCCAATATGGTTCTGTACTCCACACATAATAATATTAAGAGAGGGTGTGCTTCTGTTGAATTTGAGAAGCATGGTATTTGGGCAACTTAGGAAGTGCTTCTGGGTGGAGGTTACAGAGAGATCATTAGCCCTGCGTGCAGAGCAGTGAGACAATGGCAAGTCAATGACATGGATGTGGGGTAGGGCATTAAGTGGGAAGACTGGTACTTGTTCCTCCCTAGGATTCATTCCTTTTAATACTTAGCAATATTTAAAGTTACAGGCTTGCCTTTATAACTGCAAAGCAATCGATACAAGATTAAAACACTTATGACCTACAAAAAATACCCAAACACCTCCCATAATTTCAAATTAAAACCATTGTTTAGGGGGTGCCTGGATGGTTGAGTGGGTTGAGCATCCTACTCTTGATTTCAGCTCAGGTCATGATCTCATGGGTTAATGAGTTTGTGCCCCGCATAGGGCTCCGCATGGTCAATGGAGACTGCTTGGGATTCTCTCTCTCTCTCCCTCTCTCTTTCTGTCTCTCCCTTGCTCTCTCTCTCTCAGAGTAAGTAAATAAACTTAAAAAAATATATATGGGATGCCTGGGTGGCTCAGTCAGTTAAGCATCCAACTTTGGCTCAGGTTGTGATCTCATAGTTCATGGGTTGGAGCCCCACATTGGGCTCTGTGCAGACAGCTCAGAGTCTGGAGCCTACTTCAGATTCTGCATCTCTATCTCTCTGCCCTACCCCACTCATGCTCTCTCTCTCTCTCTCAAAAATAAATAAACTTTAAAAAAATTAAGAAAAACCATTTGTTTAAACTCATTCATGAGATATCTGTGCACATATAATCTTAGACATTTTCAAATGAAAACCCAGAAAATAATTCAAATATAATTATTTCAAAGAATCAATTTTGGAGCCTGGGATGCAGACATAGAGTGGGGGAAAGAGAATAAATATATGATTCAAAAATATCCAGGTTAAATTTTCCTCAAAACATCAAATTAAAAAAATCGGACTGATTTTAAGGATTATTTGATCAACTATGTAGAAATAAATATAGCTGGCAAGTGGGGAAACAATTAAAAATTAGCTGTTTTGGTAGCAAAACTTGATTCCGGAGAAAATATCAAATCTCCCAGTCTTTAGTCATCTGGGGATTTTGCTGTGGAATTTTCCTCCTAATAGCTCACCTTACTTGACTGATTAAATCTAGTTCAATATTGAAGGTGAAAAATATTTAATAAATTAGAACATCTCTTTCTCTTGATCTAATGGCCAGGACTGACTTACTACCACCCGGCATAATAAATTCTACTTTATCAGAACTTTTTAAAATTTCTCCAAAACTTGTACTTTTAAAAATTATTATACAATCAATTTCATAATACAGCATAATGCCTAAATTAGGACCATGTGGTTTACTTTTAATGTTTAAGATCACCTAACGAGACTGGAATCATTGCACAGCTTTATTCATATCAAACCTCTTACTGCGTAGTTCTGTGGATTCTTCATGCTGAGACCTTACTTACTGAAAAAATATTCCTTGCAAACAAAATCAGAAAAACCTAGGATCTATACACCATAGTTAATTTGAAAGTCCCTGAGGAGATTCAACGCTCTATTTTGCTCACTAAGATTATAGAAATGCTATTAAAACCACTCTATTGGAGACATTTGGCTTGTATTCAATACCCGAGTTGAGACAGATTATCACAAATAGGTAATTACCTGGCATTAACCTCTAGAGAATGGAAAGCACAAGTTGGTACCAGATATCTAGGAACTGTCCACATCCAGTAGCTCTCCTTGAAATTTCAGAATTGATGGCAAGTAAAAGCAAATGAAAATAAAAACCATGAATTTTTGGACCTTGGTAATGTGCTTGATACTGCTAAAGAAACATATTCAAAAGATATATTTCGCAGGGGTGTGCATTTAGGCATGTGTCTGCTCATAAAATGTATAAATAGGAGGTTTTATATTTATTTCCCATGGGTAGAAACAAGGAGAACATTTGAACTTAACTTTACATGGGAGGTCAGTCATGTATGCTTCTGGATGTGTCTTATGCTTCCAACAGTTGTTTTGAGTTTATTTATTTTTTTTTTTTTTTGTTTTGAGTTTAAACAAATAGAAAAATAAGTAAATACCAAGGATAAGCCTAGATATTAAAGGAAGATCTCAAAATTACAAATGGTTCAGAACCCAAAAATAAGTAGCTTTAAAATGAGTCAAAAGCTTGTTATCATATTTTCTAAATTCCACGATACAACAGTTTTGAGATACACCAATGATTTAACAACAGCTTCTTAGGAAAATTAAGCAAATAAAAATACCATATTAAATAAGCATATTGGGGGTGCCTGGGCGACTCAGTTAAGCATCCCACTTTGGCTCAGATCATGGTCTCGCATTCCTGAGTTGGAGCCTCACGTAAGTCTCTCTGCTGACAGCTCAGAGCCTGGAGCCGAGCCTGCTTCAGATTCTGTGTCTCCCTCTCTCTCTGCCCCTCTCCATCTCTCTCTCTTTCTCTCTCAAAAATAAATAAACATTAAAAAATTTAAACAAATAATCATATTGATGTTACAATGTGTCTTTGGCTACAATTATTGAATTATGAAATGCTCCATGTTACAATAAGGAGGATATACACTTCCTACCCCCAAAAGTCAGAAATTATTATGCTGAATCATAAGCATGAAAATGAAAAACACAAAGCTCTCCAATATACAGAAAAAATGAAAAAAATATGCAAGTGTAGTGGGAAATTGAATGTCTCTCCCACAGTAAATCATAGGGATGAAATCCAGAAATCACAAAGTCATTTTCACTGACGAGACATATGGGGACAGCAAAAGAATGAGAATAAAAATGTACAAGGTTTGATAAGAGGAGATTTTGTAAACTGAATGCACTGTGCCCTGTCAGTGGGGCAACCACTGATGAATGACAGCAGTGTACTTCTAGGTGTATCTCTGACAAGTGTCTGGAAAAGGTTAGCATTTGAACTGGTAGCCTCGGTAAAGTGGAATCCCCTCCCTAGTGTTGATGGGCACCATCTAATGCAATGAGGGTTGAATAGAACCAAAGGCAGAAGAACCTTTTTTTTTTATTATTATTAAGCTCTTGAGCTAAGACATTTCACTTTGTCTTCTGCCCTTGAGCTGGAATTTGCACAGTCAGCTCTCCTGGTTTAGGGGCCTAGAGACTCAGACTTTCCTTGGTCTCCAGTTTACAGACAGCAGATCGCGGGACTTCTCAGCCTCTGTAATCACACGAGCCAATTCCTTGTAATAAATCTCCTTTTATATTTGTCCTGTTTCCTTTAAAAACCCTAATATACTTCTCCAACCTAAAAGGCACATTGAATGCTTTGCTAAAAATCACAGTTTGCTACCAGGAGACACATTATTTATAGTTATCATCATGGCTTTTGATAGGCATTGGAATGTCACCAATTTCCTTGGTGAGTTTCATGATCCTTGGAAAGGTTGCAAATATTTCTCTTATATTGCCCTACATAACAGAGGTCCTAAGTCTGTGCTCTTTGTGCATCAGTACTGGCCAGAGTTTCCAGTGAGACATATTTTTTCCATTCTTTAACTATCTCTTGGTCTCTATCATGACATGTACACAGGGAACTAGTGAAGTGATTCCAGTAACAATGATTTCCCCAAGTCTAAGTGTCTCTTTATGCTGTTAGTATCTCACTAATGCTCTTAAGTTAGCCTTATTTCAGAGTGACTATTATTTCAGCTCTTTTGGGAATGTCACTCTCATTCATATCTCCATTTGTTTAATATTCTGGATGTTTTGAATATGTTCATATCTTTCTGCAATCATAAAACCTAAGGTGTATATGGGCACCTGGGTGGCTCAGTCGGTTAAAGTCTGACTTTGGCTCTGGTCATGGTCTCACGGTTCATGAGTTCTTACTCTGTGCTGAAAGTTCAGAGCTGGAAGCCTATTTCAGATTTTGTGTCTCCCTCTCTCTCTTCCCCTTCCCCACTCACACTGTCTCTCTCTCTTTCTCAAAGATAAATAAACGTTAAAAAAAAAAGTTGGATACAACTTTAAAGATTAGTGAGAACAAATGATAAGACAACACCTTCTTTGTTTCAATGTCACGCCACTTGTTTTAAATTTCAGTTCCTCAAAGAATGGTTGCCAACATGCACATTTGAACTTTTTGAGAAATGGAGAAGGAATGAGGCCTTCCTTAAACCTATTACTGACAGTTTTGAATATCGAGTACACATTTGATAGAGGAATTCTCCATATCATTGATGTGTTTAAAAAATTTGGCAGTGCACCTAGGATTGTTCTCATTTTTCCTAGGAGAATATGCTACAGCTATTCAATATGATGGTATGAAATATAAATGAAGGTATTTATTAGGAACTGTAAGTCAAACTTTTCCTCAGGTCACTAACGTAAATGAGATCTATGCTTTGCAGACCTTGTATCAGCAAAATAAAAATAATTGGATCATACTTCATCAGCAAATGATGCTAAATTCCTTTTGTCAAACCTTACAGTTATCATTTTGCTTATAGAATAATAGATTTTAATGCTCAGTTATCTGTATGCTGTGGAAAAAAAGGTTTAAAGGTTAAAAAAATAAAAGATTTTCATTTCATGGAAAATATATTAGACATAGATGTTTCTGCTGAAATTTGATTTTTCATTGATCTTTGAAAACACTTTTTCTGTCTATTTCACAACTTATTTTCTTATTTTTGTGAAAAATAAGGCCCATGTAAACAGTCCAGATAAGGTCTTTATCAAGTTCTTGGAGGAACTGACGTGAGTTTAGAAATGAAACTTCAAAGTGGCTCCATCCAAATCTGATACCTATTGGAAGACAATTCATCTCAATGTATTTATATTCCAATTGAATCTGAGCTACTTCCAAATAAGAATCACCTATTGACTTGATGAAAACAAAAACAAAAATAAATAAATAAAATCATATGTGCTAACATTTTGTGTTTTTTGTCAGTGCTTGAAGATTCATTTGTATATATAGCTATAAAATGATAAACCACTTTAATATTACCAGTATTTGCTATTACCCTAATATGTATGTATAAAACAATTTATCTCTATTAACATCTATCAACCTGAATACATTATATCTGAAAATATTTCCATTGAAAACCAAGTCATATTAACGCACATGAAAGTAAAGTTAGACTTTTGATGCACTCAGTTATTATCAGAAGTATAAAATCCTTCTTGTGTGCCAACCAGGGTGCTAGATGCTAGACATTCCACAACGAATGAGACATAGTCCATGAGTGGGGATCTAATCCACAAACCCACGAACTGCAAGATCATGACCTGAGCCAAAGTTGGAAGAACGCTTAACCAACTGAGCCACTTAGGTGCCCCAAATTTTGAAAATTTAGATAACAAAGCCTGGGATGACAAGGATTATCTAAACATATATTGTGCCAAATAAATAAATTATTTTAATTAAATTTAAAATATATAAATTAGACATAAGACATATCATGTAAGAAGAGACTGTCTTTGAAAACACCAGGCCCAGGGGCGAGCCAAGATGGCAGAACAGCATGGACATTTTTTGTGTGTCTCGTGTCCATGAAATACAACCAGACCGACACTAAACCATCCTGCACACCTAGAAAACTGATCTGAGGATTAACACAACAATCTGCACAACCTGAACCACAGAATTCAGCAGGTAGGTGGCACAGAGAGGTGAGCTTGGGGAAAGAGAACCTGCAGAGGGCAGGGAGGTGCTTTTGCATGGGGAGAGAGGATGGAGATGGTGGGGAGAATACGGGAAAAGCACCCATCCCCAAAAACAGCTGGAGAGAAAGTGGAAAATTGGAAACAGCCACAGGGACTGAACTAAAAAGAGAGAAAGGAGAAAGGAGAAAGCAGAAAGAAGAGGGTTTAAATTCCATTAAGACTATAAACAAGGGCAGGGGCGCCTGGGTTGCGCAGTCGGTTAAGTGTCTGACTTCAGCCAGGTCACGATCTCGCGGTCCGTGAGTTCGAGCCCCGCGTCGGGCTCTGGGCTGATGGCTCAGAGCCTGGAGCCTGCTTCCGATTCTGTGTCTCCCTCTCTCTCTGCCACTACCCCGTTCATGCTCTGTCTCTCTCTGTCCCAAAAATAAATAAACGTTGAAAACAATAATTAAAAAAAAAAGACTATAAACAAGTGCAGAGAGTCTGCAACTCAGCAGCTTGATACCTGGTGGTGCTCTGGTGGGAAGGGTGAATCCCCAGGGGCAGAGTGGGAGAGTGGGCTAACGGAGGTTCTTGAGCCACATAGGGAGAAGCGGTTCCACTGCTGGAAGGACATTTGGTGGAGGCTGGGAGGCAACCTGGGCCCAGCAGACCCCAGAGAACGGCCACATTCACTGGTGCTGGAACAAGGTCTTTAAGGGTAAAGCCTGGTGCCAGATGTATGTTGTGACTTTCCACAACCCCTGAAAAGCTGCTGCTACACTATCTCACAAACTTTTCCTGGGGCGGCCTGGCACGTGGCCGCAGTCTCTGGGCTTTGGTGACAGCACAGTCCCGTGAACGTTCCTGGGTGCACCTGGCATCAGGCCATTGCTCGGTGAGACCCTCCACAGAGGGGCTGAATGGGTCAAAGCCGCAGTCCCTCAGAAGTAAGGGGCCTGGGAAAACTGCCGCATATGAGACAAAACTCGGGAGAGAGGTACTACCTGGGGCTTGGTCACGGACAGTGTAAAAGAGGGGAGTGGACAAAAACTGAAGATAAGTGCGTGGTTGCTGATTGGGGAGAACAGTTTCGATACTAGAGACTGGGTAGCTGGGTGATGCCATTTTAACCACTGCTGCACACGCACATAGGCACCTACAAGCACCACACCATCCACCCCAGTAGGCTAGCAGCACTATCTAGTGGAGAATTTCCCTGATGAACATGGATGCAAAAGTCCTCAACAAGATATTAGTCAACCAGATCCAGCAATACATTAAAAAAAATTATTCACTACAACCAAGTGAGATTTATACCTGGGATGCAGGTCTGGTTCAATATCCACAAAACTATTGACATGATTCATCACATCAATAAAAGAAAGGACAAGAACCATATGATCCTCTCAATAGATGCAGAGAAAGCACTTGACAATATACAGCATCCTTTCTTGATAAAAACCTTCAAGAAAGTAGGGATAGAAGAAGAGTACCTCGAGATCATAAAAGCCATATATGAACCACCCAACGCTAATATCATCCTCAATGGGGAAAAACTGAGAACTTTCCCCCTAAGGTCAGGAACAAGACAGGGATGTCCACTCTCGCCACTGTTATTCAACACAGTATTGGAAGTCTTAGCCTCTGGACAGAACAAAGAAATACAAGGCATCCAAATTAGCGAGGAGGAGGTCAAACTTTCACTCTTTGCAGATGACATGATACTCTATATGGAAAACACTAAAGATTCCACCAAAAAACTTCTAGAACTGATTCATGAATTCAGCAAAGTTGTAGGACATAAAATCAATGCACAGAAATTGGTTGCATTCCTATACACTAACAATGAAGCAACAGAAAGAGAAATCAAGGAATAGATCCCATTTACAATTGCACCAAAAACCATAAAATACCTAGGAATAAATCTAACCAAAGATGTGAAAAATCTATACACTGAAAACTATAGAAAGCTTATGAAAGAAATTGAAGAAGACACACACAAAAAAGGAAAAAGATTCCATGCTCCTGGATAGGAAGAACAAATATTGTTAAAATTTCAATACTACCCAAAGTAAACTACATATTCAATGCAATCCCTATCAAAATAATGCCAGTATTCTTCACAGAGCTAGAATAAATAATCCTAAAATTTGTATGGAACCAGAAAAGACCCCAAATAGCCAAAGCAATCTTGAAAAAGAAAACCGAAACAGGAGGCATCACAATCCCGGACCTCAAGCTATACTATAAAGCTGTAATCATGAAGACAGTATGGTACTGGCACAAGAACAGACACTCAGATCAGTGGAACAGAATAGAGAACCCAGAAATGGACCTACAAACATATGGCCAACTAATCTTTGATAAAGCAGGAAAGAATATCCAATGAAATCAAGACAGTCTCTTCAGCAAGTGGTGCTGGGAAAACTGGACAGCGACATGCAGAAGAAGGAACCTGGACCACTTTCTTACAACATACACAAAAATAAACTCAAAATGGATGAAAGACTTTAATGTAAGACAGGAAGCCATCAAAAACCTCGAGGAGAAAACAAGCAAAAACCTCTTTGATCTTAGCCACAGCAACTTCTTACTCAACATGTCTCTGGAGGCAAGGGAAACAAAAGCAAAAAAGAACTACTGGGACCTCATCAAAATAAAAATCTTCAGCACAGTGAAGGAAACAATCAGCAAAACTAAAAGGCAACCAATGGAATGGGAGAAGATATTTGCAAACAATATATCAAATGAGGGGTTAGTATCCAAAATCTATAAAGAACTTATCAAATTCAACACCCAAAAAACAAATAATCCAGTGAAGAAATGGGCAAAAGACATGAGTAGACACTTCTCCAAAGAATACATCCAGATGGCCAACAGACACATGAAAAAATGCTCAACATCACCCATCATCGGGGAAATACAAATCAAAACCACAATGAGATACCTTATACCTGTGAAAATGGCTAACATTAACAACTCAGGCAACAACAGATGTTGGCGAGGATGCAGAGAAAGAGGATCTCTTCTGCACTGCTGGTGGGAATGCAAGCTGGTACAGCCACTCTGAAAACAGTATGGAGGTGCCTCAAAAAATTAAAAATAGAACTACCCTATGACCCAGCAATTGCACTACTAGGTATTTATCCAAGGGATACAGGTGTGCTGTTCCGAAGGGACATATGCACCCCCATGTTTATAGCAGCATTATCAACAATAGCCAAAGTATAGAAAGAGCCTAAATGTCCATCGTTGGATGAATGGATAAAGAAGATGTGGTATACATACATACACACACACACACAGACACACACACATATATATATATATATATATATATATATATATTACTCAGCAATCAAAAAGAATGAAATCTTGCCATTTGCAATTAAGAGACAAAACAGATGAACATAAGGGAAGGGAAACAAAAATAGTATAAAAACCGGGAGGGGGACAAAGCATTAGAGACTCATAAATATGGAGAACAAACAGAGGGTTACTGGAGGGGGTGTGGGAGGGTGGATGGGCTAAATGGGTAAGGGGCATTAAGGAATCTACCCCTGAAATCATTGTTGCACTATATGCTAACTAATTTGGATGTAAATAAAACAAAATTAAATTTAAAAAATGTCTACACTACCCAAAAAAGTGGGATTTTCATTGAATCAGACACTATGAATATATTTCAAATTTTAATATGATAGTTTAGTGGGGGGAAACAATGACATCCTAAAGGAACAAAAAAAGTCTGCATTTTGAAAGCATAGAGAACAATGACTTTTAATTTTATACACCAGCACTAATAGAGGTCCCCTGGAGAAGGCAATGACTGGACTGGAACCTGAAAGTCAGGCAGTCCACCATATGGACATAGCAAGCAGGGGGGAGATTCAAATTGCCATATAGAGCAGAAGGTGCAAAACGGTGGTCCTTGGGCCAAATTCTGCTGTAATTTTTTTAAGAATTAGAGCACATATGCTTACTTAATCACAAGGCTCACCATACTTTATTATAGTATACTATTTCCGTGTAATACATTAGGTTACTTCGTGGCCGCTGTAAGCACCTTAGTTTATAACCCCTAAAGAGGAACTAAAGGAAACAAAAAATAAAAGGCTTTCAAATGCTCTCTCTGTAGTATGCTAATTGAAAGGCACAGTTCCCAAACATCTACTTTATTTTATTCTTATAAATAACTAAATCATCATTCAACAAACTATAGTCCAAGGGTCAAATTGCACCTTCTATGTATTATTAAATAAAATTTTATTGAGACACAGACAGGCACGTTCATTTGCCTGTTATCAATGGATGCATTCATATTATAATCGCAGAGACCTTATAGTCCATAAATCCAAAAATAGCTATTAACTTGCCTTTTAAAGAAAAAGATTTGCCAATTCCTGGTCTAAATAAAAGGATAATTTAGAGTAATATTGTTTAATTTTGTATGGATCCTATCACATCTGTATACAAGGCATATAAGAAACTTCCTATGTACTTTGACTTATTTACACCTGCACAGATCCTTTATGCTATAACTCATCTAAAGATGTCCTGCATAAATTCTGAGGCAGAAATGGAATCCATTTGCTGATTTCTCAACAATACTCTATTAGCAAAACTCCCCAATCCACTCACATTGGGTTCATGAAATCTGAAGGGATCATTACCCAGATGGTCAAGCTATCCACCTGTCACCACTTGCACAGAAAGATAAATGAAGTAAAAACCCAAAGCCCAGCGTAAATAAAGAATGTTGAATTTTAATTTAAGTAAAAAATAATAGGCAAAAAGTGTGGCATGAAAATAAAATAGATTTTAAAAATAAGACTCAATGCACATCCTGACCTTGATTATATCTCCTGAAAATACTGGCAAGCGGAAGGAAGGATGAATAAATCGGAACATCGTCATTCCAACTTTATTTTCAGTGTCTGTCTGTCTATCCATTTGGCTTTTAAGAGAGTGCAGGCACGTATTTTAAAGCAACCCACAACATGATTAATAAGGGCAGCACTGTAAAGAAACATAAAACTGCCCTGTCTCCTTCATCTGTTCTTCTGGTGCAGTGATTAACCTTTGAGTTTATGAGTATTTTTGCACTTGCTTCAGATAAAGTATTTTATGAGTTCTTCCCTCCCAGGCAACTTGGATTAAACTTATCAGGCCCAGGAAGATAGTGACCCATAATGGCTGTTCCCTTTGAAAGCATAATCTTCCCCTTGCTGCATTATCTGAACGTTCCTTGCACAAACCAGATGGAAACATCAAGACAGAGACAAGGCAACTTGTTATAAGGTCACATTCTACACCATATACATCATTCATGCTTAATTGATTTGCGGCCCCACCTAATGACAGATTGCCATACATTATGAAGCCCAAGAATATGAAAAGATCATTTTTGCTCCCCATTAATTCCCATTTGGAATGGCTCCTGACTTTACAAAACTTTTTGGCAGACAGTCACTGATGACTGATCACTCCTTTTCAGTGTGGAAATAGGGCAGAAGCAGGAAGATTTATCTTTTAATAAATTCCTAATGAAATAACAAAGTGTGTTGGGGTAATTCGAACTCTCAGTGTGGCGCCACCCTCCAAAAATAGCAATTCAAATTTTTTTTTTCAACGTTTATTTATTTTTGGGACAGAGAGAGACAGAGCATGAACGGGGGAGGAGCAGAGAGAGAGGGAGACACAGAATCGGAAACAGGCTCCAGGCTCTGAGCCATCAGCCCAGAGCCCGATGCGGGGCTCGAACCTACCGACCGCGAGATCGTGACCTGGCTGAAGTCGGACGCTTAACCGACTGCGCCACCCAGGCGCCCCGAAAAATAGCAATTCAAAAAGTGACTGGCTTCCCCAGATTCTCTGAGAATTCTATGAGAATTCTGTGAGATTCAATGGTCATCTCATTGAGAGGAGCACTTGACTGAGCTTCAGAGCTGGCACTCTGTCCAGGAAAAAGGAATCAGGTTAACTTCTGTCTCCTCATTCTGACAGTTTGCACTTTTATGTGTGTCAGGAAAATTCATCATCCTGTTACCTCTCCCAAACCTGGGCTTTCCCACCAGGATCAGTGCAAATCAGATCTGATATAATTCAGCACATCGTGCTCATTAGAGGATACCCCAATTTTGATTGTTAACTTCCCTTGCTTCTCTCCAATTGGGATAAAGAACACCATCAGCAGCAAAACAAAAATTAAAAGGGAGTGTTTTCTGTCCATGGACCTCTTCTATAATCTGTGGTTTCTAGTGAAGTTGTGTTCTAGAAAAAAAAAAAAAAAAAAAGGAAAGAGTGGTAGACAGATGGGAGTCATCAAGTATAGATGGGACTTTAAAAATAGTATTGCAGGGAATGTTGTAACATTAGGAAACAAAAACAAAGACAGAGGATTCCCTGGTACACACATCAAGTCTTCAGAAAGAACTTCAGTTGGGGGAAAAAAAAAAAGAATATATATATATATATATATATATATATATATATAGGCACACACATATACACATACCAAAAAAAAAATTTCTTATAAGCAATTGGTCATATTAAGCAAGATGTGTGAATTAGCCAAGAGATGCTTCCAAGCCCAAGATTCAGAAACTGAGTACACAACAGAGGACAGAATGAGTAAGATCATATGCTGGTTTGCAAGATACTGACTTGTCGCATTTCCAGTAGGACTGTGAGTGATACTCATTATGGTTCGTGCATTCACCATATGGTATCATGTAGTTCATTTTTGTTTGATAATATTTTCTGATAATTCAGCCTTGACCGAAACATTGTTTTTAGGAAACTTTGTAAATAAGGAACAAAGGTCTATGACCAGAAGATGTACAACTGTAGGTTTTTGACAAAAGTTCTGCTTAAGAATCATCAGCCTCTCCATGAATCTTGATTCTGTAATCCAAGCCATGACTCACAGGAGGAAACTTAGGAAAGGTTTTCTGGGGCTGATTTTAAACGGATGGGAAAAGATACGTATACATTTCTGAATATCGCAACATTTGTTTTCCTGAGAAAGATATCAAAACAGTGGTTCAGGAAAGGAGCATGTACAGCCAAAATGTATTCTGCTAGTGTGAACACCACGTAACCCACATGTTTCCACCAAGCTTCAGTTTGTTATTTGGATGGAAATCACACTGGCAGGTATGATAGGGGAAATAAAGATGAAAAAGATACACTCTGGTTTTGATGTCTGACCCCCTTCTGCTGGCCTGTGAGCTTCCTCAGGCAGAAAACAAGAAGGGGTCTGTGCCCTCTGAGAAACTCTATCCTTTGAGGCTGCTCTGCCTTTATGTGCCGAGTCAGGTGGGACCACAGAATTCTGTATGCCCCTGACAGGACAGCTTCCACAACTCAGCTCCAGAGCATTAGGAAAGTTCTTTGTTTCTTTCACCCATATTTATACCAGTCACAATAAACAAACCAAGTCACTCAGAGAGCGATGTCACCCATCATACTTTATAACTCCATACCTGCCATCATGCATCTCTTCCTAACTCTGGAATTTCTTCCTCTGTGCTCTCTAATAGTTGCTTCCAGTCATCATCAAAATCCGTTGCATGCTAGCAAATCTATCTGGAAGTTTTCTTTATCTTCTTCTGAAATTGATTCCCTGAGATATGTCATCCCCTGGAGTCCGCCATATAAATGTAACTCGTCTTACTTCACTCCTGCTACTTCACGTGAAGGGAAAATGGCAACCATTCTTACTTCTCACCATCATTCACTTCCTCCTCCATAAAGATATTAACCTTTGAATTTCGTGGCACAGATATGGCTTCTATCAGAACAGGGGAAACGGCCAAGCTCATGAACATGGCTGTATGTGGATGGCTACATGTGTAGATGCTTGTAAACATTGTTTTCAATCTTGCAATCCAGCTTTAAGACACACAATCCCTGCTTATAAAAATCACCCACTATTTCTCAGGACACTTTTATCCTCCTGTTTTGAATACTTTACCTCCTGGCTCACTGTCCCTTTCTTCCACACTATTTCTTCCAGAATACTATTGGTGATCGCAACATCTACACTGATGACACTTCCAGCAAATTGGCCTCTCAGTTCAGTGATTTTCTTGTCTCTCATCTCCTCAAAACTACTCAGTCTCATGATGATACTCTGGTAGAACCTGTCCCTACTCATGGCTCTGCCCTTCTTAAACTCAATTTCAAAACTTCTACTCTTCAACGATTTCCATCTGGCTAGCTTCCTCCGCCTACTTCGTTGAGTCCAACAGTCTTTGCAGAAACTGACATATATAAAACTTCAGTTCATTTAACCTACAATATTTAATTCTCCTTTGTTCCAATCATCTTCCTTTCTTTCCTCCTTACTCAGCATAAATTCAACAGCCAATTACACTAAACACATTTTTCCCCTTACATCGTCACATTCCTTACTCTGTTCTCATTTTATGGTTTGGCAAAACCACAGCCCCAGTCTCACCCAATTTTTCTTTTACATAGTTCTTGCATTGCCAACGAGAGTGGCGAAAAACACAACTCTGCTGATGTCTCTTACTTTAAATTGATAATCACTCATTACAGATGAATTATATCAGTGCCCCTGAATACTATACTTATTTATTTAGTGTCTAGGTCTTCCAAATGATTATTTCATAAATCTGTCCTCTTACATCAAACTCCTTCTCCATATCCACACTTTTGTTTCCTATTTCACTGAACAAATTGAAAGCAATCTTTATAAGGGTCATTGCACCTGCAGCCATCCACATGCATCTATGCCCATGTGTTGTGCCTTTTCTCCTGTTCTGATAGAAGGCATATCTGTGTTCCCAGTAGAAGGAAACCCTGCTATTTTTGCACTAAACACCATCCCCTGTTACACACTCAGTGACATCACACCAGCGACATTTTCTTTCTCACCTGTTTCATCAATTTGTTCCTTTTTTTATTTTTTAGAGAGAGAGGGAGAGAGAGAGAGAGAGAGAGAGAGTAAGTGATCATGAGCTGGGGAAAGGGGCAGAGAGAGAGGGAGAGAGAGAGAGAGAGAGAGAGAATCCCAAGCAGGCTTCATGGTCAGTATGGAGCCCACCTTACCTGATCCCACAACCCTGGGATCATGACTGAACCAAAATCAAGAGTGAGACGCTCAAATGACTGAGTCACCTGGGTGCCCCAATTTGTTCCCTTTTAACTGTATGTTTCCATCTGTAAAAGTAGCTTATATTTATCTTATTTTAAAAATTCTTCAACTTACCTCTCTCTCCAGCTTTTGTTCAATTCCCTCCTTCCTTTTATAGCAATGTTTCTGAAAAAAATTCTTTATTTATTTCCTTCTCAGATTCCTAAACTATTACCATTGGCATGCCTCAGGGCTCAGTCCCCATGCTCCTATGTTTTCTTACTTTCCTAAGCTCCCCTGGCAATATCATCTAACTTTTGTTTTAGATACCATGTATACGGGGTCTAAAGAAGGAGAGAGAGAATCAATACCAAGCAGAATCTGAGATTCCAGCACAGAATCCCACGTGCAGTTTGATCCCACCAGATCATGACCTGGCCAAGATCAAGAGTCAGATGCCTAACCAACTGAGCCACAAGGCATCCCAGAAAATACTCTTTAATAGAGGGTTACTTCCATTAAACAAAGACATATTCATAACTACATTTAATTTTTAAAGTACATTTTAAAAATACTTATTTTGATAGATAATGGGGCTCACGAGACCAGGGACTCTGTTATTCATCGTGACTCAACCCAGCAACCAAGAGAGACTTTCACTGAGAATATGAATTAGGGAAGGAAATTCTATCTCAGTGGCCTGTATCTGAAAATGGAATGACACCATCCACACAATCAGACTAGGAGAGAGAGGGGTCCAAGTCAGCATGTCTATGTCACTGGGGCAACTTGTTCTATTACGTTCATCCCTTTCTGAAAATGTGAACCAGATGGTCTCTGACCATGTAAGACCAGGACACCGCACCCAGGAGAAAGCTTCGCCTTTGTTTGTATCTGCTGCTAACACCAGCCTCGTTACCTTAACTCTCCCAAGAGCATGCTAAGTGGCATTTAGAGAAGAAAAAAGCAAAAACCACATACACTGATTAGGAATTTGGAAGAAGAGCATCTGCCAATCCGCTGCATTTCTGACAACTACAGAGATCAGATGCTCAATACCACCAAGTAGAGGCAACCGTGACAAGGACAGAACTTGTAATACAAAATAGAGTTTATTTATTGAGCTCCGACATTTAGATATAAGCTGTCACTACTTCATGGCAAGATGTCTTCCCTTCCTCCCCACCTTGCTCAAAGGAGCTGTCAGGTCAGGAAAGGGGAAAATAAAACAAATGCTTTTTCTCTTTCGATTTCCCAGTGGGGAAGGCCTGTTGAAATGCCAGGCATGCCCTGCTGCTTTCTGCATCAACAGATGGCAGAAGGCTGCATTCCTTGTGTTTGTTTTCCATTCAGCAAATTGCAGGTCACATCTGGCCTAGCCTCTGCTTGGTCTGAGCAGATGGGGAGTTCACATTCTTTAAAGGTGGCTGGCTTAAAAAAATAAGGGGAAGAAAAGTGAAAGAGACTAGAAATAAAAGAGAAAGACAGAGAAGCCTTTAAAATGGTGACAAGGAAATCTGAACAGCTGGTATGATTTCAGTATCAGCAAACCATTTAGCCAGACCCCAGCCAACAATGAATGGGACAGAATCACGCTTAGAGCCAGCTAAGCAATCTAGGGTAGGAAAGAATAAGCTTCCAGATGTAAGGAAGAAGAGACACACAAAATTCAATTTACCCTCCAGAGATTCTATGGTTTGCATGTTTTCTCACCCTGAGTTTTACAAGTAGGTTTAGAAAAACCATTTATGCTTTATAGTTCTAGAATACGCTTCTACTATCTGTTAAAATCACTCTAGCCCTTATTGGAAGATTGTTACAATTGACCAACTGTCTACTAAATGACCATCCAGGCAAAACAGTTGACCTGAAGAATGTTCCCGAGCTAAATTTGCAGTATAAAGAAACTTCTCAAATTTGGGTGTTCATGATAATCATCAATTACAGTTATTTTATGTGTATATATATATATATATAGAGAGAGAGAGAGAGAGAGAGAGAGAGAGAGAGAGACATCAGAACTTTAGGCTTCACTGTTCTGATTCAGCGGGTCTCAAACAATGTTTCTAAACTATATTTTGCATAAAAATCACCTTGTTTGTTGAGCGCATAGGTTCAGGACCTCATCTACATCTGTGATTCAGATGCAGTAGTTCTGGAGAAACATTTGATAACACACACATAATAAATATTCCAAAGTGTTTTTATGCCAACAAATTTTGAAGAACAACACTGGCTTAAAGTAAGGCTTGGAGATCTTTGTATTTAAAAAGCCACACAGGGGCGCCTGGGTGGTTCAGTCGGTTGAGCGTCCGACTTCAGCTCAGGTCACGATCTTGCGGTCCGTGAGTTCGAGCCCCGCGTCAGGCTCTGGGCTGATGGCTCAGAGCCTGGAGCCTGCTTCCGATTCTGTGTCTCCCTCTCTCTCTGCCCCTCCCCCATTCATGCTCTATCTCTCTCTGTCTCAAAAATAAATAAATGTTAAAAAAAAATTAAAAAAAAAAAAGCCACACAGTTTAGGTGCAAAAGAGTCTTGCAAATATCTTGCTCTGAATTAATGTTTGGCAACACTGTCTAGATTGTACAGCTTCATACTTACTATAAATAATTTTTTAACTCAAATATCAGTTTTTAACCCTGGTCATCCTCGCACACCTTGAACACTTCTAAAGAAGAAATAAAGGGGCACCTGGGTGGCTCAGTTGGTTAAGCGACCGACTTCCGCTCAGGTCACGACTTCATAGTTGGTGGGTTGGAGCCCCACATCGGGCTCTGTGCTGACAGCTCGGAGCCCGGAGCCTGCTTCGGTTTCTGTGTCTCCTTCTCTCTCTCTGCCCCTCCCCAACTTGTGTTCTCTCTCTCTCTTTCAAAAATAAACATTTAAAAAAAAATTTAAAGAAGAAATAAGGACCAGATTAAATTTAGTAAATAAGTTACTTTTGTATAAAAAGAGGGGAATAAGAATGTCTATTTGTATTCCTATTTACTTGGACAGTCACTTTTGCTACAACACTTGTTTTCAAAATGTGAATTTGTTCCAATATGTTTGATACATTAGAGAATAATTTGAGCATAACGTGAATTTCATGTTTGCTTATGCATGATTTTCTCTGCAAGAAGCACTAGGAAAACGCAGAAAACTGCATCCAGCTGAAATGAGGTAAGTAGAAATAAGCAGAATGGACAGGCTTATGTGCACAGGCACACGCAAGCACCCTTTCCCCCACCCTTCCCCCCCACCCCCTACCCTGCACGCAGACCTCAAACAACTACCAGCTACATCAGTTCACCTCGGGTGTCATGAGCCACCCCCATTCGCATGTGGTGTTACAGTCTGCAATTGACTTGCAGTTACCTGCCTTCCGTTAAATCCCCAAACCTCATGAGATACAACCCTTCAGACATAGCCTCATCCCTACCTCTCTTTTTATTTTGTCTTGCTGTTCTCTCAAAGTGTATTTTTTCTCTTCTCACCGATTTTTTTTAATCTTTTCTTCTCTTTCTATCTCTCTTTTGTCCTTTCCTCGGGCACACGGGGTAGTAGGCATGACAGTCAAGCTGGTGGTTCCTGAGAGAATGGGTGCTCATTTCCGTAAGAATGTGTGGCATAGAGTAATTTACTATAATGTTTAGGCATTTCCTAGCTCTTGCGTGTCATTGTGTCACACACGTTGCGCCAGATTGCGCTTCATTGTTATTTGTTGTCTAACTTTCTTAAGTGTTGCCGTCAAACTTCCTGTATGTTGCACACTTAATCCCATGTCTAATTAAACCCCGTGTGTTTCTTACTTTTTAATTTTTAATGGTAATTTCTAAATTTTTAATTAAAAATGCATATGTTTTTAATGCTTTTAAATAAGTTTTTTAAGTGTGTTTAAATTTAAATGTTTTTAAATAAGCTTTGTTTTCAGAACAGTTGTAGTATTTAGATGAACAGAAATCATGAAGAAAGTGGAGCGTTCCCACGTATGCCAAACCCAGTTTTCCTTACTGTTAACCTCTTAGGTTAGCTGGGTACATTTCTCACATATATGAGCCAGTTTTGATACACTATAATTAAATAAATTTCATACTTTATTCCTATTTCCTTGGTTTTCCCCTAATGTCCTTTTTTTTGGTGTTCCAAGATCTCTGCCAGAACGACCATGTTCAGTTAATCGACATGTCTCCTCAGGTTCCTGTCGGCTTGGACAGTTTCTTAGACTTTCTTCATATTTTAGAACTCTTACAGTTTTGAGGAGTATGGGGCCCATGTTTTGTACGATGCCACTCATTTGAGACACATCCGGTGTTTTGCCATGATGAGATTAGAGACGCGGATTCTGGGGAGGAAGCCCCAGAGGTAAAATCCCATTCCATCACATTATGTCAAGAGTACACTTAGGACTTTTTTATCTGAAACTTGATCACATAGGTGAAGTTGAGTTTGTCAGGTTTTTCTAATGTAAAGTCACTCTTTCATTCCCATTTCTGCACTGTACTCATTGGAAGGAAGTTATTACCTGCAGCCTACACTTAGGAAGTGAAAAGTTCCGCCTCTTTGAAGGTGCAAACTATTTACATAAATTATTTGGAATTCTGCATAAAAGATGTTTCTCTTCTCTTCCATTTATTTCTTTATTAACTTACCTATTTGTGTGTGTGTGTGTGTGTGTGTGTGTGTGTGTGTGTGTGTGTTTTATAACACTTCCTTGCTTTCTAGTAGTACAAGATGCTCCAGGATCATCTTGTATATTTCTTCCCTAGTCTTATCACTAGTTATTTCTCCAAAGTACCTGGGTTCCTTCTAGGGCAGAATGGTATTACAAAGCAAGATCTGGGTGCTAGAGGTACTTGTTCTACTAGGCTGTTGTTGTTGCCAGGCTGTCTCAGCTGAGAACACAAGAAAAATTATGTGTGTGCATTAACCTGCATATGTGCACATATCCATAAGTATGCCTACATGAAAACATCTGAATGTACATTAGGTGAAACGTGAGGTCATACTGAGACAATACATTATCACATGGATCATTCTAGCCTTGCTCACTTGCTTTACCTGTAACCTCCCAGTATATCAATGAAAACTCTGGCTTCCTCCAGCGGCCATTCATTTACTTAATTGTTCATTTCCACATACATGAATAGTATGTACTCATATACTCATGGGAAATATTTTTTATTGACCATAGTCCTTATGTACAGGACTATGGTCCTGACTTGATTCTTACACACCTCCTTTATTCCCAGTTACTTGGGTCAAAAATTTCAATGAAATTGTTTTCTACATTTGTGTGCAGTCAGATTGTTTGATCATAATGCACATTCTATTCTGATATCCCAAATCTCCTAAATGATTTTTTTTTTACTTGTGTAAATTAAAGTTCCTTCTATGTGCTGGCTTTTGACAAATGTGCATTGTCATGATGCATGTAATTATGGTATGCTTTACCATTCTACACTCCTACTCTCCGAAACTCTAGCCACCACTGATGCTTTTTGTTGTACCTATAGTTTTTCCCTTGGCAGAATGTCAAGAAAATTGGAACTGTATATTTTGTAATCTTTCAGACGGAATCATTACATGTAGCGATATTCACTTAAGATTCACCCATTTTCCTGTGGCTTGATGGCTCACATTTTAAATAGCCAAAAACCATTCTCTTGAAAGAATGTGCCAGTTGTTTATTTAGTCACTTGTTGAAGAACAACTTGGTTGTTTTCATATTTGGGTGATTATTTTTTTTTTAATTTTTTTTTCAACGTTTTTATTTCTTATTTTTGGGACAGAGAGAGACAGAGCATGAACGGGGGAGGGGCAGAGAGAGAGGGAGACACAGAATCGGAAACAGGCTCCAGGCTCTGAGCCATCAGCCCAGAGCCCGACGCGGGGCTCGAACCCACGGACCGCGAGATCGTGACCTGGCTGAAGTCGGACGCTTAACCGACTGCGCCACCCAGGCGCCCCCATGTTTGGGTGATTTTTAATAAACCTGCTGTAAGCATTCACATGCAGGCTTTGTATGAACATGTATTTCCAAATCAGGAGTGCAATTTCTGAATCACACGGTAAGATTATATTTACCTTTGTGAGGAATTATGACACAGTCTTCCAAAGCAAAGGTATAACTATGCATTTTTATAAGCAATGAAAGAAAGTTCCTGTTGTTCTTCATCTTTGCCAGGAATTGGTATTGTTAATTTTTTTTTTTTTTTTGGATTTTAGTCATTTTAATGGATACGTAGTGGTATTTCACTGCTGTTTAAGTTTGCTTTTCTATAATGAAAAATCATGTGGAGTGTCTTTTCACACTTGTTTGTCATGTGACGATCTTCTTTGGTGAAGTCTCTATTCAGATCATTTGCTCATTTTCAACTGGAGTTGTTTATTTTCTTACTGTTGAATTTTAGAAGTTGTTTGTCTATTTGGATACTTAGAACCTTACCAGATGTGTGTTTTGCAGCATTTTTCCCTGTGACCTTATTCCCAATTTTTAAGCAGTCTTTCATATAGTTATTTTTTTTTTTATTTTAATAAAGCCCAATTTGGCAAACTTTATTTCATGGATCATGCATCCGATGTTGTATCTAAAAACTTATTGCCAAACTCAGGGTCACCAAAATTTTCTCTTACATTATCCTCTAGAAGTGTCATAGTTTTGCATTTTACAATTATGTCTATAATAAATTTTGAGTGAATTTTTGTGAAAAAGGTGAAAGCTCCATGTCTAGATTTATTCTTTTGCATTCAACATCCAAATGTTCCAACATCGTGTGTTAAACAAAACAAAACACAATCCTTTCTGTATGTAATTGACTTGCTTCTTTAAAATAAATCGATGGCACTATATTTGTGTAGATCTCTTTCTCTTTGGTTCCACAGCTGCGTTTGTGTGTTCATTCACCCATACCACACTCTTGATCATTGTAGCTTTTTAGTGAGTCTTGAAATTGGGTGATGTCAGTGCACTTCTGTTCTACTTTTTCAGTGTCACTTTTGTTATTCTGATTCTTTGCCTGTCCCTATAAACCTTACAATCTGTTTGTCTACATCCACAAAAGAGCTTTCTGGGATTTTCATAAGGATTCAATTAAATCTATAGATCAAGTTGGAAAGAGTTGACATCTTAACAATATTGACTTTGAATATGGAATATCTCTTTATGACAACAGAATATCTCTTTAAGACAACAGGATATAGGGGCGCCTGGGTGGCTTAGTCGGTTAGGTGGCAGACTTTGGCTCAGGTCGTGATCTCAAGGTTTACGAGTTGGAGACCCGCTTCAGGCTCCGTGCTGACAGCTTAGAGCCTGGAGCCTGCCTCAGATTCTGTCTCCCTCTCTCTCTGTCCCTCCCCTATTCTCTCTCTCTCTCTCTCTGTCTCTCAAAGAAAAAAAAAAGTTAAAAATAAAAACCACAGAGTATAAAATAAACTAAGAATACAGAATATCTCTCCATTCATTAGATATTCTTTTTTTTTTTAATTTTTTTTTCAATGTTTATTTATTTTTGGGACAGAGAGAGACACAGCATGAACGGGGGAGGGGCAGAGAGAGAGGGAGACACAGAATCGGAAACAGGCTCCAGGCTCTGAGCCATCAGCCCAGAGCCTGACGCGGGGCTCGAACCCACGGACCACGAGATGGTGACTTGGCTGAAGTCGGACGCTTAACCGACTGTGCCACCCAGGCGCCCCCATTAGATATTCTTTAATGTCTTGGTTCAGAGTCTTGTAGTTTTCCACATACAAACTCTATAGTTTGTTAGATTTATAACCTAGAGATTCACCTTTATTGATCCTTTTTTTTTCAAATTTTGAATTCCCATTGTTTATTGTTGATGTATAGAAAGGCAATTCACTTTTATATATTAATTTGTATCCTACCACCTTGATATATTCGCCTATAAGTTTCGGAAGTTTCCTAGTCATTCTTTGGGATTTTTCCATGTACTGTAATGTACTCAGAGAACAAAGTTTTATTTCTTCATCCCAATCTGTATAACTTTTAATAAAATTTTATTTTTTTTATTTTATTTATTTGATTTTTATTATTATTTCCTTTATTTTATTTATTGTATTTCACCAGCTACAACTTCCAGTATGATGCTGAAAAGAAGTATCAAGAGATAATATTTTGCTCTCAGCTTTAGTAGTAAAGCATCTAGTCTGTCATCGTAGGTATAGTGTTAGCTGTAGGTATTTTTTGTAGACTGTCTTAATTCAATTTAGGAAGTTGTCTTCTATTCCTCTTTTTTTTTTTTTTTTTCCTGAGACTTTTTTATCATGAAGCGGTGTTGGATGTTTTCAACTAGTATGATATATGATTTTTCTTTGGACTGTTACTTTGGTAGTTTATATTGATCTTCAAATGTTGAACTAAACTTGTAAACATGGAATAAAACCTCTTGGCCATAAGGTATAATTTTTCTATGCACTATTGGATTTGATTTTTCTATGTTAATGGTCTGTTTTTTTTTCTTTCTTTCTTTATAATGCCTTTATTTCACTTTAATATTGGGGTAAGGTTATCCTCATAGGAAGTGTTCTCTCTTCTTTTATCTTCTGGAAGAGATTGTGAAGATTGTTATCATTTCTTTAGTAAATATCTATCTCCCTCCTTTTGTAAGGTTAGGTAGTTTTTGTCTTAAAAGAAATTGAACTATTGCAAATTTGGGGACATAGAGTTGTTCACAGTATTCTTTTATTAACTTTCTAATGTCCAAGTTATCAATATTGATGATGCCTATTTCATTTTCAATACTGATAACTGATGTCTATTCTTTTTTATCTTCATCAGCCTGGTTCGAAGTTTAAATGTTATTGATTTTTCAACATATCATTTTTGTTTTTGCAGATTTTTTCTGTTGTGTTTCTGTTTTTAATTTCATTAGTTCTGCTCTATTTTTTTAATTATTACTCCTTTCTCCATCCTTTAAGGTTAAATTTATCTCCTCTCTCTAGTTTCTTATAGTGAAAGCTTAGGTTATTGATATTAGATATTTCTGCCTTTAGATTTTTTAAGGTGTATCTTATGGGCCAAAATGTGGTCTAACTTGGTAAATATTCCAGGTGAACAAGATTAGAATATATATTCTGCTCTCATTGGCAGAATAGCATATAAATGTCAATTAGATCAAGCTGATTGTCAACTATAGTGATAGTGATGTTTAGGTCAACTATATTCTTACTTGATCTGTCAAAAACATTGAAGTCTTCAACTGTAATCATGGAACTTGTCTATGTCTCTCTTTAGTTCTATCAGATTTTTTTCCTCATATATTTCAACACTCTGACGTTAGTTGAATACACATTTAAAGTAGTTATGTCTTCTTATAGATTAGGCCCATTTATCATTCTGTAATGATCCTCTTTTCCCCTAATAATTTTCTTTGTTCTGAAGTCAGTTTTGTCTGAAATTAATATAGCTACTCCAGCTGAATTTTGATTAGTGTTATTGTGGTGTATCTTTATGCTTTTATTTTAACTTACTAGAATTTTTATATATAAAGTGGGTTTCAATGAGTCTTGTTTTAGTTATTGTTAGTGTTGTGTATCAATTAATAATATTAATTATTAGTGATTTTAATAATTAACTTTATTAATTATTGCATTCACCACTAATTTATTAATTATTAGTAATATTTATTCCCTCTGAAAAATATCTACTGTTTAATTTTTATATTTTGACAATTCATATTTAAAGTGATTATTTATGGGGGTGCCTGGGCAGCTCAGTCAGTTGAGTGTCGACTCTTGATTTTGGCAAAACATGATGTCAGGGTTGTGGCATCGAGCCCTGCATCAGACTCCACACTTAGCGTGGAGCCTGCTTAAGACTCTCTTTCTTTCCTGCTGCCCCTCCCCCTGGGCATTCTCTCTCTCTCTCTCTCTCTCTCTCTTTCTCTCTCTTCTGTCTTTCTCAAATAAAGCAATTAAAAAAAATAAAGTGACTACTTATGGAGGTGGATTAATATCTACCAAGTAAATTATTGTCTTATATTTTGTTGCTTTTAATCCCCTCCTCCCTTTTTCTGTGTTCTCTAATTTTAATTTTTTTTAATGTTTATTTAATTTTGACAGAGAGAGAGACAAGGCATGAGTGGGGGAGGGGCAGAGAGAGAGAGAGAGAGAGAGAGAGAGAGAGAGGGAGACACAGAATCTGAAGTAGGCTCTGGGCTCTGAGCTGTCAGCACAGAGCCCGATTTGGGGCTGCAACTCACAAACCGTGAGATCATGACCTGAGCTGAAGTCCAACGCTTAACCGACTGAGCCACCCAAGCACCCCAACTGTGTTCTCTAATTTTGAAGAAATATTTTATATGATTCTATATTATTTCCTCTCTTATCATATTAATTGCACTTTAAAAAATAGTACTTTCCCTAGAACATCCAAAATACGTTTTTAACTAATGTAAGTTCATCTTGCAGTAATATCATAGCATTTCACATGTAATGCAAAGCCTTTTAACAGAGTGTTATTAATTCTTCACTGTTATGATATTGCTGCAATTCATTTTATCTTATGCTAAAATTATAACTTAAACTCTAGTGGAAGCTCTACCACTAAATTATAACATGTTTTTTCTTTCTTTTTTCAAGTCAATTTTGTACATATGAAAGAATTTTCAAAGGAAGAATGTAATTTGGGCAGCCAGGTAGGCAATAAGTGATATATGATAGATAATAGTATAAATCCAAGGGCTCTAAAGTTTCTTTCTTCCTTGCATTTCGTACATGTTCCCTTTTAAAATCAGTAGCCTTCAGTTCCATATTCAGTAAAATGGGAGTAATAATAGCACCATTTTGTAAGAATAAAATATTCTCACATTATAGTGCCTGATGGTACAGTGCCTAACACAAGATATATTAGGATCATTATTACTTTATTATGACTCATTAAAACTGTGTAATTGGCAGCATTTCCTTTGTCATGTACTTCCTTCCTTCAAGCTGGCTGAGAGTTATATTTTTCCCATTGTTCCTAAAGATGTCCAAACTCTTCCTTTTTCCTCACTTTTGTTCCTCCTTCTTTCCAGGACCCAACATCCTTTAAAAACTATCTTCTGGGCCACAAGTTTACCATTTACCAAATAGTAATTAATCACTCCATGCCTGGCTTCCTCATCAGTAAATGAGAAAAATTATATAACTTAGCTCAGAACATTGTGAAAATTAAAGAGAAAGTCCATATATGGTGTGCTTAGTACAATATTTGGTGCACAGTAAGCTCTCAATAAAAGTTAACTGTTGTTGGGGCCCCTGGGTGGCTCAGTCGGTTGATAGTTCAACTTTGGCTCAGGTCATGATCTCACATTTCATGAGTTCGAGCCCAGCGTCAGGCTCTGTGCTGACAGCTCAGAGCCTGGAGCCTGCTTCGGATTCTGTGTCTCCCTCTCTCTCTGCCCCTAACCCACTCGCATTCTGTCTCTGTCTCTCTCAAAAATAAATAAACATTAAAAAAAAAGTTAACTGTTGTTATATAGTGTGACTTGGAGTTTTAATTTCCATGTGTGTGTATTTTCACATATGTGTATCTGTGCATTTATGTTCCCATTTCTGTTAGTTTTTTACATTGCATGAGATTTTTAGTAATATTTTACCCATACCTTCTCTTCCAGTCATACCAGATTATTACAAGTTGACATTATTTTAGGCAGCCTTTCCCAAAAGCAAAACTCTAGACAAAAATTTAAGAGCATATAATCTATTTGGGAGTTGATCTCAAAAAGCACCTGTGTAAGGTGGATATGTGAGATAAGGAAGGAAAGGAAGCCAATAAAGTTTGCATAAAAGAATGGGTCATCATGATGGACTGCTCTCTTGTGGAACTCTGAGATGCAGCAGACAACACATCTTGGAGAGGTCTCACCATGAATGCAAGGAAGTTATGGTATTTACTACCCAATTTCAATTTATTATTGCCTGAGGAATGTTCCCTGGAACACTAATTCCACATGGTGCACATGTCAAGAAAGAGCCTTCAAAAACAAAACCAAACAAGCCACAGATAATGGCCATAAGATGTGATCTGCACATACTGGAATTGAGCTTGGACTTGGCTGTGAGAGAGGCACTAACAGCACCTGATATATTCATGGTCTTTCATGCTATGCATGAAAATTCATACTATTTTTCCCACATGGAATATCCTGCTGGTTTATTATTTAATTCTTTAATATCAGCTTATTCTTCAATCTCAAGAGATACCTTTTGTGGAAGTCTTCATGATATAAGACCTGATTCAGGTATCCTAATTCTTCATAATAATACATAATGTGGGTGTTCTACTTTACTGTGCTTTCTCCTAGAACACTACTTAAAGTACCGGATTTTAGGGGCACCTGGGTGGCTCAGTTGGTCAAGCATCCAACTCTTGATTTCGACTTAGTTCATGATCTCATGGTTCACGGGATTGAGCCCTGAAAAGGGGGCAGCTGACAGCACAAAGCCTGCTTGGGGTTCTCTCCCCTAGCTCTCTCTGTCCATCTTCACTCTTGTGCTCTCTCTGTCTCAAAATAAATAATTTTTTTTTTAAAAAATTAACTAGATTTTAATGATCAACTGACTTTTCCCTTACTAAAATTGACCCTAAGTGGGTTCATACTAAGTGAACTCTGATTGAAGTTAACTCTGATTGAAAGCAGCATGGGAGCTCCAACCCAGCCATCATCTTACCTGCTGTTCTGAGTATAAGAGTTCTTCACATTCCATCAATGGAAATAATGTAGCAAAAGATGCAATTCCCAGAACCATAGCATTTACCACTTCTCCACATATACCACTATAAAATAAAATAACACAATTATCTAGAAAGGGAAAAAAAGGAAGATGCAGCTATAGATAATGCACATTTCTTACCCATTTAAAGATAAACACCTTCTGAAAATTACCAAACTATGCCAAAATGGAAACAATAAACTATAGATGATAAATAGATAATCAGTTTTGTTTACAGAGTTGGAATGCTGAACTTAACTATCCTTGCCTTTTCCATTAATTGTGTTAAAGACAAAACATTTTCTGGAGACTTGAATGGCTCTTAAATAAAGAGGTCAAATTTATGAAAAGAAATATTGCAGTAACTATGGCCATCAATAGAATCAAGTTTTATTTCCATGATTTCTTTTTAATATACAATCAGAATTCTCTTTACTTGGAAAGGGCTGTGGGAATGGGATTTCAAAACTATTGGAAAGGGATTACAAAATCCCTGATGAAACGAATTTAGGTATTTTCTTCATATCTTGAAGTTACGTTTTGTCCCACTCAAGATTATTGAATCCTGTTGATTTTGTTTTCTGTCCAGATATTTTTTAATGTCTAACAAAACAAATTTAATGCCATACACTGACATTTGTTGTCATGTACAGTGTTACAAAGTCCTTTAAAATTAGTAAATAAATGAAGCAGAACATTAATTTCATATTTACTTTGTACCTGCTGCTTCAAAATAATAATACATTGCTTTTTTTTAAAGAAAAAGCAAAAGGAGATTCTCCTGTAAATCTTTAGCTCTCATTTCTCACATCTTGTAATTTCCTAAAGTCAGACTTCTAAAAGTACAGTTATGAATTCTACTAAAAATTAAGTGTCACACAAATCCATGTTAAATCCTATCCAATATTTTTTTTCTCAGTGGGAGATGAGTAGATTTAAAGGGTCAATTTGCTAATATATATAAAAATGGATTGTATAAATCCATTCAATATCGGTGGGTTGCCTACAGAGATGGTCGCCAAAATTCTTTCCATCTTTGTGTTTTTATGTCTCTTCTTCATTAAAAGGTGGGACCCATTTCTGCCCCAGTTAGACTTGGGCTGGACTTATGTTTGCTTTAACTATCAGAATATGGTGAAAAATGATGAAGTATGAGCTCCAGAAGTTTTTAAGAGACCTGGTAACTTCTTTGCTTTCTAGAACCCAAGTAGAACCCTATAATGAAGCTTCTCTAGATCTCTGGAGGCTGAGAAGCCAGATGGAAGAAAACCAAGAGGCCCCTGCCAAAAGCCACCATCAATGCCAGGCATGTAAATAAGGCCATCTTGAGATTGCCAGGACCAGCTGCACCCATCTGCAACTCCACAAGTGATCACAAGAGAGACCATCTGAAGAATTGCCCAGCTGAGACCAGTTAACCATCAGAGTCATGAGAAATCATAAATTACTTTTACTTTAAGCCACTTTATTTTGTGGTAACTTGTTTTGAAACAACACTGATGATAAAAAGATGAAGGGAAAAACAAAGTACTTAAAACCCAAAATTTACTCATTCAACTTGATAAGAAGTATCACAGATTTTAGAAAAGTATTTTCTGTCCCTTGGTTTTCTATTTACATCTTTCCATATTTAAGCTTTAAACATCTTTTTGCAAAGTAAGGCTTAGCTGTGAAACTAAATGGTAAGACCAATATATATCAAAAGATTTTGAAAATACAGAGCAATATGTGATATATATAAAACCAAAAATATGTTGATAAAGCCTACAGCAAGTTTTTCCCCTGTGTGATTTAGAATAAAAAGCTGTTGATGGGGCACCTGAGTGGCTCAGTGGGTTAAGCGTCTGACTCTTGATTTTGGCTCACGTCATGATCTCACAGTTTGTTGGTTCGAGCCCTGTGCCTGGCTCTCTGCTGACAGTAAAGAGCACGCTTGGGATTCTCTCCCTCTTCTCTCTCTCTGCACCTCTACTCCACTCGCACATGCTCTGTCTTAAAATAAATAAACTTAACAATAAAAAAAAAAAACCTGTTTAGTGCTGACTTCAGGGCCGAACAGAGGATTGAATACCCTTTGGTTACGAAGCCACTTCTAGAAACATATTTCTATTTGAGTAGTTAATATTAGGGACAGGGGATGTGCCATATAAAAAAAACTTATTGAGAATTATTACATCGCTGAAGTATTACTTCTATCGAATATCAAAATAAAGTAACTTTTAGAGTAAAATTTTGTCTATACTGACATGTCACAGCAATACACGACTCATGGCACTTGTTAAGATGAACACTGAATAAAAGTGCCCTATTATACTTTCACTCCATCATGTTTTTTTCCATATGTTCATAATCAATGGAAACTTATATTGGTTTATAATTTGAATTCTAAATAGAAGTGTTCAGGCTTGTTCTGGTCTTTGGACTAATGCCACCTGCTCTTCTCAAATCTGGACGTTGCTCCGAGCCTTCTGCAACAGAGTAAGTCCCGCAAGGTGCTCGGATATGTTGTTAGGGTTGTAAACCACTGCTTTATGTAAAATGTTTTGCTTCACTGCTAAATCATTCCTGGTAGATTCTAGTTAAACCATTAAGTCTCCTTTTCATATGTTGATGGTTACATGCTGCACTGAGGCTTTCACCAGGATAATGTCAAGCAACGTCTTCTTCCTTCCTGCTCCACAGTCGTATCTCAGAGTGAACTTCTTGGACCCAATGCATCAGATTCACTGAGGTCATTGAAGAAAGGTAATGTCTCAAGCCACTTCCACAACTACTAAATCAAAATGATTAGAAAGAGCCTGGGAATCTGTATTTTAAACAAGTACAGCTGTTTGTCATTCTCTCTCTCTCTCTCTCTCTTTTTTTCCAGTGAAACCATCAGCAATGTTTTCTGTCTGAGCCATGCATTAAAAAATTATTTATTTTGAGAGAGAAAGAGAGAGAGAGAGCTGAGGGGGGTGGATCAAGAGAGAGGAGGACAGAGGATCCAAAATGGGCTCTGCCTTAAGAGCAGAGAGCAATGCAAAGCTTGAACTCGAACCATGAGATCATGACCGAGCCAAAGTTGGACACTTAACCGACTGAGCCACCCTGACACCCCAGAGCCATGCATTTTATCAGAACTAGTCGGCATCACAGTCAAGCTCATGGGTTACTGAAGGATGGATGCTTAATACGAAAAGCCTCCCCAGTACATTTTACTTTTCAATGTTGCCCTTTGGTGACTCACCCATCTCATGTTGCCTGTGTGTAGTCACGAATGAGAGAGATTTCAATTCAGGTGCTGCTTTTAGCTTTCCCTTCCACTCTTATATGATAGCGCACAGACCACCACTAGAGAACCCAGGCACACGGCAGTGAGGAAGAATCCTCCACTGATGATTCCTAACTGTGCAGAGGACGGTAACGTATATTAGAAATAAACACTTATAATGTGTCAAACCGCACTCAATGTATTGTGAAATATTCCATGTGTATATCCACTTCTTTCGTGGACTAGCCTATTGCAGAAACAATGGTACAGCTGTTTTGATTAGGCTGACAGCACCGAGATATGCGAGAATATACGATGTGACGATTTTTTTCTATACTTCATCAGCCAAACATGAAGATAAATCATACTACACTAGCAGCTTTCCAGCGAAAGAGTGTTCAAATTGTTAGTGTGAGGTTGAAACTTAATAATGTCAGTGGCAGAGCCAGGTTTTAGAATTCGGTGATGGAGTTGGGGCCGATAAATTCTAACCATGTTATTTAAATTTCCCAACTTCATAGTAGACATGAAATGGGATGCCATGGAAAAAATACAGCGATAGGGGGGTGTGAAAATAAAAGATGTTCGAAACCAAAGCATTACAATGGTCAGCTTTTCTATGAGAAGACAAATATATTGCTTTTTAAATGTGATCATGGAATTGAAAAGTAATTCCTATCCCATCTTGTCCTGCCCCCAACTTATGGGAAGAAGAAGACACATTGACAAAACTCTGGCTGCCATTATTTTTTTGTGGGATCTTAGGCAAACCATGCATCTCTCTGAACTGCAGTTTCCTTTTATGTAAATTTAGATCATTAAATGAGATGAGTTGAGAGCCCTTAATTTTGGAGAATTTTGTTGATAATCCACAGAGATTTAGTGTGTATAAATAAGCTATTTTAAAAATAACCAAATTCTATCCTCACAAAGTTTAAGATAGAAAAATATTCTATGCCAGCTCAATAAACTATTGTTTATTAAGAGCTTTCTATTTGCCAGTCACTATGCTAAGCTATTAATATGCATTTTCTCTTTTTAACATTTACTGTAACATTAAGTTGTGGTATTATTATTTTTCCCTTTTAACATAATGAAGCCGAGGCTTAAAGAGTGCAAGTCATCCAAGATCTCCCAAAATTAATTGGTATTAGTTGGAGCTTAGATACCCCAGGGACTGTGACTATGAAAGCTGTGGTCTTAACAATTGTTCCATGATGAAAAACAATTGCATGTTACTGTGTGTGTGGTGATTCCAGTGTCAGAAAAATAAGGTCATGTGTAAATTCTCTAGTAAATGCTTATTGGAATAGATTCCAGATCACAGTAATTTCCCCTTCTTTACTACATGTTCTTATTCAAAGGTTACTGTCTGGCAGGCATGTCCTGAAAAAGAAAGTAATGAGAAGGTGAAGGGATTAACTCTACAAGATACATAAACATTCTACAAAGCCTCTACAATTAAAGTATTATAGAACCATGTGGAAGGATAGACCAATGGGATGGAGTAAAGAACTCAGAAAGAGAGCCAAGAACATTTGCAAATTACATCTATGATAAGATTCGTATTTCAAATACTGCAAAATAGATGAACTTTTCAACAAATAGTTTGGGACAACTGTATAAACCTTCAGGCAAAGAAAACAATTGGACCCATAATACACACCGTGCAACAGAATAAACCCCAACAATTTCTGTGATCTAAATGTAAAGGTAAGATCATACAAGCATATGAAGTAAGCAAAAGAAAATTTGTTACTTGCTATTGGAGTCAGGTTTTCTAACTTTGTCTGAAAACTCTAGGAAAAGAAAAAGAGAAAAAAAGATTGATAAATTGGCTCCACGAAAAGGAAAAAAAAATTTTTTTGAATGAAGTACCAGAAAAAAAAAATCAAAAGACAAAAACAAACTGGGAAAAAATCTGTAAGAAAACAATCTTTGTGAAAAAAAAAAAAACTGTAACGTTTATTTCAGGCAAAGAACTCATAAAATCAAGAAGAAAAAGACTAGAAGCCCCTTGAAAAATAATTGTGCAAAATAATACACAGCTCCGAGAAGTTGAAAATATTCAAAGCACCCTTAAGTATCTGAAAAGAGGTTTAGATAAAAATTAAATTTCTACAGAGATATAATTATTTACATTTCAGGTTGGAAAATCCAAAACCTTGTCAACACATGCTCTTTAGGCCAATGAAGGAAAAGCTGCCACTCTCAAAATTGCTCCTGGGAATGGAAAATGAAGCAGATCTTATGGAAATGAATTTGGAAATATTTAACAAATATTTTTTGGCCAAGAATCTCACTTTTAGAATTTAATCATGAAAACATTATGCCAAAAACACCAATAACTTATAAACCATGTTATTTGTAAAAAGCAAACTATTGAAAACAATACAATCATCGCTCCAGAAGAGATTGGTTGAATATACTCCTCTCCATATACACACAATTAAATACTAACAAATATGTGGAATTTAAGAAGTAAAACAGATGAACGTAGGGGAAAGAAAAAAAAAGAGATGGAAAAGCAAACCATAAGGGACTCTTAAGTAGAGAAAACAAACTAAGGGTTAATGGAGGGAGGCAGGTGGGGCTCAACTAAATGGATGATGGGTATTAAGGATAGCAATTGTGATGAGTATGTAAGCAATGAATCACCAAATTCTCTTTTTTAAGTTTATTTATTTATTTTGAGAGAGAGAGAGCACGAAAGCTCATAAGTGGGGGAAGGACACAGAGAGAGGGAGAGGGAGAGAGAGAATCCCAAGCAGATTCTGTGCTATCAGCCAGAGCCTGAAGCAGGGCTAGATCTCAAAAACCACAAGATCATGACTTGAACCGAAATCAAGAGTCAGATGCTTAACACAGTGATCCACCCAGGTGCCTCAAATCACTAAATTCTGTATCTGAAACCAATTTTACCGTATATATTAATTAACTAGAATTTAAATAAAAATGAAATTAAATGAAGAATGTAAATAAGTGTGTATATAAGTGTGCAATTACTCTAATTATACAGAGTATGTAAATATAATTAAAATAGAGTCAAGTTTAAGATTATATTAGAAATATTTAAAAGCCATTCATAAGAAGAAATTAAATAATTTTAATTGATAAAAATGCAGTTTTTGCCTGTTTTACAATTCACAGAAATAGGATAAAGTCAAGATTTAATAAAATAAGGTAGAATGATATCAAAATGTAAGTGAGAAACTCCAAAATTCATCCTTCCATAAAAGCAGCTGAAACTCTAGCAAAACCATCAGAACAACTTTTTGGAACTCTGGAAATTACCAAAAGCTACACGGGAAGCACTTATTCAACAAAATGACTGAAGCACAGTAAAAACAGTAAGCTTTTGTTGTTTCAGTTTGACCTTATTCCCATCCCCTACACTTCAGCTCAGCGGTAACCTTGAACATAAGAGTGATTGCTGTGGAAATACTACAGTAGTGGGACCAGTACAGAATAATTTCCTAGAAACACATACTCAAGCTAAATAGACAAAAGGAAAAACAGAAAATCAGAATAGACCTATAACAACTAAAAAGGTTGAGCCAGTAATTAAAAAAAAAAAAAAAAAACAAAAAACTTCCAACAAGAAAGTCCAGCACCAGAAGTTTTCACTAGGAAATTCTACCAAATGAATGAAGGAAAAGTCCCTCACAAACTCTTCAAAATAAAAGAGAGATGATTGCTAACTCAATCTCTGAGGTTAGCATTACCTTGACGTCAAAGACATTGCAAGGAAAGAAAACTTACAGGTCAATATCCCTTATGGATTCAAATGCAAGAATCCTCAATAGAATATCAGCAAACCTAATCCAGCAACATATTAAAATGAGTATACACCATGCCCAAGAGGGATTTATACCAGAAATTCAAAGTTGGTTCAACATACAGAATTTATCAGTGTAATATACAATGCCACTATAATAAAGAAAAATAAAAGGAGCGATTATCTAAATAGATGCAAAAAACCCTTTAAAAAAAAAAAAAAGCCAACATCCTTTCATGATAAATACACTCAACAAATTGCAAATAGAAAAAAATTTTCTTACCCTGATAAAGGGCATCTATAAAAAACCCACAGCTCCCATCGTATTTAATTGTGAAAGAC
The DNA here is from genome assembly GCF_028749965.1 of Puma concolor. Lineage (NCBI taxonomy): Eukaryota > Metazoa > Chordata > Mammalia > Carnivora > Felidae > Puma > Puma concolor. Next base: position 20,600,047 of record NC_141672.1, read on the forward strand.
TTAAAGCTTTCAGCCTAAGATCGAGAATGTCTGTTCTAGCTATTTAACATTGTACTGGGAGTTCTAACTGGAAAGTTAGGTAAAGAAAGACAAAACAAAACAAAAGACTATCCAAATAGTAAAGGAAGAAGTAAAAATCGGGGCGCCTGGGTGGCGCAGTCGGTTAAGCGTCCGACTTCAGCCAGGTCACGATCTCGCGGTCCGGGAGTTCGAGCCCCGCGTCAGGCTCTGGGCTGATGACTCGGAGCCTGGAGCCTGTTTCCGATTCTGTGTCTCCCTCTCTCTCTGCCCCTCCCCCGTTCATGCTCTGTCTCTCTCTGTCCCAAAAATAAATAAAAAACGTTGAAAAAAATTAAAAAAAAAAAAAAAAATTAACCTATTTGCCGATTATATGAACTTATATCCGGAAAATCCTAATAAATCCATACATTAAAAAAATCTATTAGAACTAACAAATTCAGCAAAGTTGTACGATGCGAGATCAATAGGCAAGAATCAGTTGTACTTCTATCCACTAGAAATGAAAAACCCAAAAATGAAATTAAGAAAACAATTCCATTTATGGCATCAAAAAGAGTAAAATACTTAGGATTAAATGTAACCAGGGAAGTACCAGATTTGTATACTGAAACCAGATAGTGCTAATAAAAATTAAAGAGTTACATAAATAAAAAGACATCTGTGTTCACAAATTGGAAAACTTAGTATTCTTAATTGGCAATATTCCCCACATTTATTAATGAAACCAATCCCTACAAAATTCCAACTACCTTTTTGCAGAAATCAATAATATGATTCCAAAATTCCTGTACAAATGCAAGAAGCCCGCATCGTCAAAGCAATCCTGAAAAAGAACAAAGTCGAGGACTTCCAGTTCATAAATTGAAAACTTACTATAAAGTAATAGTAATCAAAATAGTGTGGCATTAGCATAAATAGAGATAGATCAATGGAATAAAGTATAGAATCTAGTAATAAACCCTTTGTCCAACTGATTTTTGACAAAGGTGTCAGGCCATTTAATAGGATGAGAAGAGTCATTTCAACGAATGGTGCTAGGATGACTGGATATCCAAATGCCAGAGCATGAACCTGAATCCTTTCTCACATCATATACAAAAAATTAACTTAAAATTGGTCGACACCTAAATGCAAACTCTAAAACTATAAAACCCTTCGAAAAAAATATAGGTGCAATTCTTTGTGACTTTGGATTAAATAATAGTGTCTCATATATGACACCAATACCACAAGGAACAAAAGTAAAAATCGATTAATTCTATTTTACCAAAATTACAGACTTTTGCATCAAAAGACACTATCAGGAAAGTGAAAGGACAGCACACAAAATGAGGTGAAATATTTACAAATTGTGTATCTTATAAAATCCAGAATATGTAAAGGATTCCTATAATGCAATATTAGAAAGGCAACCCAGTTTTTTTTTAATGGGCAAAGGACATGAATAAACATGTTTCCAAAGGAAATGTAATAAAGATTCTTAATATCATTACTCATTAGGGAATGCAAATCAAAACCATAATGAAATATCATTTCCTGCACATTAGGATGACTATAACATGTAAGTATTATATAAAAATAACAATTGTTCATTAGGGTAGGGAGAATTGGAGCCTTCATGCATGGCTATTAGAAATGTAAGATGAAACAGCTACTGTGGAAAATAGTTAAAGGGGTAGAGTTACCATATACTCCAGCAATGCCATTTCTAGAGATCCAGAAAAACCCAGGAGAATCAAAAACAGGATTGTTCATAACAGCATTAGTCACAATAGCCAGTAAATGCAAACTACCCGAATGTCCATTATCTTATGAGGGATAAATACAATGTGGTCTATACATAAAATGTTTTATTCATTGTTTAGTTGTAAAAGAAAATGAAGTACTATCTGAAACTAGTATAGCATCGTGTGTCCACTATACTTCAATAAAAAAAGAAAAATAGGGACACCTGGGTGGCTCAGTCGGTTAAGCCTCTGACTCTTGGTTTTGGCTGTCATGATCTCACGGTGTGTGGGTTTGAGCCCGGCATTGGGCTCCACACTGGGATTCTCTGTATCCCTCTCTCTCTTCCCCTCCTCTGCTCAAGCTCTCTCTCTCTCTCTCTCCCTCTCTCTCTCCCTCTCTCAAAATAAATAAATAAACATTTTTAAAAAGCCACATGTGGTATGATTCCATTTATATGAAATGTCCAGAATTGACAATACTATAGAAACAGAAAAGAGATTAGTAGTTACTGGAAGAAAAGAGGAGGGGTGAATTAGTACCAGGTTTCTTTTTACAATTATTGATATGAAAATTCAGTGACGCAAATATTCTGAAATTGGATACTACCAATGACCATACGACATTTTAAGTATTCTAAAAACCACTGAATCGTGCCCCTTAAAATGATTTGAACGATGTATTTGGTGTCTAGGAATTTTATGTCAATTAAAATAGTATTATTTTATATGTGACAAATTACATTTGTTACATGTAAAATATGTAAATTTTAATATTTCACTATTTATTTAAACTAAAAAGATGAAACAGAAGGAGCAAAATGTTTCTGAGATCGCCTGGCTCTGGAGTTGGGCAGGTAACTAAGGTCTAGGAAATCAGAGCAACACTGCGCTGGTCCTGTGATTAAGTCATGGGTAAATGTATTTCACACTGAGGAAAAAATAGCAATTAGCATTTTGCTGGGAATGTGACTCTTAGCACACTTGGAATGTGTGTTAATAGTGTAGGCAGTGACCCAACATGTCTAGTTTAAATTGAAATTAATTACACTTAGCAATTTAGTTTCTCAATCGCACTAGCTGCTCTAGTCAAATCTTCAATAGCCACTCGGCTATCATGTTGAACAGTAAATATATAAAAACATTTCCATCATTTCAGGAATTTCTATTGGACAACTCTACTATAGTTCATCTAAACCAGCACTGTTCAATATAAATACAGTGGTAGTTTAAAATTATAGCCATATTAAAAAAGTAAATCAGTGAAGTTACTTGTGATAAAACATTTGACCCAATAAATCCAAAATAGTAGCATTCTAACAGGTTATCAATATAAAAAATTTAATGAGGGATTTTGCATTATTTTTTTCATAATAAAGTCTTGTATGCATTTTTCACTTAAAACAAACCTCAATTTGGATCAGCCACATTTCAACTATTCATAGCCACATGTGATTAGTGGCTACCACATTGAAAAGAATAGATATAGAGTTGAGGTAGGATTTCTCAACATAAGCATTACTGGTATTTTGAGAGATAAGCCCTTTTCTTGAGAACTAACCTGTGCATTGCAAGATAGTTAGCAATATCTTTAACCTTTATTCACTAGATGCCAGTCGTTTCAAACCCAGTTATGACAAACAAAATACGTACAGACATTGCCAAATGTCCTCTGGGGAGCAAAATTGTCCCCATTCAAGAACAACTGCTCTAGAGAAAAGACTGTTGTTTTTTTTCTGGGACTGCTGGCCACAAGAATAACATAAGCCTAGAGCCATTTAAGCTACCAAGTGGAAGCTGAGAGTGAAGGCAGTTGAACAGGAGACAGAGCCCACAAGTGGGAAGCTCTGAGTCCTGGTAATGTGATTTCAGTCACTTGATGAAGACGCACCTGAATGCTTTTATACTTCTGGACACTGCAGGGACATAAGTCAATAATTTTCTTTCCTTGATGTATGTCAGTTTGGTTGGCTTTTCTCTAGTTTGCAACCGTAATCATCTTAAATGATCTGTCATTACAATCTAAATACACAAAATATTAATGAAATATTAATAAAAACATAAATACATAAATGCACCCATTTCTACCCCAAAAAGCAAAGAAGATTAATTCTTCTGCCCATATGATTTATGACAGCTCTCAATTTCCTTCTAGGTGTTACCCCATATAGAATGAAAGCTATTTTGCATGCTTTATGCTGTAGATAAACGTTTGCAATTGTAAACCTTCACATACATTTGCTAAGGTATCTGCATTAACTATGTCCATTGTTAATAAAATTCATGCATCAAAACTCCATGATAAAATGGGCTGCTTGTATAACCTTAATCGGCTGTTGCTTTATTTTGATTCTCATATTTTCAAAAGATGAAAATTATGCAGCCAGTGTGGCAGTTCTCAGTGGGAGTAAAATTGTAGTATTCTTTGTGTGATTCTGTTCCCTTTTATCTGAGCTTTGCTCAACAATAATGTCACCCTTGGATGATGCTAAAAAAAATAGAGATATAATCTAAATAAAGCTTTAATCATGCCGTGAACATGTGTCACCTCCTCTGGATGCTGTTTTGGAAAGATGCTGGGGATTTTTCTCCAAAGAATCTGCTTAAATGCCATCAAAAAGTGAAAACACTTCTTTGATATAGATCTGGATAAAATAATAATTCTTGGAAGAAGAAATAAAGAAGGATAAAAGTCAGTTTGTACAAAGGAAATTTTAGCTTAATTACACCACTTCTTACATCAATTTAGGGTATTTTAATTAAGTCACATGATTTTCTCTTCACATAAATAAGCTCGCTAGTACTTTCGTGTACACATGAATTTTTTAGGCCGTTTTTCAAAAGATGCGTTGGAAAAAAGTACTCGGGAATATTCTAAATAAGAGACGCGAGAAGTGTCATTTTTTTTTTCTTCTTAAATTGGATGTATCTACTCAGGTTTCTAGGCTCTTCTTTGCTTCGCTCATTTACTTAGCCCTCTACAAAAGCAAGTGACTGAGCAATGAATCTGTATAGAGGTATGACCAGAAATAGCCTGTTAGGTTAGTTCATGGTCCCAAAAGAACTGATGACAGACAAAGCAAAATTAGTAGAACAGTTCTTTGCCAAGGAAAACTCACAGCCATTTTGCAGTGAAATAAAATGATGTCATTCCAGAGACGTTTACAGGGGTTAAAAACTGGGCTATTTCATTATGAAAATTGACCTCCTTCTTGGAATGGCTTAGTGAAAAAGAAATAGGGCAACATCTGAAAAAGAAAACATTTTAAAGTGTTTAGTGACAGCTGCAATAAAAGTGGTTCCATATTATAAGTCTAAAGAACCAAATTTTTGTTAATAATACTTGTTTAATGTGGTAAAATATACATAACAGAGCACTTGCTAACTTAACTATTTGAAGTGCACAATTCAGTGGTATTAAATACATTCATACTGCTGGGCAATTATTGACACCATCCATCTGTAGAACCCTTTTCATCTTGCAAAGCTCAAACTATAAACATTAAACAATAACTTTCCATTCCTTCCTCCCCCCAACCTCTGTTAAATACCATTCTACCTTCTGAATGTGACTATTCTAGGTACTCCAAATAAGTGTAATCATACAATATTTGTCTTCTTATGATTGAATTATTTCACCCCAAGTTTCAAGCATGTTATAGTACATGTCAGAATTACTTTTATTTTTAAGGCTGACTGATATTCCATTTTATGGATATACCACATTTTCCTTATCTATTCATCCATCAATGAACATATGCATTGCTTCCATGATTGAGCTAATGTAAATAATGCTGCCATGAACATGAATATGCAAATATACTCTTGAGACGCTGATTTCGATTATTTTCAGTATGTATTCAGAAATGGAATTGCAGGGTCATATAGTGATTCTATTTTGAATTTTTTGAGGAACCACCATACTGTTTTCCATAGCATTTTACATTCTCACCAACAGTGCACAAGGGTTCCGATTTTTTTGCATCCTTGCCAACACATGTTATTTTCTGTGTTTTGATTTTTATATAGTAACCATCCTGGTAAGTGTGTGAGTGGTATCTCATGGTGGTTTTGATTTCAGTTTGTTCAATAATTAGTGATGCTGAGCATCTTTTCATGTGTTTATTGGTCATTTGTATATCTTCTTTCAAAAAATGTCTGTTCAGGTTCTTTGCCCAATTCTGATTGTTTATTTTTTGGGAGGGATAAGTGTTATCATTGACTTTTAGAAGTTCTCAGTATATTCTGAATATCAATCCTTATCAGATATATGATTTATAAATATTTCCTCCTGTTCTGCGGGTTGCTATTTTACTCTGTTGTTAGTACATTTGATGCCCAAAAGTTTGGGTTTTTGAATTTTCATAAAGTCCAATTTGGCTACTTCTTTTTTTTAATGTTTATTTATTTCTGAGACAGAGAGAGAAAGACAGAACATGAGCAGGGGAGGGGCAGAGAGAGAGGAAGACACAGAATCTGAAGCAGGCTCCAGGCTCTGAGCTGTCAGCACAGAGCCTGATGTGGGGCTCAAACTCACAAACCATGAGATCATGACCTGAGCCAAAGTCGGACACTTAACCAACTGAGCCACCCAGGTGCCCCCATCTTTTATTGATTGTTCCTTTGGTGTCATATCCAAGAAATCATTGCTAAATTCAGTATTGTCAAGCTTTTGCCTTATGCTTTTTACTAAGAGTCTTAGTAAAGACTTTAGTCTTTAAAGAGTTTAGCTCTTATGTTTAGGTCCTTGATGGCATTTTGAGTTATATTTCGTACACAGTATAAGGTAATGGTTCAATTTTATCCTTTTGCATATAGGTATCTAGTATTCCTAACACCATTTGTTGAAAAGACTGCCTTCTTCTCAATGAATTGTCTTGACACTTTCATTGAAAATCACTTGACTATCTATGTAAATGTTTATCTCTGGACTCTCTATCCTATTCCATTGCTCTATATAACTGTCATTGCAAAGATGTCTATATGCCAATGCCATCCTGTTTTGATTATTATAGCTTTGTAGTGAATCTTAAAAGTAGGAAGTGTGAGTACTCCAGCTGTATTCTTTTTTTCACTGTTGTATTGTCTATTCAAGGTCCACTGAGATTCCATATGAGTTTTAGGATGGGTTTTTCTTTTTTGGGATTATGTTGAATTTGTAGATTGTTTTGGGTGATATTGTATGTTAACAACATTGAGTCTACCAAACAATGAACTTGGGATGTCTTTATTTATTTATGTTGTCCTTAGTTGTAGTAATGTTTTGTAGTTTCTATGGTAAAATCTTTCATCTTCTCAGTTAAGTTAACTTCTAATTATTTTATTATTTTTGGTATTATTTTAAATGGAATTTTCTTAATTCTTATTTCAAATTATTCATTGTTAATGCACAGAAATGTAACTGACTTTTGTGTGTTGATTTTGTATCTTAGTATCTTACTGAGTATTTTTATTACTTCTGACGTGTTTTTAGTGAAATTTTTACATTTTTCTAAATATAAATTAATATCATAGAAGATGATAATTTACTTTTGTGAAGTAAAGAGAGATAATTTACTTTCTTTCTTTTCAATTCAAATGCTTTTTATTTGTTTTTCTTGTGTCACTACTGAGGCTAGAACTTCCAATGCTATGTTGAATGGAATTGGTAAAAGAGGTATCCTTCCCATGTTCCTGATCTGAGAGGAAAAGCTTTAATTTTTTCATGATGGAGTATGATGTTTTCTGTGGGTTTTTCATATATGACTTTTAGTATACTGAGGTAGTTTCTGTCCATTCCTATTTTGTTGAGTTTTTTTTCTTTTTTTTTTGAAAGGGTGTTGAATGTTGTCAAATGTTTCTTTGCATCAATTGAAAATAACAATGTGGCATTTGTACTATGTTAACGTGGTGTATACATTGATCAGTTTTTATATGTTAAACCATCCTTGCATCTCAGGAATAATCGCATTTGGTCATTGTATATAATATTTTCAATATATGGCTAGATTCAGCTTGCTAGTATTTTGTTGAAGACTTTTTCATCAATGTTCATAAAATGCACAGTTTTGTTTTCTTTACTTGTATCTTTTCCTGATTTTGGTATCAGAGCAAGTCTGGCCTTATGGAATGAGTTAGGAAGTGTTCCCTGTTCAATTTTGGGGGGGGAAGTTTGAGGTTTGGTGTTAGTTATTTAATGTTTGGTAGAAATCACCAGTGAAGCCATTAGGTTTATAAGCTCTTCTTTGTTGGGAGACATTTTATTATTGATTCAATCTCCTTACTAGTTTTATTTCTTTGTGATTCAGTCTTGGCAGGTTGTAGCTTTACAATAATTTGTTCATTTCATCTAGGTTATTCAATTTGTTGGTACAAAATTATTTAAAGTACTTTTTTATTTTGTAGTATCAACAGTAATATCCCCACTTCCATGTCTAATTTTAGTAATTTGAGACTTCTCTCTTTTTTTTCCCTTAGTCTATCTAGCTAAAGGCTTGTCAATTTGATTGATAATTTCAAAAACACAACATTTGGTTTTAGTGATTTTCCATTCTCTCTTTTGTTTATCTTGCTCTAGTCTTCATTGTTCCTTTCTTTATTTCAGCTTTGAAATTAACTTCTTTTGTCTTTTTCTTGTCCTGAAGCTACAAAGTATGTTGTTGACTAGAGCTTTTATTTCTTTTCCAATATAAGTGGTGATAGCAATAAATTTCCCCATTAGCCCTGCTTTCACTGTGTTCCATAGTTTTGGTATATTGTGTCATTCATCTTTCAATATTTTCTAATTTTTCTTGTTATTTTTCTGTTTAATAATGTCTTTTATTTTCCACAAATTTGCCAGCCTTCCTTACGTTATTGATTTCAAACTTCATCTTGTTTGGTTAGAGAAGAAGCTTTGCATGATGTCTATTTTTTCTAAATCTATTGAGCTTTATTTGTGGCCTTTTATGTAGTCCACCCTCTGAAACTATTTTTTATCATTTCAAATATAATTCGGGAATCGTGTTATAATTTCATTTTCCTTTTGTTGTTTCAGTCAAGAACTGAAAGTTTCTCCATATTTTATGCTTTTTAGAAGTAATACCTGTTAACAAAACTTCAATATTCCCTTATAGACACAACATTTAATAGTGACTTAACCATACTTTTCCTATTTTTTCCCAAAGGTTTTGGCTGTTTAGTAAAAAGTGAGGGGCACCTGAGTGGCTTAGTCTGTTGGGTGGCTGACTCTTGATTTTGGCTCAGGTCATGATCCTAGGGTCATGGACTTGAACCCTGCATCTCCTCATTGAGCATGGAAACTGTTTAAGATTCTCTCTCTCTGTCTCTCTGTCTCTCTCTCCCCTTTCTTCCCCTTTCCCTCACTCATGCTCTCTCTTTCTCTAAAATAAGAAATAAATTAAAAAAAAAACCCACTAAGGCAGGGGAGTCTGGCTCGCTCCAGTCAGTAGACCATGTGACTC